>NC_054707.1:52689433-53361933 GCF_016097555.1 Gigantopelta aegis | reverse complement strand
AAAAAAATCAATGTGCTCTAGTGGCGTCGTTAAATAAAACAAACTTTACTTTTTTCACTATTAGACTGAAGTTGACAGAGGAGACTATATAGTTAGCAAACACTGTAACTTGTTAACACTGAAGACTTTCTTTGTGGTCATCCCAGACCATGTAAATGTAGCACTTTTAATTTAAAAGACCGGCCTCGGTGGCGTCGTGGTTAGGCCATCGGTCAACAGGCTGGTAGGTACTGGGTTCGGATCCCAGTCGAGGCATGGGATTTTTAATCCAGATACCGACTCCAAACCCTGAGTGAATGCTCCGCAAGGCTCAATGGGTAGGTGTAAAACCACTTGCACCGACCAGTGACCCATAACTGGTTCAACAAAGGCCATGGTTTGTGCTATCCTGCCTGTGGGAAGCGCAAATTAAAGATCCCTTGCTGCTAATCGGAAAGAGTAGCCCATGAAGTGGAGACAGCGAGTTTCCTCTCAAAATCTGTGTGGTCCTTAACCATATGTCTGACGCCATATAACCGTAAATAAAATGTGTTGAATGCGTCGTTAAATAAAACATTTCTTTTAATTTAAAATGGGCGTACATCGGCCAGGTTTAGTGGGTGTGTTTCTTTAAACCAATATCCTGGGAGAAAGAGTTGGAGAATAGGGGTTGTCCTTTTTAGAGAATTTTGCTCCCAGGTAGCAAAAGGTGCATTAAAAAAATCTACAGGCCTACTGATATTAATAAAAGTGCTATAGCAACTAACGCTATATAGAAAGAAATAGCGTAAATAATTGTGATAGGTGAGCGTAAGTTAGCGAATAGCCTGGTTAATAAGCGCGTTAATCTGGCTTAATGCTGCGAAAGGCTCCCCCAGTTAACCAGGAATCACCTTAGCGAACCCACTTCATTAAACACCCACACGCTGGGAATTCGCCGTGTGCTTCCGATTTAATTCTTCCTTCCGCTGATTAGTAGAACAAAATGTAACGCGGAGAAACGTACCGAATTGGACCCGTATTAAAATCTCCACAAAAGGAAACAAACATGCTTAATTAAAAGCAAGGTCGTACCATAACTAAAGGTAAAGCCACAAGACTTGAACTATACACCGTGTCTCATCAGCTACAGCTAACTACCATAATCTGTTTTACAACATGTTAAAGCTGCAGTGTCTGGAATAGTTTTATTATCTAAGCATTTAGAATAGATGATCCAGTTCTGTTTGGTACATAAAAGGCCCACCGCATCGCTATAGTTTCGCAAAGTTCGCTTATCTACATTATCTAGGTCAACTGCAAACCCAATGGCCAGCTTGTTTTTCTTCAATTAGCGGGACGCCAGTAGAACTGGGAATTTACGCGATTTGCGAAGGCGCTTAGCTTCTCACGTGATTTTGAACGAATTTAACTGTCTTGATTGAGGGGTCGTCTCATACCTCCAAAATATATTTATATCCATAGAGGTATGGTACAATACCTTTCCAGGGGTCGGTGGGGGATTTGCCTTGAAAATTTGACAGTGACCAGCGGTTGGCACACGCGTTAGGGGGTGTTAATACTTACGTAACGTTCTAGGGGTACAGCAAGGGGCGGTATGGTATGTTCGATATACGTAACATTTATGAAGACTATATGTTATTTCTATTCATTACTTAGACCTAAAAATGTGGTGTGGTTTTTTTAATGCGCGGTCGATCTAGGATCGATCCCCATCGGCGGGATTGTTCCAGCCAGTGCGCCATGACTGGTATATAAAAGGCCATGGTATGTGATATCCTGTCTGTGGGATGGTACATATAAATGATCCCTTGCTAAAAAAAATAATAATAAAAAAAAATATTTTAAAAATGTAGCGGGTTTCCAAGGCGCGTGTGCAGGGATTTCAGCGGGGTTGGGGGTTATAGACTGCGTTGAGCGAAATTTATATGGGGCCATGCTCTCCCCCGAAAATATATTTCATTTTTCTTTTTATCTTGGTCAGGGAAGGGTTTCGAACCCCAATATCCTCCCACCTGCACATGCGCCCGTTTCCTCTCTTAGATTATATGTCAAAATTACCAAACGTTTGACATCCAAAGGCAGATGATTATTAAATCAATATGATCTAATACTGATGTCGTTAAACAAAACAAACTAACTTTACCCTTTCCAAACGAAATAATAGTTATTTGAATTTTGTCGATTTTACCCAACGTAACATTAAAAAGTGAAAACGGTAATTTTCTACTTTAGTAAATTTTATTAAAAATATATACATGATCAATGTGTTATACAAACTAAACTTTGAAAGTTCTACTAACACTTTATAAAATATTAATTCTTAAATAGGAAGGTACGATTGTCGATAGTACGTTGTCAAGATCAAAACCGTTTTAACGAAAGAATAGTACGTATCCTCAACCGAACGTTCTTTGTACAGCGCAAGAATTCTCATTTCATTTTTTGAGACGAACCCTACAATTTTAAATCCGCAAACGCACCTGTTAACTGAAATTGACAACAGGCTGTCGTTTCTGGTTGCCGAGCAATGGCCGCACAGGCGACGAATCGAGCGTATACTTTTAACGTTCTCCGTTCATAGCGAAAACACACGATTTTTTTAAAAGTGCAGTTGAACTTGTATTGTGCATCATATTATTATATGGTAACCAGACACTGTAATTTTAAACAGCTCGCGACTGCTAAAATTAACGAACGTTTCTGGTTCATGGCTACGTGGCTATATTTCAAAAACATTATATATACCGCAATATGGATACCGACTGAGATATGATCATGTAGCTGGTTGGAAAAAGTAATTTTCAGGATGAACGATAAATATGTGTGGTTTCAGTCACTTTTTAGTTGGTCAACTTTTGCCTTTAAACTACAGCCATTATTAGATGTATAATATATGGCAGTTACGACACCTGGTTGAGGGAGGGACACACACACACACACACACACACACACATACACACACACACACACAGAGAGAGAGAGAGAGAGAGAGAGAGAGAGAGAGAGAGAGAGAGAGAGAGAGAGAGAGAGAGAGAGAGAGAGAGAGAGAGAGAGAGAGAGAGAGAGAAACACACAGACCGGCAGAAACAAAGAGGAAAACAGGGACACAGAGAAAGGAAGAGAGGCACAGAGAGAAGACAGACAAGAAACAAAGATGACGAGAAACGGTGATAGTGGGGGAAAAAGAGACGAAGGGAGAGAGGGCGAGAGAGATAGTCAGACAGAGGCAGAGGTGAAACAGACATATAGGAGACAGACACAGAAAGAAATAGACAGAGATAAAGGAGAGAGAGAGAGAGAGAGAGAGAGAGAGAGAGAGAGAGAGAGAGAGAGAGAGAGAGAGAGAGAGAGAGAGAGAGAGAGAGAGAGAGAGAGAGTAAGTAGGGAATCAGGGACCCGTTCTTGTCACGGTCTCGGACACTCATATGACCTGTCATTTCTCACAGACAGACACCTAGGCTGGATGATCTATTCTAAATGTTTAATTACTAAACCTATACTCGAAACTGCTGGTGCAAAACTGTCGCTTAAAGTCAGCCAAGGAAAGGAAATCGTCTATTTGTTTAATCAGTTGGTAGTTAATGCCATTCGTTCTAAATCCTCATCCAATTTCGTCAAGAAACGTTTCACATACCCTTTTCATTAGCAAGATTAATAACGGTGATGCCGCCAGCGCAAGACATTCATTAGTTCTTTATCTCCACTGGTTTCCTCATAATATATAGATTTCCGATAAATCTTGTGCTTTAATTTTGCGATCCAAATCGTATTACATGACCCTTTTTGAACCACGCTGTACACGAAAGAACATCTCCTGTTTCAAATAAAAATAATATTGGTATTTACCTTTCGGCAGAATTTGAAACCAATTTCTTAATGTCGGAGTTTTGAAGAAAAAAAATACACGAGATGGGTCGCAGCATTTTTAGTCGATATTTTGGTTAAAATTGCATGGCTTTTGCTTTAAAGTAATGACAACCTTGATTTGTGTTCTGTCTGCAGGTTAGTACTAATCTGCTGTGACGTCCTAAGTCGTGATTCTACATTTATTCGTTTCACGTCGCGCTGTCATGACGTGCCGGCAAGACGTTTTGTTTGCTGTGTAATGAAGTTACAATGAAAAGGTTTCCACCAGGTCCCGCTTAGGTGGAATCTGACCTTTATTCCTGTTTTAATTTTTATTCAGTTTACGTTATTTGTGTGTTAATGTCAGTTATCTGGGTTGACTGAACTGATATTAATGGCAGGTAGTGAGTCAGTTAGGTAGGTCACAGACGAGCACATATTGCCAGTACTCGTATTCGCGCATTCAGTACAATCACTGGCATTTATATGCTTCTCAGGGTTTCTAAGGGATTTTTTTTTAATTATTTTTATTATGGTCCCATATTTTTGCAAGGTAGCATACCTGGGACTAAAAATGCAAACGTCTTTTGGCTACGATAATGGCAGTGGTGGTGTACCATCATAGAAGTACGGGCTCCCGAATTAATCGAAATTGCCCAAATCTGAATAACATTTATTCATATTAGCAGCTGTATAGGGTTGCAAACGAAACACTGCGCATTTTCACTTAAATTACAACTAATAGTGTTGGTAGAATGGTGGCAATGCATTGTAGAACGTTTTGAGGCCAGCTTATTTTGCCTGAATAACTCCATCGTTTTTGACCGAATTCGACGATTTTCTCCAGCTCAGGACCTCCCATCTCATACGCTTATATGTACCATTCCATAAATATCTATCCGATTTCCGATTTCAGCCTGACGCACATTTAACATTTTAGATTGTTTTCGAAATCTTTTTATTTTGTTATTAATAAATTTTTATTTTTACTTCATGTTTGATCTTTGTGTACAGTTTCTTTTCGGTATTGCATATGCTCCAGGCAACACAGCATTACCCCTATTTGCAAGCCAAAAATAAAACATACACTTCGATGAAGGAAATATTTGTTTTGAGGGCACTTTTTATCGTATTTCTATAGAAGCAATTCGATTAATTCTATCTCACAGCCTATTGATTTTCTTCATGCTACAACCTTCCACTGACAGAAAGGCGGATTTCGCTTCGCGGGGTAGCAAATGTCTGAGCGGCGGATGGTCAAAGGATCGATCCCTCACAGTGGTAGTCTCGATCAGTAAACCGTTTGATCTTGTTCATCTGATGATCATATGCTGTTCCTTTTTATTTAAAAAAAGAAGAAGAAAGAAACGAAAAACAACAACAACCCCAGCATGTTTTAGCCTCTATGGTGCTAGCGTTTTGCTTAAATGGCAAAGAACCAGATATCACAGATGTGACGTAATAGGTATTCACCAAAACTAAGTATTGATATATTAAATAATCAATGTGCTCCGCATGTATTCCAATATAATTGGGGCGAGATCAGTTGGTAGAGCGCTCGCCTGAGGAGCTTGCGTCGTAGGATCGAACCACCTCAGTGGACCCATTCTCTGATTGATGTTTTTTCAGTTCCCAACCAGTGCCCCACGACTGGTATATGAAAGGCCGTGGTATGTGCTGTCATGTCTGTAGGAAAGTTCATATAAAAGATTCCTTATTGCCACTTAGTAAATGTAGCGGGTTTTCTCTGAGACAACGAATCAAAAATTACCAAATGTTTTGATATCCGATAGCCGATTATTAATACATCAATGTGCTCTAGTGGTGTTATTAAACAAAACAAACTTTAACTTTAACAATATAACTTACCTTGCACGTAATTTACTGAAACAGATTTTGCAATCATTAAATGTTCCCAAAAGTTTTGTTTTGTTAAACGACACCACTGGGGCACATTGATTAATAAATCATCGGCTATTGGATGTCAAACATTTGGTAATTCTGACTCGTAGTCATCAGAGGAAACACGCTACATTTTTCCTAATGCAGCAATGGATCTTTTATATGCACTTTCCCACAGACAGGAAAGCACATACCACGGTCTTTGCCCAGTTGTGGTGCACTGGTTGGATTGAGAACAAATGTTCCCATGTCTGATACGAGTGTTTACATGCTACTGACTCGTAATATTCTGCAATTACATTCAATCACGCTTACCTGTGCACAATCGATCAATCTTAGACTTAGTTGATTAATGAGAGAGAAGCGGCACAATGCCCTTACCACCCACTGGGCAGTGTAATTTGAATTGACGCCAGTACTGGGATTCGAACCCAGAATCTACCATCCTTACGCCCCGCCCCATCCCAACAGCTTGACCATCGTTTGGAGTAGTCTTTTCGTAATAGTATTCCTGTCCCGCTGAAGTCCGTTCCTTCAGGATATTTGCATCCTAGAGATCTCTCGACGCCATTAAAGCTTTATTTCGTTCACTGCGGAGAAAGCCGTTAGCCTGGGAGCATTGTTATAATTTCAATGCTGTAGTTACTGCCTGTTGTGTACACTGATGGAAGTAGATAGTTTCCATCCCGCACGGCATCCCCGAGGGCTACCGGCTCGGATTCGAATCTTCGATACGCAGACGTGACGTACGATTCAATTGCGAAATATATTTTTGGAATCTCTTTGTATCCATTGTATTCGTATCTCGCAGAAAGTTCGAGATTTTATTATTAATGTATCGAATAGGAAGCACATTGAGTGAAAAGCCCGCGGGGCACAGAGAAATTCAAACGTTGTTTGTATTGATTCGAATTGCCGACCTTAAGAGGGTAATCTGTATGGCTGTGAAAAGAACAATACGTTTCATTTACAGTTTTTATGCTTCTAATGTCTAAAAACAAAATTCCACCAGACAATAAAATGCGCCTAAAGTCATGTTTGATAATTCCGATATGCAATTATGTTACATATCTGTAGAAGATGGGAACCACGAGCAGATATTCGAGTGAGTTGAGAGCCACTCAAGGTCACGTCGACGAAGTAAAGAAATAAAAATCGTCATCAGAAAATGCTTAAAACTGTCTGCATTTTAAAGCGGGTGCATATCGGGATCTTACAAGCTTCAGTGCTGAGTGAGTGGGTGTGCATATCGGCGGATGACCGCTAAACCAAGCCTTCTCTCACAGACTTCTGTCCTTGAGAGTACATTAAAATGACAAATCTCCTTCAAAGCTTTTGCTTGGGGAAAACATGTCATTAATTTCACGATCCATCAATGATCATTTAGTTTATCATGTTCAGCGTGTCTGCGCTCTATCGTCTGATCTTGAAATCACCAATAGCACCTCACTTACGATGCAACCAGGTGTAACGTTATTGTTTTTTTTGTTTATTTCTTTGTTTACACAGTTTGCAAATATATAGGATGCAAAACTATATTTTCCAACTTTTATTCGCGTATACACCTGTAATCAGTTCATGAAGACTAACATTAAATGAATGCTATATGATAGAAGACAATGTTTGCGAGCACTTGATCTTCTGAACGTGCCATTGTTTTAATATCTTACAATACGAGAACTCGGCATGTTCGTTCTTTCATTGCACCCTACTTGACATTGTCTGATTTCACGTTCAGTCACGCAGTGCGTTTGGAAGAGGTAAGGCCGGTCTGGTTTCGGCCTCACCAATATTTGGCCTGTTTATTTATTTAGTTTTTCCAAAAGCAGTAGTAAGGAGAGGCCTGTATCGGGCCACAACCTACTTTCGTGACCTTGACCTTGGTATGTTTCCTAGGTTGACCTTGACCTTGGTATGTTTCCTACGTTGACCCTGACTTTGGTATGTTTCCTAGGTTGACCTTGACCTTGGTATGTTTCCTAGGTTGACCTTGACCTTGGTATGTTTCCTACGTTGACCCTGACCTTGGTATGTTTCCTAGGTTGACCTTGACCTTGGTATGTTTCCTAGGTTGACATTGTCAAAGGTAGGCAGGTCATGGTCCCATATAGGTCTCCTTACTACTGAAAAGGGATTGTTCTAAGGATAAATTATAAAGACGAGCTCGCGGCGGAAAACTTTAACTGGTACCACAAATTTACTTTTCGCTAACGACACCACTAGACCAGTGTACCGGATTACGCAATTGGGGTGGGATGGGTGGGATGGGGGTGGGCTGTCCGTAGCAAACCGGTAGCATATTGCACATATCCCCATACTGCCATAGGCTTACATACTGACAAAAATATGTCTAAACGAAGCTCTAATTGCCTGATAACCACAATGGGCGCTTGTTTAAAAAATATTAACGAGTGGACCCACGGTCCCTTGAAAGTCCGGGGATCATAGCATTTGCTACACCTTGCTATGTTGTCGTCTAGGTACTACACAAGAGGACACTGATGTGTCAATCATCGGCTATTGGATGACAAACAATGGGCAATTCTGACTTATTAATCTTCAGAAGAAACCTGCCATAATTTACCATGACTTATGACCCATTGCATCTCTGGTGAACCAAGTGCCTATGAGCACAGGCGTTCGGATCCTGGTGGTATATACAACAATACAGCATACGCGGATGACTCGTTCCATCGAGCGGTACTAAACACCCGTAAACTCCAGCCTGGACCCGAACGTCCGTGCCTACCAGTGTTAAACTAGATGACCTGACGATCGAGTTATCAAGCACGGAAACAACGACGATCACTCTCGCTCGATCGGAAAACTTTGTACTTGCGAAATAATGGGGGGGGGGGGGGGGGGGGGGGAGAGAACCACCCAGAGATATCAATCACTCATCTCTATGACAATTTGGTTTATTACAACTCAATTTCGTTTGATTCGCAGTTCCCTGCAAATGTCTAATTCACCGTTTTACGAAGATTACCACGGACACGATCCGGAAGTTACGCATGCGGCGATCTTGAGTTCAGTAAATTACGTCAGAACAGTCGAGTAAATCGATTTATATTTAGTTACGAAAATGACCGAACTGTGAGAATGCTGGAATGAAAATAGAAAATGATACTAATGCGAAATGCTACATCGGTTTACAACTTTTGGCAAATATTGTAAACTAACTGGTTTTAATGTAAGTACTGGGCCAATTTCACCAAACATCGTAAGTTTACGTCTGCGATAAGCAGTGATTACTGGCATACATTTACAAGTGTTTGGTATTTATGTCACGACTAAAATTACATCATTAAGAAAAATGGAGCGTTGTAAGCACAAACGAAAATAAAATATGTGTTCTTTTAACTTTAGTTGTGGTATTATAATAGTAATAAGAATTGTGGTTTAGTCGTAGATTTACGTTTACGTGCAAAACTAGACTTGTACGATGTTTTGTGAAATTGGGCACAGGTTTACTGAAATTACTGTGTAGGTTTTTTGTATAGCTCAAATGATCGCAATCTCGTTGTTAACCGTTGTACCATGGAATGAGTTTGCACACCTAAAGTTATTACAGGTAATATTTGGAGGGCAGGTGAATAAATTGAAGATGTGAGTATCTGCCGCAGGTCTGTGCTCCTCGAACTAAGCTGCTGGACTCGTGCATAAGTTTCCTCTCATGGTGTCATGGGGACACTGGTAGCCCAAGGCAAACGTTTTTCAGTGCATCTGCCGGATCCTGAAATAATGGGGATAATTTGTTGCGACCATGGTGTTCCGAAGGTACAGAGTTTGCTATTTCTTTATTCTCACTGTTTTGTTTTTGGTTTTTGTAGTTGATAATCTCATTAGTATCGTTACATGTCTGCAGCTGTATTTGTAAAGACAATATTTAAGTTAATATGATAGTAAAAGTCGTGTCGCTAGTGACCAGGCGCGTGTGTAAGTGTGTGTGTGTGGGGTGGTGGTGGTGGTGGGGGCGCCTTTTTTCTCTCTTTGAATATACTTGTATTAATATCGCTCGCTTTCATTGTGGAATATAGCATATCAAATTTCACAAACATATATGAATACTAGTGACATTTGTCGAGTGCACCTCATCGTCTCATATACCGGTACTGAGTTTCATTTCTGCAGATAATCAAAATGAAACTCTTTTTTATTTTTTAAATTGTGAAGCAGATAACCTTATCTATAGTGTGTGTGTGTGTGTGTGTGAGAGAGAGAGAGAGAGAGAGAGAGAGAGAGAGAGAGAGAGAGAGAGAGAGAGAGAGAGAGATTATCTGTAAGCCTTTAACTTCCCTTGTTTGATGTTCAATTATGAGTTTTAAAGAATAATCAATGAATGATTAAAATATAATCAACATTGAAAAGATTCAGAATTTGATATAGCTATAAGGAACTATTATAGGAAATTTTACTTGTAAAAATCTATTACGGCCCATTCCATTCTCTGTGAGTCTGTGACAAAAATAATATATTAGTTTATTTGTTTTGGAAATAAATCATTCCTCCACTCTTTTACATTGATTATTTTGAGGAATGTAATTTTTCTCTCTGCTAGATTTTTCATGAACAAAAATATGTATTGTACAGACCCAAAACTGTATTTGTCAAGTCGGTTAAGTGCTTGCCTGACTGAAGTGCTTGCATTGCAGGATCGAACGACCACTATGGATCCATTCAACTGATTGGGGGTTTTCTTGTTCCAATCAGTGCACCACAACAAGTCAAAGGCCGTGGTATGTGCTTTCCTGCCTGTGAGAAAGTGCATATAAACAATCCCTTGCTGCATTAGGAAAAATGTAGCTGGTTTCCTCTGATGAATTACTAACTGTTTGACATCCAGGAGCCGATGATTAATTAGTCACTGTGCTCTAATGGTGTCGTTAAAGAAAGAAGGAAAAAACCCGAACTGATGTGTAAGACTGCTCATATACATGTATTTGTTCTATCATTTTTGTCCTTTTGTCGATCTGTTTCATGTTTGTACAATTAATTTAATAATAATATCATTATCATGTATATAAAACAATCTCTAAGACGTTGTAAAATAGAAAATAGCTAGGGTTTTTCTGTTAAAAACGCAGGGTTGGGCTCTGACATTAAAACACATAACCTTTCTAAAATCGGGTAACAAATACATTTTTAAAACATAATTGCGTATGTTGATACAAATAAAAACATTAATTTCATCCTCAATCATGAATTCCATTATGACATTTGGACAAAATTGTATGATACGGCACTGCCCTCGGTCTCTTGAACATCACTTTAATGTACAGCGAAGGTCATGTGAAGCTTTCTTGATGTTTCTGTAATTCCTTAGAAGTGTTGAATCCGTTCAGGAATGACATTCATATTCAGTATAACAGTTGGCCAATTAAAAGTCTGACAACTGAACTCCCCATGACTCTTGACAAGGTAGAGTTTCGGTAACAGGGAGAAAAGCGAGTGTAATTACATGAAGCATTTTTCTTCATCTCAGTTTACGCTTTAAGAAGACACTGTCGTTCAGTTATTGAGGGAAAAGAATTACGGAATGAATTACAAAACATGGGGAGTATAATGTTAATTGAGACTAATGCTGCTTAGCCATTTTGTTTTTTGTTCATAAAACCTTTCAGCACAAGTGTGGGTTGAATTATCTTTTCGATGTCTAGTATATGACACACGAGCCATGAAAGCTTCATTAGTCCAGACTGATCTAATAGAAGCGCCCGTGTGTTCCGGTGATATTGTCAAATTTGTGATGATTTATGCACCGTTTATGTTAATACTGACTGGCGATAGTTATTGGGTTTGATGGTATTTGTGATTAAAATATATATTATTATATTCTTTGACAGGTCACGGTTCTTTTTCCTTGAATATTGGTTTTAGGAATAACCTTTTAGCAATGGATTGTTATTAAAAATAAGAATAGTTTGATAAATAACCACAGAATGGTACCAGCGGGATTAATGCGCTTTAGGGGTTTTTCACTTCGCAACCCCATGTCCCCTTGCGCAATAACCAGGAACATTATTTTATGGAAATAGTTCCCTTCTGGCCAAATTAATTAAATTGTAACAAAATCGTACCCGTATAAAAGGCATTAAAACAATTTTTAATTTCTATGTAAATAATCACTTTCGATAGGTCAGTAATGAAAATGAAATCTACTTTTTATGCTTCAGTTGCACAGTTCTTGGTCTTTCTCCTTATCAGTGATAGATTAATGAATAATCATACACACTACCATTGTCCTATGCTGATCTTTTATTATGGGTTCAAACTGGTTCGGGGATACGAACTCGAGCATTTAATATTGACTATTTTATATTGACTATTTTATATTGTCTATGTTATATTGACTATTTCATATTGACTATGTTATATTGACTGATATATTGACTATGTTATACTGACTATGTTATATTGACTATTTTATATTCACTATGTTATATTCACTATTTTATATTCACTATGTTATATTGACTATTTAATACTGACTATGTTATACTGACTATTTTATATTGACTATGTTATACTGACTATTTTATATTGACTATGTTATATTGACTATCTTATATTGAGATCAGGAAGAGACTGGCCTCGGTGGTATAGTTGTTAAGCCATCGGACTTAAATTTGGTAGGCACTGGGTTCACATTCCGGTACGGGCTCTCACCCAGAGGGAGTTCAATGACTCGGTGACCTTTACATCGTCTCTCTCACTAACCCATTGTCCTGGACAGACAGCTCGGATAGCTGAAGCGTGTGCCCAGGACAGTGTACTTGAACCCTAATTGGACAGAAGCACAAATATAAATATAGGAAGGAAGGTAAGCAAGTGCTGCTGCTACAGGAACTGACATGGATGGTTGTATTTTGGAGATTTCAGCATGCAGGTAACTATGCGTTTTGTGCCAGATACTGACTGCTCAGCCAGTCCACCATTAATGCCTCAGTTTACGCGCGCATTAACCGTCTCGTGACATTTAGGAAATTAGTTCATCACGTGGAGATAGCTGTAATCAATTACACGATCTGTTTCATTGTCATAAACACAGATCAGATGATGTCATCGTAATGATGCGGCGTTGAGCGGAATTAACCGGGGATCTGTTTTCTGGACTATCATACATGTATTTTGTCTCGTCGTGTTTCACAACACTGCAGACAGAGAACAATATACATCTGTAGTTTATAATCATGAGTTAGAAATGATTGTACCACGCTTTGGTGTCGGTCCCTTTGATTTTACCCGTGGTGTATCCCATAGTTAGACCACGGGCGTGTCTGACCTAAATTTTAGCGATTGCTGAATGGCTGAAGAAAGTTACGCCTACAGGTCACATATAGTTAAGCAGGAAGTAAATTGGAACATTGTTTTAAAAAGTAGCACTTTCACTAACATTACTAATAAAGCTACCATATAAATCTGTACACCCTCGATCATTACACCCGTCACTCAACGGCCGCAAAAAGCATGGTCTGACTAGACAAATCTCTCGGAAAAGGATGATGTAACTATAACTTACTATATATGTGTACAGTTCAGTCTGCACGGGCGAATGAAGGGTTTTTCTTGGGAGGGGTGAAACGTTTGTAAAGGCTGCTTCAGCATCCAGGGAGGGGAAGCAACGTTTTAAAAAACAAGGAGCCTATAGTATTCAATAGTACACTAACGTGTAAGTATCGGTTAATGGTAATCTACGACAAAAATGTAGAGCTGACCAAGATATTTCATGATTCCCACTGTAAATCAATGATTGCGTTTGTAGGCCTATTCAATGTGTTAATCGCTGGGTTTCTCAGGTTTTTCCATTTCAGTGTGTGTGAGGGTGGGGTGGGGTGGGGTGTGTGCGTCCGGCTGTTACAAGCAGACCCTTGTACTAGTATAACAAACCAAATGACTATAATAGGAAAGGAATGTTTAAAAGTTAAAGATTTTTTGTTTAACGACACCACTAGAGCACATTGATTTATTAAACATCGGCTATTGGAAATGAAACATTTGGTTATTCTGACACGTAGTCTCTGAGGAAACCCGCTACATTTTTCCATTAGCAGCAAGGGATCTTTTATATGCACTTTCCCACAGACAACACAGCACATACCACGGCATTTTATACATACCAGTCGTGGATCACTGGTTGGGACAGGAAAAACACTGTAGCTGGTTTTTGAAATATCGTATGTATTTATGTACCTTTGAAACATCACACCTGGTCTCGTGCTTTTAAAACTGAAAGTCCATCTCAAAAACAGCAAGACCAGCACAAACCATCGCCTTTCAGAATTGATAATGTTTAGTGTTTGTTTTGTTTAACGACAACACTAGAACACATTGATTTATTAATCATCAGCTGTTGGATGTCAAACATTTGGTAATTTTGACACATAGTCTTAGAGGGGATACCCGCTACATTTTTCCATTAGTAGCAAGGGATCTTTTATATGCACCATCCCACAGATAGGATAACACATACCACGGCAATTTGATATACCAGTCGTGGTGCACTGGCTGGAGCCTGGTATGAGAAATGGCTCAACGTGCCTACCGACGGGGATCGGTCCTAGACCAAACGCGCATTAGGCAGACTCTTTATCACTGGTCCAAGTCGCGCCTCGAATTGATAATGCCTCACACACATTTCCCAACTCCACCAAATCCCCCTCCTGGAGTCTTATTAAAATCGTTTACTTTCTCCTTCACTGTCTGATATATCAAGAAATGCAATCATTGGCGCAGGTTTGAAAATAAATCCATTGATTAAAATGGAATTAGATTTGCGTGGCTTCTTCGCAAAAACTCTTATTAGAATAGACTCTTTTTGACCCGTGTGTCCAATCAGAATGATTAATGCATAACCTCAACAGACAAGACATCAAACCATTACGTCCTTGAGTCCATCCAATGAAGAATGCACTTATAGTATAGCTAGACTGGCATGAGATGATACAAATCTAGGATAATCGTGCCGCGAATTGGAACAAATCCTAATGAAGTTTGCCTATCGTGAAGAAGACAATTTGAAGAGTTAGGAAATAAAGTTGGGTTTAACTTAGTGGAGATATGTAATATAGTGGAAGCCCCTCACAAGGTATCTTCCACCTTTAGCCACCACAACGACATTTGCTGTGTCGTTATTTGCAGGCCCGTTACCAGGATTTTAAGAGGGGAGGGTCGTTTAGGCTTATGGTGAGGCATACACGAGGGGGCGAATTATGACGAATATTGAAAAAAAAAGTCACTAGTAGGGAGGGGGTTGACCGATCCACCCGACCCCCCATTGGCTACGGGCCTGATTTGCCATAGCAATTTATTATGGTTCGGTTTAGGAAAGAGTTCTTCATTAAAAGTGGGGTTCGGGAGCATGCTCCCAGGAATTTTTTAAATAAAGGTATTCAGAACGCATTTTATAGAAATGTGGTGTGGATGATGAATTTATTTTTATAAAGTCGTTAAATTGGGCACGTCAAACAGGCGGGGGTGGGTGGTCAGGGGACCCCTATAACTTCCATCTGGATCCACCAATGATATGAAGGCACAAACACCTAATTAAAATGCACTGAGCTTCTTGCCAAGGGTAGCGTGCTTGAATGTTACTTGGATAAAAATATGAATATAGGTTACAGCATCATCATTATTATCAACATCATTTTAGTAACTAGTAGCTGATACAAAACCAGGTTAGATACAGTGACATTTTTATGTAATTACTACACTATCGTTAGATCGATCTCCCGTCCTAAACAGTGCCCCCACGACTGATACATCAAAGGCCGTGGTATGTGCTATCTACGGAACAATGCATTTGTTGCAACCTTTCAGAATTATTAGTATGTATTGCGGAAATCAGTTTGTTTCCTTTCTCTCCCCCAAATGGGACTAAAGAAATGTTTTATTTAACGACGCACTCAACACATTTTATTGACGGTTATTTGGCGTCAGACATATGGTTAAGGACCACACCGATATTGAGAAAGGAAACCCGCTGTCGCCACTTCATGGGCTACTCGTTTTCATTATCAGCAAGGGATCTTTTATATGCACAATCCCACAGACAGAGTAGTACATACCACGGGCTTTGATATATCAGTCGTGGTGCATTGGCTGGAACAAGAAATAGCGCAATGAGGCCACCGACGGGGATCGATCTCACACCGACCGCGCATCGAGCGAGCGTTGTACCACTGGGCTACGTCCCGCCTCCAAATGCGACTAATATATATAACAAAGTGGAACATGCTGTCATGTCTGTGGGAAGTGCATGTAAAAGATGTTTTGCTACTTTTTTTTATCATGTTTCCTCTAAAATTAGGAATAAAATGTTATCAAATGTTTGAAATCCAATAGCCGATTATTGTCAATGTGCTCTAGTGGTGTCGACAAACAAAAAACAAAACTTCAACTTTTTTGACTTTCCCGAATGTCGAAATAACATACCAATATGTTAAACAACCAAATAGCTGCATTATTCCTTTTCTTTCCCGGTATTTAACGACTATCGTTGAAAGGGTTTGAAATACTGATGACCCGACCTGTTTTCGACGGTAAACATCACCACGGGCCGAGAGATCTTTTTGCCTTTATACATTATGATAATATTTGGTCCGGCAATTTTTGATTCGTTCTAGTAGAATTTGTAGCTTCCCGGACCGAATGTCCGGCAGAAATTTCAGCCAATTTCGATCGCTGCGTTAGTCGATGCTGTTGATGAGATTTTGAGAGTTTGATGCGGGTAATGCAAAGAAGAAGTATGAGATTTATCACTTTTAACACGCCACCGTGAACCGCTACCCTCTAGAGCACTATCTCTTCGCGATATCTCATTCACGTCGATAATGGAAAGTAAGTTACTCGGAACCCTTAAAGGTAATTTGCTATTTCGTGTCATGCATGAGCTAAATAAAACATGTCGACAAGGTTGGCCTAGCTCCAGATCTGGTGTTGTTTTGCAGATTAAGATGACGTCTTAAAGAGGAATGGTCTTTGGTTGTTTACTCCAAATTTATTGACGTCAGTAAGAGAAAAGGACACATATTATCTTTCTTTTTATGTAACTACATTTTTAGAACAGTATTTTATTGCTTTTCTTTTCATATCAATAAAATAAATAATGAATTTTGTTGCACACTTTTGAGAAAGACCGCAGTGTAATAAGAAAATCGTAAATCACAGTGTGTAAAAGCGACTATTCGGAGCTTTTAGCCTTGCATAAAGTGTGTTTTTTGTTTAACAACACCACTAGAGTACATTGATTAAGTAATCATCGGCTATTGGATGTCAAACATTTGGTAACTCTGACACATAGTCATCAGAGGAAACCCGCTACATTTTTCCTAATACAACAATGGATCTTTTATATGCACTTTCCCACAGACAGGAAAACACACACAACGGCCGTTGACCAGTTGTTATGCACTGGTTGGAACGAGAAAAAACCTCAGCCTTTGCAAGACTTCCATTTGTTTCCCCAGAAAATGAAACGCGCATCTTGCTTTGTTCTGCCTTTTAAAACACTATCTTACATGTTTTAAATATAAATATATATGAATAAATCCATTTCGAATGACCTTTGGCCAAATTACTTCAAATTTCGTTTGGACGCTGAAAGAAATACTAAATTCATACATGCGAAATTATTTTAGACAAAAATCAATATAGGGATGCTACAAGACATTACGATGTCCAGAAATGTATTGTTTATATAGATATTCATAATCTAAGTATAACGATGTAAGTAAATTGTAATTTTAATAATATAAAAATATTTTAATTGCCGAAAACATTTTTAAATGACTACATACTCAGGTTAGCCCTTATAGAGTATATACTACCAAATCAATCCGGCAGATGTACTGTAAAACGTTTGCCTTGGGCTACCAGTGTCCTCATGACACCATGAGAGGAAAACGTATGCACGAGTCCAGCAGCTTATTACGAGGAGCACAGACCTGTCGGAGTTACTCATATCTTCAATTTATTCACGTGCCCTCTCAATATTACCGTTCATAACTATAGGGTGTATACTACCAAATCAAATCCCACAGACGACAGTAGTAACATATGTGGCTAAAACTCCTACCTGCAGCGTATCAATCGATATAAATCGATAAAAATTGGGAGTCAAGCTGCTCATTTCTGATATAACGAGTAGCGTCTATGACTACCCTAGTTCCGCACAAAATTTGAGTACTTTTTTTTACAGGTACCCCATACATGTTTCAAGCACAAGGCTTCTTGACACAGTGGTACCAGATGAAATAAAATTGCATACATGTTTTGCCCAGATGAAACTATTTTTATTTTTACAACCGACACACTCACATTTATCACTTGTGGTATTCACTTCTCTATCAAACGTTGGGTGCACCTTGAACTTTGACCCAGCCGGAAATTATTTCGTTTAGTACTATCTTTAACATACAATGTCTGTGACTAGAGTGACAACATCCAAATGTGTCAAGTATGTCGTACCATAGTAATTTCGTATCTGATTTTGCCATTTCGTAGCGTAGTCGTTTCTTGAAACACCACTTTGGTTATTTCGCACCTCAGGAAATCGCTCTACTACCGGGCTAAATCCCAGCTACGGCTAGTTCAAACGCGTACATTCGGTCCATTATTAATTCTGCTTTTGATATACCAGTCGTGGAGCAATGTGGCTAGAACAGTTGAAGCCAATCAAGATACAAGCATAGTGTTCTACTCCACACCACAAGTATCTGGCCTGTCTGTCGAGAACAGGGGTGGTGGTGATCTTACACCTCCCCGTCGAGCAATTAATCTCAGTCTAGGTTGGAGCCGGTACCGGGAAGCGAACCCAGTACCTACCAGTCTTAAGACTGATGACTTAACCACTACGCCACCGAGGCCGGCATAAATCAGTGCTCCACAGATGGAGCGCTATGAACCAATTAACCACACCTCATCTCCTGCAATCTCCAGACGGAAATGGATTGCTAAAAACCTATGTTGTGTTTGTGTACCTCGTTCATTTCGCAAACAATACGTCGGATCGATTCGTCCAAGAGTCTTGTGGCGATGTCCGAGTCCAGCTCTCGAGACACACGTCATTAGAGAGAGGGGGCGAGCGACTTCCAGTCCGTATGTCTTTATTCCATAGAAAACTCCCAGACTGGAAGATGTCCGGTAGAGTACATTTATAAGAAAATGACAAACAGCATCTCGTAACATATTTACGATGTGTAAGTTTCCCTTAAAAGTATGTTTAAAAATAGAGTCTGCTATTCTCAGAAAAAGGTTTGTATGCATGTGCGCAACCATCGTGATCGGAAATATCTATTCTCTAGAAAATGTCCATACTAATTAAGGTATAATTACAATTTTGGACCAATAACAAAACATATCTGATGGGATCTCAAAGTACTTCTGTGAAATATTAACATGCATTGTTCATTATAAAACGCACCTGTCCATCTTGCACCCCATTCCCGCCAGTAAATAAGGCATTTAGGGAAAATAGAAATAAATATAATAATGGAAAGAAAAGAAATGTCTGCTTGACGACACCTCAGCACATTTTAAACTACTGCTATTTAGTGTATAACATTTGGTTAGTTTGACATTCTGTGAAGAGAGAGAGAGAGAGAGAGAGAGAGAGAGAGAGAGAGAGAGAGAGAGAGAGAGAGAGAGAGAGAGTGAGAGACGGATATATATAGAGAGGGGGAAGGAGACACCAGTAGCCGCCACACGTTTATATGCACCTTTGTATAGATTTCTCGTTCCAGCCAGTGCACCACGACTGGTACATCAAAGGTCGTGGAGTGTTCTATCCTGTCTATGTGATGGTGCATATAAAAGATCCCTTGCTTCTAACAGAAAAGAGTAGCTCATGAAGTGACGACAGCGGGTTTCCTCCCTCAATATCTATGTCCTACGCCATATAACCGTAAATAAAATGTGATGAATGCGTCGTTAAATAAAACATTTACTTCCTTTGTATAGTCACGGCAGTACATACCATGCTTATTTATTTACCAGTCGTGAGGCACTGGTTCAGACGAGTGGAAAATCCGAAGCATTGAGGGGGATCGATCCTGCAACCCTTCGCACCTCAGGCCAGCTCTACCACTAAGCGAAATCCCGACCATAAACATGCTACGTCCCAGACGTCAAAAAACAAAACAAAAAACTTTAAGAATATTTCATAAAACATAATATCTGGATTGAAACACACATTTTTCGTACACACTTTAATATAAACTTGCCTTTGTTTTGATTTAGGTGAGGAAAACCTCATATTGCTTTGCCCTGGTTATTATACTGTTAACCTGAATATGTTTGGGTACAAGCATAGTTAAAGTCGCTGAAGGTGGGTCTGACTTGGGGGTAAATTTAAAGGATATCATTCGTTATTTATGATTAATTTCATTTCAACTTATTACCGTGCTTATATCCAATTAAGGTTCAAGCACGCTGTGCTAGGCATACACCTCAGCTACATGGGTTGTCTGTGCAGGGCAGTGGGTTTGTTGTTAGATGGTCAATGGTTGTTGAGAGAGAAGAGGGTGTAGTGGCCATTGGGTCGTTAAAACTCTGCGTGGAAGCCAGTACCTAATTGCGAACCCAGTACCTAACAACCTTATGTCCGATGGCTTAACCATGACACCATCGAGGCCTGTATTTATGATTACACACACGTCTGATATCAATTTAAAGACATATGATTGGCTACTCCTAGGTGATGACCCGGTCGCCACAGTCATGTCATCCCTCGAATAAAGCACGATAGAAATTGATACAAGCATAGTTAAAGTCGTTGAAGGTAGGGAGTGATGGGGACTGTGGGGTAAACTTTAAAGAACATCATTCGTTATTTAAAATTAATTTCATGTCATTTCATTTCCTAAAATAGTGGAAATTAATGGATATATATTTTAATTTTTACAAATGTGTCAAAGCGCATGCAATGGAGTGTTCAATTTCAAAACATTTCAAACCCATGACTACCCATAGCAGTAGCATTTATGTTGAGTTTTTATTACGTAACCTCAAATTGTTTTCTGGCAGGAAGCCTTATTGTGTATCTCGAATGATGTTAAACAATAAGTGCCAACAAATACAAAGTTCTTTGTTGTCACGTAATGTGGTTGACTTTACCCTCGATTGTTAATTTACTGTCACAGTTAATTATTTATCGTGCTTATATCGAATTAATTTTGCAGTGTGCTGCCACGGACATTGACCATGTCTTTAGAATGTCTCTCATCAACATATACTATTGGTTAATGAGAGAAAGGTGGGTGTAGTGACACTGGCACCTCTCGCCCTCTCTCAGAACTTAGCCCCCCTCCCCCACCCCCATTCATGACCTGATTAAGAGCTGGTTAGTGCAGGGTCCAAGCGTTCATTCATTTCAACAAATTTTCGTGCTTATATCCAATTAAGGTTCGAGCACGCTGCCCTAGGCACACACCTCAGCTATCTGGGCTGTCTGTCCAAGACAGTGAGTTAGTTGTTAGTTGGTTAGTAGGTCCAAGCGAGTGCCAAGCGCAGCGGTGATGTACAAGGTAACTAAACCGACTTTCTCACTAACCATTAACCTCAATGCAAAACAGACAACTCGAAGAGGTCACGTGAGTATGTATGTATGTATGTATGTATGTATGTATGTATGTATGAATTATGTGCAAAACATGGCGAGATATGTAATAGGCTGTCGATGTGTGGTGTATCTTGGCGTGGTGTGACGTAGCTGGGCGTACTTTGTTGTAATTTGGCGTTGTCACGTAGTGTGGGGCGTAGCATCATTTGGTATTGCGTGCGTGTTACGTGCATACGTACATATATATTTGTGTATACTTTGGTATGTTCTTCTTATACAACACCATCAATACAGTGTTTTAATCTCTGTGTGTGTTAATTATATTTTGAAGGCACACGCTGCATATATTCAAACACGGGCAACTTGCTTACGCCGGAAATGAAGAGCGTTATCAATACTTGTAGGGAATCTATAAATAAATGTCTTCTCAAGTCTGAACAGTTTATCTTCGTGCTGCGCTCTTCAACAAGGAGACACTTGACTTACTTAATGCGATAACCACCACGAAACATATTAGTGCACAGAGTTCACTGGAGATCAGTGCCATAAATAGATGGGAACTTAGTTCGGTTCCTAACATATGCGAAAAATTGCCATTTTACTATTAAAGAGGCTTTTGTTTTGCCGAGGATTACCCCTTATTACTGTGCCCTTATTATGTTTTCATATTGCCAACCTGGATATGTTTAGGTACATGCATGGCCACTGAAGGTGGTGGTCGTTGTGGTGGTGGTGGTGGTGATAAACTTTAAAGACGATCCAGTAAAAACATAGACTCTGAGTACCAGGCCACACAGTAGGGACAACTAATTAATCAGAATTAAGGTTCGAGCACTCATCAACAATAAACTGTCAGGCAAGCTATAAGATATGTAAGTTGTTTCACTCAACCATCATCTAACATATATGTGGCCGGCAAACTGCCAAGTTTTGGGACGGTTTTAAAGGGGACAAGATCGTCACAGCAATCATGAAGCACTAATGTGTGCTCTGACAATAGGTGGACTGCCACTATCCAAGCAAGATCTTGCTGACTTGTCTGTATGAGGACTGCCACTCTTAAGACTGGTCCGACGAGAGAGAGAGAGAGAGAGAGAGAGAGAGAGAGAGAGAGAGAGAGAGAGAGAGAGAGAGAGAGAGAGAGAGAGAGAGAGAGAGAGAGAGGATGTGTGTGTGTGTACGTGTGTCGGGGGGATCGGGGAGAGGTGTCTTAAAGAACTTCTTGACGTTAGAAGACCCCCTTGAACTCAACGCACTCTGTTCGAACTCCACGTAGTCTTCCCGACCCGAGCCACATGTCGTGAGCATGGCTTTTAATTATCAACTCCATTATTACCACCATAATATCACGAAAATAGATTCGTTCACCAACGAGGCATTACATCAGCGATCATTGCAGTCCGTAACATTTCATATGCACTTTAAAATTGGTTCTTATGTCGCTTACAGATGCTAACACAGATACAGTTATGATAAATCTCCCTCCGAGGCCATAAACGTGTGGCGTGGCGTTTTCGGAAAATCCTAGGAAATTGATGTACCGCAGTAGTGAATTAACAGTAAGCTTGGCCGTGTTCGCAGGATGGCTTCAGCTAAGATCCTGTAATCTGTATTCTACACCGAGTCAGATGTTCTCATGTCGAGATAAGTCTCTCATAATTAACAAACTGTCGTATGCAGCAATTGGCAATATCTCGACAGATCTTGCCCAATCTCCGATGGGAATAACATCCAATTCGCCAGACTCCCCTCAACGGAGACACACGTATGTGAGTGCTTTTCATATATTGGACACGCCTTGTACTGATAATTAATTAGCAGGTTTAGTTCTTTAAATAGCAAGGTGATACTTCAGCAACGAGCACATTAAAGGTAAAAATGTATCAAAACAAGGGTGGTACTTCAGTAACGAGCAGATTAAAGGTAAAAGAAGTTATCTGAACATGGCCAGTCTCCTGGAGAAGGACGTGATCAAGCGAGACCTCAACCTTGGACAGTTTGACTGCATTGGTCAGACATGTTGCTCTATTTGTTGTCTGGCTAGTAAAGTCATGTATATGCTTTGAACTAGTATCAGTCTATTCAGGTATTCAGGTCTTCGCCGTAAGTTTCCCAGTAGAAGCCCACTCAAAACATAAATTAAAAACAACAAAGCAAAGAGGCAAACAAAACAAAGTGGAAAAACCACCACCGACAACAACAAAAAGAAAATTCGTATCAATAAAAACAACAACAACAACACGTCTTGACGCATATCCCCGTTTTCTAATAACATGTCATTATTGCAATTTGATGTGTGCTGTACACAATTTGAAAAAAACAAACCCAAAAAATCTTTGAGAATTATGGTATTCCATGTATTCTCGTTCTAGAAATAAACCTGTTCCAAAAGCTAAGCTTCATAAATGTCGTACTGATCACACAGGTTGTTATTACATATGCTCGTTGACCATTAGTTTTTCATCATAATAAGAAACATAAAATTCCATTAATTCTGTTTTCATTGCCATGGAATACGGTGCATCGTAATGATATAGCAGATATTACATTATTTCTGGAATATAATTAGCATGGATGTTTTTGTTTAAGGTTATTGCTATCGTGGAGATGATGACAGGTCAGTAGCAGCACGTCATTGTGAGATTCTAATGGTGGTAGGCTCGTTCGCGTCTAGGTGTCTCAGTCATATCAAGTGTTTGATCATTAGCTTATGAAAGAAATTACCAAGAGTATCGTGTTTGATGGAAGCTATTGTCTTCTATTGCCAAGTGTACCGGCCTCGGTGGCGTCGTGATTAGGTCATCGGTCTACAGGCTGGTAGGTACTGGGTTCGGATCCCAGTCGAGGCATGGGATTTTTAATCCAGATACCGACTCCAAACCCTGAGTGAGTGCTCCGCAAGGCTCAATGGGTAGGTATAAACCACTTGCACCGACCAGTGATCCATAACTGGTTCAACAAAGGCCATGGTTTGTGCTATCCTGCCTGTGGTAAGCGCAAATAAAAGATCCCTTGCTGCCTGTCGTAAAAGAGTAGCCTAAGTGGCGACAGCGGGTTTCCTCTAAAAAAAAACAGTGTCAAAATAACCATATGTTTGACGTCCAATAGCCGATGATAAGATAAAAAAATCAATGTGCTCTAGTGGCGTCGTTAAATAACACAAACTTTACTTTTTTCTGTCGTCATGTATGACGTTTAACTGTTGTTGATTCAGCAATGTTTTGGGTGCTGGGGATGGGTCTCTGCACCATACCCTTTTAACGAACGGGTGTCATATAAATTATACCCACATAGGCTTTTACCGTTCTAATCAGTGTTTGACCATTAGCTTAGTGTATGAAGTAACAGTTTATTTTGCTTAACGACACCAATAGAACACATTGATTTATTAATCATCGGTTACTGGATGTCAAACATGGTAATTTTGACATATAGTCTTAGAGAGAAAACCCGCTACATGTTCCATTAGTAGCAGGGGATTTTTTTTATGTGCACCATCCCACAGATAGGAAAGCACATACCACGGCCTTTGATATACCAGTCGTGGTACACTGGCTGGAACGAGAAATAGCCCAATGGGCCCACTGACGGGAATCGATCCCACACCGACCGCTCATCAGGTGGACGCTGTACCTCTGGGATACGTCCCGCTCGCTAGCGTATGAAAGACAGTTACTAAATCTGTTGTCGCTCCAGCAGTGTGTCGAGGGTTTGGGAGGAGTTGTGGCAGGTAGAACAGTGGTTTTAGATGCAGCTGGTTGTAGAGTTGACCTTTATCAGAATACCCATTGAAATGTGTCCCTTTGATCATTAGGCTAGCGTATGAAAAACAATTACCAAAACAACATCTGTGGGAAACGATTGTTTCTCACATGTCACTACTTAATACTCAGCCTGACATTTATCTGTCGTTGATTCGGTAATGTGCAATGTGCTCTCTCTCTCTCTCTCTCTCTCTCTCTCTCTCTCTCTCTCTCTCTCTCTCTCTCTCTCTCTCTCTCTCTCTCTCTCTCTCTCTCTCTCTCTCTCAAAGAAACTGGTCTTTATGAGTGGCAGTAGGACGTATCTTCCTGAAGGAGTGGCAGTTCTCCTATGGACCAAAAACCTGACGACCTTATTTAAACATCCTTTTGACTCTGCTTTGTGCAGAGGTTCCATTTGGAATATGTTAATGGTTTTGTTGTTCAGATTAATCAAACTAAGTCTTTCTCGATATAACAGATCCCATAAATAGTAAATTACAAGAAGAGTACAATAAGACATTTATAGAAATCTGTGGTACGACTGCTAAGTACAGACCAGCGATGATCTGCAGAGGACGGCATTGTTCATCGACACTGCTAGCCCCAAGCTGCAGTCAATCAGCGAATAAAAAGAAGAAGACTACATAATCAAATTTGCGATATAAAGCAAGACGGGGTGGAAAAAAACCCCCAGGTCGTTACAAGACATGGCTAAAGAGCCAAAAGCGGTGTTGACTTTCACGATTTTTATCAGCTCGTTCTCATTAATGGTGAGACGATCTGCCGAAAATACAAACGTAGATCAATTTTTAATTTCCTCCAACTGGAACTAGCACGATCAAGATACCACTGATGCTGATCGTCGATTTTCAAAACATCTGTCCCTGGCGCGGGCCATTTGTTAACGAATGGAATGGAGCGCCGAGGGCCGAGGAAAAAGTTGACACGAAGTCAACAAATCATCGTCTGCTTCAGAGTACTTCCGCCACGACAATCTCACTCTAATGGTATTATTCAGAAGAGAAATTACATTTACGCCTTCATTTGAATACAGTTTGTGTTCTAAGATTCTCTTTCTGTTTGATATTCAAGTCACTTTTCCAATCAGAACCTACTGACATTCAGTTTGAGAAATGGCTTCCGGTGGTCATCCGAGTCTGTGCTTGTGTAAAAAATGTCCACAGGCATTTTTCTTTCAAGGCATCGAGACTTTCATATTCTTTTGACTTTTTACTTTTGATGCTTTCGTTCTGGGTTGTTTTGTTTTTTTAAAGACGTCTGGCATGTTATGTATTATATCTGCATGAGTGTTTCTGGAATATGTTGTTTTCCAAGTTGAAAAACATGACATGGCCTCAAATATTGGCTGTGATATTTAAATGCCTCTGGCGGTCATTTCCCTTGAACGGAAGGAAAGACTTTAGCTAGTTTCTAGAAATCACATGCTTGAGATTAGTGTTTGAGTGTACTGTAACAGCGTGATTAAAGCGGGTGTTTCAAAATAACGGAATTAAAGAGGGTAAACCAACTGATCACGACCCAGCGGGTCCACGATAATAACAGAACTGGGGGAGGTTGGAGGGTAAACCAGCTGAGCATGACCTAAGTAGGCGTATGATAACAGAAATATGGTGGGTAAACATATTCAGTGCGATCGAGGCTAATGTACGATAATAACAGAATTAAGTAAACAATTTGACCAAGACAGGTGTACCATAATATAATTATAATAGTTAAACATTTTAACCATAACTAAGACGGGTACGGGTGTACCATAACAGTGATATGATGGGTAAACAGTTTCAACTCGACCGAGACTGGTGTACGATAATGAAAATTAGGATGGGTAAACAAATTCAGAATAACTGAGGTGGTGTACAAAAATAACAAGATGGGTAAACAATTTGTGTACATAACTGGGGCGGATGTACAATAATAACAGAATTAGGTTGTGTAAACAAATTGAGCACCAAGGAGGCGGGTGTTACGATACTAACAATTAGGATGGGTAAACAAATTGAGCATCACGGAGGCGGGTGTTACGATACTAACAATTAGGATGGGTAAACAAATTCAGCATGAACGACTATGATTATTATGAACTATTTTAACATTTTAACCACTAAGGTTTCCGGCATGTCAGAAAATTAATGGGACAATTTAGACTTTTTAAACAAAAAAGGAAAGGGATAATTAATTATTTTGAAGCGTAGCCAAAATTAGAAAGAAAAAATTGTACTCATTGATACAAAGTTTTGTCGCAAAATTTTGAGCAGGCAGACTAATGTTAAAAAGATTTATTTATAATAAATTAATTTTGTTACTTATATTAACTAATTATTATCCCTTGCGAGATTAGGGTAGAGCTGGAAATGGGTAGAATTTTGAAAATAGCAGTTAGTAAAAACAATTATAAAATTTATTTAAAAAAAAGAGAAAAAAGTTAACAAGCCAAAAAAAAAAGAATTGACTGCTCGGCCGAATATTTATATAATTTGGAGCACTTCAGAAGGACAGTCCAAAATTAAATAAGAGAAAGAAGAGAGGATCGGACTATTTAATAATATTAAAAAAAGAGTAATTTCGACATACATTTCTGAACGAAGGTCTAAAAGTTTAACGTCCGATCTATATGTCCACGTGAGTGGCCTCGTTAAGGTCGTTTTGTTCTTGAGGAGGTTGGCGCCTACGGAGACGAGATGAACTGCTTGCCGTTGAAGTGTGGCACAAGTTCCCCCATCTGTGACCTAGCAGGGTTTTTGCTAGCTCGACGTAATGGACGCCGGCGATGATCGTGAGTACTCTGTGGACAGTGTTGTTGTCCATTTCCCTGAAAAGGATTCTTCGTCTGTACAGACACCCCCGGCGCGTCGTCACCACTAGGCAGAGCGTTCCGTCTCGTAAGTCCGTATTGTGGATGGCCACCTTACTTCCGTCGGGGAAGCATTTAAAAGTTCCCTCGTGGATACCTCCGCGTGTGGTGTATCACCAACAAGTACTTAGAGTACTGGCTCTTCATCTTGCTGACTACTAGACTCCATGCGGCGAAATCCCTGCCTCGGCCAAAGGCGGAGGGCCGTGCCTTGGCTGGTTGGTCACTCGGAGGAGTGACGGCCTTCCGTTTGGCAATACCAACTTCCTTGTTCGTCTCAACTGAGTTCCCCGTGGGTGGGGGTCTCGACGGAGACGAACGTGAAGGTGCAGGAACGGGAGACGCCGGCCGTAGAGTCTCGCACATGGCGATGTTCAGCTTCTCTCCTGGCGTCGATTCATTAGGCTTCGCTGGCTGACTTTCCTCAACTGGCTTGGCTGGCTTGTCCGGTCGGGCTGGGGGCTTCAACGCACAAGGGACCGCCGCCAGTTTTGGTCCCCCTGTGCCGCCCCTGGCGCACGTTTCCCCTTCCTTGGACCCCTTCCCTCCTTCTGTGGAGCTGAGTCGCCGTACACCAAAGTCACGGATGCCCGTGACCCGGTGTACGCGACGCGGTACTCTATCAGCGTCCCATACGAAGTAATTAGTCCCCCAGGTGTGTGTGTGTGTGGGGGAGGTGGGGGGGGGGGGGGTGGTAACACGAGAGAGCATGGAACAGCGTCCGTCTTCATCGCCAGCTCGAGTAGGAATGAGCATGAACGAGGCTGGTTTACGATAATAACAATTAGGATGGATAAAAACAAATGCAGCATGATTGAGGCTGGTTTACCATAACAACAGAATTAAGATAGGTTAACATAATGCGCATAACTGGGGTGTGTGTGTGGGGGGGGGGGGGGGGGGGGGGGTGTTTTACCATAATATAATTAGTATGGGTAAACAAATTCAGCATGACCTTAGTAATGGAAACTGGCTGATATCGAAATATTAATAGTATTATGGAACTTGTTTATTATGTAACAGTGGAAATGTTGAAGATGAACATCATGTTGTATGAGGTTGCTTTATATTTAGTGTTACAAGAAAAATACATTTAAAACGATACGACTGGTTTAGATCGTCTACGTTTACGTCTATTCAGCTTCTTGACAATTCAAATGTGAAAACGCTTTCTAAGTTGTGAAAATATAACTAAAGCCTTTAAGTACAATTTTTTTGTAATTGGTTAATATATCATGCTTTTCAATTAATTATTTATTTATGTTCTCCACTAGCCATTTTTTTGTCACGAATGTATATACTCTTCAACAAAGTAGGGGAACTCTAATAAGAATTTACAATTGCCAAAATTGTAAGGTATATTAGCTGTGGAGAATGGTTATATGATAATAGTGAATTAATTGGGCAAACATTACAACCGGTAGTTCAGTATTACAGTAGGTTTTATGACCACCAAAGATCTTGAAGGACGATTCGGGTCAGAAGTGAAATTTGAAAGTTGATGGGGTTTTTTTATCAGTATATGGCAAATTCAAACAATAAAAATGACTAAAACCAAAACAATAACAACTGTATGATCACCAGAATGAAAAAGATTGACAAAAATAATGTTCCACAGTGATTAATGGACCTTCCTAGAAATTGTCAAAATCGAGAATGACACCCAACGCATGTGTACGGGGCAACTGCAAGCTATGGACTGTGTTTCGGTGTGTTGATAAACAGACCTGAACGTTCTTTACTAGGATGTCTGTGATCAAAACGTATGTTTTAATATTTCAGGTTCCCCTACTTTTTTCGAAGAGTATATATATACATTTTGCTTACTGTACTATTGTGCTTATAGTAATAAAGAATTGGAATGAACTCGTGCCACTCAGACACCCACAGCGACATTTACTCATCGACCTTTGAAACACGTCATACCAGCAGCATCTCATTGGTACAAAAAGGTTTCGTATACATAATTAAAACATCCAGATACGGTGTCATAGCACATTTCATATTATGCTATTTTTTATATGGATGGCGGGATCTAGCTCAGTCGGCAGAGCGGTCGCAGCTAATGAAAAATATAAGACTATAGAATTGTCTAAGACAATAGAGTTTAAGATTTGTCTACGCGAAATTTCCGTAAAACTTGTGAGAGGCGCGTTTCTCGTGGGCGTGTTGCGTACACGCCGTTAACAACAACACAGTTTTCAGAACGGAGTTTAAGGTTTCTATACGAGAAACGTCCGTGGAACGTGTGAGAGGCGCGTTTCTCGTGGGCGTGTTGCGTACACGCCGTTAACAACAACACAGTTTATGAATATAGTTTAAGATTTTTATACGAGAAACGTCCGTGGAACGTGTGAGAGGCGCGTGTATAGATTAACCATTTCCGTACATCCGAAATGTTTCTAGTTATCTAGCTTATTTAGCTTGTATTCCTGTTGTATTTTAATACCATTATGCTCTACAATACAGTCCGGAGGTCCAGTTTTCCACATACTATCCTTCTCTCACTACGTGGTGTCTTATTTCTAGCAGACCATTTTGTTTTTGGCAGGTTATATTTCTCTTAGATAAATAACAGTAGACCATATTTTACTTCCTGTTACGCGCCCTGTAAGTCAAATATGCATTTTGGTTGTTTTTATAAATGCATGAAAACCCCGCATCTGCGAAATCGTTGTGGGCATTATGGGTAAGGTTTTATTGAAACAATGCTTAGACGTCAAAAATCGATAACAATAATAAGACACTAGTAAAGATTTACCACTAGGTTTACTGGCCCTTAATTAATTGTCTTCAGTATAGGATCTGTCTAACAGTCATCGCAGGGTGTTCAAAGACAGCCTCGTCTCAACTAGCTCGTAGGGAGTTGAACTAAACGTAAAAACACCAAAACAAACAAAATACATCCACCATTAGCATGGACAGGAATGAAATAGACTTTGAGAAGAAAGATTGTGTCATGCGGGTTTATTTTCAGTTTATCTTCAAGTACTCCAGCTGGGAAGAATCTGGTAAGCCTAATGATCCGTCTAGATCATTATGACCTGTCAAAACAGTTTTCATATGCAGCAGATCAGCTTACAGTCATTTCGCCTGGGGCTTAAGAACAAAAGCAGCCCTAATTTGTATTCGTGTTAACTGTCAAGAATAGAAATTGAAATGAGTTAAAATGAAACGAATATGTATTTGACAAAATATCATGTCAAATTGGTGAAGTGAGAGAGAGAGAGAGAGAGAGAGAGAGAGAGAGAGAGAGAGAGAGAGAGAGAGAGAGAGAGAGAGAGAGAGAGAGAGATAGATAGATAGATACTACATACTAGTATACTAGAATGATCGCTAAAAGTTTGTTTTGTTTAATGAGACCACCAGAGCACATTGATTTATTAATCATCGAAAACCAGATGGCAAACATTTGGTAATTCTAACACATTCTTAGCAGCAAGTGGTCTTTTATATCACTTTCCCACATACAAAGCATCGCATACCCCAGCTTTTGATATACCAATCGTTGGGCTTTGGTTGGGACGGAGAAAATCTTTATAAAAGAGCGGGTCCACCGAGAGAGTTCGATCCTGCGACCTAGCAGGCGAGCGCTCTACCGCGCGAGCTACATCCCACCTTAAGACGATCAGAAATACACCGGATTTGCTGGAACTGGTCATTTCAGCAAGAGGTTGTAAGTGCATAATAACCGAGATCAGTGCCTTTAATCCAACAATGGTGTTATTGTGTTTCATACTTTCAAGTGACTCTAGCAGCGACTCTGGCCACATGGACATCTGCGAGGATTTAGCGTTAGGCACATACAAACTCACAAAAATCATCGTCTTGCCCCGACCGAAGTGTTTGTTGTTCCTGCTACTCGATGTGTTTGCGGAGAAAATAATCTCTATTCTTGTCCGGAACTAGTCTGATTTAAACCAGATTGTCGTGCTTCGTGTTTGGAGAAAGAGTCGAGTTGGAACAACACAGTAACAATTACTATCGAGTGGCACATTGGTCTGCAGACCATCACCATTGATTCTGTTCAATCAGTAGAACTTTGGCTTGAAGTTGAACGAGACGCATAAATAGCATTTTGGCATTTCAAATGTGTAAAAAAAAAAAAAAAAAAATGAAGCCACCCTGAAAAAACAAACACTGTTGAAAAAAACCCCTAAAAAATTACAAAAAAACACCTCCATATTGCTATTGCCACCCACGTCTTCATCAAGGAAGATGAATTCAATTTAACTTACTTTTGTGCTTATATCCAATTAAGGTTCTAGTAGATGAAGCTGCTGTTCTATGAACACATATCGACATATCTTGGCTGCTTGTCAATGTCATGGGTTAGTGGTTGGTTGTTAACTGGAAAGAGAAACAAGTCGATGTAGTAACATTACACCTTCCCGTTGAGCTGTTGAAACGTCCGGGTAGATGCTGGGGTGCGAACCCTTTACCTATAACTTCGATTGTTTTTAAAACACTATGCCTCTGAAGTCGGTTAGAAGGTGAAACAGAAGCTCGACTTCGTTGATCAATCCTGACGCCATAGTCGTATGACCAACGGCTTTAGAATACCAGCCTCGCATCCCGATAACGGCTACGACTCGTAGTGATGCACTAACATTTTCACCGTGGCAGTATACACCACATGCATTGATGAACACGCCACGGTCCGTATATTTCAAAGACGCTGGTGCTGTCATGTGGAAAAGGGCAAATTAAACAATACAATAAGCTCTGGCGTTGGACGTCAAGGCAGATTTTAATTTCAAATGAACTCTTATCTTGTATAGGTTCAGTTTTGTCATGCCAATCTTGAGAGTGGCAGTTTGTCTATACATGAACTATAAAGGCTGTATCATCAGAAACTCCTTGGATTTTAACATTTGCAAAAACATGAAACTGTGTTACATACCTCTCTGCTAATCAGAAGGATTGTTAGGGCATTAGTTAACAAGAAAACTTCGAAATGAGGTGGGGTTTTTTATATATAATATTGACAGAGGCATGAAACTGATGTCACAGTTATGGAGATTTTAGATTTGCGGGTGTTATTGTCTATTTGATCCCGCAAATGTCATGTTTGACCGAAGGCGTTATGTCCATTGTAAACTGAATCTTTTTTCTACGAAACTAACTGTATATTTGGTATTTCTTGAGAATAAAACCCTGGCTACAATCTAACTGTAGACCTTTGAATCGTCAACTTCGCCTGTTCCAATTGCTAATGATGTCACTTTCTAATGACGACATTAGCCTTCCGGGTGTTATTTTCATTTGATCTTGGAAAAAGAATGTAATTAACCAACCACAATATAGAACACACTCGCCATCAGTATACAATGAAGTGTACACTAAAGTTTATTGCCAGTCCATGATATATTTACTCAAGTAAGCAAACATGGCGGGCATGACAATGTACGAGAAACGTGGGCGCTCACAAATCGACAAATAAAACATAATACATAAGTGATATTATATATTTAATTGCAGCTGTCGTCATACAATGTATCATATACACCGAGTCACTATCAACTATTTCTGGTCAACGGCACAGTTATTGTAGTTAGCTGACGTTAGTCGATAGTAATTAGATCCATGCACATATATTTACATTTATACATATTTAAATTAAATGTGATTATAAATGTCAGCGATTCTGTTGGCACATTTTTGAAGATGCGCGTCTGAGTTGCATCGACAGAACGTGATATACCAATGATTTTCTGTTGACTCTGCCCCCTCCCCAGCCAGCTCATGTCTATACTGAACTGTCTAACCATCTAACTAATGTAGACTGATTTTTGGTGGTCAGTAGCCAAACGCAAGACCGTTTCTATAGTGAACCCGGACATCAATAACGAGTCGGGGCGGGGCGTGGCTCAATGGTACCGCGCTCTCCTGATGCGCGATCGATCTAGGATCGATTCCCGTCAATGGGCCCAATGGTCTATTTCTCGTTCCAGCCAGTGCTCCACAACTGGCATAACAAAGGTCGTGGTGTGTAATATCCTATCTGTGGGATGGTGCATATAAAATATCCCTTGCTGCTAATCGCAAAAGAGTAGCTCATGAAGTGGCGACAGCGGGTATCTGTGTGGTCCTTAACCATATGTCCGTCGCCATATAACCGTAAATAAAATGTGTTTAGTGCATCGTTAAATAAAACATTTCCTTCCTTCCAATAACGAGTCAGAACTTACTTTTCAACTATCTGAACAATCTTCTGTGACAAACTGGCGTCAAGGAATTGCGAAATATGTTAATGTCCAACATTGGTTCAGTCCTAGAAAACATGAATAAACCTCTGAGAGAGAGAGAGAGAGAGAGAGAGAGAGAGAGAGAGAGAGAGAGAGAGAGAGAGAGAGAGAGAGAGAGAGAGAGAGAGAGAGAGAGAGAGAGAGAGAGAGAGAGAGAGAGGAAGCTGACAGGTGAATAAACAAACCAAAGTCTGATTAATGAAGACATATCTCTACAATCTGAAGTTCGCGACTTAGAACTGTATACCTTGCGTTTCAGCTTACACTTCACTGGTATTAAGGAAAACCCTTCAGAAAATACCGACGATGATATCGTTGATGTGGCCAAAGAGATACTACCGACTCGAGCCCCAAGGTACAGAAAACAGAGCTGATTTTCCGATTTACTACTATCAGGCTAGACGTCGATTCTAGTAGTGAAGGTCGTCATCTAAACACGTTATGACACCCGATAGGAATAATGTGTTTAGTATCGAAAATATGACAAGTTAAACACACACTTATATATATGAAGAGTGTAAAGATGCGCCGCGATGGAAAATTGTGCCATACCTGGACCAGTGATGGGAATCTCTCAATGAAAGAGAAGGAAAACAGCAAACCTGGATTCAGTCAAACTAGAAATGACCTGTCAGGATTCTTGAAATTAAAACCTTCCACTGAATACCTAACCGATCTCTTCAAAGATACCACTGCGATCACAGTGTATGACAGACCTCTTTCTGTGTGTATACTAAAGGGATAAATACAGTTTACAACCTATTTTCTCTGCGTTGTCTTACATGCTGCATAAATTGACTCATGAATTACAGAGATAAAACTGGACTAATAAAATTTGACATTCCTGTGCCAAAGAAAATGAAAATAAAACCTCACGATTATCACAATACCAAGCGAAGCACCAGGCGCATATGCAGCAGTTTTAGCGGGGGGGGGGGGGGGGGGGGGGGGGGGGGGGGGGGGGGGGGGGGGGGGGGGGGGGGGGGGGGGATTGGGGGGGGGGGGGTTTGGGGGGGGGGGGGGGTTGAATGGCTCTTCTGTCATATGCTGCGAGTGGTTATTTCTTGTGCATTTTTAAATTTCCCCAAAGTTGTTAGGGACTAGCGTAGCCCAATCACACCTCCACCATATGTTATATTTGTCGTTCCATAACACGACGCATAGACAGTGTGTGTGCCCCCCCCCCCCCCCCCATGTGGATGGCTACCCAATATAAAATCCTTGCTACATCAATACCTACGCATCCCCATCTCCAACTTCAACGAACAAACAATAAAACAAACAAACAAACAAACAATCAAACACTTACCTCTATTGGTCTATTCCCTTAACACTTACAGACATATCACAAGGCAAAACACAGTAGTTAGCTGTGGTCATTGGCACTGATTGGGTTGTGTTTGACCCAAACAAAGATATTTTACATTTATACTCATTTAAACTAAATATGATTATAAATATCAAACAGCGATTCTGTTCGCATATTTCTGAAACTAAACTGTATATGCAAAACAATGTACGTGGTATCGCTTTGATATCGATAAGCATATTAATACGTCAGAGTATTGATGGTTTTATGATAATGTTTGCGACCATTTTTGTAATTTAACGGAAATGTTGAAATACCATTGAAATTCGCACCCCAAGTACCCTTCCCCTGCACCCGCGCCTGTCAGTGAATAAAGGTAGCGCAGTTCAAATAACAGGACCGTACCCTGGTCAAAATCCAGGGGGGGGGGGGGGCAGTACTTTTTATAAACAAACGAAACACTATACAAATTAAACCCTGAGATGTGTGTGCTATTTTCTGGAGTAAAAAATGTTTAAAAAAAATTAGATTCTCAGGGGGGTAACTGGCCCCCTACCCCCGGAGGGTACGGCCCTGAATAGTTTTTATGAATTCATTTCTGTTTGTATAAACATCAGCATTCAAATGTATGCTACTGTAATCTCCCACACAAATATCAGGCTGAGCACTACATTCCAATAAATGCGTTGTATCCGTGTGCTAAACAAGAATATTTCGGGGCATGTCGAATTGGGGGTCAACACCCCTGGCACCATCCTTTTGATTTTGCGCCTGACACATGTGTATTATAAGAGGCTTTCTAGTGTATTTGTAGAGGTATATACATTTTATTATTGTTAGAAATAGACAAGACAGTGGTATCGCATTACAAAACATTAAAGATAGTTGGGGGTAGGGATATATATTTTGAAATATTCATTTAAAAAGGCATTTAAGTACACAAGATTTGTAGTAATTGTTGAGTGTTAAAAAATAATTATATACGCTAAAACGTACTAATAAAATATGAAATTGAAGTTAAAACAACATTTTGGCCCAGAAAACTTTAATGGATAATACACTGTACTAAAATAATTACTATAATGCACACATATACATTCAATCTGACATGAATTGCAACTGTTTATTTAGGTACAGATTAAGTCAAATTTCAGTTTTAAGGTACTTGTCCGCAAAATAGGAGAACATGGCACCACGTGTGAGCCCAGTAACACCGCATTTCTATTTTGATATGCTGGTAAAACAAATAGCTAATTAATTAGCACACTTTGAGTGGTTGATATATTTCTAGAATATGCCTTTAAGACGGAAAGGCTGTCAAGCTGTAGTATGTTTTATTTTTACACCATAAAAAAATATTTCTGTTTCTCTTCAGACTAATACCGGCAATGTGTGTACAACTCGATACATATATGAACTCTTTCACTGCAGATAATATTTATATTGATTTTGCTTTTCATTATAGGTCAGTAGTCCAACCGTTTTATTCTATTTTAGTTTTGTATTGCAGGCTAATAGCTAAACTAATTTACTTGTTGAAAGTGTTCTTGGTAAATAGGACTTTTAAAATTGATCACTTGAGCGGAATGCATCATTATATGTGGCCTAAAACATGCCCAAACACATTAGGTAGGGTAGGTCGGCGTTTAAAAAATATATAGAAAAGACCGTGATATATGTTTTAATTACATCCACTCTTACGGGTCCAGATAACATTTATGTGTGTACTCTTTTCACCTACATATTAATTTTTAAAATAGTGGGGATAAATTATTGAATACAAATTACAAATTTTATTCTGTGGCTGATTATATATATATATATATATACTCTTCAAAAAAAGAAACGCAAAAGGGTACAAATGGGTTATAACTCCGATTTTATGTTTCCTACCGGTTCATGCTTTGTGAATATAAGGTCATTGCATGTCCCAAACACATTCCCACGGTTACATTCGATAAAACGCAGCTACTGTACAATAAAGTTCCAAAATGTGAATATTCGCAAAAACGCAGCCACGTGCAAACCATGTCACCACTGCACGTGCGTTGTCTGCACGTGCAACATGAACACCGACAGTATAAAAGTGCAGGGTGTTCGCTTGCCTGGCCTCTGTATCTGGCCGACAGTTGACAATGCAGGACATGCCACGTCTCAGTGAACCGCAGAGAAACAATGCCATCGGCCAACTAGACGCAGGCGAATCCAGAACGGCCGTTGCCAGGGCATTCCATGTGTCCCCAAGCACCATCTCCAGACTGTGGGACCGTTACCAGCAACATGGATCAACACGTGACCTCCCTAGATCCGGTCGACCACGGGTCACTACCCCCGGGCAGGACCGCTACATCCGGGTACGCCACCTTCGGGAACGATTGACTACTGCCACCTCCACAGCCGCAGCAATACCAGGTTTGCGCAGGATATCCGACCAGACCGTACGGAACCGCCTACGTGAGGTAGGAATTCGTGCCAGACGTCCAGTTCGAGGTGTCATCTTAACACCACAACACCGTCGACTCCGACTGCAGTGGTGCCAGATTCATCGACAATGGCCTCAACTGCGATGGAGACAGGTGTGGTTCAGTGACGAGTCCCGATTTCTGCTCCGACGTCCATGATGGAAGATATCGCGTGTATAGGCGTCGTGGTGAACGTTATGCGGCAAACTGCGTGCAGGAAGTGGACAGATTCGGCGGGGGTAGTGTCATGGTGTGGGCAGCCATCTCACACACTGGCAGAACTGACCTGGTCCACGTGCAGGGCAACCTGAATGCACAAGGCTACATTGACCAGATCCTCCGGCCACACATCGTTCCAGTTATGGCCAACGCCAACGCAGTGTTCCAACATGACAACGCCAGGCCTCACACAGCACGTCTCACAACGGCTTTCCTACAGAACAACAACATTAATGTCCTTCCTTGGCCATCGATATCACCGAATTTGAACCCAATTGAGCATCTATGGGACGAGTTGGACCGACGCCTCCGACAGCGACAACCACAGCCCCAGACCCTGCCCGAGCTGGCAGCAGCCTTGCAGGCCGAGTGGGCCACCATCCCCCGGGACGTCATCCGTACTCTGGTTGCTTCAACGGGCAGGCGGTGCCAGGCAGTTGTCAACACACGCGGAGGCCACACCCGGTATTGACTCCAGATGACCTTGACCTTGGTGGTGTGTCCTATCACTTACTCACAATGGACTAGAGTGAATTGTGAACAATCCTGCAACATTTGGTAATTATCGGACTCACCATTCAATAATTAAATCAATTCTCCAAATGTTACGACAATGTGGTTTTGCGTTTCTTCTTTTGAAGAGTATATATATATATACTCTTCAAAAGAAGAAACGCAAAACCACATTGTCGTAACATTTGGAGAATTGATTTAATTATTGAATGGTGAGTCCGATAATTACCAAATGTTGCAGGATTGTTCACAATTCACTCTAGTCCATTTTGAGTAAGTGATAGGACACACCACCAAGGTCAAGGTCATCTGGAGTCAATACCGGGTGTGGCCTCCGCGTGTGTTGACAACTGCCTGGCACCGCCTGCCCGTTGAAGCAACCAGAGTACGGATGACGTCCCGGGGGATGGTGGCCCACTCGGCCTGCAAGGCTGCTGCCAGCTCGGGCAGGGTCTGGGGCTGTGGTTGTCGCTGTCGGAGGCGTCGGTCCAACTCGTCCCATAGATGCTCAATTGGGTTCAAATCCGGTGATATCGATGGCCAAGGAAGGACATTAATGTTGTTGTTCTGTAGGAAAGCCGTTGTGAGACGTGCTGTGTGAGGCCTGGCGTTGTCATGTTGGAACACTGCGTTGGCGTTGGCCATAACTGGAACGATGTGTGGCCGGAGGATCTGGTCAATGTAGCCCTGTGCATTCAGGTTGCCCTGCACGTGGACCAGGTCAGTTCTGCCAGTGTGTGAGATGGCTGCCCACACCATGACACTACCCCCGCCGAATCTGTCCACTTCCTGCACGCAGTTTGCCGCATAACGTTCACCACGACGCCTATACACGCGACATCTTCCATCATGACGTCGGAGCAGAAATCGGGACTCGTTACTGAACCACACCTGTCTCCATCGCAGTTGAGGCCATTGTCGATGAATCTGGCACCACTGCAGTCGGAGTCGACGGTGTTGTGGTGTTAAGATGACACCTCGAACTGGACGTCTGGCACGAATTCCTACCTCACGTAGGCGGTTCCGTACGGTCTGGTCGGATATCCTGCGCAAACCTGGTATTGCTGCGGCTGTGGATGTGGCAGTAGTCAATCGTTCCCGAAGGTGGCGTACCCGGATGTAGCGGTCCTGCCCGGGGGTAGTGACCCGTGGTCGACCGGATCTAGGGAGGTCACGTGTTGATCCATGTTGCTGGTAACGGTCCCACAGTCTGGAGATGGTGCTTGGGGACACATGGAATGCCCTGGCAACGGCCGTTCTGGATTCGCCTGCGTCTAGTCGGCCGATGGCATTGTTTCTCTGCGGTTCACTGAGACGTGGCATGTCCTGGATTGTCAACTGTCGGCCAGATACAGAGGCCAGGCAAGCGAACACCCTGCACTTTTATACTGTCGGTGTTCATGTTGCACGTGCAGACAACGCACGTGCAGTGGTGACATGGTTTGCACGTGGCTGCGTTTTTGCGAATATTCACATTTTGGAACTTTATTGTACAGTAGCTGCGTTTTATCGAATGTAACCGTGGGAATGTGTTTGGGACATGCAATGACCTTATATTCACAAAGCATGAACCGGTAGGAAACATAAAATCGGAGTTATAACCCATTTGTACCCTTTTGCGTTTCTTTTTTTGAAGAGTATATATATATATATATATATATATATATATATATATATATATATATATATATAAAACACAAAATATAACATAAATATGGAACCGCTCCTCTTAAAACAAGAGGCTGAGTTATAATATGAACAATCAAAAAGAGTCAAAGCCTCGTTTCAAATCACAATTCCTTTTTCATTTTCGAATTTTCGCCCCTTCAGGCTTCATAGGTAAATCTGTTGACAACATAATACAAACTATAAAACTACTAGCAAATACAATTAAATTATAACTAACCTTAATACATAACGATAGCTTACGTTATATTTTAAAAATACAGTTTGTTTTGTTTAACGACACCACTAGAGTACATTGATTTACTAATCATCGGCTATCGGATGTCAAACATTTGGTAATTTTGACATATAGTCTTAGAGGAAGTCCGCTACATTTTTCCATTAGTAGCAAGGGATATTTTATATGAACCATCTCACAGACAGGATAGCACATACCGCGGCCTTTGGTATACCAGTCGTGGTGCACTAGCTGGAACCAAAAAAAATACAACCTACAAAAACCCCAACATAACAAAAAATAACATGATAACAAACCATTATTATAATACATATACACGGCTAAAACCACTCCACCCCCACCGCTATCGCCTATGTGGTCGTTTCTAGAACAGTCATCCAGTACTTTGTGTAATTGCGGCTCCAAAGTGGAGACTATTTGTATGTAATTTGTTTGTGTCAAACTCTAGATTGGAGACAATCTGTATGTACATGTAATTACGTATTATGGACGTCTGTTTTGTGTTGCAGGGACCTCAGCATGAATAACATCAGCCAGCTACCAGAAAATGTGTTCAGACATCTCATCCGACTGAAGGAATTGTAAGTGTGTTCTTTGTCTTAAAGGTTACGACGTGACATTTATAGCCAGCATAGACTTTTAGTCACATTAAAGGTGCCTGGTTTTCTCTTACAACAATGTAAACTGATTCCGTTTTTTTCTGAGTCAATGATCACCTACATTTTAAATTAATATACACCAGGGCCACGTTCCACGAAACGATCTTAGCCCTAAGATTACCTTAAGCGCATAGCTACCCTATGCACTTAAGTTGATCTTAGGGCTAAGATCGCTTCGTGAAACGGGGCCCTGGGAGTTAATTAAGCGCCACCTAATTTTGACCATGTCACTTATAATTCGCAAGTAATTTAGAACATTTCGTGAATAGAAAACACTGAAGTTAATGTGCAGTGTATACAGGGGATATTGAAAAAGGTTGACAGAAAGTGACACTATCGTTACATCAACATTTATTGAATTCTATGACCGAATGTGTGGTAATTAACTATGGAGCTGCAAGGCCGTAGCTAGCGGGGTGGGTCCAATCCAAAAAGCATTATAGAAACTTAAAGAAAATTATCTTCTTAACCGTTTAAGGAGTTTTACTCAGTTGCCCCCCCCCCCCCCCCCCCCCCCCCCCCCAACAACCAATTCCTATCTACGGCCCTGAGCTGGAGTCACAATGATGTGCTTCCAATAAGTAATGTATTCACTCTATCTCGGTAAACACGCAGTAGACACAGAACATGTAAACACTCTCTATATCAGGTTTAAACTCCATCGGTACGGACTACTACCTGTTTGGCTGTAATATAATTCAGGTGGTTATTATTTATGTTTCCAGTGTATATTAATCATGGGTATGTTCGTGATCATTCAACATTATGCATTTCTAAAAATTACTTATATATATAGTATATGTTTCATTATACAATCGGTCAGAATGTTCTAAGCACAAGAGGGATTTGAATTATGAAGACTATGCACCTATTGCCATGATCCCCTAGATCTACACCCTGCAGATGGCTAATTTCACCTTTAATAACTATTTAATCATTAAAAACAAATATGTGCACATGAAGACAAACACCGACCCAACATATATACATCGATCCATCATCTCAACAGGAGGAACACAGTTAACATTTTCCCTACACAATCGATTATGGATGTTTATACTCGATCATCACATAGGTAGAGCCAAATCGATCAATTGTAGATTATAATCGATCATTGGAACATCACTACTTTATTTATATCTCTGCCGTTCTAATGCATGCACGAGTCAATAAAGTGGTTTCTCTAATAGAACTATAATGAGAGAAAGAAATTTAAGTCACTGTCACCATGATAATGTCTGTATAAAGTACAAAGATGTAATATGAGATTGAAGGTCTATTCCCTGACATTGAATGTCAGTGACGCAGTTAACTTCTTGACATCCTCACATTGAATGTCAGTGACACACTTAACTGCTTGACATCCTCACATTGAATGTCAGTGACACAGGTAACTTCTTGACACCCTGACATTGAATGTCAGTGACACAGTTAACTTCTTGACACCCTGACATTGAATGTCAGTGATACAGTTAACTTCTTGACACCCTGCCATTGAATGGCAGTGACACAGTTAACTTCTTGACACCCTGACATTGAATGTCATTGACACAGTTAACTTCTTGACATCCTGACATTGAATGTCATTGACACAGTTAACTTCTTGACACCCTGACATTGAATGTCAGTGACACATTTAACTTCTTGACACCCTGACATCGAACGTCAGTGACACAGTTAACTTCTTAATACAGTTAACTTCTTGACACCCTGACATTGAACGTCAGTGACACACTTAACTTCTTGACACCCTGACATTGAATGTGAGTGACACAGTTAATTGCTTGACACCCTGACATTGAATGTCAGTGCCACAGTTACCTTCTTGATACACTAACATTGAATGTCAGTGACACAGGTAACTTCTTGACACCCTGGCATTGAATGTCAGTGATACAGTTAACTTTTTGACACCCTGACATTGAACGTCAGTGACACAGTTAACTTATTGACACTATGGATGAAGGTTTTGGTAGGAGTCACTATTCGCAGTGGTAAAGCACTTGCCTGATGCGCGGTCGGTTTAGGATCGATCCCCGTCGGTAGGCGTATATCTCGTCCCAACCAGGGCACCACAACTGGTATATCAAAGGCCGTGGTATGTGCTATCCTGCATGTGGGGTGATGCATATAAAATATCCTTTGCTACTTAACGGGAAAATGTAGAGGGTTTGACATCCAATAGCCGTTATTTACTATCTGTGACACACAATAGCTGGGGTGTCGTTAAAATTCATTCATTTATTCCAATAGCCGTTGATAAATAAATCAATGTGCTCTAGTGGTGTCGTTAAACAAACCTTTTATTTCTGTCCTCGGTATATGAGATTGTCGTTATTTTATGACCATATCAATAATAATGATCGAATAATGTTAAAGGTTCGCTATAAACATTTCATTATGACGGATCAGCGTCAAAGTTATTGATTTTCGTTTTAAAAGGTAATGATTCTACCTTCTACTGCATATCCATAAAAATGCAGCTTAATAATTTAAAAATTTATTTATTTTTTATTTTTATTGTAACTAACAGATTAAACACGTGACGTATGTATGCGTCGCATCCACATAATCACCTATACGCATGAATGTGTATCTATGCATATTTGAGATTTGTTCACATGGAATGTAGCGTACACTATTTGACACCCAGTAGCCGATGCTTAATTAATCACTGTACTTTAGTGGTATTGATGATAAAACAGACTTTAAACTTTGATATTGTTTTCATTTCAGGAGACTGGTTAGTAACAATTTGAGAGACTTACCCAGAAGACTGTTTCGTAGAGTCAAGTACCTCCAAGTGCTGTAAGTATGCCCATTAGGGCGGTTCTAAAATTCAAGCGGGCTAGGGGTCTGGATTACTTATTTATTCAAACCTGGTGATCTTGTTGTATGGCAGTAGAAAGTCACCTGTTACTGTGTATCACCCAATTTAGGAGCGCTCCCTTAATGCGCCGTCGGTGGGACCATAGGTCTATTTCTCGTTTCAGCCAGTGCACCACGACTGGTATAGCCTCTCTAAGACGATATGTCAATTACCAAAAGTTTGACATCCAATAGGCGATGATTAATAAATCAATGTGCTTTAAACAAAACAAATTCATTCCTTTAGCCATATTCATTTTTTTTTTTAACTTCTCCACGGTTATTGTAGGCTTGGTCTGGTTCTGAAGTTCTACATGGAAATTGAAAACCAGTATGCGGACGAGAGTTGTTACTGTCGTTTAGCTAGTTACGACGGCTAATGATGAAAGGCGACGTGACAAAAGCGACGTTTTCCGTCAACCCGAACGTAGTGACAACGGCTCTTAATTTGACAAGTTCTGTTTTAGTTGCAATGCATCGTAAAAGGCGCAGACCCTAGTTTCAGCCAGTGAAAATGGGCACTAAGTTTAGTTGATTTACAAAGCTGCAACACACATTTGAATAACGTTATAAGGTAGTACTAAACCAAATAACTTCCGGCTGGGTCAAATTTCGAGGTGCACCGAAATTTTTATAGAGAAGTGAACACCACAAGTCCTGTGATTGGTTATAAATGTGAGTGTGTTGGTTGTAAAAAATAATAGTTTCATGTGGGTAAAACAAATGTGCAATTTTATTTCATCTAGTACCAATGTGTCAAGTAGCCTTGTGCTTGAAATATGTATGGGGTACCTGTAAAAAAAAATACTCGAATTTTGTGCAGAACTAGGGTAGTCATAGACGCTACCCGTTATCTCAGAAACGAGCAGCTTGACCCCCAATTTTTTCTGATTCACTTTAAGTGTGAGGGGTGGTAGTATTTATATCCGTGGGGTTTATGTCGGTTGATACGCTGCAGGTAGGAGTTTTAGCCACATATGTTACTATTGTCGTCTATGGGATTTGATTTGGTAGTATACACCCTATAGCACATATTCAGTGCATAATAAAAAAATATTATGATTTTGTCATTTTATTTAATTAAACTATACTGGTTGATTAATTAGCCATCACTCGATCATGAAAGTTCACAATGACCTTGACCTTGACAATAATCTCTGTACATGGCTCTGAATGGAGTTTGAATCAAAGTTAGCACTGAAGAAAAGTTGGTTTTGGTCTATAATTCATACTGTAAAGATTTCAATAATTTCTTTTTACATGGTATTCGAATTGCCATATACAACTGCTCTTAAATATGGTATTATATATAGGCAACCTGAACTAAGATTTTAATAGCAATTTATTTTTATATTAAAAATAGCATGTGCCAATAGTGGGTTAATGTCTTTAGTTTCCATTAACATCGTTAATTTTTTATGTATGAAATTCTGAAAACTAAAATTGCAGGAAGTAATGACTTAATGTCCTGAACATTAGTGTTGGGAGGAAATCCTGTATGCTGGGTGTGGGTGTCTTCAAGTTACCAGGTGTGGGAATTTCAAATCCATCGGCCATGCAGATTTTCATAATGAACCATCAAAACTATTTTTTACCCAGATGAAACTATTATTTTTTACAACCAACACACTCACATTTATAACCAATCACAGGACTTGTGGTGTTCACTTCTCTATCAAAAGTTGGGTGCACCTCCAACTTTGACCCAGCCGGAAGTTATTTGGTTTAGTACTACCTAAAGGGACCATCCAATTTCCGATCCTCCAAAATCCCTCGCGTGCCCTTCTGGTCGTCAGATGGGACTGCCTCTGCTCCCTTGAGTTTGTCGGTTTGAGTATGTGAACCCCTTCTTTTCCCATCCCAGATCTTCTCCTGTCCTGGTCGAAAGAACTGTCCCATCCAGAACTTGTGCCTATGACAGATGTGAGCTACCACAGCTTATTCTGAATGTGGACGTTAAATAATTTCCAATACAATCCGAAACAACTGCGGCGATGTGACGTTGTGCGCTGACCGGAGGCTGGCGGTAAATATCAAATCTATTGTGAGACGCGACACAAAGCCCCGTATGTAATCCTCGAGCCACGTTTCTCTCCACTAATCACTTCTATGACAACAATAAGCAACGGTTAATATCAACTAGAAAGTCATGCAGTGCAAGGAAAGGACAAACGTTAGAAAACAACAATAATGTTAATATGCCATTCTTTTTATTTTAAAGTATATTGTCGTCCTATTTTCGGGGCTATTTGTCCAGATCGGTAAGGTAATGGTTCGATGGCAAATCATCACTGAGTCATTAAAACACGGGGGGGGGGGGGGGGGGGGGGGGGGCGGTAATATGATGTGAACCCAGCATCCGTGAGCCTTACAACCGATTGTTTTTCTACTACACAACTGACGTGACTGAGTTCGGATATGTCATTCTGAAAGGAACACAAAAAGAAACCCCACAAAAAAAAAAACCCATATAAAAATGTGACCCATATTCATCCAGGGTGATCGACCCTACGATTCAGTTCCATATCTCTGTTGAAATTGCGAAACTGAGTTAATTTATAAAAACAAAACAATCACTTCTGCCTTGTTTGTTGGGATACATGATTTTTTCCTCTAATATTATTTTATACCACTGGGTGTCATTAGAGACTGACAAAATATAATAAAGAAAAACAAATCAAATCCTGCTCAGATGGTTTCTTATTCTCTGGAAAGCAACACTGTTAACATTTATACTGAGTGTAGAGATGTTTAGGACATTAAATGCAATTAACTTTTTTTTTTTATCGAATTTAAAATCTATCTTCCATGATGACACCGTCCGTCTCAAGCGTATTTGAAATCTACCGTACCAGGTGTTAACGTCTTCTTCACTTGACGGTTACATCTACAATAAAAGTCGGGCAGCTTCTATCGTCTCTTCTGTTAGTCGAGAGTAATGGGAGGTAATATATACCTCTGGGACGAAAACACAATACCCTCACTTTGATAGATCATGTATAAATGAGATCATGATGGCATTAAGAAATAATATATCTTTACAAACATTTGGTATAAATCAATATTGAATGTTGCCAGTACTTGGTATCTGACAGGAACGTCGTGAGTGTTGATAAATTTGTATTATCTTTCGCCATCTACTGTCCATAGATACTATCTGAATGTTAATCTATCTAACTGTTTCTAATGCTAATCTTAAATCTGATGTAGGCAATTACGTTATACAGTATCTATTTTTCTACAATAATCTCGTCAAATAGGCTTCTATTTAAAATTTTGAATAATGTATCAAATTGACCCCTAAAAATTGTTATAATGTTCCAAAAACCAACTGTTGTATGAGTTGATCGCAGAGGGTTGTTTTAATTCTTGTTTACAGGATTTGAAATTGACAGATTCATTAGCGTAGATGAACATCATTGCCGTGTTATCCAAAATACCTTTTATGAATTTCAGCCACCCACATGACGTCACTACTGTATTGTTAAACTCGAGACATGTTTTATATCCCCAACTCATTGCACGTGGCAAGCAGCATGCAGGACTTATCTTATTTTTAATCTCATTTAGAATAATTTTTCCCACCCGACCTGAAACATTCATTCATATTGTACCATAGTGTGACACCAAATAGGCGATGTTCTTTTGTACTGAGGTGTCGTTAAACATTCATTCATATTGTACCATAGTGTGACACCAAATAGGCGATGTTCTTTTGTACTGAGGTGTCGTTAAACATCCATTCATATTGTACCAAAGTGTGACACCAAATAGGCGATGTTCTTTTGTACTGAGGTGTCGTTAAACACTCATTCATCCACATGACATGTCGTGACACATTTAAAAAATAATAGATCTTTTAAATTTATTCCAAAGACAATATCGAGCCGTGCACCTTAATAACACATTTTAGAAATGGATCCCCATGATTGTCAAAAGGCAGTGAGATCTTTTACTTTTACAAAAAGTCAAATAATTTGTTTTCCAAAATCGATGTAAAGCGTCAACATCTGAGATGTTGTTATGTGAGTCTTTTTTTTCTGTGCGTCAATTACGTAATACATTTTTATATTCAATTTCAGATGGTTACAGGGAAACCGTTTCAGGGAGGTTCCTAGCAAAGCTATTCAGAATCTGCAACGTCTAGTCGAATTGTAAGTCTTCAGTGTTTCGAGAGAATCCATACAACACCTCCATCACGATTTGTGTGTTGATTATGTCACCTTTTCACGTACACAAGGCAAAACTTACGTCACAAATTTATCGCAACCTTTGCAAGTCTTCCTTTTAGCCTTAATTTCAATGGTTTATCCACAAACGAACCACGTGAATCATCCACGTCAAACAATTAAAACAAATTACACATGATGTTTTATTTAATGTGTAAAATGTCACCTATTTTCATATAATTCAAATAATTAATAAAAAAAAGCGTTTAGAGTTTGGAGACAATTTGCTCTAAAATGGAAGAAAAAGGTTTTCTAAATAATGAAAAAGATCCTCCGTCACCGTTGATTCCCTGTGGTTCTGAATTTAAGGATTTCACAGATGACGGTCCCGAATTCCGCTGTTGTTATTTCACAAATTAATGCTTTTAAAATCATGTGGTATTAGAAATACGAAGTAATAAAATCTAGTCTTTAAAATACTTCTTGATTCTAAAAACATTACAGAAATTGTCAAAATTCGTAACAACATAAAATAATAAACATTAAAAATACACAAAATAGTTACAATTTTTTAAAATTAACTATTCGCTGTAACCAAGTGAAATAATAAGTATAAAATGTTTGACATATTTTTCAAATCTTTTAAGGATTGAAACAAAATTAAATAACAAGTACTGAAAGTATTCTGACCATTATTTGCAGACATCTCGATGCCAACAGAATATTTCGACTAGCAGACGACAGTTTTCGCAATATGACGTCACTAAAACGTCTCTGGTTAGACGCGAACAGAATGACGCAAGTTCCGGTTCGGGCGCTGAGTTCACTAAAATCCCTAGAGGCCTTGTAAGTAAAACATAATTTCTCTTTTGACCGAGTCGTCATAATACCGTGGTAGGCGCTGCCCTGTCTATGTAATGGTGCATATATAAAATATTCCTTGCTACAAATGCAATAATGTTGAGGGTTTCCTCTCTAAGTATATATATATCAACATTACCAAATGTTTGGTATCCAATAACTAATGATTGATAAATCAATGTTATCTAGTGGTGTCGTTAAATAAAACAAACTATAACTTTAATGCAGTGACATTTTCTGTGAAGACTTCTTATTGGTAGGTTTATTATAAATTTTAGACATGAAATATTACCAATGTGACGACAGGAGAAATATTACCAATGTACACGAAAGGAGTATATGTTTTACGACAGGTTAACATATTTGTAACTATGTCAGTTTGGTGTCTTGAATAGTTATTTCGCCAATTGGTATAGATAGTTACAGAGGAAACCCGTTGTCGTGACATAGATTTCTTCTACTTAAAGGCACCAAGGGAGTTTATACTATAGGTACTTTCCCATAAACAGGATAGTACATACAGATGTACAACAGATCTGGAAAATGAACCAACGACTCAGTTTGAAACATTCTGAGATATCTTGTAAGACATCTCAGTTGGCATCAATTCGTAGTCCGATCCTCCATGATCAACATGAGTCGCAAGTTTAGAAAACAGTTTATTTTGTTTAACGACACCACTAGAGCACATTTGATTAATTAATCATCTTCTATTGGATGTCAAACATTTGGTATTTCTGATACGTAGTCGTCAGAAAAAACCCGCTACATTTTTCCTATTACTGCAAAGGATGTTATATATGCACTTTCGCACAGACAGGAAAGCACAAACCACGGTCTTTGACCAGTTGTGGTGCATTGGTGGAAATGACCAAAAAATCGAATCAGTTGAATGGATTCATGAAGGTGGTTCGATCCTGCGACGCAAGCACCCCAAGCGAGCACTGAACCGACTGAGCTAAATCCCGCCCATGAGTCACAAGAAAGAAAGAAAGGAAGGAATGTTTTATTTAACGACGCACTCAACACATTTTATTTACAGTTATATTGCGTCAGACATATGGTTAAGGACCACACAGATTTTGAGAGGAAACCCGCTGTCGCCACTACATGGGGTACTCTTTCCGATTAGCAGCAAGGGATATTTTATTTGCGCTTCCCACAGGCGGGATAGCACAAACCATGACCTTTGTTAAACCAGATATGGATCACTGGTCGGTGCAAGTGGTTTACACCTACCCATTGAGCCTTGCGGAGCACTCACTCAGGGTTTGGAGTCCGTATCTGGATTAAAAATCCCATGCCTCGACTGGGATCCGAACCCATTACCTACCAGCCTGTAGACCGATGGCCTAAACACGACGCCACCGAGGCCGGTCACCCCATGAGTCATAAGAGTTGATAGGATGATTTCAGAACTGTGCTCCCTCTTTTAAAAACCCGTAGTTTTCTATCGCGCTAATAACCCAACCTCTTTCTGGACAGACGGTGCACATAGTTAAGTTGTTCAGAGCGCCCGGCTTATAGTTAATTGGACATAAGTATAAGAAGGAAAATATGTGCTGTTTCAGAATTAAGAGGGGGCGGGGGCGGGAATTAACCACCCACAAAATAAAACAGAGTTTCAACCATCTATTCAGAGAGGGGAAGATATGATTCACCCACCAGAGACAAAACAAAACAGAGTTTAAACCATATATTCAGAGGGGAAGATGTGGTAGACCTGCCAGACAGAAAATAAATATATAAATAAATTGCAGTGTTTCCCCACTACGTCCCATGAAGTCAATTTTACAACAGTCCTAATATAAGATACACGTTCATCCTCTCCGGTCGGTTGTTGTCAGAGCAATCTCTAAATTCAGTCGTCTTTAATGAAACCAAAGGAAATTGCATTTGGTATATTGTGCAGACCTGGTGAATAGATCCACTAAGATCAATGGCTGCGGTATTTCATATGACCATGACTTTAATTGGTGAGGCATGGCTTGATTAAACCAGTCTGGACCTAAAGAGCGAAACACAATATGTCACTTTCTGTCCATGTGTCATGGTTGATCAAAACAGGAAAACTACAGTTGTGATTATTACCCTAGTTGGACCTAACAGACAGTTTTTCTATGGTCGTATACTTGAGCCCGACTTCTCGTCTCATCGACAGTTTAACCGTGATTCATGTTTCAAATTCAGTTTGAGAGGATCAACCGAATTTTGCATTTCAGATTAATTAATAAAGTTTGATCTCCGCTCGACATCTGTTTAAACTGAATAACTCTGAAGAGGCATCTTGGGTCGAAGGGTCGAATCCCCTCGGTGGACCCAATCTCTGATTGAATGTTCCCAGTCTCAACGAGTGCCCTACAACTGGTATATCATAGGTCATGGTATATGCTATCCTGTTTGTTGAAATGTGACTGTAAAAGATGCCTTGCTCCTAATGGAAAACTGTAGCTATGTATCAGATCCCTTGCTACTAACGGATATAATATGTACCGCGTTTCCTTTTTAAGACTATATGTCAAAATTACCAAATGTTTTACATCAAATAGCCGATTATTAATAAATCAGTATGCTCTAGTGGTGCCCTTAACCAAAACAAACTTTAACTTTGAAACAAAAACGAAACGAAAAGACGTGTTAAACGACACGTCAGCTCTGTTATGCTGCTATTGCGAAGCGTCGTGTTTAAATTGAAGGAGGAAACCCGTTGCCACTATGTAGACTATTCCTGCAGAATAGCATCGAGATTTCTTTTATATGAGCTAAAACCAAACTCATGATGGCCGAAACAAAATGTCCACAATATGGCGAACATCTGGTATCAACATTGTTTTAACAATAAATCACGAATACCTACTCTTGCAACTTATAATGTATGTTTAAATATTGGTTGTGTATCCACTACATTCGGTTAACATATTTACGAACGCTGGGTGGTACAAGCAACCAAAGTACAGCTGGGTGGAACAAGCAACCTAAGTACAGCTGGGTGGAACAAGTAACCTAAGTACAGCTGGGTGGAACAAGCAACCAAAGTACAGCTGGGTGGAACACGCAACCTAAGTACAGCTGGGTGGAACAAGCAACCTAAGTACAGCTGGGTGGAACAAGAAACCAAAGTACAGCTGGGTGGAACAAGCGACCTAATTACAGCTAGGTGGAACAAGAAACCAAAGTACAGCTGGGTGGAGCAAGCAACCGAAGTACAGCTGGGTGATACAAGCAACCAAAGTACAGCTGGGTGGAAAAAGCAACCAAAGTACAGTTGGATGGTACACGCAACCAGAGTACAAAATTAAAAGAAGCCTTTAAGACTAAATTAAACTATATACACAGTGACCCGTTATTGAGGAATTGTGCTCGTGTTTAATAAAATACGTCTATTTTAAAATGTTTCAGTGTCTATTAAAATGTTTCCAAATTGTACGAATGCATTTTTACTTTTATATGAAGCCACACTTATGCCTAACTGTTGCCGAGATAAGGTATATGACCTCGAAAAAATATCTGCGTCAAAAAAGTACGTTAGAAATAATGATAATGGTTTGTAAGGATTCTTCCAGTCATTGACAACATATTTTGTCCAGATGTTGACTGTGCGAGAAGGAGAAATGTAAAATGATATACTCCGATCCGTGCAGAGTCTCTAGAGGTATCATTAAACACGTATTTAGTCCAGTAGCATAACGCAGAACGTCGCTGAAGGTGGGGGAAGGGGTAGTGGTTGAGCCGTGGGGTGCGTTGTTTGGATAAACTAGATTCTAAGCGTATGTGAAGAGGGTCGGGGGAATCGCCTGTTCCCTCCCCCACCAACAGTGCTGGAACAAATCTTGGAATTTGAGCAAATACGAGCTGATTTTAAAACCTTTGACCGTGCATTCTACCCACAATGTTATAATTCTAATAATGCGTAGCGATTCGTTTGGAACCCTATATCGCTGTTTGGTGGTAAAGTAAATATGAAGATACGCTGTTATCTAGATTCGGCCATTTCCCCTTTAATTCGGATAAAAATCAACTTGCCCTGACCCTACCACACCAATCCACCCCCAAAAAGGGCAGCCCGTACGATTATGAGCTGGATGTATAGCAGCAAAAACTAATTTCTCTTTGGGAAACACAAGTGACATAATAGCGTTTTTCTCATGGATCCCTTTCGTTACAGACCCCCTGGGTACAAGTCTACAGTTCCAGTGAGATCATCTTTGGTATTTCTATCTGATTTTAGATATATTATGTAATAATCCATATGAACAGTAGCTGTAAAAGCTAGCAGGACGTGTTAAATTAATCTGTCTTGTGTGATGCATTTGTTTAAGGGCAGTGATTCATCACCCATCATCACACACTGTGTCTTGTAAATCCCACGAGAGTTTTTCTCGCAGTAATTTGACACTACTGTTATCACACTTCAGACCATAATGTATATGTCTACACATAATATGATTACATCCTTGTGCTTTATAATATGTTATGTCCTTGAATTCATTTTACACTCATATATCAAAACTACAAATTGTAGTCAAAATCGTATCGCTATATACAAGACAGTCTAAAGCAAGATTTGTTATTTAATCAGTTCGCGGATCAGTGTCAGTTCACAGAAGCGGCTACGTCTGTCTGTTGTGGCGAGATGTAGCAGTGGTAATATAACGCGGTCGGTCTAGGATCGATCCCCATCAACTGGCTGATTCATGATTGGGCTATTTCTCTATTCTTCTTTTTTTAACGTATTAAATTTTATAAAATCATACATACAAACATACATACATAGATACATACATACATGCATGCATACTTACATACATACATGCATACATACATACATATGACCGGCCTCGGTGGCGTCGGGGCAGGCCATCGGTCTACAGGCTGGTAGGTACTGGGTTCGGATCCCAGTCGAGGCATGGGATTTTTAATCGAGATACCGACTCCAAACCCTGAGTGAGTGCTCCGCAAGGCTCAATGGGTAGGTGTAAACCACTTGCACCGACCAGTGATCCATAACTGGTTCAACAAAGGCCATGGTTTGTGCTATCCTGCCTGTGGGAAGCGCAAATAAAAGATCCCTTGCTGCCTGTCGTAAAAAGAGTAGCCTATGTGGCGACAGCGGGTTTCCTCTAAAAACAGTGTCAGAATGACCATATGTTTGACGTCCAATAGCCGATGATAAGATAAAAAATCAATGTGCTCAAGCGGCGTCGTTAAATAAAACAAACTTTACTTTACATACATACATACATACATGCATACATACATAGTGTGGTTTGGTGCTTCCCAGTATAAAATCCTGGCTACGCCAGTGTAACAAAGGCCGTGGTATGTATTATCCTGTTTATGGGTTAGTTCATATAAAAGATCCCTTGCTGCTATTAAAACAAGGAGCCATGGAGTAGCAGCATCAAGTTTTTTTCTTCTCATTACCTCATTAACCATAGGTTCGACACCATATTACAGTAAATAAAAATGTGTTGAGTGCTTCATTAAATAAACTTAAGAAAGATTTGGTTTAGTGGGGCTAGGCCCTACAAATCGCCACTTTTACATTTATATCTATTCAGATTCTGTTTTCATTACGTACACATGGAAACACACTCAAACTCAAGCATATTTACATTCTATACTTTAATCTGTCTAAACAATCGATTATAGTTTGTTTTTTTAATCGATCATCAACTCGGTAGAAGCCAACCGATCAATTATCGACTAATCAATCAGTGGAACATAACCTGTATAATTTACTGTCATGTTACTTGACGATAACAACTAGTATGCAACAAAGAAGGCCGCGTGAAGGGGAAAAACTCGTATGTCATAATAGTGGTCTGTTCTGAATGCATGAAAGTCAGATTTATAAGAATGCAGACAGCAGTAGATCAAAGTGAAAGGTATTTATATATCTTGAAAATCGATCAACGCCAATTTAAAAATAAAAGGTCGACAGCCAGGCTATATTATCAACAATATTATGTATAACTAATCCGAAGGATATTTGGTTACAGCAGGTAAGCAATGATTATTAAACTCCCAGAAAGTGATGGTACCCGGTGTTTAGAAAAAAGATATGCACACCCTGCCCGCGATATGTTATGGGATCGACTTTCCCCAGATAAATCCATTGGGTTGATCGCCATTCCATTCAGTACTTTGCGACTACAAAACCGAAGTCAAAGGTATGTGCTTTTCTGTCTGGAAAAATACAAATAAAAGATTACTTGCTGCAAATCAGAAGCAAAGCGGGTTTCTGCTTTAACATTCTAGTCCAAGGTTCACAATTACAGTATGTTTCGTTATTAATAATCGCTGATTGAACGATTTGCGGAGGTGTCTTCTCTCTTTCCTTTACATTATGAGCAGACAATTCAGCTTTCATTGCGTTTGTTTTCATAAAAATTGTAAGGTCAATAAAACCCATTACGAAATTAGTTATCGATGTATCGAATCGTGAAACTGTTTATCAATATTAGTTGTAAAAAAAAAATCTGTATTTTTTAAATGCTATAATACTAATGGAACTAAAGGCTATACTCAACCACTGAAATTCTTTAACATTTATATCATAATAATTCAAGACTGCGAGGGGGCAGACACTAATAGACACTTTTCCATTATTTTCTACTTCCGCTAGGGACGGGATTTGGCTTAGTCGGTTGAGCGCTCAACTGTAGTGCTTGCGTCGGTGGATCCATTCAACTGATTGGGATTTGTTTTCCTTCCAACCAGTGCATCACAACTGGTCAAATTCCCTGGTATGTGCTTGCCTGTCTGTGGGAAAGTGCATATAAAAGATCCCTTGCTGCATTAGAAACAATGTAGCGGTTTCCTGTGACTACGAGTCAGAATTACCAAATGTTTGACATCCAATAGCCGATGATTAATTAATCATTGTACTCTAGTGGTAGTGGTGTCGTTAAACAAAACAAACTTTACCCCCGCTAGGTACAGGTGTGTAACAAATGTTATTAATATTGCGACGGCTCTATATTTCTGATACTAGTTTATATATGTATACTAATACAAAGTGGTATGTTTGTATAATACTGTTTGTATATATGTGTATACTATTACAATATAAGTTGTAGAAGCATCACGAGGGGTATATGGTTTTTTATGTACCCTCTGTGTGTTCTTTTTTACCCCGAGCCGAAGGCGAGGGGGTAAAAGAGCACACAGAGGGTACATAAAAAGCCATATACCCCGAGAGATGCTTCTACGACGAATTTATCTTGCCGACATGTTAAACCATAAGCCAAATAATCAAAATAACGCCAGACAATAATTGTTAAAGCCGCACACCCTAGTTCCATCCAGCGAAAATAAATTATAATTTAGTTAATCTACAAACCTGTAACACACTTAGATCACGTTTTTATCAAATGGAATGAAAAAGCAGGTTTAATATCGATAAATACCATGGGAATCCCCATGTCCCAATTGCTTGAAATAATTTTGAAAGCCGCACACCCTAGTTCCATCCAGCGAAAATAAATTATAATTTGGTTAATCTACAAACCTGTAACACACTTAGATCACGTTTTTATCAAATGGAGTGAAAAAGCAGGTTTTATATCGATAAATACCATGGGAATCCCCATGTCCCAATTGCTTGAAATAATTTTGAAAGTTAGTATTCTGATGTGACCGGTAGATGTCGCTCGAAGCACAACAATGCCTACGTCACGACAAATTTCACAGAGTGCGCGCAGACTTGGGGTGCGTTCTTTTCACCTCTCCTGGATATGTTCCAACTGTTCTGTCCTGGTTGTATCCCCTCTCCAGATATTTTAAAGGGACATACCCTAGTTTTTAAACACTGACGCATATTTTTGACTATTATAACCGTTTTTGATAACTTAAATCATAATTTACATAGATTTTATTGTTTCGATTATCAATTTCCGTACATTTGAAGTGTTTTTGGTCATCCTGGTATTTTTAATATCACAAAATGCATTTCTCATATTTTTAAAAACGCACGTGCGTCTGAGAAGTAACAGTTATGGAGTCGAGTTTTAGTCTATTTTTAGAGGATATTTCACCTTTTCAAAGTCACAAACTCATGTTTCACTCAATCGTAACTTTATCCAAATGTTTTACAGGTTTGTAGATTAACTAAACTTAGTGTTAATTTTCACGGGTTGAAACTAGGGTATGTCCCTTTAAGACTTAGCAAAATTATTGGTTTTAAGGGTTTGTAACGTTTTGTATTGAGACACTTACTTGTCTGAACTTTATTGTTACTGAAAATGTTCACGAACTGTGAAGAAAAATCTCACAAATGAACAACAACAAATCGGATGTTGATTGCGCGAACCGTGCACGAGAAAACAAACCGAACCAAAATGATAACGGTCACGTGGTATACCAACATCTGTGACGTTTACACAGGAAGATTCCCTCTAAAAATAGATTGGACCTCGCTTGCTTAACGGTTTTTTCTCGATAGCACGTCTTGTGAAAAAATGCAAAAAATGCATTTCGTGGTTTTACAAACATCAGGATTACCAAAAAGCACTTCAGGTGAATGGAAATGTGTATTCTAAATAATAAAATGTAAGTAAAGTGCAATTTTATTTGTGAAAAATGGGGTTTAATAGCGAAAAACAACGCCTTAATGGTTAACAAATAACTATTACTAGGGTGTGTTCCTTTAACAATTTATTAACGGAGCCGTACCACGCGGACGCGAACGAAACCACTTGCCAGTGACGAAAAATAGTTCCATCGATAAACGAATTCTTAACTTCAAATGTTTGTAATACGAAATTGTCAGAAACAGATATTAATATACTTGATTGATTATCAATGTTATTTATAATCTAATTATTGCTTTAGCATTAACTGGGGTGGTTGGAAACTGTTGGAAATTACAGACGGGGTATAAGAGAATTTGGCTCCGCCCACAGGGGTATAAGGGATTTGTCCAACGGCAAACAACCAATGAGATTAAAGAATTTTACATAAAGGCGAGATAAAGTGGTATGTTTGTATAATACTGTTTGTATATATGTGTATATTATTATAAAGTGGAGTGTTTGTATAATACTGTTTGTATATATGTGTATATTATTATAAAGTGGACTGTTTATACATATATACAAACAGTATTATACATACTATTACAAAGTGGAGTGTTTGTATAATACTGTTTGTATTTATGTGTATATTATTATAAAGTGGTGTGTTTGTATAATACTATTTGTATATATGTGTATATTATTATAAAGTCGTGTGTTTGTATAATACTATTTGCATATATGTGTTTATTATTATTATTATTATTATTATTATTATTATTATACAGTGGTGTGTTCGTATAATACTATAAATTTTGATTTTATTTACAGAACACTTGCTTTGAACGAAATAAGGGAGGTACCTGCCTATGCATTTCGTAATCTCTCCGGCGTTTTGGTATTGTAAGTTCTTTAATGTTTAGACTTTTAATTCGCCAATATTCATTCTATTTACTAGTATGTATACGTTTAGAAAATATTAACCTATTTCGTTTGCTATTGTCCCCAACAATGGTAATGATCTAAATAATTCAAAACGATATTTGTATATAATATTGTTATATTAGGATAGAACAGAATTGAATAAGGATAGAATAGAATTAGAATAGCGTTAGAATACAGTTAAAATAGAATAGAATCGAATAGAACAGAACAGAACAGTACAGGTTAGAATAGAATAGAACAGAACAGAACAGTACATGTTAGAATAGAATAGAACAGAATAGAACAGAACAGAACAGTACAGGTTAGAATAGAATAGAATGGAATAGAACAGAACAGTACAGGTTAGAATATAATATAATATAATATAATTAGGGTAGAATATAACAGAATATAATGTAGTAAGAATTGAATTAAAATCAGAACAGAACAGAAGAGAAGAGAAGAGAATTAGAATAAAGTTAGAATAGAGTTAAAATAGAATAGAACAAAACAGTACAGGTTAGAATATAATATAATATAATATAATATAATATAATATAATATAATATAATATAATTAGGATAGAATATAATAGAATATAATGTATTAAGAATAGAATTAAAATTAGAAAAGAACAGAACAGAACAGAATAGAATAGAATTAAACAATACTATATACATCTCACCAGGATTTATATTTAACGTCCAAGAAAGTTTCTGTTTCGTTGCAAATGTCATATTTTGTATACGTACGTTAAACCTTTTGCTTCTCAAAATGTGTATCCCATGGGGACCCGTTAAGGATCCCATGGCTACCGGTTATGATCCAGTGTTATAAGCTTCAAAGAACTATAATTCCAGTAGAAATACTGGAGGTAGTAAACGGGGAACAGCCATCGTTAGAAATTGGCATTTGTACCAAAGGAGAGTAAAAGCTTGAGTTGAAGGTAATCAAATTGAACATCCCTTTATCTCGCTTAACACTATGTTACAAGATGTAATAAACTTAGCCTCTCTTCCTTGTTGGAAAAGCTGTCGATAAAATCTGATATGGTATTCGGTGATTTTTTTTTTGGCCATAATTATTTTGCTGCAGTGATAAAATATCATAAAATTCTTCTTTTTCTCTCTTGTTTTTAGACTGCTTCACGATAACTTAATTGAGGATTTCCATGACAACGCCTTTGTGGGTCTCACGTCTTTGAGGATTCTGTATGTGCTTTGCTAATTTGTTATAAAGGGTTTTCACACATAGCTTCACGCTTTACAAAAATCTTATGTCATCACTATTGATTTAGTGGGTTTTTTCCTATAGCTTGATGGAAAAGAAATTCAAATTTTATTTTTTGAGCAGATTATATGTTAGTGGTTTTGAGCACACATTTTATATTAGTATGAATTTTGTGTTTCTCTCTGTTTCTGTCTCTTTCAATCTCTGTGTCTCTGCATCTCTGTCATTCTCTCATTCTCATTCTCTCTCTCTCTCTCTCTCTCTCTCTCTCTCTCTCTCTCTCTCTCTCTCTCTCTCTCTCTCTCTCTCTCTCTCTCTCTCTCTGTGTGTGTGTGTGTGTGTGTCTACGTGCGTGTGTTTCTAGTGCATCAGCGTGTATGTAAGTATTATTAAATATTTGTTTTTAACATTTCAGTTTTTAAAATTATAAAGCTCTGTCTAAAAGATAATCAAAAGATTTAATCAACGGGGTAGTCACTAGCCAGACGTAATTTTATTATAAGATTTATTAAAATCAATAAAATACACCTATAAATTAAAATATTTCGATGGGGCGAAAGAAACAAGAAAAGAAAATTATGTACCATCACTAAATAATATTTTATAATTTCAGGCAAGTGAATAAAAACCGAATGAAGAAAATTCCAGTCGCATTAAAGTCGTTGCCAGATTTGGAAGAACTGTAAGTGTGACCCTATACACCAATGCACATCACCACCATATGTAGTATCTTAATATAGCCCGGTTTAGGAAATAAGTTTTCATTAATAAAATAATACAAAATACAAAAATGATGATTATATGTGGTTATTTAAAAAAACCCATTGGTTTGATGGTGCTTGTCATTTTTAGAACTAAAGGATAATAATAACTGTCATGCAACTTATACCACAGCAAAATGTGTCGGAGCTTTAGCATAAGGGTGAATAACTCAAACTTTATATGAAAATCGATGTTGATTTTTTTTTGGCATAGAAGTTACGAAGCGAATGCGCTTCCTGACAATAATAGGCCTTTCGGCATTGTCCTATTTTTAACAGAATATATTGAAACAGAAATTATATTGAAAGTTATGCAATCTTAAGTGAATGTGCAACCATACGGTATCGTAAAATAGAAAAAGTCGATTGTAAACAAGTGTAGTATCGGTACGCCATATGTCCTTTTTGGACAGACCAATCAAGGGTCAAGATAACCCATTTAAAATTTTCTGATATGCCATTAAACAAATATTTGTTTTCGTTTCATTTGGAAGAATTCTGTAATTATGATTTCAAATTACGAGTGTGTTTCTCCAGCTATCCCTAGAACTGTAATCTTGTAGTCACGGACAGAAGGCTAAAATTGGCGAAGAACGGATTAACCGACAACTCCCATAATGGTTCGCAGTATCTGAGTGCTGAATGATTCCATAATCCCTCGATTGTGTGTATAATTACAGTCGATAAATGTACAGATGAGTTCTATTCAGAAACTAGGGAATATTTTCGAACCTATATCAATTGTGCTGGCAGAGTTCAGATCTGTGTTCATGCCAGGAACAGGAGTTTGACCTATGGTGAGGTTTTGCTACACATTTTATAGCCAGCATTTGCTACACATTTTATAGCCAGCATTTGCTATAAATATGGACAGACCTCGGGGTACAACAACAAAAGATACAAAAATATTAAGTTTGCTTTACTGTATTTAAAGGGACATTCCTGAGTTTGCTGCAATTTTTAAGATGTTATCGACTAACCGAGACTTTTTAACGAGTGTAATTACATATATCAAATATATTTTTCTGCATACAATATTAGTGGCTGTATATTAAACGTGTTTATGATCGTTTCAATATTTGTACTACGTTAAATTTCATTTTATTTTCTAAAATATAATTTTTTCATACATACGAAATTATTTGAAGACAAAATCCAGTTTGGGCTTCTTACAAATATTAAGTCAACCAGAAACACATTGAATATACAGACACTGATATTCTAAACAAGAACATGTGTTTAATATGCAAGTTTAATCGAAGAAAAAAATTATTTGTCGGAAACATCTTACAATGCAACAAACTCAGGAATGTCCCTTTAACATTATTCAGTTTAAATCCAATTAGTTTTAGTGTCTATTAAAGCTATCAATGTCTTGAGGACATTTTAGGATCAATTTGGCAATATAATCTGTTTACCGAATTAGTTTAATAATGATAATGATAATGATAATGATATATATATATATATTCCCATTTCGTTTGTTGTTCAGTATATATACAAACACAGTGTAAGTTTTCTTTGTGTTGTTTTAATGAATGTTAAATGAATAACCGAAGTCACAAGTTGGCTTGTAGGTTGTATTTTCCTTTCCAACACGAAACATTCTTTATACGATACATATATTTAGTGACACGTAATTGCCATGGTTTATAGTCCTTAGCTGTTAAGCTGGGGTTAACAATTAAAATCCATAGTGTCCTTAGTGTCCTTAATTGCTGTAATTTAATTTGACAATAATTGGTTTGATTGTTAGCCCCTAGTTAACTAAAGACTAAGTTATTGCATAAATGACAGGGGGCAGAATATCAATTAATTAAATCGTACATGAACAGCTAAATATATAAATTGCTTTTGAATATATTTGTAAATGTTGCACTATGAAAATACTGTCAATTAATTTAGTTGCACAATTAAATCTCTGTTTTCTTTTCCAGAGATATTGATGACAACAATATTGAGTATCTGCCAGACTATAGCTTTGCTGAGAATAAGAACTTAATGTTACTACAGCTGAAGGGTAATCCCATTCTGTCTGTAGGAAAGAAGGCCTTTTCTAATTTACCAAAACTCAGGAAAATGTAAGTAATATCAACATTGACAATTTTCGTTAAGTTTACATAAACGCGTTATAATGTGTAATAAAGGTGTGAAACGGATCTACTGTGTAATACGTGTTCAGTGATATAACGAAAGCGATTCAAATAACTGCTTTAGATTGAAATTAGATGAATGTTTAACACTTTAACCAGAACCACACCTAGCGGATGTGGACAGGGGCAGGGGCAGGGGTCGTCTTCCACTGAATATGACGCAAAGGTGTCATTTTCGTCTACCTGTGACCTCATTTTAGTTTTACGGCCATCACATTAAGTTAGTTCTTATTAGAATCAGCGTTGCTGATTTCGCATGTACAGCCATATCTATGTTGAACAGGCGTATGACGAAGAATTATAAGTTTGCTTCTTGCCACAGGTGGCTGCTTAATACAAGTTGTTTGTAGACTCAGAGAAAGTATATTACACAGGTGGTGGGAGGTGGAGCCAGCTATGTATAGGTTAGAAGGCATTAAGACGTTTCTTCAGAAATAAAAAAGGGCGGAGCGAAGCGGAGACCGTTCTTATTTCCAAATGAAACGTCTTAAGCCTTCTAACCGATTTAGACGGCATTTCATAGGTTCATTACTTGATATGGGCGGGGCAAGCGTCAATGCGTGTTCGCGCTAGTTGTTTTGACGTCATTCGTACAGCTCTTGGCGATGATGTCTGGCCAATTGTGTTGAAGTAATTTTTTTCACATGACTTGTTATTAAAACGGCTTTTTGGTGTGTCTTCACGATTAAGACGATCAGAATGCTGATATCCGATTGGTTGAATTGGAGAGAAACCGAGGAAATGCCGTCTAATGAGGGGAGGGCATAAGAAGTTAATTTTTTGAAGGCCTCAAATACAATGTTTTAACCTCAGAAGTACATGTAGCAATGTTTTTATGACAATTGTCGAATATTTTAAAAGTTCGTTTTATAAAAGGACACAAAAGCAAAGCCACTCCATACCAGACACATCAAGGTAACATAGAGGTATATCTATGGAGACGATGCAAACTAACAAACGGTACAGGGCTCGTGCTTTAAATCTTAGAGTCTAGACTCAAACCTTTAATGACGTCATAACGTTGAAGTCTCAGACATTTACCTGCATTATATACTGAACTCCATCAAAAACGTACCATTTCAGATGTGTTGTTGTAAAAGACATATGAGAAGAAATAATAATTATAACTGATTTTGTATAATTGGATGTATTCAAGTAGGCAATAAATAACCTACACATTGCAAAAAATAAAAAGGTTAGGGTTTTTGTTTCATAGCCATAACAGCGGAAAATTGGGTAGTGCGTTTTTAAAGGAGTTCAGTACATATACATGTACATCACAGTGCATGTACATGACAGTCTTCCTCCAGACACTTGCAGCAAACCAAAACATTGCATCTTTCCTACTAAAAGAAATAAACTCATATCCATACATTAAATAGGCTATACACTCCTAAGAACTCCTAGAACTAATGTGCGTATCTTTTCTTGCAGCTATCTATCTGAAGCGCACGACATGACGGAGTTTCCCGACCTAGAGGGAACATCGAGTCTGGACGGGCTGAGATTCGACAGGGCCAACATCAGAGTCATCCCCCCTGATATGTGTCACCACTTACCGCTTTTGAAAACCCTGTGAGTTTGGGGATGAAGGATTGGTTTTGTTTTTGTTTCCTCCTCTTCCCGATCTGGCTGCTCCTCCTATCATTCAACGTCTTTCTCTGGCCACATCCTCATCCCAGTCCTTGTCTCTCTACTTGACGCCATATAACCGTAAATAAAATGCGTTTAGAGCGCCGTTAAATAAAGCATTTCCTTGTCTCTCCACCATGCGACATGTGTTTGTCTCTTGTGGCTATCAATGTCACAACTTCTGTCATTTCCCATCATCTTGTATGTGCTCAGACTGATCACTTCGGAGAATGTTGTGTGGTCACTTCTGGCATTGCTAAAAGATACTTATAACCACCTACTACAGTCTCCTACAACCGGTCTGAAATTTGACAGGGCCAAAATCGGAGTACTCCCCGCTGACATGTGTTACCACTTACAGCTTCTGAAAACCCCGTGAGTTACTGTTTAGTGCCATATGTTGTTTTGACGTTATCCATTTAATGAATATATGACTTCAAGTAAATCTCTTAAGTCATTAAGGCTGAAGTAGTCTACTGTAAAAACAAATTTCAAATAACATGGTTACGGCAAAGCCATTTTATGGTATCAGTATATATGGTGAAAATGTAGTGTCGTTCCCGAATGTTTTTGAATAACTTGTTCAGGCTATTTAAAGCTACATTCTTTACTAGCAAACTTAGTCCCAAAAGTTAACAAATGAACTAAAAACATAATACCAAAAAAAAGAAGAAAAAAGATAGAAGGATTAATGAAAAACGTCTGTTGCCTTGATACAGCATTTTAAACTAGACTAGCCACTACAACTAAAGGCTGTTGAAGAATTGCTTGTCATGAGAAAAAATATTATGGGTGATCTCTTGTAAAATCTATTAAATACTAAAAGTATACATATTGCAACTTAAAAAAAAATCAATGTTTATAAATACGCTGTTTGAAAATTGAGTACGAGGTTTTTAAGACCCGTTACAGAAAAACAAACCGCTAATTATTTATTGTAAGTAGTTTATGTCGGGAAGTAATAGTCAACACATTGTAATCAATGCATTTACCGTCAACCATCTTGTGTGGTGTATTTAACAAAATGTTTATGTCTATATTTCCTCTGTGCCACTGATCAACTGCCCGAGTGTTAATAAAGTCTTGTCTTGTGTTGCTAATGTAAAAGTAAAGTAAAGTTTGTTTTATTTAACGACGCTACTAGAGCACATTGATTTTTCTTATCTTACCATCGGCTATTGGACGTCAAACACATGGTCATTCTGACACTGTTTTTTAGAGGAAACCCGCTGTCGTCACATAGGCTACTCTTTTACGACAGACAGCAAGGGATCTTTTATTTGCGCTTCCCACAGGCAGGATAGCACAAACCATGGCCTTTGTTGAACCAGTTATGGATCACTGGTCGGTGCAAGTGGTTTACACCTACCCACTGAGGCTTGTGGAGCACTCACTCAGGGTTTGGAGTCGGTATCTGGATTAAAAATCCCATGCCTCGACTGGGATCCGAACCCAGTACCTACCAGCCTGTAGATCGATGGCCTAATCACGACGCCACCGAGGCCGGTTAGTTGCTAATGTAAATCACGTGACAGTGTATCCAGGTACCACATCGTAATTACCCTTGTTATTGAGTATAGCAGCTCAGTACGTTCTACTTTAGCAAATAGGTTTTCAGTAAAACTTTATTATAAAATATTGAAATGTTTTCAAATATTTCTTTGATGATTTACAAATAGTTCGACCCCTTTAATACTACAATAACCCATTGGTTTTGAAGTTACTTGCAATGTGTTTATTACTACGTGAAAACAAATGTGCATATAAGGACTATGGTGTAACAGCAAATTGAAACAGTAATTTGGCTTAAAGATGGATAGTTCCAAATCTTTGTGATATTGATTTTTATGCTTGTCAATGTACATGCTAAACATAGCAGTCACGTGGCCCTGTCTATATTGTGCTATTTTTCACAAACTATATTCTAACACAGAATCTAACACAGAATTTGTATTGAAATGCACGCGGAAGTGAATGGTATTGTGCAAACTTCATATACCATTGAGCGTTCAACACACAGGACGCCTTCTTCGCTGTTTAGCATAACATTGTTTGTATGCAAAAATTACAGCAGACTTGTTTATTAAGACAGCTGATTATACATAAAATACTTAGGTTTGTGATTTACATAAGCATATACGTATCGGCTCCCATTTGTGTAGGGAGTGGCAGACTGGCTTTTGCCGGAATTAAACGAAAATGCCCGAATCTGGATAAAAACATTTATTCATATTAGCATTACTACCAAACAGCTATATAGGGTTGCAAACGAATCACTACGCATGGAATACAACTCATTTGGAGGGTAGATGATGTAAATACGTGGTAAAAAGGTCATTTTGCCTGAATATCTCTATCATTTTTGCCCGAGGTATCGTATGCTTATGTACATTAGGAAGCTATGTTATATGTTAGAGTGGCGATATTGCACTTTTAAGAGATAGAAAATCTTTACTTATTAATTATCTGCATCTCTTCTATTTCAGAGATGTCCACTCAAATCGGATAGACCAGCTTCCAAACGTCACTGGGTGTTCCGCTCTTCTCAACCTGTAAGTTTAAAAACAGAACACTTATTTTTGACACACTCGTTTAACAAAACACTGGGTGTTCATTTGTCGTATCAAACGGCCATATCACTCATATGTTAAAGACACGCTAAAGTCAAACCTTCCAATCAAGTTAACACAAATGAAACTGATTGCTGTTACTGACTTATATGTTCGTTGCATATCCAAACACCGTAAATACGTTTTTGTTGGAAAAGACTTCGACTCTATTGATGAAACGAAATTGACTCTATGGGGGACAGCAAAAATAACACTATTGTATTATGTATATGGGTTTTTTCGGAAGTGTTTCGTAAAACAACAAAATCGACTCTGTTGGATAATGTATATGATATTTTGGTATTTTGTATATAAATATGGGATACATCCATATTGAATCGTTAGGTTATAGGTCTATTTTTGGTGGGGTTTGTTGTTGTTTGTTGGGTTGGGTTTGTTTTTGTTTTAATATTGGAATGACAAGATGAAATCTATTGGAATGTTTGTGTAGAAATGTGGTAAACAACGGAATTGACTCTACTGGATTATGTATCGAGGTTTTTTTTAATGTGTTGTAGAAATATGGGTAACAACGCAATCACGTCTCTGGAGGGACGTCCGTTTCGTAGTCTGCACGAACTAACCGACCTAACCTTGGGCCACAACTACATCACACATATCCCGGAAGATGCCTTCTATGGACTGGATAAGCTTCTTTACTTGTACGTGACACAATGTAAAGCGCTGACGTTGTAGTATAGAAACATCACGCAGTACACGAACATTTGTTTAATATCAAAGTTGCGTCATTTGACTTGCACATCAACAGGCTGAATATCATAGTTGCGTCATTTGACTTGCACATCAACAGGTTTAAAGAAAAAAAATGTCTACATAATACAAAAATATTATTTTTGTGTACCAATTCACAAATCATTTAAAATATACTTAATAATCATTCGTTTGTGATAAATTAATATTGTTTCTAAAAATAATTTTAGTCCATTTAGCCTTTCGAGTTATACGGTTATGCTCTTTTTTAATTAAACCATTATCTGCAATTCATATTTTTAATATAATGGTTATGCTACTTGTATGGAGTCAGCTATAAGTATTTTAACGTGGTTCAATATATTATCGTTTATTAATGTAATATTGTGTTACTAATATTGTATTTAACAGAGATCTCTCTCACAACAAACTCAGCAGGATTCATCCAGCAGCGTTCATTCCACTCATGAACGTTGAAGACTTGTAAGTATGCAGTAAACATCAAATAAACAACGCTCATCTTAACAATAACGTAGATATACTTGTCACTTCAGGCGCATTATTTCTGCATAAAAATGTACCTGGTAAATCATCATATATAAGTCTATAACCATAATTACAACTTCCCAAATTAATTAATGATAAAACTTTAAAATATTGTTTCCACCAAAACCACCATAAAATTAAATTTATATACAAATATTCAGTTAATTTCAATTAATAACCGGCCTCGGTGGTGTCGTGGTTAAGCCATCGGACATAAGGCTGGTAGGTACTGGGTTCGCAGCACGGTACCGGCTCCAACCTAGAGCTGAGGTGCGTGTCCAGGACAGCGTGCTTGAACCTTAGTTGGACATAAGCACAAAATAAGTTTAAATTAACAAATTAATATGATTCCGTAAACAACTATCAGTAATGAAATGTATCATCCTTAATTACTTAACGTGCTTCCAAATCATTTAATTAATGTGTCTCCAGTGGGATGTAGCACAGTGGTAGAGCGCAGTTGGCCGAGGATCGATCCCAGTAATTATTGGGCCCATTGGGTTATTTCTCGTTCCAGCCAGTAATCCACAACTGGTATAACAAAGACCATGTTATGTACTATCCTGTCTGTGGGATGCTGCATCCCTTATTTGCGAGTACGAAACCATAAGCCGTAATGTGTCAGCCTAATACCCTACACCCATCTTTGGTGGCTATTTTACCACGTTTTTCAGTACATTAATGATCTTCTTTCAGAAACCTGGGCGACAACCACATCCCCATGTTACCAGAGAGCGGACTTGAGAACCTGAACAAACTGAAGACCTACCACAATCCAGAACTCAGGGAATTCCCGCGGAAGGAAGCGTTCCCCAAAATAAAACTGCTGATTTTATCCTATGCCTATCACTGCTGTGACTTTCTCGACACGGGAACTGAAGTGAGCATGCTACGTCTACTAGAGTCGTAACTGGCGTAGCATACGGGGTGCTGGTGGTGGAACGTGTGAAATGTAACAAAGAAAGACATGTTTTATTTAACGACGCACTCAACACATTGTATTTACGGTTATATGGCGTCAGACATATGGATAAGGACCACACATATATTGAGAGAGGAAACCCGCTGTCGCCACTTCATGGGCTACTCTTTCCGATTAGCAGCAAGGGATGCATCATCCCGAACGTGTGAAGTGTACCAAGCAATTTTATATATTTATATATATATATATATATATATATATATATATATATATATATATATATATATATATATATATATATACACACACACACACACACACACACACACACATTCAATTATCACTGCAGATGGGGGTTTTCGGGGTTTGTTTTTGTCTTTGTTTTTTGGTTGTTTTGTTTTAGTTTGTTTTCGTTGTTTTTCATAATGCTTACGTAAGGAGTGTTTGTGTTACAGACGAAGAACAAGATTCAGCTAAAGGAGGACGTGACGTGGATGCACGGGGACAAGCCGGTGGGCGGGGTCTGGGAGGCCTTCCAGAACGTCTCCGAGTTCTGGGAAACACTGTGTACGTGATCACCACGTGAAACGGTTACAGGCATTATATTAATAGTAATAATACACGTGTAACAAATGTTGCAAACATAGGTAAAGTAAACAAAAATAATGGTTAGAGAGCAGGGAGTGATTGCATGAGCAAGCAAATGAATGAAGGTGATGAATTAATGAATTAATATTAAAAATAAAACTTTTACAGGTACAATAAATTACCTAATAAATAAATTAATTAATTAATTAATTAATGAGGAGTCACCATTTCTTCTATATACCATTGCTACGTTAGATGGATTGGTGGAACAGAATATAAAGAAGCCTTAAAACAGGTGGTAGTAAAAGCAGATTCGATCTGTTTGTAAATGGTTGAAATGTGACAAGGCAATGACATCTGTTTGTAAATGGTTGAAATGTGACAAGGCAATGACATCTGTTTGTAAATGGTTGAAATTTGACAAGACGATGACATCTGTTTATAAATGGTTGAAATTTGACAAGGCGATGACATCTGTTTGTAAATGGTTGAAATTTGACAAGGCGATGACATCTTTTTGTAAATGGTTGAAATTTGACAAGATGATGAAATCTGTTTGTAAATGGTTGAAATTAACACGACGATGACATCTATTTGTAAATGGTTGAAATTTCACAAGAAGGTGATAGCTGTTTGTAAATGGTTGACATTTTACAAGACGATGTCATTAATTTACTCTTTTACAAGATATTGTTAGAAATTAACATAACTGTGCAAATCATCCCATGATGTTTATGAATGACCAATACAAATGTCTTGAATATCATTTCATTTCTTTTTTTTTTACCTTCAGCTGTAAATCATTCATTTGTCGTGGACAATATTTTTGAGAATTTCGGCACGTACGATACGGATTTCCCTGACTACGAGTCGTCGTTCCCAGAAGGCAGCGGGAAATACCTGGAGGACTACAAACCTCGAGAATACGCCCATGACCTCGTCATCGCCAGACCGCCAATCAACTGCAAGCCAAAACCTGGTGAGGCAGTTTGTTTAATTATTTTATTTTATTTTATTTTATTTTATATAAAAATCCAAGCAGGTTGCCCTGGGAACATTCCTCAACTATCTCAATCTGATTAAAATTAGCTCTACTGGTCTACCAGTAGATCTAACAGCATTGCGTGGACTCCCATGTCCAGGTGACATTTCATCTATAAATAACAATTTAAATATCGACCAATATTGATTGGTCGAATGAAAGGTCAACTGGACATGAGCTCCAACAGGGTGGTGTTAGATCCACAGGTAATAGTAATTAACCAGTGGAGCTAATTTTAATTAGATTGCAACTATCTGAGCTCTTTCTCCAGGATAGAGATTAGTCATCGGCGTGGGAAAGATTTGATATTAGAGGAGCCATCCACATTTGGGATGGGGAACCACACTGTCTATAAGTCGTGTTATGAGCCAATAGCTAAATATAAAAAGTGGTGGGGGTAGAGGTGTGATTGAAGAGACGCGGCCCTCATGTCCTCTCCCCCGGGCTACGCTAGTGCTACTGGTAGTTAACAATAGAGTAGACAGTGTAATGACCATATATACATGTATATTGGACTACATATAGTACGGGAAATTTTTATGGACTGTGGTTGGCCTAAATAGAGATTGTGGGGAAATGAACCACACATTAGATGTTGAATACATTAAGACTGAAGTCTCGTTGGTGTGGCATGTTTTGTTGTTAAATTGTGTATCATGTATCACTTTAAAAGTAAGCTATGTATCAAAGAAAAAGATTTACTATCAAGAGACAACATATTAATGAGATGGATCCTATTTAACAAAACATCGTGAGTTTACGGGAAACATGAAGGAAAAATCTATTGACGTGTCCATATCCAATGAAGATTCAGGCACGTCCATCCTAGGCACGAGTTCTGATTTGCGCCAGCGAATTTGTATTGAGGGATACATTTAATTTGGAATAAATTAGTATACTGAAAATAAATGAATAGTAATTCAAGCCAAAATGTGTGTGTGTGTGTGTGTGTGTGTGTGTGTGTGTGTGTGTGTGTGTGTGAGTAAGTTTATGACTAGCAGTTATATATCTGACGCACGGTAACGTGTTACATCATTAGCATGTAGCATTGTAAGGACAAATAAAAAGAAAATGAAATATATACACTTCAGACTATATTAGTTATAGTGAATTTCGAAATTCTAACTGTAGTTTAGTCGTAGATTTGTTTCAGCGCAACATTAGGTTTACGATATTTTGTGAATAGCGTCCCAGGATGTGTGCAAATTGTCAATATTCTGTGTTGTATGCTGCATATTATATATTACTGTTTAATTGGCAGGTCCCTTCATGCCGTGTGACGACCTGTTCGGGTGGTGGTCTCTCCGCTGTGGAGTGTGGATTGTTAATGTACTGTTTAATTGACAGGTCCCTTCATGCCGTGTGACGACCTGTTCGGGTGGTGGTCTCTCCGCTGTGGGGTGTGGATTGTTAATGTACTGTTTAATTGGCAGGTCCCTTCATGCCGTGTGACGACCTGTTCGGGTGGTGGTCTCTCCGCTGTGGGGTGTGGATTGTTAATGTACTGTTTAATTGACAGGTCCCTTCATGCCGTGTGACGACCTGTTCGGGTGGTGGTCTCTCCGCTGTGGGGTGTGGATTGTTAATGTACTGTTAATTAACAGGTCCCGTCATGTCGTGTGACGACCTGTTCAGGTGGTGATCTCTCCGCTGTGGCGTGTGGATTGTTATTGTACTGTTTAATTGGCAGGTCCCTTCATGCCGTGTGACGACCTGTTCAGGTGGTGATCTCTCCGCTGTGGGTTGTGGATTGTTAATGTACTGTTTAATTGGCAGGTCCCTTCATGCCGTGTGACGACCTGTTCGGGTGGTGGTCTCTCCGCTGTGGGGTGTGGATTGTTAATGTACTGTTTAATTGGCAGGTCCCTTCATGCCGTGTGACGACCTGTTCGGGTGGTGGTCTCTCCGCTGTGGGGTGTGGATTGTTAATGTACTGTTTAATTGACAGGTCCCTTCATGCCGTGTGACGACCTGTTCGGGTGGTGGTCTCTCCGCTGTGGGGTGTGGATTGTTAATGTACTGTTAATTAACAGGTCCCGTCATGTCGTGTGACGACCTGTTCAGGTGGTGATCTCTCCGCTGTGGCGTGTGGATTGTTATTGTACTGTTTAATTGGCAGGTCCCTTCATGCCGTGTGACGACCTGTTCAGGTGGTGATCTCTCCGCTGTGGGTTGTGGATTGTTAATGTACTGTTTAATTGGCAGGTCCCTTCATGCCGTGTGACGACCTGTTCGGGTGGTGGTCTCTCCGCTGTGGGGTGTGGATTGTTAATGTACTGTTTAATTGGCAGGTCCCTTCATGCCGTGTGACGACCTGTTCGGGTGGTGGTCTCTCCGCTGTGGGGTGTGGATTGTCTTCATGCTGGCTCTGCTCGGTAACGGCGTCGTGCTGTTCGTCTCGGTGACTAGTCGGACCAAGATGGACGTCCCACGCTTCCTCATCTGTAACCTCGCCTGCGCCGACTTCTTCATGGGGATCTACCTCGGCTTCCTCGCCATTGTCGACGCCTCCACGCTGGGTGCGTGTGTAGTGGGTTAAAGGGACTATTCTGTGTTTCTAGCCATTGTAAAATGTTTCCGAATATTGCTAGTCTCAGTCTCTCTTACCGTCAGAGTACTAGGGTTAGGCTCAGACCAAGTTGGCCAACTCGATGGTTGTGATGTAATTCCCCAAACTCCCGACTTAGGATGTGTTCAGATTAACAATCAATGGTTATACGTCGACAATCGAGTTGTAAGAACACTCAAACCAGCAATTCGACAGTCGTTGGCCAACTTTGTGCTAGCAGGTGGTAGTCCGATTCTAGTATAACATAATCCTTTTGGTGGCTAAAATTACATATTAAAGATATTTTCTTTTTGTCAAACATCAGTGTCTGAATATCCTGTGTGTTTGTGGACGTTTTCTAATATTTGAAAGTCAGTTTTCATTTAATTTTTAATACATATGAGTTTTGTACGCACGAAATAATTGAAGATAAAAATCCTGTTTGGACCACTATAAATATTAGGATAACAAACACCTTTGTTTATACAGACACTGATATTTTAAACAAGAAAATATCTTTAATATGTAATTGTATCATCAAAAAGGTACTGTTAGTCGTACACATGCCACAATGGCACCAAACTCCAGATAGTCCCTTTAATAAACATAAGTATTAGTTCATAATAAAATAATTGCTAAGTATAGAATAAATGTTAATAGCAGACGACCAAACAGACATGCCTTCAGCCCATTCGGGTCGGGTTTCTCGTAATTGTTGACGTCTACACACTGGGTACGTGTGTATATTTAGAATAGAAATGAAAATGTGTGTAAAAGTCTATAATAATGGTTAAATTTAAAATAAATGTTAAAAGCAGAAGACAAAACAGAAATGTCTTCGTTTAATTCGGCTTCTTAGTAATTTATCATGTCTGCACGTTGGGTACGTGTGTATTTGGAATAGAAATAAAAACGTGCGTAAAAGAAAATAATAATTGCTAAGTGTAAAAATAAATGTTAACAGCAGCCAATTCGTGTTGGCTTTCTCTCAGTTGTTCATGTCTGCACGTTGGGCACGTGTGTATTTGGAACAGAAATAAAAACGTGCGTAAAAGAAAATAATAATTGCTAAGTGTAAAAATAAATGTTAACAGCAGCCAATTCGTGTTGGCTTTCTCTCAATTGTTCATGTATACACGCTGGGTACGTGTGTTTTTGGAATAGAAACAAAAATGGGTGTAAAAGTGTAAAATAATAATTGCTAAGTGTAGAAATAAATGTTAATAGCAAGGTATCCAAACAAACAAACCAAAGATGTATTCAACCAGTCCCTTTTACGTCTATCTTATCAATTATGCTTTTTGAATTACTTGTTTATAAAGCACTCACAATCGGTCGGTAGAAATAACATGGTATAGTTTTCAGTATGGCTGACATATAGATTTCCCTACATATGCCAAGTAACAAAGCGATCATATAATTTGACAGTAATTGTTATCTGTTCTTGACATTCGTGCTAAATCAATAATATCATACATTTGTACAGTTTGGGTTTTTGTAAAACACTGATCGAAAGTAGAAATTAAGGGGGGAAAAACTGACCAGGCAGTAATTTTGTAAGAACTGTTTGTGACATAAACTTGTGTTCTGTCCCGGGTCAGATCACTGGCTATCCAGAGACCGGACCCGGGACAGACATACTCGAAACTCTAGTGGTATAGGAGCATGTAAATAAATATTATAAACTTGTTCCCAGTACGCTTTCTCGCAGTTAGCGTTTTGTAAAGATCATAAGTCCAATTCAAATAGCTTCAAAAAAATCAGATTCATTTTAATACCGTCCAATTTTTTATTATAATATATTTGTGTGTATAAAAAAGGTACAATCTTTGATTTTGTTAAAAAGCAAACCAAAAGAAACAAAAATAAATAAATAAATAAATAAACGCAAACAAAACAAACCAAACAAACAAACAATCAAACAAACCAACATTAAAAAATATATTTAACAAAAAAACCCCACCAACCACATTTTAACATGTCTACATAATATGTGCTACTCAAAATTCAATACAAAAATGTTAAAATCCTGCTTTTAATTACAGGAGAGTTCCGGAAACACGCCATCTGGTGGCAGATGAGTGCCGGGTGTGTGATATCGGGTTTCCTAGGCGTGTTGTCTAGCGAGCTGAGTGTGTTCACTCTGACCGTCATAACACTGGAGAGGTTCTACGCCATCACACACGCCATGCAGCTCAACAAGAGACTGTCACTCAGACATTCAAGTAAGTGACACATTTTCCACTACACTACAGTGTGCGTTTTTCAAAAGACAAACCGATTTTGACTAATGGCTAAGACAACACTAAAAAGTGTCTGCGTACATAGTTTGAGATACATCTGTACCAAATATTGAAACTAGCTTTTGTCTCCAGCTTAAAGGGACTGTCCTGAGTTTGCTGCCATTGTAAGATGTTTGATAATAAGTCTTTCTAGTGACTAAACATATGCATTAATGGACATGGAATGGGCATTTGGCAAAATAGTGGTTCATTCAACGAATCTCAATCCAGTGACTCGTCTATAGGAGGACAGCCAAAGGTGCGCCTTTCCACTTGGTAGAAGATTCTATACTGGACAAGACGTCCTTCTTTTAACAAAGAGGACTGCCACTCCCATACTAGGTCACTAAATACAAAAAGCGTTCATGACGTGCACCCATGGGCGTATGGGGACTCTTTGATTTAAGGGGGCTGGAGAGGTTGATTTACCCGAAATTTTACCCAGATAAAATTTGCCCGAATTTTCCCCACTGTTTTCCCACTGTTTTGCCCGAATTTGGGGGGGTGGGGGGGGGGGGCAATTGACCCCCCCCCCCCGGGTCGTACGCCCATGCGTGCACCCATGAATCGCCGTCAAACAGTAATGATATCATGAAGTTCAACTGCTACAAATATTAGGACACTGATATTCAGCTCAGTCCATTTTGACATACTAGTAATTTTCACCTCGTAGGTGGTTTTTCATCATGACAACCAGATTAATTTTGAAGAGGAACGTTTAAACTATCAAATTATACCAGTTGTTTGCTTTTTAAGATTTTTTATTATTATTTGGAATTGACCTCCGGCTATAAGCGTGTGCACCTTCAGTGAGACAAAGCGTTGATGCAATAATTAAAACTACCAATGGACTAACCGTCCATCTGACCGATAGTGGTCACATGATACAAAAATGGCAGCCTCCAGCAGTATCTTTTTTATTAAGTTATTAATTGGAATAGAATTTATGTTGTATTTAAGTAAATACGTTATTTTGAAAATGATTTGAGTGTAAATAACTGGGAAACTCGACTTTATTATTAGTGTAGTCAGCGAAATCTCAGCCGAGATAGAAGGGAAAGGGTGAGCACCTTAACACCCATCCCTTGGATACCGCGTTTACCTTCACTGTAGTAAATTAAATGTTAAGATATCACGCCACAATTTGTCATGTCGTTATTAACTGTAGCAACTTAATAGGTTTACATTAACAGGACTTCAGTGAAAGAATAAGGAAACATTGCTAAATGCGGTTTTCAAAGTTCAGCTAATTTGGACTTTGTGACATTTTAATATCCCCGTCTTTGTACACATACATTATTTGTTATTGTTATAGTATACGTAACCGCATTTGTAAATATGTTTTATGCGGTCACATGGAAATAAGTACATAAAAGCAAATTGAGACGGTGCTATGGCATATGGGTGAATAAATCAAAGGTTCTGTCGATAACATATATTAATTTTGTCATGCCATTTACCGAGTGATTATAACTTATTCTTTGTGATATCATGTTATTTTTTTACGCAGTATATTCTGGAGTAATATTTGAATTGACTTGCATGGAGTAAATAATGATGCTGTACAACCTTAATGATTTTCATATTGTCCCACATATTTTGTTGTTGTTTGTCCAATCTATGTGTGCATGAAATATATTTTACATCCTTTTTATGTGTAGTATATGTCATATGATTTATAATTAAAGTATTTTAATCCTAACACATATTTAAAATAAAAATCATTTGTTGAAGAGGGGCAAACTAGAAATACACGCTCCCCACCTCCAGCACAGCTAGTTGGGTACATGTTTCTGTCAGTGGTTTTTTTCTCTTTTTCCTCTTTACAGTATTTTGTGTGTATTTTCCTTTCTTCAGACATCTCACAACATGGCGAGTTGCAGGTGTTTATTTCTTTACAGAACTGTGCAGAATGTTTCTACATTCAGGACTCAATGGAGAAGTTTTATTTCACTTGCTACTGTCTAGTAAATAACATATATTCACTAGTTTTTAAAAACATTATTTTATCAAATGTTATTTTCTTGTGAAGGTTACATAATGCTCGGTGGGTGGATCTACGCCACACTGCTGGCCAGTCTTCCACTGTTTGGCATCAGCGACTACAGAACGTTCGCCGTCTGCCTCCCGTTTGAGATCAAGAGCCTCATCTCAAAAGGTAACGGTGCATGACATTATCACTCAACATCAAGACAATCGATGATAACATTTATAACCACTTCCAAGTCATTTAGTGAATTATATATATATATATATATATATATATATATATATATATATATAGTGTGTGTGTGTGTGTGTGTGTGTGTGTGTGTGTGTGTGTCCGCATGTTAGAATCCGCCATCTTGGATTTGACCCACTTGTACCACTTTTCGGTGCTCTGATTTCTATAGACTTGTTATATGTTATTCTCTACAACAAGTAGAACCAGAAACTACAAAACATCAATTGTTAAAATTTGTTCCCATTCAAGTGTTTCTCTCGTAGATTGACTGGCCTATAACGTGTATCCTCGACACTGTCTAGAAGCGATTCTAACTCTTCTTACGTTTCAAGCAGGCTTCGTTTATTTTAACTTGAGTTCCATGTTTATATCCATTTTTAACATTTATTTTTATTTTGGGTTACAATGCTGTATTCGGTGTGCAGAAGATGCTGTTTTCAAGTTGATTATAACATAAGTATATGTTTTTAACGTGATAAAAGTAATAATGTTTTAGGATAATTTCTAATTCCACTTTATGTCAATATAATTTCTGTAAGGATCATCAAAATTACTCTTTCCCTATGTGCATTAATAGTATTCTATTCCCTTGGCAACTGAAATTATACACAAACACGCACAGTTATGTTTGTCTTTATACGGTTCTGTTTGAATCATACCTACCTAGTCCAATCAGAGTGGGTTTTTGTACCATATGTAATCCTTTACATATATCTCCAAATTGATAATTATGAATTGAAGTAACTTAGTTGAAATTTGCAAAACTAGTTGACAATAAATTAGCCAAACGAGCGAACTCCGGAGTTTTTTTAATGTTTAATATATCTTTAGCTTTTTATTCGATTATGTTGGGATAAGTCAAATTGAATTTCTTTATAGTTTTTTTCAAACAAAATGAATCAAGTTTCTAGCGTTGGTTGTGTTGTCTAGACTAAACCCTGTGACAGTTTGCAATAAAAATTAATAACTGCATAATGGTCTTCAATTATAACTACAAAATCCTGCTGTTGTTCGTTAATAAAACTTCAACACGACTAACTGTACTAGGTTTTACTAAGGTACGTCTACTTCCTAATGGTCTTTAATGGTCTCTTCAAAACCTTGCTAGTGTTAATTAATAAACGTTAACACGACTGTTTGTGTTGTTTTGGGGTACAACTGCTTCATACTGGTGTCTCCAAATCAATGCTTTGTTTATTAATACACTTTGATGTGGTTATATTTGTATATGTAAGGTACGTCGGCTTTATAATGATCTTCAGTGGTCTTTCTAAAATCCTGCTAGTGTTTACTAATAAACCATATCACGACTATTTGTATTGGGTTTTTTTTCTCCAGAATACGCCTGCTTCATAACGGTGTCTCCAAATTCCAGGTTACGTTTATTGTTTTTTGGGTAATGATCTTCAGTGGTCTTTCCAAAATCCTGCTAGTATTTACTGAAGAAATTAACAATGTTTTGTTTATGGTTTTCAGGGTACGTCTGCTTCATAATGGTCTTCAATGGTCTCTCGTTCTTCATCATACTAAGTTGCTACCTGCTCATGTACATCAGCATACGTGACTCTCAGGCATGGAACTCTAACGACACGCGTGTTGCCAAACGAATGGCTCTGTTGGTTTTCACGGACCTTCTGTGCTGGGCACCAATAGCCATCCTCTCCCTGGCAGCAGCCTTTGGCAAAGAGCTCATTCAGCTGAACGAAGCCAAAGTCTTGACAATCTTTGTCCTCCCGCTGAACAGTTGTGCGAATCCGTTTCTGTACGCCATTCTGACAAAGCAGTTTAAGAAAGACTGTGTTCTGCTGTGTCGCCGATTGGAGGATTCATCCATTGCGAGGCATTTCTCCCGAGCCAGCAACCGCCACGCCTCTCTGTCCTGGGGCACCTCGCGCAGACCCTCGGGTCTGAACAGTCTAGTGCCCGGGGAGAAGAATAACGGGAACCCCAATTCGGTCAGTTCCGGGAGCAACATGTATGGTGTTCTCAATTACAACGTCGATGTGAGTTACGGGAAACCAACAAAGAGCACGGGGTTGTCGGAAAAACAGGAATCGGAATATGAGCAGAAACAAACGAAATGGAACAAAGGCGTGTGTGAAGCGTGTGTCAAGTGCGCCAGTGCGAACAGTCAGCACAAGTCGAATAAAGATAAAAAGCGTGTTAAGAAAGTGGACAACAAGAAGTACAGATACCGCGGGATTGGTGACTCTGAGGTGATTCTCCATCGTGAATTCGCCTCCAGTGATAACCAGGACAAGTTGACGAGCACGCTTGACACCTACGTCAGCGTCGACTTCAACAACGACGACCAGGTGTCCTCGAATCATTCCAAAGACGTGAAGTACAATCCCAACATGTTCAAGGGAGATAACTGCTATTGCAAGGATGCTTCGGGAAAAGCACAGATTGCCCTCCCCGTTGTTACGTACGACGACAGCTCTGAAAGTGTAGAGTTCCACGACACAGGTCAGAAAATTCGAAAGAACAATTGGAAGCACAGCATACCATGCTGTAGCACCGAATCCAGCCCTTTAGATCCGAACAGCTGTTGTCAGTATGACTTGTCTGCCCCAACTGTTGATAAATCTGATGACACTACGGGTGCATACGCCGTGTCGCCCGATAATGATTCACAGGCGCACGTGCAGTCTGGGGTAGCAAGAGTCCAGTGCAAGAACACCGGCAGCGTGAATCCCGAGCTGGGTAACAAAGAACAAGAACACAACAAGGATCAGGACAGGGTAAGCTCCGGCACTGCCTCAAAAAAGAGACACAGACATAAAAAACGAGGTCCGGGCAAGAAGACGTGTGTGGAGGTGAACGGTCCCGATCTCGTGACCGGTCTCGGGTGTGATTTGAGCTGCGACAACGATTACTCCAGGTCCAGAAAGAAGCGATCGGAAGACGTTGATAAAAACATCCATCTTCGTTTCTTCACCCAGTCCCTCGCTGAGCACGACTTCATCCAGTCGACCGTCTGTCGGTCGAACAGCTTGGTGGAGCTGACAAAACCCCAGCTGATAGAACTGTACCACCCTTCGTCTAAGAGATTCAGCCTGACCCCCGGACAGGAGGGGTACATGCTGCTCAGCGGGAACAGCCGCGATTCCGCATATGTAGAGGACGATGAGGAATATGAATTCATTTCTCAGATGCTCAATGGCTACATCAAACCGACTCGCTCGAAACCTCTAAGAGGTCCTACTCGTTCTGATTTCGTAGACGAAGAGGAGGCTGTCCAGCTTCTTGGAACGAACTCTCCGGCGCACAAAGTTAACAAAGTTCCTCTCCATAAAGTGATGAATGCAGACGATTCTAGAGGATCGTGTCAAAACTTGTCTAGTAACAGGAGTTGTGACAAGGAAAGTGGTTTCAATTCTGAAGTGTAGGTTTAGTTGGTCATTACATAAACTATGATTAAGTCAGGTTACAAGGTGCATTAATACGAGGACACTATATGTATTAATTACCGAGACACTAGATGTATTAATGCCGAGGCGCTAGATGTGGACACCAGATGTGTTAAACCCAAGACACTATTAGCAGCATTCATTACCGAGAATCCAACCTTAGCGTAACCTCAACGAAGTTAAAAGCAGACCAGTTCCAAAGAACTCGGTCATCTCTTAAGTGACTAGACTTAGAATAGATTTAGTCAGAGCCCAAATACCAAGGGTTTACATGCCCAGCAAAACCTTTTTAAGAGTAGTTAAATTAGAAAATTACATATTCAGTCCTTAAAGTATATTTACAGTAAAATACCTCATGTATTATTTTCATGCTTGTGAGCCTGAAAGCCTTCTCTGAGGTTGAGCCTAACAAAAAAAAATCAGATTGCATGAAATTCTATTTTATGATTATATTTATAAATTTTAATATAATAATACAAATAAACGATGTATGTGTCTAATGCGGTATCTGATAACATGTTTACGCAGCATGCAGATTTACTCACAAGCATGATGTAAATACGTATTTTGATGTTTAAAAAGGAACGCGCTAAAGCTACGTTTTTGTTGTACAAAATAATGAAACAAGTTTAATAACTGGGAACCTAGTCAGGTCAAGATTGCAATTTATCCTGATTATATATATATATATATATATATATATATATATATATATATATATATGTGTGTGTGTGTGTGTGTGTGTGTGTGTGTGTGTGTGTGTGTGTGTGTGTGTGTGTGTATATATATATATATATATATATATATATATATATATAATACCAAGACAAAATTATAGCTGTTTGGGACGGAACAACTTGTATCCTAGTTATGATCAGCAAATGAGTGTTGTATTGTTCAAAGTTACTTATTCTTTTATTTCCAGTTGATGGTTTTGATTTTTTACAAAACATTTTGAAGACAATCTTTATTTTAAAAATAAGAAATAAATTGTTGTTATTTAAGACTATTTTGTTTTGGTGTATAGATATTGCAGACGACAAGATATTCAAGATGTGTGGACCTACAACTCTTAAAACCGGTAAGGTTGTGAAATAAAACGGTTCATTTCGTTTATGTTTCGTATTATGTTGGATTGCAGTATAAATAAAATAACGAGTTACTGTCTGAAGATATCGGCTTTATCGATCATGATAAATAAAATAACGGGTTATTGTCTTAAGATATCGGCTTTATCCTGTGAATGTGAGAATGGCAGAGCTTCGTGGCATTCGCCGTTCTAACCTTCGCAGACTAAATATATATGTAGCGTTTATATTTTACATCAGGACAGATATTTGCTATTGTGTCAATAGTGTGTTGTCACGAATATATCAAGTCATTTGATTTTGAGAGAATAATTACAACTTATTATCAATGGATGGATATTCTTTACCGTGACCATATCAAGCTACGGTTCAGGCATGCCCTAACTGGGCCATGATTTTGATAGCATAAGTATCGGAAGCGAAGTCCACAGTGCACAAACACTTTGGCCAATGCCCAATGTATTATAGTTGTACAATTGATTTGTCAAACCCTGACAACCATAAAGTGCACCTCCCCACATAGCGGACACACAAAAGTGTGTAGAAAGTGTGATCAACATTAAACAATGTTATACTCCGGTGTGGTGATCTATAGTTGTTTATAACAAGTTGTGCTTAATACATACATCCTCGAGTACGCGTTGACCCAGGTGATCTATGTAGGTCGCGTAATTTGACCCGTCAACCAGTTTATATCCACTGAACAGAGCCGTAGCTATAAAAAATAATAATAAATAAAATTAATAATAATAATAATAATAATAATAAAAATAATAATAATAGATCATTCTTCATTAAGTGCTATTTTTTGGTTACCTATTCCAGATTTTTTCACCTTTGCACTTTCAGCAAACATATTCCCTAATGAAGTAAACATACAGTTTTTGTTAATTACTACACACATTTTGGGAGTTATTTTTAATTTAATTTACTTTATTTAGTTGCTTTTATATGAATATATAGGCTGTTTTACTATGTCACTAGCATAAACACACAAGTTTCAAGGTATATTGTTTAATGTTTTGAAGACATTACACAAAATACGTTTGTACTATTGTACACATTAAACATCAGAATTAACCAAATATAGTTTAAATGACGTTTAAGAATGCACAATGTTTTCAAAATGATGAAGACATGTTGGTTAGATGTTTTTGTGTCAGTGATGCTACTGATTTTGAATGATACCCAAACTGACAGTTATTAGATTTTTAAACTTATTTAATTACTGGTCTTTTTTAATTATGTATGTATGTATTATTAACTTGATTTGAATCAAACTCGAATATCTGCTGTTAATATCGTTTACTATTTGTATGGTTTTAAATCATACCACTCTTTGTGTTGCTTGTATGGTTAAAGCTATTGATGCAGTCATAACGTTGCCAACGTTATAACTGTACAAGATGAGACTGGGAAAACCATGGTCAATACTTAGATAAAAGTAAATAAATTCAGGACACAGGCACTTAGACTTTGATTTTTATATTAACTTACAATTCGTTTTTCTTTTTTAAAGGGATATTCCTGAGTTTGCTGCAATTTGTAAGATGTTATCGACTAACAGAGACGTTTTAACGATTGTAATTACATATCAAATATATATTTCTGCATAAAATATTAGTGGCTATATATTAAACTTGTTTTTGATCGGTTAAATTTCATTTTATTTCTTAAAATAGATATGCAAGAGGTTTATTTGCATATATTAAGCATTAAAATGTCATATATATTTTGCTCATTTTGTTTGTAAACACTTGAACTTTAGCAAATACCTTTTTGTTTTAAATCTTATCATTCTGTGCTAATCCCACATGCATTTTATAGTGTAACACCAATGACAAAATCTCCTCACGTATATGCCTTTAAAAATTGTTTTTCTAGTTCGGGTCAGTCATTTAAGCAAAATGTTCACAAGTTCAGATTATATACAGTTTTTTTAAATTCACGTATAGAAATTGTTTTCCGATTTCATACAACCAAAAAATTCAAATGTTTATGGCTTGAAAAATTACCCTTAATGGAGAATGACCGAACTAGGGCCCTGCCGAAGGTTCAAATACGTTCATCCCGTTTGCGGGGCGGGATGTAGCCCAGTGGTAAAGCGCTCGCCTGATGCGCGGTATGTTTGGGATCGATTCCCGTCGGTGGGCTCATGGGCAATTTGTCGTTCCAGCCAGAGCGCCACGACTGGTATATCAAAGGCCGTGGTATGTGCTATCCTGTCTGTGGGATGACGCATATAAAAGATCTTATGCTATTAATGGAAAAATGTGGCGGGTTTCCTCTCGAAAGCAACATGTCAAAATCACCAAATGTTTGACATCCAATAGCTGATGTATTGTGTTCTAATGGTGTCGTTAAGCAAAACAAACTTCAACACACTTTCTTTCATCCTAGATCCTGCGTTAAAGAGGAAACCCGCTTCATTTTCAAAGTAGCAGCAACGGGTCTTTTATTTGCACTTTCCCACAAAGAGTACAGCACATATCACGCCCTTTGATGTACCAGTCGTAGGGCACTGGTTGATTTGGCGCGGGAAAGAAAACAGTCAGAGAATGGGTCCACTGAGGGGGGGGGGGGGGGGGGGGGGGGGGGGTCGATACTAAGAACGAATCGTATCAGACGTTGAAATGAAATGAAAATGTTCATCATCTACTGAAGCAAAATACAAACACATCTACAGTTTTAATAAACTCACAATGTTCGACTCGTCCATGTTCAGAGATGCGGTTTTGATTACAGAAAACGATTGTGTCGTTCAATTTAAATATTCGAGTATATAAACTATCAACTTATTCATTAAAATACAAAACAGCAACACCAAATCTGGTAAATCGTTAAATTGAAAGACATTTGTTTGGGAGTGTCAGGCCTCGAAGTACTAAGAACGTATTATTCTCAGGAGTGACAGTTCTCCTGTTGTCGAAGGACCAAGAAGTGTGTTCTGTATACTGAGAACAGTTACGAACTTCTTGATGCATAGTCGTCGGAAGAATGCGATTAATTGGGACAGATAATGTACACTCATCTGTATTTAAAGAGATGCTGGATATTACTTATTTTGTGATATTGTTTTAGTAATATGCACGTGCTAGGTTTGTTCATGTGTCTGGCTCTTCCTCTTCAGTCCATACCGTAAAACCTACAATAAATAGGTAGCACAAAACCAAATAGTATTTGAGCGGGTCAAAAGTTTTGGCTCATCAACTTTTGATTCCAGTTAACACTAGGAGTCCTGCTATTGGAGATAATTGTGACAGGATTTGTTGTTATAAAACGTTTCATCTGGCCAGTAAATTCCTGTAATTCAATTTTGAACTAGTGTCAGTGTGCCAGCTGTAATTGTTATTATCAACTTCCCTGTGGGCTTGGACCAACCATTCAGCCTTTCCTCTTAACCTCCCAGGGACCTAAAGTATACTATTTCATTGGTTAATATAATTTATTAATTAAATATTTAGACCAGCCCATCAAAAATTGCGTCAAACTCATATTTTAATAATTATTTTAAATTAGTATAGTTGTAGTTGTATTATTTTTCTTTAAGAGCGCAATCAAAATGTATTAACCCCCATCTCCCCATTATTAATTTTATGGATTTAATATTCTAAATTTCAAAATTGTCCCTACTATTTAGGATGTTCCTGCCCCGAATCAGACCCCCGATCTTATCGGAGGCCAGACTCGGGATAGGCGTGTACGAAACCCAGTGGTATATGAACACGTTAAACAAGTTAAACGTAAGTATAGCTGTGCTTCAAACGTGAGGAGTCCTACTAAAACAGGATGACAATGTGTGTGTGTAACTAGGGCAGTCAAAGACGCTTACCGTTATGTCTGGAACGAGCAGCTTAACCCCCAATTTTGTTCTGATTTATTTTAAGAGTGAGGGCTGATAGTATTTATAGCCACGGTGTGTATGTTGATTGAAACGCTGCCTGTGGCAGTTTTAGACACACGTACTACTATTGGTATCTATGTGATTTGATTTGGTGGTGTGTTCTCTACAGATCATCCAGCCTCAGTATGATTGTATTTATTTTGCTGATGAGTTGTAAAATTTAATGCAATGAACAAACTTGAACCTGAACGATCGATGACCATGTTAGTGAATTAAAGAAGAATCGGAACATTTCCAAATAACCAAATGTTTGAAACCTACATAATATTCTGGTGGTACCAAATGTTTGAAACCTACATAATATCCTGGTGGTACCAAATGTTTGAAACCTACATAATATTCTGGTGGTACCAAATGTTTGAAACCTACATAATATCCTGGTGGTACCAAATGTTAAAACCCTACATAATATCCTGGTGGTACCAAATGTTAAAACCCTACCTAATATTCTGGTGGTACCAAATGTTTGAAACCTACATAATATCCTGGTGGTACCAAATGTTAAAACCCTACATAATATCCTGGTAGTACCAAATGTTAAAACCCTACATAATATCCTAGTGGTACCAAATGTTAAAACCCTACATAATAACCTGGTAGTACCAAAGAAACCTAAATAATATCCTGACGGTACCAAATGTTAGATACCTAAATAATATCCTGACGGTACTAAATGTTAGATACCTAAATAATATCCTGGTGGTACCAAATGTTAGACACCTAAATAATATCCTGGTGGTACCAAATGTTAGACATGTAAATAATATCCTGATGGTACCAAATGTTAGACATGTAAATAATATCCTGATGGTACCAAATGTTAGACATCTAAACAATATGCTGGAGGTACTGGGTCCTACAACACCCCGTCCCACCCAACCTTGCCAGGTTCCGCTATGACATCAACGCCCTCTAACAAAACATGCAATGAGAATCCAGTACTTAAGTTCGTGTTTTGACTGCCCTGTGTTTTCTTTTTAATTAAAAAAATAAATATTTATTATTATTTGTTTTTGTTCTTCTCGAATTTACCCGAAAATATTCCTTGTCATTTGTGATCATTTTGTTGGTGTGGGACATCGTCGGATGAATACATCAACCTACACCGTGTTTTATACCATGTATGTGCTTATTTTCATATTCATACATTTTATATGCTATTTTCATTTTATAGTAAAAACATAAGTCATGCTTTGTTACCTGAAGAAACCTCACAACCCACACTGGTACAACAACGTGCCTTACACGTACCAGATAGCCGACGTTGCAGGGCAGTAGCTAGTAAGGGCTGTTGCCCCATCCCCCACCCCCACCTTCCCCCCAAAAAAAATTAATAAAAAAATTAATAAATAAATAAATAAAATAAAATAAAATAAAATAAAATAAATAAATAAATAAAATAGAAAAAAATAAACATATACCTGCTTTGTCATGGTGCATTTTACTTGAGAATGCAGGAAATTGCCTTCAGAATCTCTCTCTCTCTCTCTCTCTCTCTCTCTCTCTCTCTCTCTCTCTCTCTCTCTCTCTCTCTCTCTCTCTCTCTCTCTCTCTCTATCTCTGTGGATGTATGCCTCCCGAAGACCTCTAATTGACGGAAACCAAGGGAGCTAAATGTTTAAAATGAAAATCCAACATAACGATATATTCAGCGGGAAATTGCATTTCAGGACATCTAGTTTTCAAATATGTCCAGGGGCCTAATTCACAAAGGTCTCTTAGGCTGTGTTAGACAACAAAGCATCCACTTTGCAAGTCTTTTAGCACTGCACTGCGAGATCGCAAAGTTGTGAGAGTTTAGTCAGTTAGGGTCATGGGCAGCCTGTCCTCGAACCCCAATTGGAACATGGCACCCTCGAACTGTCCGCCAGTCAACACGTCCCTCCTATAAATGTTCCTGCACACGCGCCTTATAGTGCATCTGGCTTTGCATGTTATTTCCATCCAATAATGTATCTGCCGCCCCACCATCTAGCTACGGCCCTGCGTAGTGTTCTGTTGGAGTGTTGTATATTCTCATGTTATCATTTAACGTTGTTGTGTTCATTTAAGTTTAAACACGTGACAATAAAAGCCTATATTATAATGAACAGTGTTAGTGTCATTATTCTGTTATTGTTGACGAAACAAATGCAAAAATTAGTAGGGTATGAATTTCTCGCGTCTGCTGCAGCTTATCTTAATCATTCCCAGTCTGGAGCTTCACGAGGTAAGACGTGTTTGTTTCGCGTGTGCACACTGCACGTGCTTTCGTGAGCTCGACTTGGGGGTCCTTCATTTCGTTGTTTTTGTCAGCAAAATGAAGTTTTGTACTGGGATGTATGCGGCCATTGGAACTGATTGAACGCTGGACCGCTTCTCGTTTCGACAGCCTGCACCACCAGGTTGGATTCTTTTTTAGCGAGATTCCTTGCCTCCACGTCATTTCTCTCCGTCTGACTGTCGACTTGGGTTTTTTTCGTGACTCGTATGACGGCCATTCTGCAGAACGCCACGGTTGTTCACTTTTAGTCTCTACATGTCCGAGCCTGTCCTAGCAGCACTGGAAGATTGACCGCCCCACTCTAAGAAGAAATAGGAAGCGGGGTCGGCCCCACTACTATTTTTCTAGACTTTACCTTGCTTTATAGTGATACCATCTCGTATCCTCCAGAGTCGGACCCGTCCGCACCACTATACCAAACCATGACGACTGGACTATACCCTAGTCTGATACTCTCTCTCGTTCAGACGGATCCGGCTTCTCAAGATCTGTATTTCAGCACAGCACTACACCTTCAACGTCTATCGACTGTCAATCTAGAGGTTTTCTTGACGGGATGCAACCCATCTCGTCCCTTTAAGCTGTGCACCCAAACGGCCTTAACGAGGCCACTCGCGTGGACATATCGATCGGACTTTAAACTTTTAGATCTGCGTTCAAAATTTTATGTCGAAATTACTTCTTTATTTTTAAATATTATTAAATAGTCCGATCCTCTCTTCTTTCTCTTATTTAATTTTGGACTGTCCTTCTAAAATGCTCCAAATTATATAAATATTCGGCCGAGCAGTCAATTCTTTTTATTTTTGGCTTGTAACCTTTTTATTTTTTTTATTTATTCTATTAACTTTTTTACTAATTGCTATTTTCAAAATTCTGCCCATTTTCACCCCCTCCATCCCGAGTCCGGCCACCGATCTTATCGGAGGTCGGACTCGGGATGGGCGTGTTCGAAACCCTAGTGGTGTATGGGCACGTTAAACTAGTTATCATCATCATCATCATCAAACCGGGTACAATCTCAAACCGTCACACCAGGTCACGCAATGATTCAACACTTCCAAAAATACCGCACAGGTCTACTAAAGAATAAAACAAACGACCTAGGAAGTTGGAAGTTTGCAACAATACATGATGGGAGTAGGATAGTGTACAACATGTCAACAATAACACCACAGTGCAACATTACCTGTAATTGTTCCATTAGAATTTGTTTCCACTATTTCTGCATCGGATGGCGTAAGGCATCCGTAACACACCGAATGCAAACACGGCAAAAGTATTGGAATCGCTTGCGTCTCTGCAAAAGAGAGTTTACAAACTGCACAACATTTCAATAAATCGGCATGTGCAGACGTTTGTTCTTTCTTTTCTTCGCTTTCCACCTTTTCTATCGCCATATCTCCCTCGGACATTTTGAAGTTGGTGGATGAGAAAAAACCCACCAAAGCTGCAACGGCGAAAGTTATTCAGTTGGCGGGAAACTGTGATTATCTCCCCTTGTCCACTGGAGCTGTTGTGTAAATTTATATTTAGCCACGCCTGGATGGGCGTTACCACGTATTAGCTTTACTGGTTGTCTCGTTTGAAATAATTCTAGGTCGCGGGACTTGTTGATGTGTATCTGTCTACGTCCCGGTACTCGTTAATTGCCCTCTCCCAATAACATACACTATGACAATAACGGCGACTACAACTATTACAAGATATACAAGAAATTACAAGAAATACAACAAAACACAGAATAAATAAATAAATAATAAATAAAAAAAGTAAATAAAGAAAGAAATAAATGATGAAAAATGAAGAAGGAAACCAAACGAAGGTGATTTATTTAAAATAATATTTCCGTTGATTCTCGCAGCTTTCAGTTGAAATGCAAAAGTTCTCCGATGTGATCAGTGTACTGGCTGATCAACTCGCTTTTCAGAGACCAGATTCTGGCATCGATAGTGCGGTATTTTCGTTTTCGTGCCAGAGCTCGCCATTGACCATCTAACTGCTGCAGTTTGACTTCCACTGTAGACTGCTCACGTTTCAATAGACCTACCACCTCAAATATGTTCGGATGACTCTTCTGGGCGATTTGATTCATTTTATGGTGCCATGCATCCTTCCAAATGGTTATTTGTCCGGTGGCTGTCATTGCCAAAGTGGTTCCACATTTCTAGGGTACATAGCCCTTCTATCCAGGTGTTAGTGACGTAGTCCATCAGTAATGTTACCTTTTCATCCTGGGGACTGTGCCAGCCCAAACGTCCCCCACGGGAAGGGCTGAAGCATGCCTTACTACCTTTTGTACATCATCGTTTTCAATATATTCTGATGCTAGTCCTACTTTTTGTGTACGACGCCAAATACACTGAATGTAATGGAAAAAACAGCCTCTCAATCGTGTGGTGGGGAATACAGTGCGTACAGCGTTGTGAGCAGATCTCTCAAAGTCCATCTGAAATGTCCTCTGAGCACTGCCGCGTGGTTGTGCTACATCTGTGCTGCCATCTGCAACATGTTGTCCACAGTCACGACGTAGGCTCTGCACTGCGAGTTAACACATTTCTAATATGTTCTCTCTCCATTCTTTTTATTTACGCGAAATTTATGCTCGTTATAATATAGATGCCTGCCGCCTCGTATTGTGTCAATATAAGTCAATCGAACCTGTTCAGCTGCCATTATTTTAAATCTCAAAGAGTTTCCCATTTCGATGAAAAACTTTATATAGATTAAACAGGAAAAAACCTACAATGCACAAGCGCCTGCTCAACCAAACACATATAAAAATACTACCTACGACAGTAATCCTTTAAAACGATAGAACCGGCCTCGGTGGCGCAGTGGTTAAGCCATCGGACTACAGGCTGGTAGGTACAGGGTTCGCAGCCCGGTACTGGCTCCCACCCAGAGCGAGTTCTTAAGGGCTCAATGGGTAGGTGTAAGGCCACTACACCATGTTCTCTCTCACTAACCACTAACCAACTAACAACTAACCCACTGTCCTGGACAGACAGCCCAGATAGCTGAGGTGTGTGCCCAGGATAGCGTGCTTGAACCCTAATTGGATATAAGCACGAAAATAAGTTGAAATGAAATGAAATAAAACGGTAGAGATCAATACGAGCAATATAAAACAAAACTGAGGAGAAAAAGACACACATACATAATACACGCATACGCAGCACACAATACACACATACATACACACACAAGCACACACGCACAAATACACACACTCACAAACAATACACGCACACAACATACGCACACATAAAAACACGCAAACATGCACACACAACAGGCACGCATACACACAACACAATACACACATACACACATTCTTGGTAAGTATCCGCGATGGATGGATGAATATTCTTTACCGTGCCCAGATCAAGCTACGGTTCAGGCATGCCCTCCCTGGGCCACGATTTTTATAGCATGAGTGTCGGAAGCGAAGTCCACAGTGCATTATCCCCACCCCCAACGCTGCAAATGATATATCCCCATTTGAGAATGAAATTAATACAGAACTTCGCATTCGCGAAAATTCGAGAAAATGACTAGCCGTCACAAACACTTTGGCTAATGCCCATTGTATTATAGTTCTACAGCTGATTTGTCTAACCCTGACAACCGCAAAGTGCACCTGCCCACGTAGCGGACACACAACGGTGTGTAGAAAGTGTGATCAACATTAAAAAATGTTATACTCGGATGTGGTGATCTATAGTTGTTTTGTTATATAACAAGTTGTGCTTAATACATTAATCCTCGAGTACGCGTTGGCCCAGGTGATCTATGTAGGTCGTATAATTTGACCCGTTAACCAGTTTATATCCACTGAACAGGGCCGTAGCTAGCGGGGTGTGATGGGGTGGGTCGGCGAGGAGGCAAGACCACCCAAAAATCCGGTAAAAATAATAGAAACTTTAAAGAAAATCCTCTCCTTAACCGTTTGAGGAGTTTTAGGTATGTTCGTTCGTTCCAAGAATTCACCTGCACCTCCCCCCCCCCCCCCCCCCGGAATTTTTTTTTAATAAAAAAATAAATAAAAAGTAATAATAATAATAATAATAATAATAATAAATCATGATGGATCATTCTTCATTAAGCGCTATTTTTTGGTTACCTATTCCTAATTTTATCACCTTTGCACTTTCAGCAAAAATATTCCCAAATATAATGAAGTAAACATACAGTTTTTGTTAATTACTACACACATTTTTGGGGTTATTTTTAATTTAATTTATTTTATTTAGTTGCTTTTTTTATATGAATATATAGGCTGTTTTACCATGTCACTAGCATGAACACACACGTTTCAAGGTATATTGTTGTTTAATGTTTTGAAGACATTACACAAAATACGTTTCTACTATTGTACACATTAAATATCAGAATTAACCAAATATAGTTTAAATAACGTTTAAGAATGCACAATGTTTTCAAAATGATGAAGTCATGTTGGTTAGAAGTTTTTGTGTCAGTAATGCTACCGATTTTGAATTTGTCAATTTGTATATATTATGATACCCAAACTGACAGTCTTGAACATCACTGAGCACTGCAGTGCTAAAAAGAAGTAAATGGGACTCACAAAGAATACACAGTGTTTTCAAAATGATGAAACATGTTGGTTACCATTTTCAGTCAATGGCATACGATGTTTTACACGAACTTAATGATGTAAAATATAAAACACTGCATTTTGATCACTGAACACACGGAAAGGTGTTTGTTAATCGCATGGTTTGAAGAGAATTCGTTGCTTACTGTTATTTTGTAAGTGGTGTTACTGCCAGCGGTGTAACCAAATAATGTAACACCACTAATAATCAAGTAACACCACTGACAAACCATACAACTTCAATAACATTCAAACAATAGTTTAACTAAAAATTTGTTATTTCTTGTTAAAATGTATAAACAATCTTGAAAATGTTATAAAACAAACTGACATATATGTCCCCATACTGAAAAGTAACTACATTATCAATTTGATACACAAGTCACTTATTAGATTTCTAAACTTATTTAATTACTGAAGTCTTTTTTTAATTATGTATGTATGTTATTATTAGTTTGATTTAAATCAAATTCGAATATCTATTGTTAATATCATTTGCTATTAAAATTTGTATGGTTTTAAATCATACCACTCTTTGTGTCGCTTGTATAGTTAAAGCTATTGATGCATAACGCTGCCAAATGCCAAAAAGTTATTTATATAACTGTACAAGACGAGACTCGGACAACCATGGTCAATACTTAGATAAAAACAATTAAATTCAGGACACAGGCATTTAGACTTTGATATTTATATTAAATTACAATTCGTTTTTCTTTTTGTAAGATTGTGGAATTAATTTTAATTTAGTGTTTGTAAAAACAAAGTTATATAAATTAATATTTAAACTGTAGCAATAATATTTTACTGGGTTAGTTTATTTTATTACTGCAGTGTTTAAACTAATAAAAACTCAAAAAAATAAAACAAAATCTGCACTGATGGTGGTGTTACCCTGAGCAACATCAAACGTACGATGTCAGCGGTGAAACCACTACTTTATTTAGACTTAGTTATTTAACCAATTGTGTCATCAATAAAACAAGGGTGTTATATTCAATTAAAGCCGCACACCCTAGTTCCATCCAGCGAAAATAAATTATCATTTGGTTAATCTACAAACCTGTAACACACTTAGATCACGTTTTTATCAAATGGAGTGAAAAAGCAGGTTTTATATCGATAAATACCATGGGAATCCCCATGTCCCAATTGCTTGAAATAATTTTGAAAGTTAGTATTCTGTCACCGGTAGATGTCGCTCGAAGCACAACAATGCCTACGTCACGACAAATTTCACAGACTTGGGGGTGCGTTCGTTTCACCTCTCCTGGACATGTTCCAACTGTTTTGTCCTGGTTGTTTCCCCTCTCCAGATATCGTAAGACTTAGCAAAATTATTGGTTTTAAGGGTTTGTAACGTTTTGTATTGAGACACTTACTTGTCTGAACTTTATTGTTACTGAAAATGTTCACGAACTGTGAAGAAAAATCTCACAAATGACGGATGTTGATTGCGCGAACTGTGCACGAGAAAACAAACCGAACCAAAATGATAACAGTCACGTGATATACCAACGTCTGTGACATTGAAATGGAAATATCCCCTCTAAAAATAGATTGGACCTCGCTTGCTTAACGGTTTTTTCTCGACAACACGTCTTGTGAAAAAATGCAAAAAATGCATTTCGTGGTTTTACAAACATCAGGATTACCAAAAAGCACTTCAGGTGAATGGAAATGTGTATTCTAAATAATAAAATGTAAGTAAAGTGCAATTTTATTTGTGAAAAATGGGGTTTAATAGCGAAAAACAACGCCGTAATGGTTAACAAATAAACGTAACTAGGGTGTGTCCCTTTAATATGCTCTAAAAATTCAATATGGTGTTGCACACAATTTTAATATTAAAGAATTATACAAAACATGATAAAAAATAAAAAATAAAATATGCAAACATTGTAAATATAAATATGATGGTCTTTTCAGAGGTTTATTTGCATATATTACCCCAGCAGGCACTCATACGGGGAAAATAAAAATCATAATTTGTCACTGAGAAATTATCATGCATTGGTTTGACGATTTGACGCCAACAAAACAATAACCTTGTCGGTACTAAATATGACGTCATCACGATTTGGCAAAGCACACACAATGACGTCACATAGTTTAAAGCCTTTGCATTTATGTATTTCTGGTTTCAGTGTTAAATTTGTAATAAAATGGTACTTTAATGCAATTCATTACAGATTTTTTTCTTTTTACTGGATATATAAAACTTTGGGTTTTGAAAATTGTCACGGGGATCCTATAATACCCGTAACTGAATAAAACACGATTATCCAAATATCTCTCCTAACTGTATATCTATTAGATCTCTCTGTATCGGGCAGTGTATACCCGAGTGGCTCGGCTCTAGGTAATCAGAGATAAGATCTTATATAAAGTATATGTATATAGCACGTTTAGTTCACTAGAAAACACAACACAACACAATACACTTTGGAATCTGTATTAATACTACGCTGACAAATATATTTGCCGCAGTTACTTAATTAACAACAGCAATAATAATAACAACCCAGAACTAATCACTTAATTAGTTAATCACTAGGTGTCTAGTTTACACAATATTCTAATCACTTCACCGTGATACAACACACACACGTGTGATAATTGAGAAACGCTTCCAGTGGAACTTAATTAATAAAGGAATTACAACTCTATTCCTACTTGGTTAATTTCTAATTAACCCTTAACTACTCATTCAGTAACCTTGAAATACCGAATTAATACTGGTACCTATCACAATAAAGACAATAAAATACAGTTTACCTAGGTCCTCTAGGATGACTGGCTAAGCTTTAATAATTTTTAGACAGTGAAGCCTACAATTTACTTCGTCAGTTTACCGGAAACACTGTCTAAATAATATTGGTATAATACAGTATTAAAATATTTAAAGTCACATCAATCACATCAAGGTTATACAACAGAGCAGAAAATATATATAATTACCAAGTCCAAACGGACGCGCTCCCTGGAAGCCTTCCAATATGTTTCTCCCCGATATCTCTAAAACCCTAGCTATTTATCATAAAATGCGAATATCGCCTGGGGGCACAACGCGGTCCTCCCCCTATCAAGTGATATTTCCACAGCGACCAAGCCGGCATATTTTTCTTGGAAGCCTAGACTGGTCGTCGCCTAGTTCGCCAGCAATACCCCGATCGTGCCGAACTAGCGGAGGTATTACGTAACTACTGGCCACATGGCCTCCACAACTGGACTGGGTGTGTATTAGAAAGAGCTCGACGACCGTCGCGCAGAGGTATTACGTAACAAAGTGCCCACCTGGGCTTAAGTGCATATTGGAACTGCACACGGCCCTCTAAAACAATGAATATCGCCACAGGCGAAAACAAAATTAAGAGCATGTTCCGTCACACACCCCCACCTCAAAAAGGATATTTCCTCTACTCTAGGAATAGGGAAATATACTACATTAAAACAAATGTGCGTTAACCGACGCATCCGGGCATTTACAACACATAGTAATAAGGTGACTACCAGTAATCACACTGAGTCTCTGAGTCCCTGGTATACAAATAAAATATATAAAAACAAAACAGAAATCAAGAATGTCAACACATTATCATAACGTTCAACTTCGGGACAGGGCATCAGCGATTACATTAGAAGTGCCCTTGATATGTTCAATGGTAATTGGGAATTCCTGCAGAAGAAGACTCCATCTCAAAACTCTCTGGTTGGTGGCTTTCATGCTGTGAATGAAAGTGAGCGGATTATGGTCCGTAAAGACCATCACTTGATGCACTGCCGATTTCACGTAGATCTGAAAATGCTTCAGAGCTTGTACCATGGCCAAAGCTTCCTTCTCTATAGTGGAATAGTTCATCTGGTGTTTGTCAAACGTTTTGGAAAAGAAACTTACAGGATGGTCCAGTCCATTCTCGTCTTCCTGGAACAGCACAGCTCCAGCTCCCACGTCACTGGCATCCACAGCCAGCTTGAAAGGCATTCGGTAGTCTGGTGCTGCCATCACGGGAGACGAGGAGCGCATCTGCTTGAGACGGTTGAATGACTTCTCGCATTCATCTGACCACTGGAACTTCGTTTCCTTCTTTTTCAGTGTCGCACGTTTTCCAGATTTTCTCCGATAGGCATGCTGTCGAATCGGTGTAGCGTTGGGTTCCAAGCGCACATCCTGGCTTAAGGTATTGGTAACCGTTGGAAGGTCCTGACAAATGGAAACATTGTCTTGTGTCAACGTAGTCAACTTTGCTCGCTGGGGGCTCAAGTCTGCTAGAATCTGGCCGTTGGCTAACTTGACCTCTGCAGTCTTGACGTCATCACAGGAAATTGAGTGACTCTGAATTTGGACAGGTAGCACTGGAACTATCGGCAGTCTGTCAAAATAACCTTTTAGCAAATTGATGTGACAATACCGACTTTTCCTAACCCTATCAGGAGTGTTTATCACATACCCCAGTGTTCAAGATTAACGGTATCCCGATATCCCGGGGATACCAGAATTTAATTTTGGATACCAGACTTCAAGAACCCAGTATCCCACCGGGATACAATATAATACTAAATTCTCAGGTGGAATACCAGATTTTGAAATGTTAGTATCCAACTGGGATACTGGCCAAAAATTTTAATCTCGAACACTGTACCCTGTCTCATTAACCCGTTTGTGCACAACATAGGGCCCGAAATACCTGTTCTGCAATGAACCCCGTTTAATGGGAAGGTACAGCAGCACCTTATCCCCTGGTTTAAATTCCCGACTCCTAGCCTTCCTATCAAACACTGATTTTATTTTGCTCTGAGCATGGCTCGGTTGCTTCCTAGCTAATTCGGTCGCCTGCCACCTCCTATCTCTAACTCTCTTATTCATTAATACTCTCTCTGTTAACAATGTAGTGCGAGCTGCCAACAAATTTGGATCAGCCCCCTGCTCTAGGATTAACTCTTGTCTATTACAAGGTAAGTCCCCTCTATCAAACACAACTGGTTCATTTACCCTCTGCGGAAGTTCAACCGGTTCCACCACATTTAGTTCGTCAGTTGACTTATCTACCAATTTACTCATAACCTCATCCACTCCAATTTCTTGGCTCACACACGTATCAGACAATTCACAAATATCCTCTGGGTCTTGTGTTACCCTTCTGGCCATAGCCCTAGTCTTTACACACGCAGGATATCTAATCTCATCAACCTCACTCTCTTCTATTGGTAAAGGGCTGTCTTTAATTAACAATTGGTCACATTTCGGCGGACAACACTGACTAGTCAAATCATTACCCAACAAAACTCCTATGTTTTCAACAGGCAAGTCCTTTACAACACCCATAATGACTGGTCCCGTCACAAACTTCGAACACAAGAAAACGTTATGTAACCGGACAACCATTTTTTCTCCAGTAACTGAGGTTAAGGCCAAACTAGGTCCTGTATCTGAATTCTCAATACCAGCTAAACACTCTGACGTTATCAGCGACTGACTACACCCGGTATCTCGATAAATTGATATTGCCTTAGGACTCAATTCTTGTTTCACATCACAAACCATACCAGTGGACACATACGGGTTTACTTTCTCTGCCATGGGACTAACCCGTAACTCTGTCGCTAACGGAGCTGACCTCACTAAACCGACCACGTGCGCATCATCGCGTTTCCTTTTAAAACAGTCCCCGACAAGATGGTTATCCTTTTTACAGTAACTGCAATGTGGACGAAAAGTTCGTGCATTGGCTGATAATGCAGGCCTATCCTTACTTTGCCCACCAGGTGCATTCCTTGCCTGACTAGCTGACCAACTAGATGACTCTCCCCGATAGTTACTTTCCCGGGAAAAACCTGGCTGAAATTTCTTCTTATCACCCTGTTGTAAAGAGCTACCCTGTACTGCCTGAGCTTTGTGTATTAACACGTAATTTTCTGCCACTATGCCTGCCTCCTTTATTTTTTTTATATCACGATCCTCTAAATGAATACGTAAGCTAACTGGTAATCCATTTTTAATGTCCTGTAAGATTAACAACTCCCGTAACTCGGTATATGACTCTACCTGATGAGAAACCACCCATTTATCAAACATCCCTGCCTTCTTAGCCACAAACTCACTATAAGACTGACCCTGCGTTTTTCTCAACTCGCTATACCGTAAACGATAATCCTCAGGTCGTAATTCATAAGCCCTCAACACTGCCGCCTTAACTAGGTCGTACTGACTTGCTCGCTCATCACTCATTGAATTATAAGCTACGCTAGCCTTCCCCTTAAACTTAGACACGGCTAACAATGTCCACTTAGACTGCGGCCAATTTAGCTGCTTGGCGGCCCGTTCAAAAAGTTGGAAGAACATATCTACCTCCTGTTCGTCAAATACAGGCACTGATCTATAAGCCTCCGACATGTTAAACCCATTTCCGGCTTCCCGTCTAACTTCTTCAGTATTGAACTTTAACTCATGTTCCACTTTTAATTTTGCTAACTGGAATTCTCTATCCCTATCTCTCTCTTCTCTCTCCCTCTCTTCTCTCTCTCTCTCTCTCTTCTCTCTCCCTCTCTTCTCTCTCTCTCTCTCTCTCTCTCTCTCTCTCTCTCTCTCTCTCTCTCTCTCTCTCTCTCTCTCTCTCTCTCTCTCTCTCTCTCTCTCTCTCTCTATCTAATGCACGTTCTTCTCTTTCGTACTCAAGCTTATTAAAAGCTAATTGTTGTTCCACACTTAACTCATTTATTTCTATCTCTGGAACAATCTCACTGTCTTCCATAACAGGCCTATCGCCAAAAAGTTCCTGGATAATAATTGTCTTTATATCACCCAAGGTTTTAGCTGATGTTAAATCAATTTCTCGCTCACCCGCGATTTCAACTAACTCGGCCTTACGTGCTCGCTTAATCTCCACTACACTGAGCGTAGGCCTATCCAGCAAATTTGTATCCATGTTTAGATATGACGCACTTATTATTAATTAATTTTCTAGTGAACAACGTTGCTACTTCTAGTTATTTGTAAAAAATAATTTATAAAGCCCCCATTTACAAACAATACTTTTTTAAATATGTATGTCCCGTTTCAGATCCGGGACGAGCGCCCTAATTTTCTACTCCTGTCACGGGGATCCTATAATACCCGTAACTGAATGAAACAGGATTATCCAAATATCTCTCCTAACTGTATATCTATTAGATCTCTCTGTAACTGGCAGTTATACCCGCGTGGCTCGTCTAGGTATGATCAGAGATAAGATCTTATATAAAGTATATGTAGTATTATAGCACATTTAGTTCACTAGAAAACACAACAAAAACACAATACACTTTGGAATCTGTATTAATACTACGCTGACAAATGTACTGCCGCAGTAGTTAATTAACAACAATAAATAATAACAACCCAGAACTGATTTTTTTCTTTTTACTGGATATATAAAACTTTGGGTTTTGAAAATTGTCACGGGGATCCTATAATACCCGTAACTGAATAAAACACGATTATCCAAATATCTCTCCTAACTGTATATCTATTAGATCTCTCTGTATCGGGCAGTGTATACCCGAGTGGCTCGGCTCTAGGTAATCAGAGATAAGATCTTATATAAAGTATATGTATATAGCACGTTTAGTTCACTAGAAAACACAACACAACACAATACACTTTGGAATCTGTATTAATACTACGCTGACAAATATATTTGCCGCAGTTACTTAATTAACAACAGCAATAATAATAACAACCCAGAACTAATCACTTAATTAGTTAATCTCTAGGTGTCTAGTTTACACAATATTGTAATCACTTCACCGTGACACAACACCCACACGTGTGATACTTGAGAAACGCTTCCAGGGGAACTTAAGTAATAAAGGAATTACAACTCTATTCCTAACTGGTTAATTTTTAATTAACCCTTAACTACTCATTCAATAACCTTGTAATACAGACTTAATACTGGTACCTATCACGATAAAGACAATAACCTACAGTTTACCTAGGTCCTCTAGGATGACTGGCTAAGCTTTAATAATTAGAACAGTGAAGCTTACAATTTACTTCGTCAGTTTACTGGAAACACTGTCTAAATAATATTGGTATAATACAGTATTAAAATATTTAAAGTCACATCAATCACATCAAGGTTATACAACAGAGCAGAAAATATATATAATTACCAAGTCCCAACGGACGCTCTCCCTGGAAGCCTTCCAATATGTTTCTCCCCGATATCTCTAAAACCCTAGCTATTTATTAAAAAAATCCGAATATCACCTGGGGGCACAACACGGTCCTCCCCCTATCAAGTGATATTTCCACAGCGACCAAGCCGGCATATTTTTCTTGGAAGCCTAGACTGGTCGTCGCCTAGTTCGCCAGCAATACCCCGATAATGCCGAACTAGCGGAGGTATTACGTAACTACTGGCCACATGGCCTCCACAACTGGACTGGGTGTGTATTAGAAAGAGCTCGACAATCGTCGCGCAGAGGTATTACGTAACAAAGTGCCCACTTGGGTTTAAGTGCATATTGGAACTGCACACGGCCTTCTAAAACAATTAATATCGCCACAGGCGAAAACAAAATTAAGAGCATGTACCGTCACAGATAATTATAAAATGACTTTCCAAGACGTATTTATTAATTTAGCTTCCAGGTTATACAAACTTTCATCATGACACTTTTTAAGTATATAAATATAACTCGTTCCCTTAAAATAACACAAAAAACTTTGATCATGTTTGTTTTGGCCGTCAAAATAACGAAGTTTTTCTTCAATAGCTTTTTTGTGGTTGAACAAAATCGGGAATTAAGTAAACAGATGGATAGAGTATTCATTCTAGAGCCGTATCGCAATATTATTTTAAACAGAAAGGCATTTAGCATGCAGCTGTAAGACAAAATGTACTCACCGTCGTGTGTCGAAGCGAGCTTTATCCGTCATTTTGGTAGTGGTATACGAAGTTCAAGCACGTGTCATACGGTTTAGGTTGGACCCCTTGATTTTGCTCATTTTGTTTGTAAACACATGAACTTTAGCAAATACCTTTTTGTTTTAAGTCTTATCAGTTTGTGCTAATCCCACATGCATTTTATAGTGTAACACCAATGACAAAATGTCCTCACTTATATGCCTTTAAAACTTGTTTTTCTAGTTCGGGTCAATCATTTAAGCAAAAAATTCCACAGATTATATACAGTTTTTTAAATTCACATATAGAAATCGTTTTCCGATTTCATACAACCAAAAAATTCAAATGTTTATGGCTTGAAAAATTACACTTAATGGAGAATGACCGAACTAGGGCCCTGCTGAAGGTTCATATACGTTCATCCCGTTTGCGGGGCGGGATGTAGCCCAGTGGTAAAGCGCTCGCCTGATGCGCGGTATGTTTGGGATCGATTCCCGTCGATGGGCCCATGGGCAATTTCTCTTTCCAGCCAGAGCGTCACCACTGGTATATCAAAGGCCGTGGTATGTGCTATCCTATCTGTGGGATGACGCATATAAAAGATCTCATGCTATTAATGGGAAAATGTGGCGGGTTGCCTCTCTAAAGCAACATGTCAAAATTACCAAATGTTTGACATCCAATAGCTGATGTATTGTGTTCTAATGGTGTCGTTAAGCAAAACAAACTACAACACACTTTCTTTCAACCTAGATCCTACGTTAAAGAGGAAACCCGCTTCATTTTCAAAGCAGCAGCAACGCGTCTTTTATTTAACTTTCCCACAAAGAGTACAGCACATATCACGCCCTTTGATTTGCCAGTCGTGTGGGCACTGGTTGGTTTGGTGCGAGAAAGAAAACAGTCAGAGAATGGGTCCACTGAGGGAGGGGGGGGGGGGGGGGGGGGGGGGGGGGGGGGGGGGGGGGGGGGTGGGGGAGGGGGGGGAGGGGGGGGGGGGGGAGGGGGTAGATACTAAGAACGAATCGACTCAGACGTTGAAATGAAATGAAAATGTTCATCATATACTGAAGCAAAATACAAACACATCTACAGTTTAATAAACTCACAATGTTCGACTCGGCCATGTTCAGAGATGCGGTTTTCATTACAGATATAAACTATCAACTTATTCATTAAAATACAAAACAACAACACCAAATGTGGTAAATCGTTAAACTGAAAGACATATGTTTGAAGTACTAAGAACGTATTATTCTCAGCAGTGGCAGTTCTCCTGTTGTCGAAGGACCAAAAAGTGTGTTCTGTATACTGAGAACAGTGACGATCTCTTAAAGCATAGTCGCCGGAAGAATGCGATTAACTGGGACAGATAATGCACCGTCATATGTATTTAAAGAATGCTGGATATTACTTATTTTACGATATTGTTTTAGTAATATGCACGTGCTAGGTTTGTTGGTGTGTCTGGCTCTGCCCTTTCAGTCCATACCGTAAAACCTACAATAAATAGGTAGCACAAAACCAAATAGTATTTGAGCGGGTCAAAAGTTTTGGCTCATCAACTTTTGTTTCCAGTTAACACTAGGAGTCCTGCTATTGGAGATAACTGTGACAGTGTTTGTTGTTATAAAATGTTTCATCTTGCCAGTAAATTCCTGTAATTTAATTTTGAACTAGTGTCAGTGTGGCAGCTGTAATTGTTATTATCAACTTCCCTGTGGGCTTGGACCAGCCATTCAGCCTTTCATCTTAACCTCCCAGGGGCCTAAGGTATACTATTTCATTGGTTAATATAATTTATTAATTAAATATTTAGACCAGCCCATCAAAAATTGCGTCAAACTCATATTTTAATAATTATTTTAAATTAGTATAGTTGTAGTTGTATTATTTTTCTTTAAGAGCGCAGTCAAAATTTATTAACCCCCATTTCCCCATTATTAATTTTATGGATTTAATATTCTAAATTTCAAAATTGTCCCTACTATTTAGGATGTTCCTGCCCCGAGTCAGACCCTCGATCTCATCGAAGGCCGGACTCGGGATAGGCGTGTTCGAAACCCAGTGGTATATGAACACGTTAAACAAGTTAAACGTAAGTATAATTGTGCTTCAAACGTGAGGAGTCCTACTAAAACAGGATGACAATGTTTGTGTGTAACTAGGGCAGTCAAAGACGCTTACCGTTATGTCTGGAACGAGAAGCTTAACCCCCAATTTTGTTGATTTATTTTGAGAGAAAGGGCTGATAGTATTTATAGTCACGGTGTGTATGTTGATTGAAACGCTGCCTGTGGCAATTTTAGTCACAGGTACTACTATTGGTATCTATGTGATTTGATTTGGTGGTGTGTTCTCTACAGTTCATCCAGCCTCAATATGATTGTATTTATTATGCTGATGAGTTGTAAAATTTAATGCAATGAACAAACTTGAACCTGAACGATCGATGACCATGTTAGTGAATTAAAGAAGAATCGGAACATTTCCAAATAACCAAATGTTTGAAACCTACATAATAACCTGGTGGTACCAAATGTTAGAACCCTACATAATAACCTGGTGGTACCAAATGTTAAAATCCTACATAATATCTTGGTGGTACCAAATTTTAAAACCCTACATAATATCCTGGTGGTACCAAAGAAACCTAAATAATAGCCTGACGGTACCAAATGTTAGACATCTAAGTAATATCCTGGTGGTACCAAATGTTAGACATCTAAATAATATCCTGGTGGTACCAAATGTTAGACATCTAAATAACATCCTGGTGGTACCAAATGTTAGGCACCTAAATAACATCCTGGTGGTACCAAATGTTGGACACCTAAATGACATCCTGGTGGTACCAAATGTTAGACATCTAAATGACATCCTGGTGGTACCAAATGTTAGACACCTAAATGACATTCTAGTGGTACCAAATGTTGGACATCTAAATAACATCCTGGTGGTACCAAATGTTGGACACCTAAATAACATCCTGGTGGTACCAAATGTTGGACACCTAAATAATATCCTGATGGTACCAAATGTTAGACATCTAAACAATATGCTGGAGGTACTGGGTCCTACAACACCCCGTGTTCTCGAATTTACCCTAAAATATTCCTTGTCATTTGTGATCATTTTGTTGGTGTGGAACATCGTCGGATGAATACATCAAACTACACCGTGGTTTATACCATGTGTGTGTTTATTTTCATATTCATACATTATATATGCTATTTTCATTTTATAGTAAAAAACATAAGTCATGCTTTGTTACCTGAAGAAACCTCACAACCCACACTGGTACAACAACGTGCCTTACACGTATTAGATAGCCGACGTTGCAGGGCCGTAGCTAATAAGGGCTGTTGTCCCCTCCCCCCCCCAAAAAAAAAAAATAAAAAAAAATAAAAAAAAAATAAAACTAATAATAATAATAAATAAATAAATAAATAAATAAATAAAATAGAAAAAAAATAAACATATACCTGCTTTGTTATGGTGAATTTTACTTGAGAATGCAGGAAATTGCCTTTCAGAATCTCTCTCTCTCTCTCTCTCTCTCTCTCTCTCTCTCTCTCTCTCTCTCTCTCTCTCTCTCTCTCTCTCTCTCTCTCTCTCTCTATATATATATATATATATATATATATATATATATATATATATAAATCTGTGGATGTATGCCTCCCGAACACCTCCAATTGACGGAAACGCCTTATAAAGGGAGCTGTATATTGAGCGGGAAATTGCATTTCAGGACATCTAGTTTTCAAATATGTCCAGGGGCTTAATTCACAAAGGTCTCTTAAGCTCTGTTAGACAACAAAGCATCCTCTTTGCAAGTCTTTTAGCATTGCACTGTGAGATCGCAAAGTTGTGAGAGTTTAGTCAATTAGGCTCATGGGCAGCATGTCCTCGGACCCCAATTGGAACATGGCGCCCTCGAAATGTCCGCCAGTCAACACGTCCCTCCTATAAATGTTCCGGCACACGCGCCTTACAGTGCATCTGGCTTTGCATGCTATTTCCATCCAATAATGTATTTGCCGCCCCACCACCACCCCCTCCTAAAACAAATTCTAGCTACAGCCCTGCGTAGTGTTCTGTTGGAGTGTTGTATATTCTCATGTTATCATTTAACATTGTGGTGTTCATTTAAGTTTAAACACATGACAATAAAACCCTATATTATAATGAACAGTGTTAGTGTCATTATTCTGTTATTGTTGACGAAAACAAATGCAAAAATTAGTAGGGTATGAATTTCTCGTGCCTACTGCAGCTCATCTTAATCAGACTTGATCATGCATATCCTTTTCCACAAATGTCATGGCAGAGTTTTAGCGGGGAGCGGGCAGGGTAACAAATACGTTTTTGTTCCATGACAGACATACTAAAAAATGTTGTTTTTATTAACTTGACACGGACCATCTGAGAAAAACAGTATTGGTGTGAAGACATTAGCGTATATGGAGAAAGAAAGTAAAGTTTGTTTTATTTAACGACGCCACTAGAGCACATTGATTTTTTATCTTATCATCGGCTATTGGACGTCAGACATATGGTCATTCTGACAGGTTTTGTTTAGAGGAAATCCGCTGTTGCCACATAGGCTACTCTTTTACGACAGGCAGCAAGGGATCTTTTATTTGCGCTTCCCACAGGCAGGATAGCACAAACCATGGCCTTTGTTGAACCAGTTATGGATGGAGAAAGAGGTCAATAAAGTCATGGAATACCAGAACACCATTTGGAGACTAGTATTACCAAGGGTTTGTAGTTGAAGGCAGATATTTTAATGGTATCTTATGATACCCACGAGTCGTGTGGTACCTCTAAGACAGTTTGCAGGGGGCTTGACTGTTTTTGTGTACTCTTCCTCGCCGTGGTGTAATTCCATTACAATAGTTTTCGGGGGGGGGGGGGGGGGGGGGGGGGGGTGACTTGGGTAGATTTTTGGGATGAGTTTTTTCAGAATCTGTTTATGGGACATTTCAGTATATACCTCAGACTTTAAGGGTAAAATTGGAATCGAATAATTTCCAATAATAAATAATTCTGAGCAGTAGGGAAGTCAGCGGAATTACACATCAGAAGGAATAACTTTGATTATGCATTTCCATAAAACTGCAGAAATCATTCTTCATATACTGTCCTGTGCATATGTATGCCAAATTAGAGGCCACAAATAAAATGAGGTCTGTCTTGGGCATGACGTATTCCTTAAACCTGGTCTTCATCTTCCGTAGGTCATGCCCCCAGGTGATATTTGGTTTTTGGTGGAGGTCGATCCGTAGGTTAAACTCCCAGGCGGTCTTTGATTTTGTTGGGAGGTCGATCCGCCTGTAAACCGATGGCCTAACCACGACGCCACTGAGGCCGGTCGCCAGTCATAATACATTTTATTTGTCGCCGCTATATTATTGCAAGGCTGGACATGCGTTACGTGAGTCGGGTTATTATTCAGTATTGCCACCTTTGGACATTAGCGTAGGAGAGGGGGCAGCGGGCAACTGCAGATACCGATATTCGGGCAAAATGTGCAAATCGTAGAGCTTTTTACCATGTATTTCCATCATTCTACCCTCAAAGTTAGTTGTAATTTATGTAAAAATGCATAGTGATTCATTTGCAAACCCTATATAGCTGTTTGGTAGCAATGCTAATAGGCAGGCTTTTGCCCGGATTAAACGAAATTGCCAGAATCTGGATAACAACATTCATTCATGCCCCCCTAAAAAAATGGCAGCCTGTACGCCTATGCCTTTGGATTATATATAATATGATTGACCAAGGTGTCTGAAAATGGTGTGTGTGTTGGTGTGTTTGAGAGAGAGAGAGAGAGAGCGATCTGAAAATTTGAATCTAAATAAACAACACAAACAAATCTATTTCATTAACAAGTAATTTTTTCACAAAAAGAACAATTGTACAATAGGTACAAAACATTTGATGTTAATAATTATGAAAAATAAATAAACATTTTTTGGATTTTTACTACTAAATTATTATCCACTATTAATACAAATCAATGAACATGCATTCGAATTTTGGAAGCAAAATAAATGGACGTTTTTTCGAGAATATTTCTTCCAAACACTGCTGCGGTGTACTAATTCCTGCTAAAATAACGACAAGACATTTTACCCACATACAATATCCTAAAGAAGAAGCACCATGTCAAAATTAAATCATAATGAAACATTCTGTTAAGAAGAGTAAGATGAATTTCCCACTGCGATCGAAGTCTGTGGTAAGATGCCATGTCCTATGTTTGGTAGGAAGGAGGAAGGAAATGTTTTATTTAACAATGCACTCAACACATTTTATTTACGGTTATATGGCATCAGACATATGGTTAAGGACCACACAGATATTGAGAGAGGAAACCCGCTGTTGCCACTTCATGGGCTACTCTTTTCGATTAGCTGCAAGGGATCTTTTATATGCATAATCCCAGAAAACAGGAAAACACATACCACGGCCTTTGATATACCAGTCGTGGTGCACTGGCTGCAGCGAGAAAAATCCCAATGGGATGTTTGGTAGGATGTAGAGGGCTGTCTGAATTCATCACTCCATATCAAACAGTGCCTCGTGATGATACATCAAATAACTGGTATATACTGTCCTGCCTGTGGGAAAATGCATAGAAGTAATGAAGGTTTTTGGCATTTTTATACCCATGACCCACAACATAATTTTTTTAATTAAGTATGCGTGGAGTGTGGGAGGGGGAATGCAACAGGCCCACACGTCATAAATAAATTAATTAAAATGCTTTTCCTCCTTACCATGTAATGAGTTTTGTAAGTCTTTAACATCTCCACCACCCCACCCTCCACCAGTAAGAGTAGTCTGTATGGGTTGCAGCTTTCATATGTACAATATCTCTGTATAATACCTAACAGTCTTGGATTAAAAGCGACTAGGTTCAAAAAACATTCTTTTCTGCAGATCTATCACACGTAATACTAATATGGCATATGAGAATTGATGTCAATTTTGTACAATATTGTCAATCACTCACTCTCACTCACTGGACTAGGTGGACATAGAAGTAGGAGCAGTTCTTGTACTAAGGATCAAGGTAAGCCATTTGTTGAAATTTTGTGTACTTGTTCTTTTCAGTTTAGACATTTATTATTATCTGTAGTTCTCTGTATTTGTGCAGGTACATATATTTTTGTGTGTTACGCTCTCTAGTGCATAATAGCCAGCCTATCTATTGTATACTCTCCTAACATACTGTACCAAACATTTAGATTAAAACCCAATCAAAATGGAAGCCACTAACACCCAATCCATAGTTAGCCAGGTAGCCGGGCCTAGCCCACCACAACCCGAGAGTATGAATGGTCTTATACCAAATGTAGAAGCCTTGTTAGAAGATCCCCCCCCCCCTACCCCAGCCCCAATGACTAGGACCACGACCACCAAACCACGGGTGGCCGCCTTGGAGGCCTGTCCCGCCGGTGCGGCTACGTACCATAGACGAGAACGTGGAATTCGTTCCAACCTGTCCCAAACGTAGGGCCGCTGACTTGGCCATAAAGCTAGCGCTTAACTCCGCTACTAACTTAGGAAACCTCAACACCCCACGAAGCTCTACCAAACGTAGGGGCTCCCCCGATCTAGCAGTAGATACAAGCTCCGATGAGGAAAGTGATAGTGATGGAGAAATAGATGTAGAAACGGTTAACTCTGAGATCAAAACCAGTAACCAGTTCCAACCACTAGCCAAAAACCCCCCACAGTTTAGGGCAGTTAAACGGGCAAGGAGATCTACTAAACATGGCGCATCACCTATGCCCAACAAACTTGTTGGAATTAGAAAAGTCCTATTTAATCAGACCAACCCAACTCTCTACCAGTACTTCTACTGGCAACAGGCGGTAGCAACCATTCAGGAGGAGAAAACCCAAAATAACGTGACCGAGGTTATCTTCCATACTCGCCTCGCCAATGGTGAAACATTCATCAAAGGCGATGAGGAAGCACTTGTAAACCTGGACACGCTATTTGAGTTTAGCTCAGAGCCAAACAGCCAGGATACGTCTACAGTTAGACTAGTTTCCATTTCAATCCCCCTCGGGACGAAACCAACGTTTACTAACTCTATTCAAACCCCCCTCCCAGTGGTCAAATCGCATTACAAACAGAGTAGTCAGTGTGGTCGAGAAATCCACACAAGGATCAATGAAGCCATTACTAAAAAAAAGCTGTCAGCGGAAAATCACCTTTATCGACAACAAAGAGCAAACCACCCAAACTGACATGCGAGTGCGAGTGCGAATAATTTGTACATGCTCATATACCACTAGAGTTCCGAGCATGTCCGTCCCGGGGCCTGTCTCTGGATAGCCAGGGGCTTGTCCCGGGACAGAAATAAAATAAGCGGACAATTTTGAAATTTACATCCAAAAATTAAATAGTGGGCCTTTAAAATTTTGATGCGCATCTCTAATATAATTAATTAAAAAAATTCTACTCATTAAATTTGGTCGCTAGATTAGATCGGGTGGTCAAAAAGAAATTAGATAAGATGGGGGGGGGGGGGGGGGTAGAGTTGAAAATGGGCAGAATTTTGAAAATAGCAATTAGTAAAAAAGTTAATAGAAAAAAAAAAAAAAATTACAAGCCAAAAATAAAAAGAATTGACTGCTCGGTCGAATATTTATATAATTTGGAGCATTTTAGAAGGACAGTCCAAAAATAAATAAGAGAAAGAATAGAGGATCGGACTATTTAATAATATTAAAAAAAAAAAAGTAATTTCGACATAAACTTTTGAATGAAGGTCTAAAAGTTTAAAGTCCGATATATATGTCCACGTGAGTGGCCTCGTTAAGGCCGTTAGGTTGGTTTCTACTTCGGAGAGGCTGGAGATTCCCGGAGTGTCGGCAGTTGGTCTTTTCGCTGACGTAGTGTCTGAACTACACTGGAGTAGCCGGGGCCGCAGACTGCACTGATCATCTTGTGTATGGATCTGTTGTCGATCTTGGCGAACAAGATGCACTGTCTGTAGGTCTGGTCCCTCCGGTGCGTGACGACTACTCTACGTATTCCACTAAAGATCTTGTTGTGTAGCTCGTAGCTGCTGCCGTCATCCAGTGGTCTCCAGTCCGCGTTGAGGTATCCTCCCCGAAGTCGTTGTGGATCCCGCGTGTCCCCCTGCATATACTGGTGCAGTTGGCGTCGAAGTCCGTTGATGGCAAGGACCCATTCGGCGTCGTCAGGGGGCGGGGCTACTGGCGGCGGCTTGGTCTTGGCTGGTTGGGTGGTCGGTGATGTCGCCTTCCGCTTCGCCGCCGCAACAACATGTCCCTGTGCCGACTCAACGGGAGCGGTCGGTATAATTGACCGCTGCACCGGAGTCGGCGTCCGGGGAGTGGAGGTCGGTGGTACCGCCCTTGGAGGCTGGCACATCGCGATGTCCAGGCTCGAATACGGCCGATCCGGGGATGCAGGCGCCGATGGCGATCGCGTCCTCTCCGGCGAACTCGGTAGGGGCAGCGACGCAGAAGGGACCGCCGCTGGCGGTTGAGCCGCCAGCTTTGTCCCCCCCCCCCCCCCCGAGCCGTCCCTGGCACGGGTTTTTTCTTCCTCCTTCCTCTTCCAGTCCCTCCGTTCCTCTTCTTTGGAGGCGGGTCACCGTATACCAAAGACACGGTCGCCCGTGTCCCGGTATAGGTAACCCGGAACTCCAGTAGAGCCCCAAAGCTGGCTATCAGTCCCCCCAGGTGGAGGGGGGGGGGGGGGGGGCAACTCGAGAGCGCACGTAGACACGTCTACTCGCATCGCGAAAACAGTTGGGACCTTGGTGAATGCGAGCTAGCCTGTGTGCCACGACAGCCCAGGACCCATATTCACAAAAAGGTGTAAATTTACGTCTACGACTAGCACTTACGTCTGCCGTAGACTTACGTTTACGTGCAAGAAGCACCTTATTCTCAAAGACTGTCGTAAATGCAAACGTAACTTAGTTGGATGTAAATCTACGATTTAACACTCACTGGAGTAATTAAAAAAAAACCCCATTAGTAACGATGGCTACTGGGTAGATAACAATGCGCAAAACGCAATTTTGTTTGTCGTCTGCTAACAATAACATTGCGAACAGTGAACCATGGCATTTTGGTATTGGTGAGGATGCGCGGTTTGGTACGAACTTGAGGACATTTCTTAAAAAGGAAAAGATAACTCAGGAGAAATTGGCCGAGTCGAAAAAATCTGTTCGATCACCAACAAAAATCTGTTCAATCTGTGGGCGTTCGGCATTGCAAACTGCTTCATTTAATCGAAATGCTGCCAGTTTCCGTAAATAACGGTGATCGTGTTTGATTTATTATATGTACACAACTTACGTGCAGCGTTAGTTGCAACCGGAGGCACTCTTATATTTACGTCCAACTTTACACGTAACTTACGTTTTCGTTGTTTTGTGAATAGCTCTTCAGTCGTAGATTTACGTTTACGTGTAAAACTAGGCTTACGATATTTTGTGAATATGGGTCCAGGACCCATATTCACAAAAAAGTGTAAATTTACGTCTACGACTAGCACTTACGTGTGCCGTAGATTTACGTTTACGTGCAAGAAGCACCTTATTCTCAAAGATGGTCGTAAATGTAAACGTAACTTAGTTGGACGTAAATCTACGATTTAACATTCTCACTGGAGTAATTAATAAAAACACATTAGAAACGATGGCTACCGGGTAAATAACAAATGCGCAAAACGCAATTTTGTTTGTCGTCTGCTAACAATAACATTGCGAACAGTGAACCATGGCATTTTGGTATTGGTGGGGATCCGCGTTTTGGCACGAACTTGAGGACATTTCTTAAAAAGGAAAAGATAACTCAGGAGAAATTGGCCAAGTCGAAAACATCCGTTCGATCACGAACAAAAATATGTTCAATCCGTGGGCGTTCGCCATAGCAAACTGCTTCATTTATTGGAAATGCTGCTAGTTTCCGTAAATAATAGTAAATAACGGCGATCGTGCTTGATTTATTATATGTACACAACTTACGCGCAGCGTTAGTTGCAACCTGAGGCACTCTTATATTTACGTCCAACTTTACACGTAACTTACGTTTTCGTTGTTTCGTGAATAGCTCTTCAGTCGTAGATTTACGTTTACGTGTAAAACTAGGCTTACGATATTTTGTGAATATGGGTCCAGGTCCATAGCTCCAGTCAAACGGTCACGGCGGACCCCACCGAAGTCACAACGTCCGCCACCACACATAACATCACAGGTAAGGTCTCACTACACAGATGTCATCTGCCATTGAAACCCATGTTAAACTGCCCAACTTCAAGCGAAGATTGCCCATAGAACAGGTTCTCGTTGGCACTAACAACATACACCATTGCGAACATTATATAAGCATTTATTTTCACTCCAAAATTGAGAACATTTCCGTCTCAGTTTTTTGCTATATGACCGCATCTGGCTGTAGTACCGGTCCGAACAGGTGGTTCATTAACCGATTCACTCCGGCTGTCACTTGCGCTATATACCCATGTCCCAAAACGTCGATGCACAATATTACAAAATAACATGGGCAAAATACAGCCAGAAGGCTTACCATTAAACATACATATTGTTTTAATTCTTCACCATTTCCTAGAAGTGAATATGTGAACCATAACATGTGCCACAATTAGGAACCGTGATGAATGAACTCTCACCCGGAAGTGATCTGTGTAGTTCAAGTTCTTTATTTGCCTTAAGTTAAACAAACTTATCAGCATAAATACATACATATATAATTACGGTATATATACAAATATACAAATACAGGTGGAGAGTGATTTAAGAATTAATGGTGAAATTAACATAGCATACTAGTAATTGTGGTGGGATGTACATATATATGTGCACTATAAACATTATCGTGGTATAGTAATAATTCTAATTCTAAATATATAGGTATATATTGATGTATACCAGATGAAATATGATTAATATACTTGCTAATGAAACGGCAGGTTTGTGGATGTCATATTTTAAGTAAGCTTCAGTAAATCGTTTCTAACTTTATTTGCCAAAACTAAATATTTTCCCAGGTTATTGATGTCTTTATTGTTTTCAGTTGTTAATAGTTCAATGAGCCTAAATACGCTTGGACGTCTGTGGTAACATTGTTTTATATACTTATTCCTCAAATCATTCAAAGCTGGGCAAATAAGGATAAAATGGTATTCGTCTTCTATATCATTATAGTTACAAATAGTGCATTTTCTTTCGGCCCTGTCAATTTTCCTATACCTTCCGATTTCTATATTTAATTTGTGTGCACTAATTCGGATCTTTGATATTTCTTTTAAGTGATTAAATGGTATGGGTTGTCTAAGATATGTTTGTAGCTTGAATTCAAGTAACAAAAATTTATATAAGGTACCTTTCGGTGAAGTCGTTATTCGACTAAAACAATGTTGTTTAAAATTATCGTAAATTCTTTCCTTAATTATATTATATTCTCTGTTACCAACATTTGGTATGTTCCATATATAGTTTAGTCCAAGCCTATTTAGTTACCCTTTAATCGTTCCATTTTCTCATATATAGCTAAAAGGATACCATTTTCAGTATTTCGTATTTTAATCCAATATTTAAAAATTCTTAATTTTCTCATAATATACAGAGGAAAACGCCCTAACTCACTATATATAAATTCATTACAGGCCCTTGTTGTACTCCAAGTAGTTTTTTACAGAATTTTGTATGAATATTTTCAACATCCCTTGCACAGTGGAATCCCCAGACCTCTGACCCATAACTAAGAATACTGTTAACATAGGTGTCAAAAACAGATAGCATTGTTTCAATATTAAAATAATGTCTTTTGCATACGTTTAATAATGAAAACAAGGCTTTTCTTCCCTGATCAGCGAATCGTTTTTGAGTTCGATTAAATTTACCGTTATAACAGAATAATAAGCCAAGATAAATGAATTCATTTACAACCTCTAACTGTTCACCTTTGTATAACCACTTTTCGTTGTCTCGAATGATCCCCCCATTTCTAAAAATGACAACTTTAGTCTTAGTTGTATTTACAGTTAGGTCCCATTTGGTAGTATATTTTGATAGTGAATTGAGCATTGACTGAAGGCCTTCTGGTGTTTCAGCTAGGAGAACCATATCATCGGCATACATAAGTAGGAATATATTTAATGATTGGATGTCGATATAGGGGCAATTATCTGATAAGAAATGCATTTCGCAGTCATTTACAAACATGGAAAATAATATCGGTGATAATACTTCACCTTGGAAAAGTCCGTTTCTACAACTGAAAAAGTTGGATAGCATACTGTTATATTTGACGCAGCATTTCACATTATCATACAGTGACCGGATAACATTAAGCATTTTACCATCGATACCAAGTTGAATCATTTTGTACCATAGTTTTTGTCTATTGACATAATCAAATGCTTTACTATAGTCCACGAAGCAGCAATACAGTCGCTTTTTATTCTTCAATATTCGTTCAATTAAAGATTGAAGAATGAAAGCGGCGTCGATCGTTGAGAACCTTTTTTCTAAAACCAAATTGAGCGTCACTTATGACATTATTCATTTTATCAAAAACTAATAATCGTTCATTTAGGATGGCAGTAAATAATTTCCCTAAGCAACTGACTAAAGTTATGCCTCTGTAATTATCAGGGTCGTTTGCATTGCCTTTTTTAAAAATAGGAACAATGCATCCCAATGACCAACTGTGTGGAAATGTACCCGAATCAAAGACAGCGTTAAATAATATCAATAAACATGGCATCAAAACATTTATACAATTTATAAAATATTCGTTTAATACCTTGTCAAGCCCACTGGATTTGTTCGTCTTTAACTTATGTACAGCATTAAGAATTTCCTTCTCTGTAATTTCAGAGCAAAGCTCGCGGTTCGGTGCGTCACTAACTTGCTGGTCGTATTTACGTAAAAAATCTTGTGTCTCGTCGTCTAATTTAGGCACCTTTTCAGCCAATTTGCTAAAATGGTTATAGAATTCATCATTTGTTAGTTCTGAGTTTACGTTTTTCTTCCTTTTTTCGAAATGTACATAAAACTGCTTTGGGTTATTTATAATTTCTTTTTAGGCGGCGTTCTAATGACTTATATATTCTTTTTACACGTACGAGTTCAATTCGATTTAGGTCACTTCTTCTACCATTAAACATATGGATAGCTGCTCTATATTCGTCAAATCGAGCTTTACATTCCTCGTTAAACCATGGCTTATCACCGCCTGTGGTAGTGTGCCGGCGCATATAGTTCTTTCTGTTTGTATGGGTAGTGACGTCACAGTAAGGCAATATAATAGTATTTAGTTCGTTTGTGAATTTATCAACCCGGACGTTTATACAGTCTTGGCTATTACCACTAGTTGAACATATATTCAATAGCGTTTCAATATTTTCGGTTACTTTGGAAGCAATGACAGCATTGTTTTCGTCGATCCACTTCACGGTAGTGTGTGTTCGAATCTCATCTGGCTCCTGCGTATCAGCAATGTTTACATTACAACCCAGTGTGAACAGAACAGAACAGAACAGAACAGAACTTTATTACACTCGTGAAACATACAGGTGCATGGTCGGAGAAACAATTGAACTCACCGGATTGAAAATATGAAATTAAATCGAAACACGATTCGCTAGTGAGTACATAATCAATAAGGCTTGTACCGTTTGCATTGTAAAAAGTGATACCTAAGATGGCCAGCCCTACGGCGGACCACATCAATGTAAGCACCTCCAAACCACTTACCGCAATCGGAACTCCTCGTACATTTCTACGAAATATAAACTCGGACACAATGCGTCAATATTTTGGACGGAACTTTTTTTAGTCACATGATCAAAACATGGCTATGGAATATAATTGTTCATGCTGTGCTTCAGTGAATAGACAACTACATACAACAACAACAAATGCATCGAAGAGAATACGCGAGAATGATATAATACAAAAGATAACAGACACATTAGGCTTTAAACCTACTGACAGTTACAGAATATGTGACAGATGTGTAAATAAAATTATTAAATTCCAAAATTTTAAAACACAGGTTTTTGAAAATCTACAGAATGCATGTAATCATATAAGCACAGGGACGCCACCCAGCACTGGTCCGACGCCGATGGAACGAAGGAAAACTGTTGTGGACAAACTTATTGAGTCTGTTGAGAAGTTAAAAGTACATACAGATCGCCCACATGCCAAAGCTTCATCACGAAGAAAACTAGTTTTTAATGATCACATATATCAAAAGAAAGGTAATTTTATAAACAAATAAATATTCCTTACCGATCGTTTTATATAATAATGGTCCAGCTAATTTATTACAATTTCTTCAATTTTAACTATAATTAAATATGTTGAAGTAACCTTTTTCAGAAGTTTCTAAAACAGATTGAAAATACAAATCCATCACGAAACAATTTTTGAGTCGTCATATCTTTATCTTTACTCATGAACCACGGTTAAATCTATATCACAGTTAATGTGTGCAGTTGGCGAGCATGTTCCATAGAAATAGTGACAAGTCAGCTTTTTAAACAATCCAGCGCTTTCACATTTAAGAACAATTTCACCAAAACATCAGTCTGTTTAATCAGCTGTTTCTTGGTACAGATTGCCATTAGGTTCAGCTCCTCCAAAGAACTAAGTGGGGTTTTTTTTAATAGTTTATTGTGATACTGGACATTTAAAATACTAAAACATAGAACTCTTAAATGTTATAATTAAAATATTGCATTATACATATGCTTGCATGCACCCACCCACCCACTGTCCATGTTTAGCAACATTAAAAAAATATCTTAAAGGTCCAATATCAGAGTTAAATTAAAATGTGATGCTATTTTCACATGTGATTGTAATAAATAACTACAATTTACTCGATCCCACACATAATATTTGCTTAAAGCCGCACGCCCTAGTTCCATCCAGCGAAAATAAATTATAATTTGGTTAATCTACAAACCTGTAACACACTTAGATCACGTTTTTATCAAATGGAGTGAAAAAGCAGGTTTTATATCGATAAATACCATGGGAATCCCCATGTCCCAATTGCTTGAAATAATTTTGAAAGTTAGTATTCTAATGTCACCGGTAGATGTCGCTCGAAGCACAACAATGCCTACGTCACGACAAATTTCACAGAGTGCGCACAGACTTGGGGTGCGTTCTTTTCACCTCTCCTGGACATGTTCCAACTGTTCTGTCCTGGTTGTATCCCCTCTCCAGATATCGTAAGACTTAGCAAAATTATTGGTTTTAAGGGTTTGTAACGTTTTGTATTGAGACACTTACTTGTCTGAACTTTATTGTTACTGAAAATGTTCACGAACTGTGAAGAAAAATCTCACAAATGAACAACAAGCAAACGACAACAAATCGGATGTTGATTACGCGAACCGTGCACGAGAAAACAAACCGAACCAAAATGATAACGGCCACGTGGTATACCAACGTCTGTGACGTTTACACAGGAAGATTCGCTCTAAAAATAGATTGGACCTCGCTTGCTTAACGGTTTTTTCTCGAGTGCACGCCTATTGTTAAGAAATACAAAAAATGCATTTCGTGGTTTTACAAACATCAGGATTACCAGGATTACCAAAAAGCACTTCAGGTGAATGGAAATGTGTATTCTAAATAATAAAATGTAAGTAAAGTGCAATTTTATTTGTGAAAAAATGGGTTTAATAGCGAAAAACAACGCCGTAATGGTTAACAACTAGCCGTAACTAGGGCGTGTCCCTTTAAGTAACTTATAATATAAAAAAATGTTGTGTCAAAAGATGTTCCATGAAGAATGTTTGGTTAATCATAGTACATACAGGTGTAAACAGAAATTATGTTATGGATTTGTCTGCTAACTGAAAAAACACTTACTGGTAAGCTGTATGTTAAGTGTTTACACATAAAACTACGACGTTGTGTGTCTATGCGTGAGTCACAGTTCTAAGATTCCCTCTAGTTTTCTACTAGTAAATGGAATTATTACATGCTTTATATTTCAAAGCAAAAAATGAAAAATATTTTTGGCGGAACTGCTATTACTGCAACTATGATATTGGACCTTTAAAATGTATATAATTTGTATTTGTCATGTATTCATTTGCAAAGAGTGATATGCTGGAAACATATCATTTCTGTATGTGTAACATTGCTATCTGGTTACATACATTATAATATACTGACATTGATCGAACTACATTATGTTACGAACTTCGCCCTAACCGCGTCACCAAATACATGAAAATTTGGTGTATTCCTACAACTTGTGTCCGAACCTACATCTAGCGTAGCGGAATGTGACGAGGTGTTCCGATTGCGACTTACCGCTGACATGATGATGATGATAACTAGTTTAATGTGCCCATATACCACTAGGGTTTCGAACACGCCCATCCCGTGTCCGACCTCCGATACAGATCGGTGGCCTGACTTGGGATGGAGGGGGGGGGGGGGGGGGGGGGGGGTAGAGTTGTAAATGGGCAGAATTTTGAAAATAGCAATTAGTAAAAAAGTTAATAGAATAAATAAAAAATAAAAAATAAAAAGTTACAAGCCAAAAAAAAAAGAAAAAAAGAATTGACTGCTCGGCCGAATATTTATATAATTTGGAGCATTTTAGAAGGACAGTCCAAAATTAAATGAGAGAAAGAAGAGAGGATCGGACTATTTAATAATATTTAAAAAAAGAAGAAGTAATTTCGACATAAAATTTTGAACGAAGGTCTAAAAGTTTAAAGTCCGATCAATATGGTCCGGGCCGGAGGGGAGGGGGTAAGTTTGAGGTGGGCGGAATTTGGAATACGAATTTAGTAGTTAGGTCGAAGACCGAAACCAAATTGAGCTACACAAATTTAAGTCCAAACAAAAAAATTAGACTGCTCGACCGAAAAGGTTTTAAGGTGATTTGAGCAATTTAGACGGGCTTCCAAAATAAACTGCGTCAGACTGTTTACAAAAAAATAAACATAAAATTTTGAATGGGGGCCACAAATTTTAAAGTCCGACTAAGCCCTTGGAAGGTTGGTGACAGATGTTTCTTGTGAAGCAGGGTCCGTATCACGTGCAGGTACACAGCTTCGCCGCAGACTGCCTTGACCATCCGGTGTATGGTGTGGCTATCCATTTCCGGGATGAGTATCGCCTGTCTGTAGACGTCCTGACGGCGCTGTGTGACCACAAGTCCTGGTTCTCCTTCCAACCTAATGCTGTGAAGTTCAAAATGCGTGTCGTCGGACAGCTTGGTCCATGCCACGTTGATGAACTTCCCTCTCAGCTTCTTCGGATCAGCAGTGTCCCCCTGCAGAAGTTTCCGCTACTGTGGCTTGATCTTATCCACGGCTAAGTACCAGTCTCCTGCCGGTTCTGCTGGGGGGGGGGGGGGGGGGGGGGGGGGGTGTAGACGGATGTTGCGGCGGTGCCTTGGCGGGCTGGTGGGTCGGCGAAGTAGCCTTCCTCTTGCCTGCAGCAGCAACAACAGGCGACTCAACGGGGGAGGTCGATAAAGTTGACCGCCGCGCCGGAGACGCAATCCTCGGAGTAGAAGTAGGTGGCTCCCTCCTCTTCCTCTAGTACATTGCTGTATCCAGGACCGAGTAGGTCGTTTCCGGGGACTCCTGGGCCTTCGGCTCTGTCGTCCTCTTCTGAGTGGTCGGCGGGGGCGGCGATGCAGAAGGGACCGCCACTGGCGGTTGAGCCGCCAGCTTTGCTCCCCCCTGTACCGCCCCTGGCGCGCGTTTCCTCTTTCTCCTTCCTCTTCCTCCTCTTGTCTGCGGGACCGCGTCACCGTACACCAAAGTCACGGTTGCCCGTGACCCGGTGTACGTGACGCGATACTCCAGCAACATTCCATAGGACTGCAGAGCAACTTCGGCGACGTCTACTCGCAGCGGAGTCGTACCGCCGATAGCTGAACTGCCACTCTAGCGGACGTCTCAGGAGCCATCGAACACGCCCATCCCGAGTCCGACCTCCGATAAGATCGGTGGCCTGTTTTGGGATGGAGGGGTGAGGGGTTTAAAATGGGCAGAATTTTGAAAATAGCAATTAGTAAAAAGGTTAATAGAATAAATAAAAAAAATGAAAAGGTTACAAGCCAAAAATAAAAAAGAATTGACTGCTCGGCCGAATATTTATATAATTTGGAGCATTTTAGAAGGACAGTCCAAAATTAAATAAGATAAAGAAGAGAGGATCGGACTATTTAATAATATTTTTTAAAAAAAGAAGAAGTAATTTCGACATAAAATTTTGAACGCAGATCTAAAAGTTTAAAGTCCGATCGATATGTCCACGCGAGTGGCCTCGTTAAGGCCGTTTGGGTGCACAGCTTAAAGGGACGAGATGGGTTGCATCCCGTCAAGAAAAACCCCTAGATTGACAGTCGATAGACGTTGAAGGTGTAGTGCTGTGCTGAAATACAGATCTTGAGAAGCCAGATCCGTCTGAACGAGAGAGAGTATCAGACTAGGGTATAGTCCAGTCGTCATGGGTTGGTATAGTGGTGCGGACGGGCCCGACTCCGGAGGATACGAGATGGTATCACTATAAAGCAAGGTAAAGTCTAGAAAAAGAGTAGTAGGGGCTGACTCCGCTTCCTATTTCTTCTTAGAGTGGGGCGGTCAATCTTCCAGTGCTGCTAGAACAGGCTCGGACATGTAGAGACTAAATGCGAACAACCGTGGCGTTCTGCAGAATGGCCGTCATACGAGACACGAAAAAAACCCAAGTCGACAGTCAGACGGAGAAATGACGTGGAGGCAAGGAATCTCGCTAAAAAAGAATCCAACCTGGTGGTGCAGGCTGTCAAAACGAGAAGCGTTCCAGCGTTCAATCAGTTCCAATGGCCGCATACATCACAGGAGAAAACTTCATTTCGCTGACAAAAACAACGAAATGAAGGACCCCAAGTCGAGCACACGAAAGCACGTGCAGTGTGCACAAGCTAAACAAACACGTCTTACCGCGTGGAGCTCCAGACTGGGAATCGAAAAAGATAAACCGATTGGGAAAGAGACAGGAAACGCCCACTCGGGGCAGATTAACAAAGAGAGTAGGAACACCAGCCCGGTAACTAAATCAACCACAGTGGTAACTACTACCACACCCATCACTATCACCCCCTTCAGGGCCGTAGTTAGAAATAAGCGTAAAGCTAGGAGCCCAGAAAATAAACTAACTAAAGGGGCTAGCACCTTCCTAAAAGGAAGCGAAACCCCCACTAAAAAAGCTAGGGTAGCTAACAACACAAAAACCAGCAGGAGCGCCCAAAAATAATGGACCAGCACCCAAAAGCCTAGGACCGTTTTACAAGGAAATTCCTTGTAAATCAAGTAAAAATAGAAGCCAACCACAGCTTCAGTGTGAAAATACAACTCATACACGACCGGTAGGGCACTCTGCCAGACCGGCCGTCCAACCGGCTGCTGCAACAAAATGGATAGTGAAACTATCCACTACCGGCCGAAACCACCTCCACTCTAACACTAAAAGAAAACAACCCAGAACTCGGCATTCAGGAAGCAACCACCTGGTCCAACGGCTATGTTCAGCTCCTTGCTAAACCAAAGTCGGAAAGACCAACCATCAAAATAAATGATAGGATTCACCAGCTCATTCCACTTGAAAGGAAACCGAGCAAGTGTCAACATTGCCAACAATGGGGACACGGTGCGGATAAATGCCGCCACCATAAAGAACTCCCCACCTGCCACAGGTGTGGGCAGAAACATGAGAGGAGCTCCCGGAACTCCCCCTGCACAAGACCGATGCAGTGCCCTAACTGCCTCAGCCGCCATATGGCACATGACACCCGGTGCCACCACTACCAAAAGGCGCTCCGCTAACTAAATAACCGCAAACCAGATAGTTCACCCACCAGCAGCAAAAAACCTACAACGGTTAGGCCAGCAACCGCAGTCACAGCAGGCTGCTCATATGCTGAAAAACTTAAAACTTCAACCAAGAGGTCAACCAACTTAAATTAGTCATAGAAACCCTAGTTACTAAAATAGCACTAATTGAAAATAACCTTAACTCAACCAACTTATAAAATAAAAATTAAAACAAACTCAATATTCGGGTCTGGGCCATGGGAGATACGTCTCCACCATACGCCCCCGCTAAACATATAAACATAGGAAATAAGGGCCTCAACGTTCTCCAGTGGAACGCCAAAGGCCTCCATTCAATGGGACATGGTGCCGAACTCATACAACTCATTAGCACTAGTAACATCAAGCCAGATATTATTTGCCTGCAAGAAACTTGGCTTGGGACTGGCACCAGTAAAAATAAAAATAAAAAACCTAAAACATTTAAAATACCAGGCTACTCAACCTACTATAAACATAGGGAAAATAGCACTAAAGGTGGAATAGCCACCTTAATCAACAATAATATACCACATAGTGAAATTAGATAGGAATCTGTTAACGCCAACTTAGAAGTCCTAGGACTTACTACATTAAATGAAAAAATGCCTATAGACATAATTAATGTCTATAGCCCACCGGAAACAGCCCATAAACAGCTAACTTTAAGAGATTACAATAAACTTATTAAACCAAACAATAATCTAATACTGGTAGGAGATTTTAATAGTCACAACACACTGTGGGGAGGTCAGCACTCTGACGCACAGGAAGACATACTGGAAGAGTTCATCAACACGCACAACCTAGTATGTCTTAACGATGGCAGTATAACCTTCTATAACGACCAATCACTAACAACATCTGCCATCGACCTCACTATAACCTCCACAAAAATAGGTGCAAACGCCCAATGGGAGGTGCTCGATGCTCTTAAAAGCGACCACCTCCCTATCTTAACCAGCTATAAATGTAATGAGAAATATGCAGAAGAAGAAAAATTTATACCTAAATTTAAATTCAGTAAAGCCGACTGGGCAGGTTTTACAAGCGACTGTAGCAAAATAAAAATAGAAAATAATCTAAGTATCGACGACGCTACCACCAAACTTACAAATGAAATAATAAGTATAGCAGAGAAAAATATACCTAAAACCAAACAACCTAGTAAAAATAAACCAGTTAGTTGGTGGACGGACGAAATCAAAGCTAAATGCGGCTTCAGAAACAGGATGCGTAAAATTAAAAAAAAAACCCAGGTAAACAAGAGTATCATGCTAAGTACAAAATAGCCAAAAGCGAAGTAGGTAAACTTATTATAGAAGCTAAACAGGTCAGCTGGCAGACATTCTGCGGCGAAATTAATAATAGAACCTCCATTAGGGAAATGTAGAAAAAAGTTCAAGCTATACAAGGACAACGCGCGGCCACCACAGTCCTTCAAAAAAATAAAACAGCAACCACTAATAAACAAAAGGCCGACCTTCTTAGTAAAACTTTTAGTAAAAACAGCAGTAATGAAAACTTTCCCAAACAATTTTTTGATAAACGTAAGAAAGATAACTCTTTACCAACAACCGATACTAATACAGACAACCATCCTAACACTGATAACTTAGAATTTAATAAACCATTAACACTGATAGAATTAAAAATCGCTCTTAAAGCAAAAAAGAGTACCGCCACCGGGCCTGACCAAATTAGTTATACACTACTAAAACACATGCCGGACGTAACCTTAGAGGTAGTGTTACCGCTCTTTAACCGAATCTGGAGGGAGGGCCAAATGCCCACTGCATGGAAACACGCAGAATGCTTTAGTCTCCCTAAAGCGGGAAAAGAGCACTCCCTCCCGGGGAGTTATATGCCGATAACACTCACGTCCCACATGTGTAAAACGCTAGAGACTATCATTAATAAAAGACTAAATAACTACTTACTAGAGAATAACCTAATTACAAATGTACAAAGTGGATTTAGATCTAAACACTCAACAATAGACCAAATAGTCAGACTTCAAAATAGTATCAACGACGCCTTTCGCAAATCTAATAAAGTATTAGCAATATTCATAGACATTGAAAAAGCATTTGATATGGTATGGCGACAAGGCCTACTCAATAAACTACAAACTAATGGAATCAAAGGCAATATGCTAAACTTCATCAATAATTTCATTCATAATAGATCAATCTCAGTCAGAGTAAACGGCCACTATTCAGATAAAACCGAAATAATTACTGGAATACCACAAGGCTCGGTCCTATCACCAACCTTATTTAACATATTTATTAATGACATAACTAAAGCACTCAATGCTAAAGGGAAAATTAAATCAACCACTCCATTAAACACAGCACTGTTTGCCGATGACTGCGCCATCTGGCGCACAGGCAGAGTAACCAAGAATCTATTTAATTTAATGCAAGACGATATGAACAAATTAAATAAATGGGCCCTGGACTGGGGCATTAAATTATCTTAAACTAAAACAGTTTGTATGTTATTTAATAAAGTCAACTCGCCAGATAATCTTCAAATAACCTCAAACAATAAGCCAATCCCAAGAGTTAGCAAATTCAAATTCCTAGGAGTCACCTTCGACTCAAAACTAACCTTTAGTGATCATATTAATGATATCGTCAGACAAGCTAAAAATACTCTAAACTTACTAAGAGCAATCTCAGGCACCAGCTGGGGAGCGCAAACAGAGCCAATGCTTATGGTTTACAAAGCATGTATACTCTCCAGGATAGACTATGGAGCCCAAGCCTGCAGTTGCGCATCCCCCAAGCTACTGCAAAAACTAGATCTCATCCAAAACCAAGCTCTTAGAACAATAGCTAAAGTTCCAGCTAATACTAGTGGCCAAAGCCTAGAAGTTGAATTTAATATTATGCCACTTAAATACCGCCGTAATCTTCAACATCTCAACTACCATCTTAAAATCCATTCGCTTAAATTAGATCACCCAGTTCAGGAACTTACCCCCATAATAACAAAACCAGGGCTAGAATTTAAAACTAATAAAAAACTTAATGATTAATTTGCCACTAGGGCTAGTAAACTTGAAATAGAGGTAGGAATTGATAACACACCTGTGGCACTATACCAACTCAACCAGCCAATTGAATGCCACACTCCATACCTAATCAAAAAAGCTACTGATCAAACCCCCTTTCCACCATTTAAGAAAGTCCTGTTTGAAGCCGCAGCTAATGAAAACTACCCTGAGCATATCCATATCTATACGGATGGCTAAAAAATCCAGATAACGGTAGGGTTGGCTTCGCAATAGTTGAAGAAAAAATATCCAAACACTCTAAACTAGTTAAATATGCCAGGTTGTCAGATAATCTTTCAGTCTATACAGCAGAACTGACAGCCATCTATGAAGCGCTAATCTGGATTAAAAATAAACAATACCCTAAAAGCGTTATCTTTTCAGATAGTCTTAGCTCCATCCAATCACTTCAAACTAATAAATCTACCAGGCCAAATATCCTCGCAGCTATCCACAATAAACTTCAAGAAATAAACCAGCTTAATCTAACAGTAGTATTCGAATGGGTCCCAGCCCATGTAGGTATAATTGGCAATGAAATAGCTGACTATGGAGCCAAAACTGCACTTTCAATCACTAGTACAATTACAGCACTACCTTTAGGGACGGTCCATAAATGTCAATGGTTTTCATAATCCTAACAATGTTAGGATTGGGTTTGACCCCCTCCCCCCCCCCCCTCCCCTAATCCTAACATAAAAACATTGATATAATGTGTACGAAACATTGACCTTCGATGGACCGATGTTTTACCTGAAAAGCAATCCGAACATGGCTTTTACCCCCCCCCCCCCCCCCCCCCTACCGAACATTGTTCGGATTGTGAAGCACATCGATATTTATGGACCGTCCCTTAGGAATATCAGAACTAATGTCAAAAGCAAGAAAACACTACATTAATCAATGGCAGGCAAACTGGGACCTAACAACCAACACATGGCACTATAACATCAAGCCACTAGTCAACTCTATCCGACCTAAACACCCAAACACTTATGTGGATAAACTAATCACTAAACTACGCATAGGTAAATCTTCACAGCTCAACAGCTGCTCTTTCACCAAACTAAATCCTGACTGCGAATGTGGCACCCGGGAGGATATGAAACACTACCTCCTGGATTGCACGCAACACAACAGCCAGAGAAAACTAATGATAGAATCAATAACCGAAGCCAACCAAAATAAAACAATTACTCCTAATTTTTTACTTAACCCTGATAAATTCCTCAAACTCAAAACCTTCAAAGCAGTATACCAATTCGTCCTGTCCACCAAACCAAATTATAAAAGCCACATGCCACCCGCCGTGCCAGCGTTCGATCGGCGCGAACCACCAACTCGACCGATCGCAGGCAGGATGGGAAGCCGTAGCGCAACCCACTGGGCACCTGGCAAGTCATTTAGCCAAAAGCTAAAAAATTTGAAAAAGATCACAACCACCCGCCTGTACGTCTCCTGGAGGGAAGAGCGACCTTCTGCACTCGACCGACATGCACTCCAATCTGGGAAACCAACGGAGGGAAGGTGGCGATCTATAACTAAGATAAATAATTAGTATACTACTTAACTCGTGACACCTGGGACTCCCTGGAAGGAACATCCACCCTACGCACTCGAACAGACTAGGTATTCCAACCCGGGGAGAGAACGGTGAAACAACAAAAGTACAACCATATGCCAAAACAAGTTAGCTGATATAAATGCAGCTATAAATTAACAATTGCTCAAAAACCTCCCGCCTGTACATCTCTTGGATGGAAGAGCGACCTTAAGCACTCGACCAACAAGCACTCCAACCAGAGAGATCAACGGCGGGACGGTAGCGAGTAATTAATACCTACTAGATATGACAATACTTAAATCGTGACACCTGTGACCCCTTGGCGGAACATCCACCCTTCGCACTCGACCAGACCATGTATTCCAATCCGAGGGGAGAACGGTGAAACGACACAAGTAAAAGCATATACTTAAACTAGATAGCTGGCATAAAATAAAACTATTAATCAACAATTATTCAAAACCACCCGCCTGTACAACTCCGGAAGGGAATAGCGACCTTAAGCACACGACCGACAAGCACTCCAACCCCACGGTTCAACGGCGGGACGGTAGCGAATAATTAATAACCATTGTTAACCTTACTGTAAATATTTATTCAGGTTCTGAAACTCGTGTGTTGAAATTGGTGTATACCACTCCCAAATGTTTTGGTGGCCCTTAAAACAAACAAGATAGGATACCACTAATTACCACTTTCTCTTGCAGCATTCTCATTGGTCCAATCCAGCCAATCACGAACAAGGAACCTCACATGTAAATAAACTGAATTGTGTCTTTTGCACTCGCACCATATTCTTTATTACTGATGCATGAAATACTGGCTGACTAAAGTAAGTCAACTAGGGCAACAGAGGAAATAGCAAGCAGGAAAACAAGATAGACCTAAAGACAAACCAAGTAAGCCTAATAAATTATTCTATACTACAAACGATTACCAACATATAGATATTATTCATTTCGCCTCAATCATTTCATTATTCATAAAATAATCTATTCAGGGGGCGGGAATCAAACTCTTACACTAGGGTTGTGTGTGTCGCTCAAAGGTATTGCCTGTGGCATCACGGCTAGGTTTTTATTCATTGGTAATAAAGTTAAGTATGTCAAGCACTAGGCTTTTTAACCAATATCTACACTATAAGGGCTCGCCCTTCAAACTAGATATCTAGATTAGTCTAACTCCCCCTCCGCCATTGTGTTCAATGCTACACAAGGACGGAGGGGGATGGGTGGTCATGATGACCGTTGAATTCATTAGAATAGGGACGTAAGACAATAAGTACAACCTTAACACCAAACTAGAATTCACACACAAACTACACGCTCACCGCAACAGTACACAGGATGCATTGACTAATGATAACAATGCATCCGCCCCCCATTTAATGGCCCAGCACGTGCTCTAATAAGGAACCGGACAAAAGAATACCGGTTCCGAGTACACAATTGCAATGCACCCGGGGGAAGCTGGACAAAAGAATATCAGCCTCCCCCACCCAATCCCCAAATACTTGCTGCTGGAGTAAACTTGTACTTGGTGTCACTAAGGAGGAAACGGAGGACTACACCAACATCAGCACGTCGACCACCCCGGAACAAAATGCCTTGCCTACCAGTGTCTACACAATTGCACGAGTCTCCCCTGGGTTGTCATGCCACGACCAGAAGAGGTCAGGTCCTTATAAGGACCCAACGGGCAACCTAGGGAGACAACCAGCATCATGAAGGTCTATAATTAACGAGCTACTCTCGATTCAAAAACCTATACTAGCTCGACCATTTACCTTTCGACAAATCGTTCAAAATTGTGCCAAATTTTCCTCATCAAAATTGCGCACCACTTTCTCTTTGGCATTAACGGCTCCATTCAAATTCCATAGCACCACCACCACCCCCACCCGCCTGCTACCGATTCAATCGGGCTGCTGGTGCTCCCTTGCACCTGTCAGTGCAGGCGGTCCCTCCTCCCCCCCCCCCCCCCACCTTTCCTGTCATGGACGGAGGAGCCGGCCTTGGCCGGCTCTTGTGCCCACGACAGGCGTGCGCTACAACAGCTTGCTCTGAATGTGCACTAAAACCCTATGACATGACATGACATGACAATATTGTTGTTATAGTACATCAATAACATCACCAAGAATTAAAAATGTATTACAAAATTTACCAAAAAACCACCCCTAATTCGAAATATACATGAAGGATCACATTCAGCTTTAGTGAATGAATAAATGAGCAAATGAATGAATAAATGAACATCAAGTTTTTTCAACGACATCCAATCTGAATGCAGTAAATGGTGCCACAAACAGTACTTAATTGTAAGGAGGTGTTTTGCAGATGACCATATATTGCACATTGATGCACAGATTTAATCTCAAAATGTGTACAGTACGGCTGATATTTTTACATCTTCACATCGGTCTACTGCACAGAGATTCTGTTTGAGGTAATAAAGATAGCCGATGGCCATGAGTTTGGTTTTCAGTCAATAAAATAGCCAGGTGAAGTAAATGCAACATTGAGTGGTTAATCTCATCCAGATGAATCGGACTATTGTGCAATTATGCCATTTTGGGATTTTTATACAGCTTTGTAAACTTAGCTGTCTTTTCAATTAATTCTCTGCAAAATACTTTGAATAATACAACTACAAAATAGGTACAATTCAGTAAAGAATGTCTAACATTTTAATGACACAAAACACTGTAACACTGAAATAAGTAGAACATAAAGGCTGTCAATTTTCATAATGTTATTGTTATATGGACAGACATCAGGGATCAATTTCACAAAACGTCATAAGCCTAGTTTTGCACATAAACATAAATATAGTAAGTAGAACAGTACAAATAAAAATAAAAATTTGAGATAAATGTAAAAAAACAAAAACAAATATATGTCCTTACTGTACTTAAGTCTTTCGTAAAGACATACCACAGGTGTTCAATGCCAACTGTAATCGTAAACATACGATGTTTTGTGAAACAGACACCAGCTCTTTAACAATATACTCCAGTCTTGGATCAGTTCATTTCATAAATATTTATATAAACAGGAATGCACTAGCAGTATCAATGAAAATGCTGGAGGAGAAGAATGTCTAGTGCTCTATATAATGATAGGAGATGTGTAGAGGTGGGGTGGTTGATTTAGACTTCTTTGCCTCGGGTTCAGAATCTGCCACGTCCACTTCCACCGTCAGTCTCTCCACCATCTTGCGGTAGGACTTGGAAAACTCCACGTACTGTGGCAAATGTTTCTCTACCAGTCCCTCGAAGTATTTCTTCACTATGAGTCCAGCCTTACCAACTTCTGATGAATCCTGCAGGAGAAAAATAATAATTCAGATTTAAGATTTGTTTTTCTTAATATTATGGGGCTGTTCACATTGAACAACATTTTTACAACTATAGTGGCATAATGCCAATGTATAATTTTAACACAAATTTTAAAATAAAACTTCCATACAAAAATCAACATTTTTATACAAGAGGGTAATGTATTAAAAAATACATACATACCCCACACCCACAAATAAACGATGTATGGTGTGTATACTTGGAAAAATATTGATAATTGCATATGGCCTTAATGTATTAAGATAATATTTATTTATTTTTAAGGTGCACTTTTTTTTGCCATTAACTGATAAGAGTAGCCTATATAACACTAGGTGTCACAATTACCATATTGTAAAATATCATACAGCAGCTTTCCACATACACAGTAACACACACCATAGTGTTTAATAAATACCTAAAGTAAAACGCAGTAGAGATGTGTTCAGTGCTCACAGTCCCAAACTGGGGTGGATTAACAACATCCCAGCATGAAAAGGTACACCGTGTATTGGGTATCAGTAACAGAGGGTTTCTAGATGCCTATTAATCTTTGTACCACCTAGTGATGTTCTAATGAATACTTTATCATTGTTCAGACACTCATTTGACCAATTCATCGAGTTTGAGTTTCATGATAAAAGTACAATACAGAGTTACTTCCCTTCTAGGTCCATGGCACAATTGTACTCTGTCTACACTTTTTCAAATAATGTCAATGATAAAAGTTATTCAATACACAAACACATATTAGTATTTTCTTGAACAAATGAAATGGTTAAAAGTTGAACATATAAACCAGCTTCATGTGCATGTATTGGACGTGGGAATCTTGTATTTTCAGCAATGGTGTACAAACTGATAATTGATATCAAAACTCAATCCAATTCTGATTTTCATCCCCGGGTGCATGTAACTGTAGTACCACTGTAACCATGTATATAAAGAGACCTGATCAATGCACTCACAGTATTGTATGTGCTACAGTTGATGAACACAAGCTTGACGTCGGCGATGAAGTCCTCTACACAGTTGTAGTGGTTGAAATGTTGACGTGACAACTTGCACTTGACTTTCGTGAAATCCATTGGATTCTTGATTATCTTGTAATAGTTCGGTGCCTAAAACAAATATGACATTTAAAGTAAACAGTTCAAAATTCAGGGCTTTAAATGGTCTATGGCCAAGTCGTCAAATGCGACCAGTGTCCCATTTGGGCGACATACATATTTAAAAAATAATGGCATTAGTGGCCCAAATAATATTATGTGTGCGATCTTCTTTAGAGCTATAACATATGAGCCATTATTAATATTTGTATTCCACATTAAAATCTTAGTCGTAGTTCTTGCCAACATCAATTATTATTTTTTGGCCCACCATATTTGTTGGTGATTTTCGAAGCTAAAGTCTGTTATGTTTAAACAGTGAAATACTATCTAAAATAACTAGAGTTTGTCTCACTAACCACTACTTCTTAGACAAACGTGCGTTTTTAGAAACTAGGGTATGTCCCTTTAAGATAGGTTCAAATTGAAGATATCATTCGTAATTATATCCAATTCAGACACACAAAATAAAAAACATAAAAACTGTCCCAAAACTCTGCAAGTTGATCCTATACGGGTGACATGGTTACAATCTAGTATGTGGAATCTGTGTCATTGTATTTGTTTTTTCACGATTGGCATCTCATAAAAAGTGGAGGAAATATAACAGAAATTAAAGGTAGGAGAGTAATTTATCTTAATTGTTAACATGTGGTTCGCATTGTAGTCAGTGCCATGCCGCTCAGAGATCAATGAAGCCTAGCCCATGATTTTTACTACAATTTCCAGGACTTATAACTCTTAATATGATGTTATTTTTATTTTGGATGGGTGGAAATGTTATCCTTATTTCAAATGTTTTGTCTAGAATTTATTACAGGATAGCTCTTCTGTTACTTCCAAATGGACAGGCCTGGTTCATGTAAATAAAAACTCAAGAAAATAAAAACACATTTTACCTGTTTACTGACTGGCTCGTGAAAAGCAACACTGTTTGGATGACAGAATAACTCTAACAGAAGTCGCTCGCATATCTGTAACAAACAAAACACTAGAAATATTAACATTGTTTATTAGAGAAATAACCACATGAATAAACTTTTAAGGACAGTAGTGTTGCAACACTGCTTGCCAGTATCCTAATGTAAGGACTTGAGAGGACAGACAGAACCGAGTTTGCTCATTTATATTGTACATTATTATGGTGATTATGGTCATGGCTGTCACCATATATTTCTCTACCAAGACTGTACATTTGAACAATTTGCTAACCAAGATCATAAACATCAGATCCCTAGCATTTCTGCACCCTTTTGACACTTGATTTTAGATCTCATCATTATAATCCTAAACCCCGACAGAAACACTGACACACACATACACACACACAAACACACACACACACACATATATATATACACACACACACACACACATATATACACACACAAACACACATATATATATATATGTATATATATATATATACACACACATACACATATATATATATATATATACACACACACAGATACACACACACACACACACACACACAGACATATATATATATGAAAATGTAAGATATTATATGATAAATATATATATATATATATATATATATATATACAGTGCAATCAAAGTATGTGATATTTTTCAGATCACATACTTTCAGAATTTGATAACTTTGCAAATTAGATGTAAATTAGTCGAGGTCTCGGCACTAGGTTTTTTGACATTTAAGCAAACGTACTTGGGTGACACTCCATGATTGACGTATGCATTCATAGTTGTCAAATAAAAACATTTCAATGGCAATTTGACACTGAAAGCTGTCCAGCGTTCAGAAAACAAAAAACGTTAGGCATAACTTTATTTTGATGTAAGGACATCCAAAATGATGTCATTCGAGTTTGACATCATTTCCATTCAAAAACACACCGCACCACATATTCTTACGTCATTTGAATATCTAGTAATGGCGGACTGGAATTAAAGTTGCGTGTACAGTTTACAAAAACACGTTGTATTAAGCTTGAGATTATATGATAAAGAGATTATTACCCTCGTGTATTTCGGTATCGTCAATATGATATATTAGGAATAAAAATAATGTATTATGCTCGCCAGAGACTCGCATAATATAATTTTTATTCCTAATATATGATATATATATATACACACACACATACACACACACAAACAATATTCTAAATGTACAATTTATTCCACATTAACCAACTAATTCGTCAAATAATTTCAAAACTCTAAATACATACCTTCATTTCTTTGTCTGTTAAGCCACTAGGCGCCTTGCATTTTGTGCCATTCAGAGTGTCCATAGGAACTGGGCCGAGTTGATTGTTATCTTCTGTTGAGCAAAGGGTACACACAAACACACCACTGAAACAAACATAAATATTATCTTGATGAGAAATTAGAATTTATGCTCAGGGTATACACAAAAACTTCACTGAAAACACAGAGCTGTACCAAACAAACGGCAGGAGATGCAGTTGCACCATCATTAACCCCCTCCAAAATTTAAAAAGAGACACCAGGGTCAATGAACAGATATGCTTATAAAACAAATCTCCACGGCATTACTGATTGCCACAGGCAACTGCAGGAGTTACTTAACATTTATTTTTTTACTGCCCACCCCCACCCCTAATCATTTTAGGCTACATACGCCCCTAAAATGACACAGCATCTTAAGTACAGAAAACCAAATAGAAATATTAATTCACAAAACAAAAGTTACTTTTAATGTAAGCTGAGTGGCGTTAACATAAGTGATGTTCTTACTTGGGTATTGCCGGTAGTTGTGGGATGTGACACTGAAGGTGGAAGACACATGGACACCTCTCACAGCACAGCACCTCCCCACCGTTGTGACAACACGCGCATTCATCGTCGTTCGGATCATCCACATCCCCGGCCATGGATGTACTGTCCTGTGTAAAGTGGACATTAAAAACACTTGGATGGAAAGAAAGAAAGAAATGTTTTATTTAACGACGCACTCAACACATTTTATTTACGGTTATATGGCACCAGACACATGGTTAAGGACCACACAGATTTTGAGAGGAAACCCGCTGTCGCCACTTCATGGGCTACTCTTTCCGATTAGCAGCAAAGGATCTTTTATTTGCACTTCCCACAGGCAGGATAGCACAAACCATGGCCTTTGTTGAACCAGTTATGGATCACTGGTCGGTGCAAGTGGTTTACATCTACCCACTGAGCCTTGCGGAGCACTCACTCAGGGTTTGGAGTCAGTATCTGGATTTAAAACCCCATGCCTCGACTGGGATCCGAACCCAGTACCTACCAGCCTGTAAACCGATGGCCTAACCACGACAACACCAAGGCCGGTAGTTAACACTAGGAGTCCTGCTATTGGAGATAAATGTGACAGGATTTCTTGTTATAAAATGTTTCATCTGGCCAGCAAATTCCTGTAATTTAATTTTGAACTAGTGTCAGTGTGGCAGCTGTAATTGTTATTATCAACGATTAGTCCAGCGATCATGGAGCAGACGGATCCCTTCTGTGTAGAAGGCGCCATTTTAGGCCCTCAGAAAGTGGTCCACAGCATTCATAACATCATCATCTGTGGCAAAATGATGACCACCGAGCTCCTTTTTCATTTTCGGGAAGAGGTAGTAGTCAGAGGGAGCCAAATCAGGAGAATAGGGTGGGTGTTTGACAAGTTTGAATCCACATTTCTGGATAGCAGCCATGACCACTGTGGACCCAACGTGTTGACACCTTGGACATTTGAAGTTCATTGTTGATGACTGCATGGATGTGTTCCTGGGAGATACCCAACTCAGTGGCAAAGTAACACTCCGTTACTCGTCTGTCTGCCATGATGATGTCATGAATCTTGGCAATGGTCTCCTGTGTGGTGACGGTGACTGGCATTCCCGGACGGGGGTTGTGTTCCAGACTCTCCTTGCCATGTTTGAATTTAGCAGACCACTTCTTCACCATGCTGTATGAAGGGACATCCTCCCCTAGTGTGACCACCATGTCTTCATGAATCTCCTTGGGTGTTAAGCCCTTGAGACTGAGGTAGCAGATGACCGCACGGTGGCTGATGTTGTCCATATTGTCAGAAACCACCGATGCTCAATGTTTAATTATATGTAACAGAAAAACAACTCAAGTTAGTAACTTCAAACATTCTCTGTGTAATCATTCAATAAGTTGAACTGCACACATATTCAGTGAAACATGTGCAGCTCTGAACTTATCAATCACCCCTCGTATATTAATAGTACTGCAATAATACTTAGTTTGAGTGGAGCTCACAGGTGAATTTACAAAGAAATAGACCCATTGCTGAAATAATAATATATGTGAGTTTGAAGGCACTTAATACCCACAAAATGCCATTTTGTTTTCAGATTAAGGTAACAAGCAAACATTCTAAGCAAGAAATTATAAGTTGCATACAATGCTGCAAAATGACAGTAAAGCTTTCAAGAAAGTATTCAATTCCAAACCAGGACACTACCACATTTGTCTCCGAGGATCAACTTTATTTTTTTTAAATAAATAAATAAAAATAGTGTTCATTTCTCATTGTAGCCCTAATTCCATGTAAGGGGGGATAATCACCTGATTACAGCTTGGTTCTCCTTTAATGCGAGCTGAAGTGATCACACAATCATCACTGCGAGTGTTTTCTTGTTTCACTTGTGTGGTTGAAGATAAATCACTGTAAACACAGACAAAAAATATGATTAGACCATCAACCAACATATTTTAATTTAAAACCCTGAAGATTAATTTATTGAGGCCTCATTTTCGTTCCCCGTCACTTGTTAAAATATGGTTTAAGGTAACCTTTTCTTGTTTGTGCATTACATTTACTCCATTGAAAGAGTTTCTAGGACCAGCATGTAATAAAAAGGCTGGGTCACAAATACAATCGCATAGTTCCAGTCAACAATGTTTGGCAGGGGTACAGATTTTTCATGAGAACTAAGGTAGATGACAGACATTTTCCACACCATTGTTTTGGTAATTGTTTTTATGCCATATTTAATAAATGGAAGTTGTTTCCTTTCACCATTCTAAACTGGTTACACAACTGAATTTGGGGAATTTTTCTTTTTAAGGTCGACGACAGTCACTTTTCGGGCCCTTGTTTTGGCTCCGTACACAATAAATAAAACCCTATCCAACAGTAATTTTTGATATGATATATTTGACAAAAGGTACTTTTTACTTCTTTCATCTTTTAAAAGTTCAAATCACTTTGCATCTCCTTACAATAACCATAACTGGGTACATGACGTTTCAATTTTAAGAATGCTGGAAAAATTCCAATGCAAAATTGCTATTGAATTTTTTTTTTTTGAACATTACTAATGCACCTGAATGTGTTTGAAGAAAAATTATTAAAAAATTGTATCTTTTTACAAAATATGGATTTCAAGTGAAATTATGGTAAAATATGCTATATTATTGTGTACGAAGCCAAAACAAGGGTGTGAAGAGTGACTGTTGTCGACCTTAGGATTCTGCCAGAATCATAAATATGATTTAATATACCGGTAGATATTTCTGGATTCTGTCTCATAATCTTACACTTCCGACCCAAAATCTGTCATTCGTGGAAGTATAGAATCCTGCTAAATTCACAGCCCGACATAGATATGGAATTGCCATATTTGGATTTTCTGTGCCCTGAAAAATAAATTATCTTCACCCAGAAGATTGTGTCTTACCCATCAGACTTGCTAGAAGAGGGTCTCTCCGGGTCACTTCCTTGATGAGAGTCGGAGTCTGCAGATCCTGGACGATTGTTGACATAGTTTAGTGACAACTTGTTGTGAGGCGGACTTCGAATCAATGGAGGGGGACCTATAAAAACACAAAAACAAAATTGCAGGGTTTAGTTGTTTACAAAATCAAAAACACTCGACACTTCCACACATGTATGTTCAATTCACATAAAAGAGCCTTTGGTGTTGCTAAAACAAACTGAATTTAGATAAATAGCAAAAGTTCAGTTGCCAAACAATACTTTTGTTCAACTTTAAACTGTACATGTTTTAATATTGGTGCTCATGGATGAGAATGGAAAATACAAACAAACGAAAAAAACAGCAAAAAATGTATATAGGATGTCAAATGTCTCTGCTGCTAGCAGTACAATTTCATACACGACCCCAATCTAGGGAATATGTTTTCATTTTATCTTTTTTTTTCAAGTGTATTCTTTTAAATATTATAATTTTGTAAAATTTCACAGGCCTTCTTTCCAGGTATTTGAAAGTTATTAATTTACTCATTAAAGAACAAGTAAATATGTTTCAAACTGCAACTTCATAAACTTTCACACAGATTATTGAGTGATGTCAACTCATTACAATTAGCATCACGTTTTTTGTAAAGTAAAATTGAGATTGTCACCAACTGTTTCTTTTTACTGATGAGTTACTTTAAACTTTTTAATACTTGTTCAATATTGTTCTGATCAAAATTTGCTTCATAAATCTAATTCTTTTTCAACCAGATTCATTTATGGCAGTTTGTTATGCCATGAGTTACTTCCCCCTCCTTTGTAAATATTTTAACTTGCCACTATTATAGTTTTAGTTTGGATTTAACAGTGACATCTCGAAATCTCACATTGGGTGAGAGAACCAGGATATGAAACTTTCACTTTTAGTTGGTTTGATCACTATTTCCTACTTCAATAAACACATTCTCAGGGCCGTACCCTGACCAAAATCCATGGGGGGGGCACTAAATTTTATAAATAATTTTTAACATACTATAAAGATTAAATCTTGACCTTTTCAGGGCCGTACCCTGATCAAAATCCTAGTTGGGGGGGGGGGTCACTACTTTTTATATATAAAACAAATTGTGACTTGTCCAAGAACGCGGAACCTTTTAGAAGTCCGGGGCATGATTTCCTGACATGAATTACAAAATTGACCAATTTCCAACAATAAATTTAAACAACTTCAATGATTATTTGGCAGAGTATTGTAACCCGATTTGTTTAAATTATTATTATTTAAAGGACTCGCAAAGTTAGCCATTTTCAAACGGTGACTTTAGTTATCTTGTAGGATTTTATAATGCAAGAAGGGTTTAGGGTTAGGGTTAGGGTTACCCTAACCCTCGTGCCTCATTTGAAAATTACGAGTGTTCACTGCAAAACGAGATCAGCGCCATTTGCAGTTGTGAAACGAAATTTCAAATATATTATTGTCAATGTATTTCATTGTTATTGGATGTGTATGCATACAGAGGGTTGGGTGGGGTGGGGTGGTGTTGGTGGATCTTGCCCATTGCATATGCCATGCGTACAGGGGGAAGGGGGTACACAATACTGAGTGCGGGATTGTTTTATTTGGTACGTAATACAGATGTATATAGACGAAACCATTTCATCGTTGAACCTCTTTTGATTAATATATAATTGAGAAATATTCCAAAACACAACTTGGTAGGCCCTATGACAGAATGACAGAAACAAAGCTTCGTTACGGCTTCGTACAAAATAAATATTGCATATCTTTTAATTTATTGGATATGTTTCATTTAACAAATAATATAACTTTTTTAATATAGTTTGGTCATTTTGCAATACAACTAAGACCATCTTTCTGTAGAATCTGCTACCAAGAACACGGTCTTTTTTCTCAACATTTATTATTGTGATTTTTGTTAAGTAGAAAAACTAAATTTCGGCCACTTTGCTTTCTAGCGCATTCGTCATCTTTATACAACAACTATTTAAGTCATGTTCTTTTACATTAGTCTACAAAAATTAATAAACTCATCCAAGACATTTCTGCTTTTACCAAGCTGGAAAATCTACAATGTAAAGACTTTTTAAAGTTGACATTATTATTACTTTTTTTTTTTTTTAGTATTACAAATGTATTTTATTTTAACAGTTTATAGTGTTGTGGGGTTTTTTGTGCGTGTTTTTAAATGTTATATTTTCCTAAAATTAATTTTAACATCAAGTTATGATAAGATATGCAATATTTATTGTGTACCAAGCAAATAAGAAAGTTCACAATCATGTGTCGTCGACTTCAATCAAAGCGCTCGTGAACGTTAGGGACCGTCTCAAAATTTCATCACTTCTCTCTAACCGAATAACCCGCGGAAAGGGAGAGAGGGGAGGGGGGGGGGGGGAGGAGGGGTAAAACGCCCATGCAAATAAAAAGTCGAAAAAGGAAGTGTCCAAAAGTTCGTTTTGGTTTTTTTTACTGTTTTTTTTTAATTTATTATTTATTTATAAAGTGAAATTCTAAACCTGTTTTTCTATCTTTTAATATATTTTACTAATGCAAAATACAAGTAAAACTGCTGTTTTAATAAACTCGTGTGCGTTTTCAATCAACGAATAACGTCCACTGTCAACATACATCGCTCACATTTTGACGCCATTTTCCTATATATTAGTTCTGGAAGCGGTCAGCCAAACGGCAGGTTAACAGAGAAATGGCGTCAAAATCTGAGCCTTGCGTGTGGACAGAGGACGATATTTGTTGATAGAAAAAAAACTGCACGAATCTTTTTAAACTGCAGTCTTGCTTATATTTTGTTTTAGTAAAACATGTTAAAATATAGAAAAACAGACAAAGCACCTTTAACAAACATTTTCACGAACTACACGTAAACTAGTCTCGGCAATTATACGTAAATGTCCTGTTTCCGATTTGTTTCAAGATTTGCCGAGTCTGTCATTTAAGATACACCTTGTCAGTTTCGTCCTACAAGTGTTGTGGCACAAAACATTTCAACACCTGCTTTTTCCCTGACTAAATTAGTTTGGATGGGGCAGGGGGTGTTGAAAAGTATTAGAGGGTTATTCCTTTAAGGAGAAGTGATGACATTTTTAGACAGTCCCTTAGCGTTCGTGAACACGTGTCGGTGAACGCAGCTTTGACAACGCATGCCTTGCTGCAACTTATGTGCACGCATTTTGTTTCTGGAAACGATTCTGTAGGAATACAGCTATATTAACTCACCTCATTACAACAACAAAAAAACCCCCAAAAAAACCCAACACTTTTATATTATTTTATATAGTAGGGACAGTAGTAGTAGGGTCTATTAAGATGATTAGGCAATATACAATCAGCATTAATTTTATTATTCAATTGAACACATCGTGTCCGTGACATCGATTGTGTCAACATTAATGCAAATGGTAATTTTTCAAGACTTGACAGCAACTTACCTTGTTGATTTGTGGGAAAAAACAGACGATACACTTTGCTGTGTTTATCTCATTGCCTTCTTAGCGCTAGGCGCATCAGAAATTGGAGAATTGGACATTGCCATTTTAGATTTTGTATTCTCGAAATATCAAACTATTAGGGTTTCCGTTATGCATTTCCTGTTCTATTTTTAGCGCGTTGGTCTCGATATACAGTATTATTATTTAATATGGACGGTCAGAGACCTGTAGCCGTATAACATATTATAACCTCTAGAATATTACCTGAGCGTATGACATACAAAATACAGGGAATTAAACACTATACAAATTAAACCCTGACATTTCTATGCTATTACTGGAGATATATAAAAAAAAAAAAAAAGGACAAGATTCTCAGGGGGGGCAGCTGCCCCCCCCCCCCTGCCCCCCCGGAGGGTACGGCCCTGATTCTGGATGAATAGTAAATAAATATCACAGAAATACTAAATATGTTTACAATTTTGTACCGATGACCAATGTTAGAATTCAAGATATGCCTGATTCACCACCTCCATACAAATTTTTCATCACTTTGAGATGTTTCATGAGACTAACCCCCTGGGATAAAAAAAAAACTGCACTGAATTCAATGGAGAATTCTCATCCCTGAGTGCTAAGGAATTAATATGCAAATTAAATTATTAAATTATTTTTTTTACGCACAGGTGCGCACATTCTGATTGATCGATTTGATGAGCGCGTCTGCCTGGGTCTGGACCTGCTTGACAAGCCACTGCTCGATCCTGCCGTGCACCTGACTCAGCTTCTTGCTGAGCTCCAACATCATGGCCAGGTTCGTCTCCAGCTGCTGCTTGTAGCTGACGGTGGCCTCGTTGAGGAACTGGTACTTGTGGTCCTTGTGCTCCACCAGCTGGCAGTCGCGGCACATCAGCTTCTGACAGTCCTCGCAGAAGAACTTGAGCTTCTCGTGCCGGTGCTGCTTACAGAAGAGGTTCTGGTCGGCCACACTGTTGTCCATCTTGGGAACACTGTCGTGCACCAGGATCTCGTGGTCCTTGGTGATGCGCACCCGCTTGTGCGCCGACACACACTGGTTGCACAGCCATTCCTTGCAGTCGGCGCAGAAGGACTCGGCCTCTAGGTTCTCTTCGCACACGCATATGTGTTTAGACACTTCCGCGGTCTTGGTCGTGTTCTGCGCTCGAGTATAGGGAGTTCTACGATCTGCAAAATAAATATATTTAAAAATTATTATACAAGCAATAATAATGTGCAGTCACACTTGAATATGTAGTAGTAAGTAGGCATTAGAAACACTCAAACATGCCCTCCAATGTAATAATATGAAGATAATAAATTAATTAAAACAGATTAAGATGCTGTTCTCCGTAAATTAAGTGATAACATTTTCATTTCTTGTAGATAATGATAATGTTTTGTCATGCAAATTAATACTTTTCTTAAAGTGTTTTATAATATGCACTTGTAATGGAAAAAAGTGTAGCAATGTAGATTATTTATGATGATAATATTCACTTTTTAAAATGTCACATTCAATGTGATCACTTGGTTAACATGAGGTTGTCATCTGTTTTCGAAGTGACTATACACTTGTATTACTGATGATGTAAAGCTTTTTAATTTTGTTTCCATTAATTAGCAGTACTAACAATAATAAAAAGTAACAACAAACAGTTTAAAGACTATAAAAGTGGCAGCAGGCTCGTGTATTCAGCAGCCACTTGCCTTAAGTGGTTGATTTTTATTACTTTTTTGTGTTTTACTGTATTCATATTAATACTTGAAATGGGCAACAATCCAAAGTTTTCTATTCACTAGCCAATTAGCAAGTAAATATATAAAGAGGAAAAAAAGGACTACATGTAACTTTCGTACTCGCCAGATTAGCAGCGTTCAAAATAAGCACTTATCTCGCCTTCATGTAAAATTCTTTAATCTCATTGGTTGTTTGCCGTTGGACAAATCCCTTATACACCTGTGGGCGGAGCCAAATTCTCTTATACCCCGTCTGTAATTTCCAACAGTTTCCAGCCACCCCAGTTAATGCTAAAGCAATAATTAGATTATAAATAACATTGATAATCAATCAAGTATACATAATTAATTTGATTTTTACTATAAAATACACTATTTCAATACTTTTAAAAGCTGCAATGTTGAACTGGGCCACCTAATTACGGTCGTGGTGTTATTGTATTAATGCGCGATTAGCAACCGTTGTTTTTTTGTTTTTTATTTTTAATATTTTTAATTTTTCACTACATACATTTCTGATAAAAAAAAAAGGTTGTTTTTTTTGTTCTGTTTTTATTAATATCTGTTTCACAAACAAACTGTATTACAAACATTTGAAGTTAAAAACTCGTTTATCGATGGAACTATTTTTCGTCACTGGCAAGTGGTTTCGTTCGCGTCCGCGTGGTACGGTTCCGTTAATAAATTGTTAACAATTATTGTCTGGCGTCCGGACCACTCCTGCCGGCTATCCAGGGCTAAAGATGCAATCTCACCCATTACAGTTTTAAAATAACATGCTAACAATAAAAAAAAAGCTTTAGATTTAACAGCATGTGTGTGTGCGAGTGTGCGCGTGCAGTCTCTTATCTATTTACACGGTTACCTCTGACACTTGCCAAATTCGTCAATTTTATTTTAATTTGGCAAACAAATTTCATGTATTGAGATTTTGTTACAAAAGAACTTTGTATAGCTATAAAATTCTGAAATTTAATATTAAATAATTTAGCAAAATGTTCGGCCGCCCCATAACTAAGGTGTGTGGAAATAATGTAATATATTATTTCACAAAAAAAAAAAAAAAAAAATCTTTCAAAACATTTATTCTAAATCCTGTGGCATATTCTAATAAATAGTATACATCTGTAATGTGTGATTTTAATATGTATGTTACGAGCTGAACAATTAATATAACATTCACTTGCAACATATACTCTTCAAAAGAAGAAACGCAAAACCACATTGTCGTAACATTTGGAGAATTGATTTAATTATTGAATGGTGAGTCCGATAATTACCAAATGTTGCAGGATTGTTCACAATTCACTCTAGTCCATTGTGAGTAAGTGATAGGACACACCACCAAGGTCAAGGTCATCTGGAGTCAATACCGGGTGTGGCCTCCCGAGTGTGTTGACAACTGCCTGGCACCGCCTGCCCATTGAAGCAACCAGAGTACGGATGACGTCCCGGGGGATGGTGGCCCACTCGGCCTGCAAGGCTGCTGCCAGCTCGGGCAGGGTCTGGGGCTGTGGTTGGTGCTGTCGGAGGCGTCGGTCCAACTCGTCCCATAGATGCTCAATTGGGTTCAAATCCGGTGATATCGATGGCCAAGGAAGGACATTAATGTTGTTGTTCTGTAGGAAAGCCTTTGTGAGACGTGCTGTGTGAGGCCTGGCGTTGTCATGTTGGAACACTGCTTTGGCGTTGGCCATAACTGGAACGATGTGTGGCCGGAGGATCTGGTCAATGTAGCCCTGTGCATTCAGGTTGCCCTGCACGTGGACCAGGTCAGTTCTGCCATTGTGAGATGGCTGCCCACACCATGACACTACCCCCGCCGAATCTGTCCACTTCCTGCACGCAGTTTGCCGCATAACGTTCACCACGACGCCTATACACGCGACATCTTCCATCATGACGTCGGAGCAGAAATCGGGACTCGTCACTGAACCACACCTGTCTCCATCGCAGTTGAGGCCATTGTCGATGAATCTGGCACCACTGCAGTCGGAGTCGACGATGTTGTGGTGTTAAGATGACACCTCGAACTGGACGTCTGGCACGAATTCCTACCTCACGTAGGCGGTTCCGTACGGTCTGGTCGGATATCCTGCGCAAACCTGGTATTGCTGCGGCTGTGGAGGTGGCAGTAGTCAATCGTTCCCGAAGGTGGCGTACCCGGATGTAGCGGTCCTGCCCGGGGGTAGTGACCCGTGGTCGACCGGATCTAGGGAGGTCACGTGTTGATCCATGTTGCTGGTAACGGTCCCACAGTCTGGAGATGGTGCTTGGGGACACATGGAATGCCCTGGCAACGGCCGTTCTGGATTCGCCTGCGTCTAGTCGGCCGATGGCATTGTTTCTCTGCGGTTCACTGAGACGTGGCATGTCCTGGATTGTCAACTGTCGGCCAGATACAGAGGCCAGGCAAGCGAACACCCTGCACTTTTATACTGTCGGTGTTCATGTTGCACGTGCAGACAACGCACGTGCAGTGGTGACATAGTTTGCACTTGGCTGCGTTTTTGCGAATATTCACATTTTGGAACTTTATTGTACAGTAGCTGCGTTTTATCGAATGTAACCGTGGGAATGTGTTTGGGACATGCAATGACCTTATATTCACAAAGCATGAACCGGTAGGAAAAATAAAATCGGAGTTATAACCCATTTGTACCCTTTTGCGTTTCTTTTTTTGAAGAGTATATTTGATATTTAATGCTGCTGTATTTATATATTACACATAGGTTGCCTATTTGAATTCTTTGGACGTACAACAACAAAGGATGTAATTGAAAGAATGATGGAGTGCATATTCACCCAGCCTTTCGCCTGTCAGTGCAACTGGGTTGGCAGGAGGAAGAAAAAGGGCATCACGAAATTAATTCTCAGAAAGGTGATAAATGGTATTATTACCCCTAATATTATGGTTCAAAATATCTTGGTACGTATCAAAGTGTTACGTCCCAATTGACGTCACAAATGATCACCCTCTGCATTCTTATACAGTGATTTCTCAATTTAAAACATAATTATTTGGGTAATAAATAGGATATTAGACTTGAAATAATTCTTATTTGTCACTCACTGAGGCAAATAAAAATCATGTCATTTGTGACATAAACTTGATAAGAAATGTACACTCATTTGAGATCCTATAATAAACTGTACACAGACATGAAATATCTATTGTTTGTTAGAAATTTGTTAGTATATATTAAGTTTACAATCATTAATTTTGCTAATAATTTAAGTTTAAAGCCATTAATTCAATAATGTTCAACTTCTAATTTCTTCAAGCTATAACTGGGCTAACGTGTGACACAAGTCTACATCTAATAAGTTGAAAATATGTATTTAATATTTGCCATTTCTTATTTTCTGAAGATGCTGCCAAAAAGAGCAACATAAAAGAGGTAGGAGCAGAACTGCATCTTAGAAATTGGTTAACATATGCATCGGACCGAAATGGGGGCCACAAAAGGAACTTAGGAAGCATTAGAAGAAGTTTGCTGGCGTGGCGGTCTATTTTTAGATTAAAAAATCATTTATGACGCGCACCCGTCTAAATATAGACTAGTTATCTGACTGTCTGTGACCGAGCCGGACTAGACCATTACAGAGAAGGGGTGTAAATCATACAAAATTTACCTGTGCACTACAGGACAATACTGCTGCAGGTTGGCACTCGGAGTTAATTTTTTGTGTAACAGGGGCATTTTAATCTGTAAATAATGTTTTATTTTGTTTATTTCAGTTTACAATTAGTTTGTTCTTTCTTTCAGACTGGCATGCAAACTGAAATAATTATAGTTCACCTGATTCTTGCACACACTTCACCATCATTCGCGTCACGGCAATCGGCACCTACGTTTTCAGCAATAACTACTTCTAAAAAAAAAAATTCGCTCCGATTTTTTTAATTTGTGAAATAATTTAATTTAAATTAAAAGAAACAATAGTTCTTTTTTTTTAATTTCCAAAACTTTTTTCCTTTTTTGACTATATGTCGACCCAAACTAAAATAATCAAGAAAAAAAACCCGGATTTGTTTTAACGAAATTTATAGTATAATAGTATATCTTTACTCCTTTACAATAAATAAAGAATTCATACAAAATAGCAGATATCGCGTTTTCGTCAAAATCTTCAAAACACAACCACCTTAAATTGTAAGATATGTCTACAACATAGTAATTTTAAATGAAGTTTGTGGTTGCTATGGTTATGAAAATGACCGTGAAAAATTGCTCAAAAATCTTAAATTGTCTAAACATTATTTTTTTCTTTCGCTATTTTTTTAATTTTTGAAATAATTTTATTTAAATTCACAGAAAACAAAACAAAAAAATTGTTATTTCCAAAACGTCTATCCAAACTAAAATAATAAATGAAAAAAAACTACTCGGATTGCTAGCTGTTTGTGGTATAGGCCCACGAAATGCACAGAACACACAACTCATCCACACCTTGCATCAGCAGCAATGGTACAGCCCACGCATGCCAGATGTTTACCGGACAAAAGACACACAAAAAACACCTTGTGTCGTTTATAAGACAACAATTACAAATATTATACATTTAGCATAATCAACAATCAACAAAGTCATAACAACCCATAAAATCGAGAAATTTATACATTTGTTTACAAACTTTGACGTTTTCACCAAGTTCGCAACAGCAGACATATGGAGTGCGCATGCACTGAGAGTAAGAAAGTTCGTAAACTTCACTTTTTTCAATTAAAAAATGACGGATTATAATCTGCACCAATCAAAAAAATATTACACTGATAGCTCGGCAAGTATCTCAAGCATTAATTGGCTAGCGAACTGGGATGAAACCGCCTCCTGTCAAAATGCTTGACACGGGGAATCCCTTCGAGTCTCCGAATTTAGCAGGGAATCCTCAAGCTTTTCCATTAGGAATGAAATTTAAACGATTTAAAAACATGAAAATTGACGGTGGAAAAATCAATCAGAAAAATATAACAAAACTATTTTCGGGTAGAAAAATGGTTAACGTTCCATATTCTGAGCGAATTGGCTCGCGATCGCCGTTTTATTAAAATAAAAATGGTGTTGACAGTGAAAAAGCCAGCGTTAAAACGTTAGTTAACCATTGAATTTAATTAGGTCAGCGCTCAGTGAGCAAACTTCTTCTAATGTGAGTTTTTGCCATCATATTTGACTTTTTTCAGTTTATAATTTTATTAGGACTATTCCTTTTAGAAGTCACGGGGTGGGGAGGGGAGGGCCTGGACATTTTTGGACATCCTACCTACACATTTTCAGTATGTTTTTTAGTAATGGTGAACATTGCAGAGTCTGTATAAAGACATCCTCCCCACATTTAGAAAAATCTTCAGGCTTACCCCCACCCATTTTAAAAAGAAATAGCCCTTGTATCTTTTTAAACATATTAAATGTGTAACACTGAATAAGATAAAACAAATCAAGAACTAAGACACAACAAGTAATGTCCATCAACATGGAACAAAATAATAGAAAGTCTATAGTTGTATATCACATCTGTATGTGGCAAGACATGTAATAGCTAGTAGGGTTTCTTTCTGGGGAAGCCCCCCCCCCCCCCCCCCCCCCATACTCCCTTTTGACTAAGGTTGCATTCAATTCCATAACGCCATACCCAAACATTTCTTTCTGGCAGAAACACTGGCTAGGTTATTTAGTTTTAGAATTATGAATAAGTAGTTTCATGGAGCGGGATGTAGTCCAGTGGTAAAGCGCTCGCTTGATTAATGTTAGGTTTGGGATCGATCCCTGTCGGTGAGCCTATTGGGTTATTTCTCGTTCCAGCCAGGGCTTCACGACTGGTATATCAAAGGCTGTGGTATGTGCTATCCTGCCTGTGGGATGGTGCATATAAAAGATCCCATGCTACTAATGGATAAATATAGTGGGTTTCCTCTCTAATGTTTCACATTCATTAGCCGATGATTAATAAATCAATATGCTCTAGTAGTGTCATTAAACAAAACAAACTTTAAGTACTTTCATTTTAACTTTGGGAAATGTTATATTTGCGTATACTGAATACACACGAACAAACTTTTTAATCAGTGGTATATACTTTAATTTTAAATAAGTTTGTGATCTTCTGCATTTGTCATTGCAGCACTTGAGGAGGAGAGGCAACGTGCGAGGTCAGCAGCCATGGAGACGTAGTCGGAATCCGAAAGATGATGAACAAGATTGATATGTAATTCGATAATAAATGTTACAACTGTGCTTTTGTTATTCTTAATTACTCTGGCCCAACGTTGTGCCAACTATATAACGCGTTATGAAAATGTTGGCACAACGTTGGGCCAACTATATAACGCGTTATGAAAATGTTGGCACAACGTTGGTACACCGTTGGCGCAACGTGGAATTACCAACAGTGAGCCAATGCTGGCCCAACGGACAAAATGACCATGTGCCAACGTCGGCAGTCGACGTGGGGCCACCAGTCAGTTTACGTTGGGCCAACCATGGTATGCTATCTGGGATGTTTCGATTCGCCTTAATTTTTATTTTGTTAATAAAGTACATTTATTCATTGATTTGTCCTATATCCATTGATTTTTAGATGTCGCACATTGCGATCTACATTGCGTGTTTATATTTACAGATAAAAATAATAATATAATTTTGTTTATTTCCAATATCATTTACTCAAGCCATATACATGAAATATGTACAGGCCTTAGATAATATACAGACAATGTATTCACATTAATAATTAATTTATGAACAGTCACACTGCATACTACTGATGTGCATACTAATGAGATTCTCAAGACAAACTATTAAACAAATTACATTGCATCTTGATATTGAGAACAGAATGATAGAAATAGTAGAACAGTGTCAACTGACATGTGAAAGAAAAACTGGGGCAGGGGGTGAAATTGCTGCCGAACATTTAACACTTTCAACAATTTCATTTAATACAATATTCATTGTTTTTTGTGTTGACATATTGCTGCTAAAGAGTAATTCAGACTTGCAAGACTTGGGATTCAGTTTGACACCACCCATCAAATGGTAATCTTTAATTGCTCAGTTGACTGTACACGTTTCGAGGATTTGGAGATGGATACCACAGAAAGATACATTTTTGAATAAATATATTTACCGGTACTAGACTACTTGGCGATTAATATGTAAAGACCCGCTCTTTGAGAAAACAAAATGTTAGGAAGTATTCTCATAATAAATATTAAACAAATTGTGCGAACAGCAATCTGTGGTTTAGTTTCATATTACTTTTTTTTTTTTTTACATACATTTTTTTAATTAAATTTTTATTTTGTATAATTGTTCTGTAGGCACGGGTTGTCTTATAATATTTATACTATTTCTTGTCTGCCTATGCCTCTAGAACAGATAAATCTGTGTGAGTACATTCTGTGCCGACAGTAGGATAACTAATGGAGAGGGGGGGGGGGGGGGGGGGGGTGAGATTGGATTGTTGGGGCCAGAAGCTTCAAGTTTCATTCCCAACAGTTTATTTATTTAAACACTGTATTGTACTGGCTTAATTGACAAATATTTTACAGGCTGTCCAGCGATCGTACTTTTTTGTACTTTTTGGTCTTTTTCCAATTTTTTCTACGTACTGTTTCAGTCCTACGTTTTTTTACTTTTGTCCTACATTTTCTGTATTTTCATTCCTAATTGTGTCCAAATTTTTCATAAGGGTATGCTGGACAGCCTGATTTTATAACGAGAGGATGGGGCACCCAAACGTACACAGCCCTAATAAGTTTTGTCAGAACGAAGACGGGCCAATATGTTAGTATACATAACTGGAGGGCCAAAGATGTGGTCCCCACCAACCCACCCTTTCGTGCATAAAATTATGGTACACCGATAGCATTCCGCAACGCCTTGTATTTTAATGTTACTGCTCACGCCCGCCCCCCCCCCCCTTTTTTTTTTTAAATAAAAAAATTAACGTAACCCGATCAAAAATAAAGACGACGGTCGCGGTTTTAAACAAGTCGAGGGTCTCGCCGCGCCTCTTGCTAAGTTGCTTCTCGGCATATCGGGATTTCATTATAAATAGCCGGACAACAACAACAGAAATTAAAATGAATAAGATGAAGAAAAAAGAAACAAGCAAGATATTTAAATTTATCAGTCCTGACAAGAAACGTTAGCATAGGATGTTTTAAATGTTCTTTTGGTTGCATTCGACGTTCATCACGTGACTTCCGTGTTCTTGTGCGTCGATTTACAATCGGAACGCCTCGTACATTTCTAGCGTAGCGGAATGTGATGAGGTGTTCCGATTGCGTCGATTTACTGAAGTAAACATGGTTTCGTCGATTTAAATCACGTTGTCATCGTAAATGTACCATGTAGTGAAATACTTGAATGTCTCCTCTTGTCGGCTTTTTAATTAAACAACGATATTTCTAAATAAATTAAGGCAAAAACTTAATCGGCAGCCATTATTGAAAGTTTGTCTAACCTTGCATCACGTGTGACGGGAGGCGTGGCTAACTCGTCATACGAAGGGGTCAATTTTGACGCATGTTCAATTTAAGCAAAGGACAATCTCAAATCGGGTACTTGGTGATGCCTCGACCAGAAGCGGTGAGGCCCTTTATAAGGGCCCGATCGGCAACCTAGGGAGACACCACAGCATCGTAAAGGTCTAAAATTAACGAGCTACTCTCGATTCACTAATATCAAAACCTATATTAGCTCGGCAATTTACCTTTCGACCGACCGTTCAAAATTGCGCCAAAATTTCCTCAACAAAATTGCGCACCACTTTCTCTTTGGCATTAACGGCTCCATTCAAATTCCATAGCACCACCCCCACCCCCACCCCCACCCGCCTGCTACCGATTCAACCGGGCTACTGGTGCTCCCTTGCACCGACAGGCGTGCGCTACAACAGCTTGCTCTGAATGTGCACGTAAAACCCTATGACATGACAAACCGGGTACAATCTCAAACTTTCACACCAGGTCACGCAATGATTCAACACTTCCAAAAATACCGCACAGGTCTACTAAAGAATAAAACAAACGACCAAGGAAGTTGTGAGTTTGCAACAATACATGATGGGAGTAAGATAGTGTACAGCATGTCAACAATAAAAGAAAGAAAGAAAGAAGTGTTTTATTTAACGACGCACTCAACACATTTTATTTACGGTTATATGGCGTCAGACATATGGTTAAGAACCACACAAATTTTGAGAGGAAACCCGCTGTCGCCACTACATGGGCTACTCTTCCGATTAGCAGCAAGGGATCTTTTATTTGCGCTTCCCACAGGCAGGATAGCACAAACCATGGCCTTTGTTGAACCAGTTATAGATAACTGGTCGGTGCAAGTGGTTTACACCTACCCATTGAGCCTTGCGGAGCACTCACTCAAGGTTTGGGGTCGGTATCTGGATTAAAAATCCCATGCCTCGACTGGGATCCAAACCCAGTACCTACCAGCCTGTAGACCGATGGCCTGCCACGACGCCACCGAGGCCGGTGTCAACAATAACACTACAGTGCAACATTACCTGTAATTGTTCCATTAGAATTTGCAGACGTTTGTTCTTTCTTTTCTTTGCTTTCCACCTTTTCTATCGCCATATCTCCCTCAGACATTTTGAAGTTGGTGGATGAGAAAAAAACACCAAAGCTGCAACGGCGAAAGTTATTGAGTTGGCGGGAAACTGTGATATCTGATTCTCCCCTTGTCCACTGGAGCTGCTGTGTAAATTTATATTTAGCCACGCCTGGATGGGCGTTACCACGTATTATCTTTGCTGGTTGTCTCGTTTGAAAAGGTCACGCTATCGACTGGGTTATGGCCCGGGAAGTAGATAAACTTGTATAAATGGTCCTATAATAAATTCTAGGTCGCGGGACTTATTGATGTGTATCTGTCTACGTCCCGGTGTGGTATGATATGCTGTTGTTGTTGTTGTTAAATTTTATCATGCTCCCATACCACTACGGTTTCGAGCATGTCTATCCCAAGTCCCGCCTCTGGATGCCAGAGGCCCGACTCGGGACAGAAAATTTAAGGGGCAATTTTGAATTTTAATTCTAAATCATAAAATAAAAGGGCCAATTTACTTTATAATTTGTTTTTTTTAATTTTGAGCGCAGTTCTAAATAATTTACTATAAGATATATATGCTCTAGTCTACTATATTTTGGTCGCTATTTGATCGGGCTGCCTAAAATTAAATATACTATTACTAGCCCTGGGAGAAGGAACGGTATTGGTGACATTTGGGGGCTCAACCTTGTTCTCAGGAAGGCCCTGCATGATCATTTAATTTATAAGAGGACAATCAATTCTATCGGTAACCTTGGCGTGGGGGGGGGGGCGGCCAAAAAGAGGGGGGGGGGCGGGATCGCCCCGGACAAACCTATCTCTCCCTAGGCCTAATCGCCTACGCCTTAGCGCCAAAACCCTAACTTCCGGTGCCACCCCCCCCCCCACCCAATAGAACCCGACCTCCCCCCCCCCCCCCAGCCTCAGTGCCCTCCAGTTTCGATTCTCCTCTTCTTCATGTCATTTGTTATTTCAGCTTTTTAATTCGTCTGGCAAGTCGATGAGAGTGAAACGTATCTCCGATCCTGAAGTCCCGAGGCGCCTCCCTGTCAAACTCGAGAACAAAGACGTTACATCATCCAAAAGACACTGTGACCCTTTAATGTATAAAAACCGAACGAGGGGGAAAAGAATAAAGAACATTCAGTCTCCCTCGTCGGCATAGGAGCAGCGTACCGCCCTATTTAATTACAAAATTTCTTTTTATTTCAATAGTTAAAATTATATAAGAAAACAACACATTAAAAAAGAGCACGCTTGTAACCTAAACTAATAATTTAAAACCAAAAACATCAAATTAAAAATTCTAACATTATATACAATATATGAAGCAGTCACCGAGTGGGGAAGATGTTACTGCCAGGTAACAGATCCCCCAACAGTCAACCAGGAGCTGATACTACTTTCATACTCTATCACCCATCACCATTTATACAATATAAATTCACATAACAAGACATTAAAATATAATACAATAAATATCTAAAAGTAAAATATAAACTAATCCCTTAGCCTTTCCGTTTACCAAAAGCCTGTAGCATCTCCTCCAAACTAAAAGGCACATTATAATCACTATCATTTTCCCCAGTTAAAGAATCAGGGGGAATAGGGCTATCCCTTTCAACTTTAATTGTATTAATTTGGAATTCTTTAGAAAAATTAGTAGTAGCCGAATTTTTTTCAAAATTCGCTCCCAATGCATTAGCTTTATCTATATTAGTTCTATATAATTTATTTTTACTTAAAATATTTTTAGCATTATTTAATTTCCCCCTGATTCTTTTGATCTTTGACCATACCCCTCTAACATTAGAATTTGTATTGAGGGATCCACAGAACTGAGTCCATGAGGCTGCTTTAACTAAACTAACTTTAATTTTTAATTTATATTTACTATCTTTAAATTCCCTAATAGTTTCATCTGTTTTATTTATTGTCTGGATAAAATTAAAGTCGAAGACCCCACCCCCAATTTTTTTTTTTTTTTTTTTTAAAGAATAATCCCTGAGCCTTTTCAGATAATATATATAATATATGTAATGTTCACTTCACATGAAAATTGTGTGTAATCCCTGATATTTTCAGTTAAGCATAATACATGTGCCTGAAATTTTCAATAAAACATAATACCTGAAATTTAGTCAATTATATACATATTTCCAGTTTTATATATCACTGTATTGAGGTTGCCCACTGGTAAAGCCTGATGCATGGTCAATCTTGGATTGATCCATTTCAGTGGGTCATTGTGCTATTTCTTTTTTCAGGCTGTGGTATGTACTATCCTGTCTGGGATACTGCATATAATAGATCCCTTACTGCCAATAAGAAAGACTATTGTGTAGGTTTCTTCTCTTATTATCTGTGTGGTCCTCAACCATATACCTGACGCATTATAACCGTAGTTAAAAATATGAATGCTTAGTGCAATACAACATTCCTTCCTTCTCTCATCGTAATTGAATGCTCTCATCTTATTAGGAACCTGAATGCAACTTCTTCCTTAAAAGTTACAATGTGTAATTAAGAAATAGGAATGTGTTATGACAGTCACAAAACTAAAGCTAAGAGCCAGGACAGATGTAACAACATTGATAAAAAAAATGTTTTTATCTGCTGCTAATAACTGTTATATTAGTAAGTATCTCATAAAGAAATACAAGTCCATTTTGAAGTAAAGATGGTTAGGTAAGTATACCTAGGCTTGTGTTTTTATAGAATCTAGGAACAAAAATAACTGGTAAAAAAGTCAGAAAAGAAAAAAAAACAGGAAAAAAGTCACAACTTTTAATTAAAAATATATTAGGCAATGAAACAGTTTTTGTCAAAGTTCTTTGTTTTCAATGTTGGTGGTTCCAGCAGATGTTCCACCCAATGCCACAGAGAAATTCTGCCAGTTTTGCGGTCCTTGAAGCCACAATAGGAAGCCATTGTTTTTAATCTACCCTAATCAGTAAGCTGGACCCAGGCTTAATTAACCCTAATCAAGAGGTGTCCCTAATCACCGCCTTATTACATGGATATATAATATTATAAAGCAGAGGGCCATATGTCATGGTCCTGCGCAGCACCATGACAAATGGCCTGCATGGATGAAATATAGATCTGCATATACGTACAAGTAATTTAAGTTATTTTATTAGCATCAGGCTTTTAAAAAAAAATGTTTCTCCAGTTTCCTGACCTACCCTAATTTTATGTAATGACCCTGAAATGTTTTGAAGCAATAAAATTTAAAAAAAAAGAAAAAAAATTAAAAATTGTTTAAATCAATATCCCTGATTTTTTCCAATCAGCAAACTAGATTCAGAACACCTTTGCTGATCACACTTTTCCGGTCTGATTCGATTAAAAATAAATAAATAATAATAATAATAAAAAGTTCCTACCTACCTACAGTATGTAATAAACTTATTACATGGATATATAGTATTATAAAGCAGAGGGCCATATGTCATGGTCCCGCACAGCACCATGACAAATGGCCTGCATGGATGAAATATAGATCTGCATATACGTACAAGTAATTTAAGTTATTTTATTACTATAATAAGAAGCCATGTCATGTGATGTCTAGTTCAAATTACATTATACATGTTTCTTCTTGTTATTATAAGTATGTTATAAACTTATTACATGGATATATAGTAATATAAAGCAGAGGGCCATATGTCATGGTCCTGCACAGCACCATCACCATGACAAATGGCCTGCATGGATGAAATATAGATCTGCATATACGTACAAGTAATTTAAGTTATTTTATTATCATCAGGCTTTTAAAATATTATAACAGGATACTGATATCCTACAAGCAGATCTAACAAATTATATTTAGGAATTGTAGCTGATAGATAAATATGATTTGAGGAATAATCAAAAACATACCTTTAATGGAATATTTTTTAACAGCCTTTCTGATTCCACTTTGGTGACCGACAGTTACATCTGGGTGATGTTTTCCTTCCTTCAAGTAATAAAAAATATACAGTGACCGATTGTCAGCATTGGAATGTGGCGGTGGTGTTTCTACCTGTAGTGACATAATTGAGAATAATTTTTTTATATAGCACGTGTGTGACAGAATACTTGCATAAAAATATATAGAGGGATGGATGGGAACTCTATTTACGTGCCCATATCCACAGAGGTTCAGGCACGCCCACCCTGGACTCAGCCTCTGACTTCGCCAGTGACCAATTCCGGGGCGGGAGGGGGATAGGGGAAGGGGGAGTGGAAATTGTGTAGGGGGCAATTTAAAAAGGTGGTAAGACCACTTATAAAAATAAAATAAATAGGGGACTTAAAACTTATATTATTATTACTTTAAAATAATAAATTTTGAAGCACCAATTTAGAATAAAACTAGTCATGTTATATAATTTATTTATTAATTAGTAGGTGCAAAGAATTTTTCAATCGGTCTGGTCTAAAATCCTAATATAATAAAAACAATTAATAATAAAATATTAACTTATAATATAAATTTTTAATTACTTTTTAACCTTAAGCCCTGGAGGAAGAAGGATTCGCAAAGGGGGGAGCGTCGTGCCCAATCTGGTTCGCATTCCAACATCCGGGTAGCCCAGTTCGGCTGATTTCCATCGAGTGGAGGTTCCGGGGGGGGGGGGGCCTCCTACCAGGCATTCTATCGGCCCAAACCGCCTACGCCCTAGCGCACCCAAAAGCACCCTACCACGGCGTCCCCCCCCCCCCCCTCCCCCCATCCCGCCCACCCCCAGGTTATCCATGTAGCACATTCGGGCATAATTTAAAATGAAAATGGTATAGGGAAAGGAAGGGAAGGAATGATAGGATAGGAATGATGATGATATGAAAGCCCGCCAGGCGTCATCTGGAGTGGTTGTGAAACGGTATTGTTGATGTTGGTGTTGAGTGGTGATCCGAGAGTTAATGAGAGGTGTCCTCGCCGAGTTCCTCCAGCATTCGTGAGCTCTACACCCGTGGGGGTGCGCCACCTACACGGATGACAAAGTCATTGCTATATAAGCCTCGGTGTCACCCAGGTGACCACTTAATCGTTAAGTGGGTGACACCGAGTATCGGCCAGGTTTCTTTTTTTTTTAATGTAGTAGATGACCGATCAAGTTAATAGGCTGTTTAAGACCTATTTAAATTAAAAGGAAATATACATGTATATTAAAAAATAACCATTTAAAATTGCTAAGAGGAATTAAACTAAACTAAACTAACATTTATTACAATCTAAAAATTAAAATATTATATAATTACTAAAACCTATAAAGCAAACATTCACAAACAGCCAAACCATTCACCAATGGCGGGCGGCGCAAATACTGGCATGTATATGAGCCGCCAAACCATAATGAAGTATCAAACACTCACGCAGACAGTCTCATACTAGGCTTACCTGAGAGGTTTTTTGGTCTGCCAACGGTGCGCGGACCGATTAGCAGACACTATAAATTGTCGCAATATCATTGGTTGATATTGGACTCCTATTAGTAAATATTTTATAATAATTCATTTCAGTCAAAAGGACTTCTGCACTGACTCTCGAGCGATGAGGTTGTGTTCGGAGAACGTGGTGATTTCTCTCCCCCCCCCCCCCCCACCCCCGACCCTAGGGGCTGTGCTGCGCACGCTTGGGCCATTGTCTAAGTGTCGCGTCGAGCACAATGGCGACCATCACGCTAATATACGGCGTGGATAGGAAACGGCGATCACCCAGCAGAAGACGGAGGAGGCGACCTAAGACTACGCGGGGGGGGGGGGGGCTAAATTGGCGGCTCAACCGCCAGGGGCGGCTCCACCTGTTCCGAAGAGGAGGACGAGACCGACAGGGGCGGTGCAGGGTGATCCAAACCCGGTGGCTAAACCACCGGGGGCGGTTCATTCTGCGCGGCCGCCCCCACCCACTCGACCGAAGCACTCGCCAGGAGCGGCATAGGGGCGACCAAAGCTATCAGCTCCACTGACAGCGGCGGCCCCTCCTGTAGACGTACCAGCTCAAATGGACACGGGACACGTGGTCATTATTGACCCCCCGGCAAGTCCACCAACACCTCCGGCAGTTGTTGCTGATGCAGTGGCGGTCCAGCGAGAGCCCAAGAGGAGGAAGATGTCGGCGGGCACCATACCGAAGACATCCGACCAACCCAACTGGACTCTCGTCTGTGACCAGTTTCCATCGAAGTACCGAGGAGCGGTCATCGGTGATTTCACTGACTGCAAGCACCTCAAGGGACCGTGGGTAGACGAGCTGTGGCGCCAACTTCCAAAAGGACAGGGGAAGTACCAGCTACAGGCAGCCCTCCATTCAAAACAACTCTACGTGACAGCACAGCAGGACGGACTGTACAGGCAGGGACTCTTGATGCCATCGATGTCCAACGCGACCATTCATCGCATCCTAAAGATGGTATTGCGGGACATCTATCCAGGAGCCATCGACAGAAACATCAAGCTGTTGACTGAAGGACTCCCCAACTTCAGGCCTGAACAGTCCATCACTTCGCCATGAATCCTGCTGCGCCAACCTTAACTAGGACAGGTAACCTCCTTTTTTGGGCTTAGTTGGCCGAGCTTCAAAATTCTTGTTTAGTTTTTTATAAATAGTCCAACACACTTCACTTTGGCGCCCACTCAGTTGCTCAAATCACCTTAAAACCTTTTAGGCCGAGCAGTCAAACTTATTTTTGGGTTTAAATTCTTAGTCCGGACATGATTGGGATGCAGTTATTCTCCGTAGACTTAGGTTTTTTACAGGTAGACCCAAGGAATCGAACTTAGCCAATTACAACACGGCTATTACTTGGTGTCTACTTGTTGGTCCGCGCACTCGCTGGACCTTTACTAAATGGGCGACTCTCAACTTGACCAGCGACGAAGTTGGACGTTATTTCATGCGCTCTCGACCTACCCCCCACCTGGGGGGATTGATCGCTAGTTATGGATCGCTGTTAGAGTACCGCGTCGCGTACACCGGGTCACGGGCAACCGTGACCTTGGTGTATGGCGACGCGGCTACAGCCAAGAGGAAGGGAACTAGGAAGAGGAAACGTGCGCCAGGGCCGGTTCAGGCGGGGACAAAGCTGGCGGCTCAACCGCCAGTGGCGGTCCCGCCTGCGTCGCCGCCCCCACCACGACCAAACCGGGCGGATCGACGGGAGGCGACTCGCCAACCAGCCGAACCGACTGTTCAGATGCGGGAAGTGGAGCAGCCAACCAGTGCACTGCGACCAGCATCACCTGTTCCCGCTCGTCGTTCGTCTGCGTCGAGACCCCCACCCACGGGGGACTCCGCGACGGCGACTCTGGATGTTGGGGCTGTCAAGAGGAAGGCCGTGCCCCCCCCCCCCCCCCTCTCGGGGGACCAACCAGCCAAGACGCGGCCTTCTACTTCCTCTTCGGGTGACTGGAGAGTGGCAGCGCGGAAGATCAAAGGCCAGTACTCTAAGTACTTGGTGGGAGACGTCACGGACCCCGACAGACTGCCAGGCGGGGTCTACGAGGAAAACTTCAAGACGTTTCCCGATGGCCACCAGGTTGCCATCCACACGGTCAAACTACGGGGAGTGGCAGCTATTGTAGTGACGTCGCGCCGGGATGATCTTTACCGACAGGGATTCCTCAGCCATGACATGGATAACAACACCATCCACAGAATCATGAAGATCGTCTCCGGCACCCAGTACCCACAGATGGTCCACTGCCTTAGCACCCACAGCTACAGGAGACTGGTGCCTCACTTTGAGGAGAGGAACATCATCACCTCCCCGTAGATGCTGTGCACCCAAACGGCCTTAACGAGGCCACTCGCGTGGACATATCGATCGGACTTTAAACTTTTAGATCTGCGTTCAAAATTTTATGTCGAAATTACTTCTTTTTTTTAATATTATTAAATAGTCCGATCCTCTCTTCTTTCTCTTATTTAATTTTGGACTGTCCTTCTAAAATGCTCCAAATTATATAAATATTCGACCGAGCAGTCAATTCTTTTTTATTTTTGGCTTGTAACCTTTTTATTTTTTTTATTTAATCTATTAACTTTTTTACTAATTGCTATTTTCAAAATTCTGCCCATTTTCAACCCCCTCCCCCCTCCATCCCGAGTCGGGCCACCGATCTTATCGGAGGTCGGACTCGGGATGGGCGTGTTCGAAACCCTAGTAGTATATGGGCACGTTAAACTTGTTATCATCATCTAAAAAAAGATGGGTCAGTGACTCGCGGACGGATTAGCAGACAGTAAGAAAGGAGTGTTGTGATTGGTTAAAGTTGGATTCCTAGTTGGAGCTGTCTTATAGTAAAGGGAAAAGAAAAGCCAGCGGTAGAAGACCAACTGGCGATTGTTATAATGAGCTGTGATTGGCTGGATTTGGATTCCTTATCTGAAGTAGATTGGAAAAGAGGAATGTAATTATTATGAAGTTCTCCGGCCAGTGCAGCTTTAGTGAGTGGATGTAAATAGTAGTATGGAGGCTGTTTAAAATATCTAAAAAGGAAATTGGGATAAAAAGCATTTATAACATAGTAAAAATAGGATAAAAATGTTTGTTCCGCATTGTCCCACGGGAGAGCAGCGCCGGAGCGGTCACCACCGGGGACTCGAACTGCCACCAGCCATCGCTCCGCCATTGCGCCAAGGTAATTTTAAAACGGGCTCTTGATCGAGTTAAAAATTAACGTCCTCGGGCCGTCCTATCAACTATTAGCAATAATTATTGTGCCAGACTACGTTGTGCTAAATTACAATTTTAGTGTCGGCTACGTAAGATAAAATAGCCCGTTCTACCAATTGTTTATGGATGAGAGGTGGGTTAAATAATTTAACAGAATTAAATTTAATATTTAAGTTAATAATTGTATTTTTAAGATTAGATCTTTTGTTGTTATATTTGGTACAATAAAACAAGTAATGTCTAACGTTATCCAATTGGTTACAGGTAGTACACATTGGAGTAATACTTTTTTAAATTTTATATTTGCTGTCGTTCAGTCCAAATACAACCCCCAGTCGGAGTTTAGTGATAATGTTTTCGGCTTTAGGATTAGAGAAAGTGGGTTTTTTAGAGCTAATTTTAGATTTGATTAAATAGTGCCATAGTCTTGTTTTATTATCCCACTCTGCCTGCCAAAATTTGAGAAAAATGTTATGCGCTATGGCCATAACTTCATTAAAGTTAACCTTAATATTAATTTCAATTTTATTCATTAGCAGTGCTTTTTTAGCAAAATAGTCGGCGTGCTCATTGCCAGAGATGCCGACATGAGCGGGGACCCATTCCAATGTTATAAAATACCCTTTATTGTTGATATAATTAATAATGTTTATAAGTTGTTTAATTAAGTATGAACTCTTGAATTTAAGATTCTGAAGAGCTTGTAGGGCGCCCAAAGAGTCAGAAAGGATAAGAATATTTTGGGGTCCGGGGTATTTATTGGAAACAGAAAGTACCCATTTAAGCACAGAGTAAATGGCGACCAGTTCTGTAGTAAATACAGAAACATGGTCAGTTATTCTGGCTTGGTAAGAAATGGGGATGGTAGGTAGGCCTGGCATGGCATAAAATGCCATACCGGCTTTACCAGTGTCAGGATCATTGGAGCCATCTGTATAAATATGCATATAATCAGCATAATAATCATTTAGGGCAGCTTTAAACATTATATTTTTGAAAGGATTAAACTCAGTTTTTAAAGCCGCACACCCTAGTTCATCCAGCGAAAATAAATTATAATTTGGTTAATCTACAAACCTGTAACACACTTAGATCACGTTTTTATCAAATGGAGTGAAAAAGCAGGTTTTATATCGATAAATACCATGGGAATCCCCATGTCCCAATTGCTTGAAATAATTTTGAAAGTTAGTATTCTGATGTCACCGGTAGATGTCGCTCGAAGCACAACAATGCCTACGTAACGACAAATTTCACAGAGTGCGCACAGACTTGGGGTGCGTTCTTTTCACCTCTCCTGGACATGTTCCAACTGTTCTGTCCTGGTTGTATCCCCTCTCCAGATATCGTAAGACTTAGCAAAATTATTGGTTTTAAGGGTTTGTAACGTTTTGTATTGAGACACTTACTTGTCTGAACTTTATTGTTACTGAAAATGTTCACGAACTGTGAAGAAAAATCTCACAAATGAACAACAAGCAAACGACAACAAATCGGATGTTGATTGCGCGAACCGTGCACGAGAAAACAAACCGAACCAAAATGATAACGGTCACGTGGTATACCAACGTCTGTGACGTTTACACAGGAAGATTCGCTCTAAAAATAGATTGGACCTCGCTTGCTTAACGGTTTTTTCTCGAGTGCACGCCTATTATTAAGAAATACAAAAAATGCATTTCGTGGTTTTACAAACATCAGGATTACCAGGATTACCAAAAAGCACTTCAGGTGAATGGAAATGTGTATTCTAAATAATAAAATGTAAGTAAAGTGCAATTTTATTTGTGAAAAAATGGGTTTAATAGCGAAAAACAACGCCGTAATGGTTAACAACTTAGGGAGACGTTTGGAGGTTTGATTAGCCAGGGTGGCTCCAAGGGGGGAGAAGATTTATCCAGATTTAAATCCAAGAGTTCAAGGTTAGAAGCCATTCTATTATTAAAATTAATAGCAGAGTTAATGTCTATATGCAGATATTCATCATTATTAGGCTCCATAACCGCTATTGGATTAAGTGGTACTAAGTTTTTGGTTTTAAACCAGTGTCTAAGACATAGTTTGGTTCGCCTAACACTGAGTGGGAGGATATTGAGCTCAACGCGCAGACTGTCATTCGGGGTACCAGGGGTGACTTTGGTTATTGTTCTGAGCGCCTTATTATAGACTGATTCCAGTCTATCTAACTGGGTTGGAGAGGCGCAACAGAAGGCCTGAGCACCATATTGGAGCCTGGAGACTATTAGGGCTTCAAATATCATTAGCAAAGTTTGTCTGTCGGCAGGCACCCCAAGCGGTGGCCGACAGAACTCTAAATAAATTAATATAATTATTACAACTATTAACTACTTCATTGATATGTTTAACAAAAGAGAGTGCCGGGTCAAAGGTAACTCCCAGAAATTTAACAGTTGTTACTTGTACTATAGGATAATTATCAAGTGTAAGCTTTAGTTTGTGGGTTCTATTTAAGTGATTAGTTGAAAATAACATAGCAGAGGTCTTTGATCTAGGTTTCGTAACTCCCCACGAGTCAGCCCAATTTTGTAACTTGTCTATATCTTTTTGAATATCTATTTTAATTTTTTCAATACACTTTCCAGATCGCCAAAATGCTGTATCATCAGCAAAAAGTCCAATACTTAGCTTGGTGTCTTTCCTAGAAGAGTTAGTCAAGACCGAAGCCAGATCATTAATAAAAATACTGAAAAGTGTTGGGGCTATAACCGATCCCTGGGGGATGCCATTCTCCAGATCTAGGACATCAGAGAAAGATTCCGCTACATTAACAGAAAAAGATATATTAGTTATGAAACGTTCAATAAATGTAAACATGGGTGTCATACACCTTGATTAGTAACTCATGACGCCAGACCATGTCGTAGGCCTTTTCCAGATCAACAAATATTCCAACCACCTTATCACCAAAACTAAAAGCATTAGACATTTCTGATTGGAGTCTAAAAAGGTGGTCGGAAGTAGAGTGGGGTTTTTTCTAAATCCACTCTGAAAACTAGTCAAAAGGTGATTACTTTCTAGATAAAAGCTGAGTCTGGAATTGACCATACCCTCCATGGTTTTAGAAATACTAGAAGTTAAGGAAACAGGGCGATAATTAGAGGGGTTGTTAAATCCTTCCCCTTTTTTGGGAGGCAAAAAACCTCAGCATGCTTCCATGCAAGGGGGAGGTAGCCCTGTTTCCAAATCATGTTATACAATTCCAGGAAAAGGTTTAGGGTAACTTCAGGCATGTTCTTAAAGAATTATATAGAGTGTATGGCAGGATGTGTTGAGAGCCTTTTTATAAAGGTAAAAAAATGTTTGGATGGCCAAGTCATTAATTGCAGTGAAATCACTAGGAGATTAATGGATTACTCTAACTATAGTTTGCCTAAAATTCACTGAATTTCGTTTTTAACTTCACCCAATAAAAACATATTTATGACAAAGGATAAAAAGACTACACCCTTTATATCTCGCTACAGTATTTCCTTTGATTTACAATGATTATTTCCTGAATTTGTCCTCTGAAACCATCTTAGATTGGAGATGGAGTAGGTAAGCTTCGTGTTATAATAACAAGACTTTGTGGATTAACAACTTATAGAAATATAAGTAAGACCATACTGCAAAGCCAATCAATAAAGCTCAGTTTCTTTCGAGCAGTTTGAGTTTCTCCCTGAATTTGTCCTTTCAAATCACCTTGGCTTGGATTGGAGACCGAGTAGCTAAGCTTCATGTTATAACAACAATATTTTGTTGTTTAACAACTTAGAAAAATATAATTAAGACAACATTGCAAAGCCAATCAGTAAAGCTCACAGTCACAGTTTCTTTCGAGCAGTTTCTTCCTGAAGTGAATAGAAACGTAATGTAAACAACACTTCAAAAAGTATTTCAACAATATATACACTCTAAACTGTATAGAGCTGCTTTTCCTCTAATATATTTATATATGGAGCATAATGAAGTAATAACGAAATATAACAACTTTGATTTCTTTGTTACCTAATTTCGATAAAATCACAACAAATCCGCAAGACCGGGCCATTTGTCACGCCGAAATTGACAGGTTGGGAAAACTTGTGACGTAATTTCTTAGCTGAGTTCTAATTGGTCAAATGTATTCACCGCGCCGTATGTCACGGCGGGCCATATGTCACGGCGGGCCATATGTCATGCCACACCGGTACTCGTTAATTGCCCTTTTACCTGGTTAACGGTGTGTGCAGTCAAAGGGTAACAACGAACTAATCCTGTACCACAGTGCCTTTTTTAGCACCAATAATTCGTTTCAGTGGTTATGTTGGTGATATTACAAATAAATACAATAACATAAAATTTTAAAATGATATACAACAATACCTAGGTTTTAACGGCTCTGGTGTAAATCGGTCTGTCCGTCCGTCGTCTGACTGTGTCTGTCTCTCTGTATCTATGTCTGTCTGTTAATGTTTATATGTTAATACAACAAACTATCCAATTTAAAAGTAGCATAACATTTTAATTAAAACTTCAGTAATGCATTAAATTAATTGTTTCCATAATTCAGTTCCACGATTAATTTTGAACGCAAAACAGATGTACGTTGATTGATTGAAACATATTTTATTGCAAGTGGATTGGGCACAAGTTATCCAACTTACGAGGCCCTCTCCCAATAACATACAATAATGACAATATGACAATAACGGCGACTACAACTATTACAAGATATACAAGAAATTAAATATTCAAAGAGAAGTCTATACATGAGATAACAAAAAAACACAGAATAAATAAATTTAAAAAAAAGTAAATAAAGAAAGAAATAAATGATGAAAAATGAAGAAGGAAAGCAAACGAAGGTGATTTATTTAAAATAATATTTCCGTTGATTCTCGCAGCTTTCAGTTGAAATGCAAAAGTTCTCCGATGTGATCAGTGTACTGGCTGATCAACTCGCTTTTCAGAGACCAGATTCTGGCATCGATAGTGCGGTATTTTCGTTTTCGTGCCAGAGCTCGCCAGTGACCATCTAACTGCTGCAGTTTGACTTCCACTGTAGACTGCTCACGTTTCAATAGACCTACCACCTCAAATATGTTCGGATGACTCTTCTGGGCGATTTGATTCATTTTATGGTGCCATACATCCTTCCAAATGGTTATTTGTCCGGTGGCTGTCATTGCCAAAGTGGTTCCACATTTCTAGGGTACATAGCCCTTCTATCCAGGTGTTAGTGACGTAGTCCATCAGTAATGTTACCTTTTCATCCTGGGGACTGTGCCAGCCCAAACGTCCCCCACGGGAAGGGCTGAAGCATGCCTTACTACCTTTTGTACATCATCGTTTTCAATATATTCTGATGCTAGTCCTACTTTTTGTGTACGACGCCAAATACACTGAATGTAATTGAAAAAACAGCCTCTCAATCGTGTGGTGGGGAATACAGTGCGTACAGCGTTGTGGGCAGATCTCTCAAAGTCCATCTGAAATGTCCTCTGAGCACTGCCGCGTGGTTGTGCTACATCTGTTCAGCCATCTGCAACATGTTGTCCACAGTCACGACGTAGGCTCTGCACTGCGAGTTAACACATTTCTAATATGTTCTCTCTCCATTCTTTTTATTTACGCGAAATTTATGCTCGTTATAATATAGATGCCTGCCGCCTCGTATTGTGTCAATATATGTCACTCGAACCTGTTCAGCTGCCATTATTTTAAATCTCAAAGAGTTTCCCATTTCGATGAAAAACTTTATATAGATTAAACAGGAAAAAACCTACAATGCACAAGCGCCTGCTCAATCAAACACATATAAAAATACTACCTACGACAGTAATCCTTTAAAACGATAGAACCGGCCTCGGTGGCGCAGTGGTTAAGCCATCGGACTACAGGCTGGTAGGTACAGGGTTCGCAGCCCGGTACTGGCTCCCACACAGAGCGAGTTCTTAAGGGCTCAATGGGTAGGTGTAAGGCCACTACACCATCTTCTCTCTCACTAACCACTAACCAACTAACAACTAACCCACTGTCCTGGACAGACAGCCCAGATAGCTGAGGTGTGTGCCCAGGACAGCGTGCTTGAACCCTAATTGGATATAAGCACGAAAATAAGTTGAAATGAAATGAAATAAAACGGTAGAGATCAATACGAGCAATATAAAACAAAACTGAGGAGAAAAAGACACACATACATAATACACGCACACGCAGCACACAATACACACATACATACACGCACAAATACACACTCACAAACAATACACGCACACACAACATACGCACACATAAAAACACGCAAACATGCACACACAACAGGCACGCATACACACAACACAATACACACATACACACATTCTTGGTAAGTATCCGCGATGGATGGATGAATATTCTTTACCGTGCCCAGATCAAGCTACGGTTCAGGCATGCCCTCCCTGGGCCACGATTTTGATAGCATGAGTGTCGGAAGCAAAGTCCACAGTGCATTATCCCCACCCCCAACGCTGCAAATGATATATCCCCATTTGAGAATGAAATTAATATAGAACTTCGCATTCGAGAAAATTCGAGAAAATCGCTAGCCGTCACAAACACTTTGGCTAATGCCCATTGTATTATAGTTCTACAGCTGATTTGTCAAACCCTGACAACCGCAAAGTGCACCTGCCCACGTAGCGGACACACAACGGTGTGTAGAAAGTGTGATCAACATTAAAAAATGTTATACTCTGATGTGGTGATCTATAGTTGTTTTGTTATATAACAAGTTGTGCTTAATACATTAATCCTCGAGTACGCGTTGGCCCAGGTGATCTATGTAGGTCGTATAATTTGACCCGTTAACCAGTTTATATCCACTGAACAGGGCCGTAGCTAGCAGGGTGTGATGGGGTGGGTCGGCGAGGAGGCAAGACTACCCAAAAATCCGGTAAAAATAATAGAAACTTTAAAGAAAATCCTCTCCTTAACCGTTTGAGGAGTTTTAGGTATGTTCGTTCGTTCCAAGAATTCATCTGCACCCCCCCCCCCCCCCCCCCCCCCCCCTCCCCCCCCCCCCCCCACCCCCCCCCCCCGGAAAAAAAAAAGAATAAAAAAAAAAGTAATAGTAATAATAATAATAATAATAATAATAAATCATGATGGATCATTCTTCATTAAGCGCTATTTTTTGGTTACCTATTCCTAATTTTATCACCTTTGCACTTTCAGCAAAAATATTCCCAAATATAATGAAGTAAACATACAGTTTTTGTTAATTACTACACACATTTTTGGGGTTATTTTTAATTTAATTTATTTTATTTAGTTGCTTTTTTTATATGAATATATAGGCTGTTTTACCATGTCACTAGCATGAACACACAAGTTTCAAGGTATATTGTTGTTTAATGTTTTGAAGACATTACACAAAATACGTTTCTACTATTGTACACATTAAATATTAACAGAATTAAATAACCAAGAATATAGTTTAAATAACGTCTAAGAAATGCACATTGTTTTTGTCAAATATATTATGATACCCAAACTGACATGAACATCACTGAGCACTGGTTAAAAGAATGTTTTTGTGATCAGTATTGCTTACCGATTTTGAATTTGCTCAATTTGAATTTGTCAATTTATATATTATGATACCCAAACTGACAGTCTTGAACATCACTGAGCACTGCAGTGCTAAAAAGAAGTAAATGGGACTCACAAAGAATACACAGTGTTTTCAAAATGATGAAACATGTTGGTTACCATTTTCAGTCAATGGCATACGATGTTTTACACGAACTTAATGATGTAAAATATAAAACACTGCATTTTGATCACTGAACACACGGAAAGGTGTTTGTTAATCGCATGGTTTGAAGAGAATTCGTTGCTTACTGTTATTTTGTAAGTGGTGTTACTGTCAGCGGTGTAACCAAATAATGTAACACCACTAATAATCAAGTAACACCACTGACAAACCATACAACTTCAATAACATTCAAACAATAGTTTAACTAAAAATTTGTTATTTCTTGTTAAAATTTATAAACAATATTGAAAATGTTATAAAACAAATTGACATATATGTCCACATACTGAAAAGTAACTACATTATCAATTTGATACACAAGTCACTTATTAGATTTCTAACCTTATTTAATTACTGAAGTCGTTTTTTTAATTACGTATGTATGTTATTATTAGTTTGATTTAAATCAAATTCGAATATCTATTGTTAATATCGTTTGCTATTAAAATTTGTATGGTTTTAAATCATACCACTCTTTGTGTCGCTTATAAATTTAAAGCTATTGATGCATAACGCTGCCAAATGCCAAAAAGTTATTTATATAACTATACAAGACGAGAGACTGACAACCATGGTCAATACTTAGATAAAAACAATTAAATTCAGGACACAGGCATTTAGACTTTGATATTTATATTAAATTACAATTCGTTTTTCTTTTTTTTTAAGATTGTGGAATTAATTTTAATTTAGTGTTTGTAAAAACAAAGTTATATAAATTAATATTTAAACTGTAGCAATAATATTTTACTGGGTTAGTTTATTTTATTACTGCAGTGTTTAAACTAATAAAAAATTAAAAATTAAAACAAAATCTGCACTGATGGTGGTGTTACCCTGAGCCAACATCAAACGTACGATGTCAGTGGTGAAACCACTACTTTATTTAGACTTAGTTATTTAACCAATTGTTTCATCAATAAAACAAGGGTGTTATATTCAATTAATATGCTCTAAAAATTCAATATGCTGTTGCACACAATTTTAATATTAAAGAATTATACAAAACATGATAAAAAAATATATATATATATGCAAACATTGTAAATATAAATATGATGGTCTTTTCAGAGGTTGCATATATTACCCCAGCAGGCACTCATACGGGGAAAATACAAAATCATAATTTGTCACTGAGAAATTATCATGCATTGGTTTAACGTACACTACTAAGACGATTTGACGCCAACAAAACAATAACCTTGTCGGTACTAAATATGACGTCATCACGATTTGGCAAAGCACACACAATGACGTCACATAGTTTAAAGCTTTTGCATTTATGTATTTCTGGTTTCAGTGTTAAATTTGTAATAAAATGGTAGTTTAATGCAATGCATTACAGATTTTTATCTTTTTACTGGATATATAAAACTTTGGGTTTTGAAAATCATCTGTGAACCGTGAATAAAATACAACGTTAAAGCAATACCCAGAACTGTAACGTAGTTTACGTCGAACGTGTAGCTGATGTAGGCTATATCGAAAATAAAGGTGGAGTAATAAATAGAACAACAAAATCGGAACCAGTTATTATCAAAGCTCGTGACAAGTGAAAATTATTTCACTCGGGACATACATTTGATAATAACTGGTAACTCGTTTATTATCCTCTATATATTAAGCATTCACATGTGACATATATTTTCAAGGGGTCCAACCTAAACCGTATGATACGTACTTGAACTTCGTATACCACTGCCAAAATGGCGGATAAAGCTTGTTTCGACACACGACGGTGAGTACATTTTGTCTTACAGCTGCATGCTAAATGCCTTTCTGATTAAAATAATATTGCGATACGGCTCTAGAATGAATACTCTATCCATCTCTTTACGTAATTTTCGATTTTGTTCAACCGAAAAAAAGCTATTGAAGAAAAACCTCGTTGTTTTGACGGTCAAAACAAACATGATCAAAATGTTTGGTGTTATTTTAACGAATCAAGTTATATTTATATACTTAGAAAGCGTCATGGTGAGAGCTTGTACACCCTGGGAGCTAAATTAAGCAAATACGTTTTGGAAAGTCATTTTATAATTGTTCATCTAAGACATTTTTTATAGTTTAGGCACATTTTCGTCTGCTCCCCCGGATTTAAGCCAAGATTTCGTTTACTTCAAAAAATTATATTTGAATTTGTACCCCTAAAATATGATATATTTCAACTTAAGGTGTGTGTGTTTTTTTTCTTTCAGTAATGGGGAGATACAAAAAGAGTCCAGTTAAGTTAGGCATTTACTAATCACGAAAGAGGAAAGTTGTTTCCCTTCTCGACACCTAGGATATCCAGTTCTGGCAAAAGGCTGTGTAATCGTCGTACCTCAGACTTTGCAAATTGTGATTACTCAGTCCATTTAAGAAAGCATCTTCCATATCAACACCTATAGATGTATATCCTACATCCAACAAGGAATTTCCAACACCACCACAGCAGATATCATCACAAAAGAAAGGAGAAAAGCGATTTAGGAAGAGGTTGTCATTCGCAACTCAGTGTAAATGACGGTGATGATAATGATACATTTCAAGTGTTAAATGAACCGTCCCTTGACGCAGACATGTATACTGATGATATAACAGAAACAATGTCATGTTTCAGAAGCAGTGTTCAAAATGGCGTTTTTTCCACACACAAAAAAACTAACAAAACATTTCCTATGTATTATTTAAAGATATTCTAAAACGGCACTGTCACGGTAATTCATCCTGCATGAGGTATTCTGACGCCAACAAGGACATATTTTGGACAGGGAACGGTTTTTTGGAGGTCAGTTTATCAGATTCATGAGAAGGTTTTCTCACCGGTATATATCCTGGACCACCTCAAGGAGTTCAACCTGCACGTGCCAACTACAAGTAGGATGAAGGAAAGATACTCCCTTCATTATGACTTTGAATCAAGGACAATATGTTCATGTGTTCAGATGTTACATGCAATTAAATTGTACACATAAACTAAGTTTCAACTATTCAAATGCGTCCTTATTTCTAAATAAAAACCAACCTATGTATTGTTCGAGACCTGTAAATGCTTATAATATATAATTGCTTATGATTTGATTGATTGTACATTTATATTCAAAGGCAGCCTGCATAAGTCTATTTATCCTATAACTGCTCGTGTTACATCACTGACACTACGATACCACTGGCAGCAGTAATGAAACATAAATTACAGGTTATCACACTCCAGATGAGAAACATCTCAGAGGCTTTGGATTGGATAAAAACGCATTGTGATGCAATATTTTTAATGTGACGTCACAATTGTAATTCCTAATTTTTCTCTGATCATCTTGAGCAATTAAAAACAAAATTTAGTAGAATGGCAACAGAAATGTAATATAAATCCCCTCATTTATGAAATAAGTTTCTCAATTCGTGAAGTTTGACTATCTTACATATGTCACTCACGTTAGTTAATTTTCAAAATGTCACCTAAGACTATAACCCGTGTCTTAACTAACGAGAGTGAAATAAATACAATAATCAACTGTCATTCGTTGTGGAACCTTTATGTACACAATACAACGTACGTCACATTGTCATTAAATTTTGTCTAAACACATCTGAAAACCCCCAGATGTAGGTCGAGGGTAAGAGTCAAGGTCACAGTGACCTATTCAAGATACACGGCATGTATCCATATACTAGGATTGGTGTTTTAGATGTCCAGTGGGGGACTAATAACAAACTAACGCTACATTGCATTATAATGTCGATTTATTAAACAATATATAAAAACTAGATCATTCATCCCAATGAATCCGGAAACGCGGTGTCCTTTGAGATGACTTCGAGTTGAAAACACTCGTCCACAGTCAGTGCACTGGTGCCCGCCTGGTCTGTCGTTATGGACGGCAGACCTTCCAGAGTATAGTTGGTCGCAGTCTTCACAAACTGTTCTGAAAAAAAGAAATTTGGAACATACGATTTGGTGTCCTAAACCCGGGGAAGCAGACGAACATATGCCTAACCTATAAGAAAATTCTTGGATGGATCATTATAAAATGACTTTCCAAAACGTATTTGTTAATTTAGCTTCCAGGTTATACAAACTTTCATCATGACACTTTTTAAGTATATAAATATAACTCGTTCCCTTAAAATAACACAAAAAACTTTGATCATGTTTGTTTTGGCTGTCAAAATAACGAAGTTTTTCTTCAATAGCTTTTTTGTGGTTGAACAAAATCGGGAATTAAGTAAACAGATGGATAGAGTATTCATTCTAGAGCCGTATCGCAATATTATTTTAAACAGAAAGGCATTTAGCATGCAGCTGTAAGACAAAATGTACTCACTGTCGTGTGTCGAAGCGAGCTTTATCCGCCATTTTGGTAGTGGTATACGAAGTTCAAGCACGTGTCATAGGTTGGACCCCTTGATTTTGCTCATTTTGTTTGTAAACACATGAACTTTAGCAAATACCTTTTTGTTTTAAATCTTATCAGTCTGTGCTAATCCCACATCCATTTTATAGTGTAACACCAATGACAAAATGTCCTCACTTATATGCCTTTAAAACTTGTTTTTCTAGTTCGGGTCAATCATTTAAGCAAAAAATTCACAAGTTCAGATTATATACAGTTTTTTAAATTCACGTATAGAAATTGTTTTCCGATTTCATACAACCAAAAAATTCAAATGTTTATGGCTTGAAAAATTACACTTAATGGAGAATGACCGAGCTAGGGCCCTGCTGAAGGTTCATATACGTTCATCCCGTTTGCGGGGCGGGATGTAGCCCAGTGGTAAAGCGCTCGCCTGATGCGCGGTATGTTTGGGATCGATTCCCGTCGGTTGGTTCTTGGGCAATTTGTCGTTCCAGCCAGAGTGTCACGACTGGTATATCAAAGGCCGTGGTATGTGCTATCCTGTCTGTGGGATGACGCATATAAAAGATCTCATGCTATTAAAGGGACGTTCCTGAGTTTGCTGCAATTTTTAAGATGTTATCGACTAACAGAGACGTTTTAACGATTGTAATTACATATCAAATATATATTTCTGCATTAAATATTAGTGGCTATATATTAAACGTGTTTTTGATCGTTCTAATATTTGTACTAGGTTAAATTTAATTTAATTTCTTAAAATATGGGTTTTTTTCGTACGTACGAAATTATTTGAAGACAAAATCCAGTTTGGGCTTCTTACAAATATTAAGACGACCAGAAACACATTGAATATACAGACACTGATATTCTAAACAAGAAAATATATTTAATATGTAAGTTTAATAGTAGAAATATTTTATTAGTCGGAAACATCTTACAATGCAGAAAACTCAGGAATGTCCCTTTAATGGAAAAATGTGGCGGGTTTCCTCTCGAAAGCAACATGTCAAATTACCAAATGTTTGACATCCAATAGCTGATGTATTGTGTTCTAGTGGTGTCGTTAAGCAAAACAAACTTCAACACATTTTCTTTCATCCTAGATCCTACGTTAAAGAGGAAAGCCGCTTCGTTTTCAAAGTAGCAGCAACGGGTCTTTTATTTGCACTTTCCCACAAAGAGTACAGCGCATATCACGCCCTTTGATTTACCAGTCGTGGGGCACTGGTTGGTTTGGCGCGGGAAAGAAAACAGTCAGAGAATGGGTCCACTGAGGGGGGGGGGGGGGGGGGGGTCGATACTAAGAACGATCGTCTCAGACGTTGAAATGAAATGAAAATGTTCATCATCTACTGAAGCAAAATACAAACACATCTAGAGTTTTAATAAACTCACAATGTTCGACTCGTCCATGTTCAGAGATGCGGTTTTGATTACAGAAAACGATTTTGTCGTTCATTTTAAATATTCGAGTATATAAACTATCAACTTAATCATTAAAATACAAAACAACAACACCAAATTTGGTAAATCGTTAAATTTTAAGACATTTGTTTGGGAGTGGCAGGCCTCGAAGTGCGAAGAACGTATCATTCTGAGGAGTGGCAGTTCTCATACTGTCGAAGGACCAAGAAGTGTGTTCTGTATACTGAGAACAGTTACGATCTTCTTAAAGCATAGTCGTCGGAAGAATGCGATTAATTGGGACAGTTAATGTACCGTCATCCGTATTTAAAGAATGCTGGATATTACTTATTTGGTTTGTTGGTGTGTCTGGCTCTGCCCCTTCAGTCCATACCGTAAAACCTACAATAAATAGGTAGCACAAAACCAAATAGTATTTGAGCGGGTCAAAAGTTTTGGCTCATCAACTTTTGTTTCCAGTTAACACTAGGAAAGAAAGAAATGTTTTATTTAACGACGCACTCAACACATTTTATTTACGGTTATATGGCGTCAGACATATGGTTAAGGACCAGACAGATTTTGAGAGGAAACCCGCTGTCGCCACTACATGGGCTACTCTTTCCGATTAGCAGCAAAATATCTTTTATTTGCGCTTCCCACAGGCAGGATAGCACAAACCATGGCCTTTGTTGAACCAGTTATGGATCACTGGTCGGTGCAAGTGGTTTACACCCACCCATTGAGCCTTGCGGGGAACTCACTCAGGGTTTGGAGTCGGTATTGGGATTAAAAATCCCATGCCTCGACTGGGATCCGAACCCAGTACCTACCAGCCTGTAGACCGATGGCCTAACCACGACGACACCGAGACCGGTAGTTAACACTAGGAGTCCTGCTATTGGAGATACATGTGACAGGATTTGTTGTTATAAAATGTTTCATCTGGCCAGCAAATTCCTGTAATTTAATTTTGAACTAGTGTCAGTGTGGCAGCTGTAATTGTTATTATCAACTTCCCTGTGGGCATGGACCAACCATTCAGCCTTTCATCTTAACCTAACAGGGACCTAAAGTATACTATTTCATTGGTTAATATAATTTATTAATTAAATATTTAGACCAGCCCATCAAAAATTGCGTCAAACTCATATTTTAATAATTATTTTAAATTAGTATAGTTGTAGTTGTATTATTTTTCTTTAAGGGCGCAGTCAAAATTTATTAACCCCCATCTCCTCATTATTAATTTTATGGATGTAATATTCTAAATTTCAAAATTGTCCCTACTATTTAGGATGTTCCTGCCCCGAGTCAGACCCCCGATCTTATCGAAGGCCGGACTCGGGATAGGCGTGTTCGAAACCCAGTTTTTTATGAACACTGTGCTTCAAACGTGAGGAGTCCTACTAAAACAGGATGACAATGTTTGTGAGTAACTAGGGCAGTCAAAGACGCTTACCGTTATGTCTGGAACGAGCAGCTTAACCCCCAATTTGGTTCTGATTTATTTTAAGAGTGAGGGCTGATAGTATTTATAGCCACGGTGTGTATGTTGATTGAAACGCTGCCTGTGGCAGTTTTAGACACACGTACTACTATTGGTATCTATGTGATTTGATTTGGTGGTGTGTTCTCTACAGTTCATCCAGCCTCAGTATGATTGTATTTATTATGCTGATGAGTTGTAAAACTTAAGCCAATGAACAAACTTGAACCTGAACGATCGATGACCATGTTAGTGAATTAAAGAAGAATCGGAACATTTCCAAATTACTAAATGATAGAAACCTACATAATAACCTAGTGGTACCAAATGTTAAAACCCTACATAATAACCTGGTGGTACCAAATGTTAAACCCTACATAATATTCTGGTGGTACCAAATGTTAAAACCCTACATAATAACCTGACGGTACCAAATGTTAAAACCCTACATAATATCCTGGTGGTACCAAATGTTAAAACCCTACATAATATCCTGGTGGTACCAAATGTTAAAACCCTACATAATATCCTGGTGGTACCAAATGTTAAAACCCTACATAATATCCTGGTGATACCAAATGTTAAAACCCTACATAATAACCTGGTGGAACCAAATGTTAAAACCCTACATAATATCCTGGTGGTACCAAATGTTAAAACCCTACATAATATCCTGGTGGTACCAAATGTTAAAACCCTACATAATATCCTGGTGATACCAAATGTTAAAACCCTAGATAATAACCTGGTGGAACCAAATGTTAAAACCCTACATAATATCCTGGTGATACCAAATGTTAAAACCCTACATAATAACCTGGTGGAACCAAATGTTAAAACCCTACATAATATCCTGGTGGTACCAAATGTTAAAACCCTACATAATATCCTGGTGGTACCAAATGATAAAACCCTACATAACCTGGTGGAACCAAATGTTAGACATCTAAACAATATGCTGGAGGTACTGGGTCCTACAACACCCCGTCCCACCCAACCTTGCCAGGTTCCGCTGTGACATCAACGCCCTCTAACAAAACATGCAATGAGAATCCAGTACTTAAGTTCGTGTTTTGACTGCCCTGTGTTTTCTTTTTAATTAAAAAAATAAATATTTATTATTATTTGTTTTTGTTCTTCTCGAATTTACCCTAAAATATTCCTTGTCATTTGTGATCATTTTGTTGGTGTGGAACATCGTCGGATGAATACATCAACCTACCCCGTGTTTTATACCATGTGTGTGTTTATTTTCATATTCATACATTTTATATGCTATTTTCATTTTATAGTACAAAATAAGTCATGCTTTGTTACCTGAAGAAACCTCACAACCCACACTGGTACAACAACGTGCCTTACACGTACCAGATAGCCGACGTTGCAGGGCCGTAGCTAGTAAGGACTGTTGCCCCCCCCCCCCCCCCCCCCCCCCGGAAACGCCTTACCAAGGGAGCTAAATGTTTAAACTGAAAATCCAACATAATGATATATTCAGCGGTAAATTGCATTTCAGGACATCTAGTTTTCAAATATGTCCAGGGGCCTAATTCACAGTTCTCTTAGGCTGTGTTAGACAACAAAGCATCCACTTTGCAAGTCTTTTAGCACTGCAATGCGAGATCGCAAGTTATGAGAGTTTAGTCAATTAGGCTCATGGGCAGCATGTCCTCGGACCCCAATTGGAAGATGGCACCCTCGAACTGTCCGCCAGTCAACACGTCCCTCCTATAAATGTTCCTGCACACGCGCCTTATAGTGCATCTGGCTTTGCATGCTATTTCCATCCAATAATGTATCTGCCGCCCCACCACCACCCCCTCCTAAAACAAATTCTAGCTACGGCCCTGCGTAGTGTTCTGTTGGAGTGTTGTATATTCTCATGTTATCATTTAACATTGTTGTGTTCATTTAAGTTTAAACACATGACAATAACAGCCTATATTATAATGAACAGTGTTAGTGGCATTATTCTGTTATTGTTGACGAAACAAATGCAAAATTAGTAGGGTATGAATTTCTCGCTTCTGCTGCAGCTCATCTTAATCAGACTTCATCATGCATGTCCTTTTCAACAAATGTCAAGGCAGAGTTTTAGCGGGGAGCGGGCAGGGTAACAAATACGTTTTTGTTCCAGGATAGAGATACTAGGAAATGATGTTTTTTATTAAATTGACACGGACCATCTGAGAAAAACAGTATTGGTGTGAAGACATTAGCGTATATGGAGAAAAGGGTCAGTAAAGTCATGGAATTGGAATACCAGAACACCATTTGGAGACTAGTATTACCAAGAGTTTGTAGTTGAAGGCAGATATTTTAATGGTATCTTATGATACCTAAGAGTCGTGTGGTACCTCCAAGACAATTTGGAGGGGGCTTGACTGATTTTGGTTACTCTTCCTCGCCGTGGTGTAATTCCATTACCAAGTGTAATTCCATTACAATCTTCTTCTTCTTCTTTTTTGTTTTTTTTGTGTGTGTTTTTTTGTTGTTGTTGGGTTGTTGTTGTTGTTGTTTGTTTGTTTTTTGTTTGTTTTTTTTTTGGGGGGGGGCAGTTTTGTAGATTTTGGGATGGGGTTTTTCAGAATCTATTTATGGGACATTTCAGTATATACCTCAGACTTTAAGGGTAAAAGTGGAATCGGATAATTTTCAATAATAAATAATTCTGAGCAGTAGGGAAGTCAGCGGAATTACACATCAAAAGGAATAACTTTGATCATGCATTTCTATAAAACTGCAGAAACCATTCTTCATATACTGTCCTGTGCATGTGTATGCCAAATCAGTTAGTAACAAAACAAAACAATGAATGACAGATTTAGTAATATGAATTGTATCTGTAAATATATCGGATCTCGAGTTTCGGTATATCGTCTATCTCGAGTATTGGGAAACTCTTTGATTATCTACTTAAGGTTTACACACGACCACCGCTGGTTCAGCTGCTGACATCACCAGCTGTAGCATCTGGGGCGGAGTGGGTGGGTGGGGGGGGGGGGGGGGGAGTTTGAGGTGGGTGGAATTTGCACAGACCTGAAATCAGCGAAGAGAAAATTAGAGGCCAAAAATAAAATGAGGTCTGTCTCGGGCATGACGTATTCCTTAAACCTGGTCTTCATCTTCAGTAGGACATGCCCCCAGGTGGTCTTTGGTTTTGGTGGAGGTTGATCCGTAGGTTAAACTCCCAGGCGGTCATTGATTTTGTTGGAGGTTGATCCGTAGGTTAAACTCCCAGGCGGTCTTTGATTTTGGTGTAGGTTGATCTGTAGGTTAAACTCCCAGGCGGTCTTTGATTTTGGTATAATTTGATCCGTAGGTTAAACTCCCAGGCGGTCTTTGATTTTGGTGTAGGTTGATCCGTAGGTTAAACTCCCAGGCGATCTTAGATTTTGGTGGAGGTTGATCCGTAGGTTAAACTCACAGGCGGTCTTTGATTTTGGTGTAGGTTGATCCGTAGGTTAAACTCCCAGGCGGTCTTTGATTTTGATGTAGGTTGATCCGTAGGTTAAACTCTCAGGCGATCTTTGATTTTGGAGGAGGTTGATCCGTAGGTTAAACTCCCAGGCGATCTTTGATTTTGGTGGAGGTTGATCCGTAGGTTAAACTCCTAGGCGATCTTTGATTTTGGTGGAGGTTGATCCGTAGGTTGAGCTCCCGGGATCGAGGGGGCGGGAGCTGAAGGAACATGGCGGTCGGTGGCTTTGGGATTCTGAGGCCGCGCTAATGGATCTTTAACCGGTAGTTGAGCAACCTGCTTCGCCCACTACCTCGACCCCACCCCCTCGCCTCTGGGTCGTCTGCTACTTCCTCATCGATTGGCCAAGTGATAGGCACTGCTGCAGTCTAACCAGAATACACAATCTTATACTAGATCACTAAATGTGCGAATTCTTTCATCGCCCCACACACAGACGGTTGGAAGATTCAGAGAAACGTTCAGAAAGAGAGCTTTATCCATCTTTTTCGGCAGCTGAACTCGAACCGACCTGTATTCATATTCACTTCCACTACATTACATTTATTCCTTTCCTTTCCATTAAAGTTCAAAATTATACACGCTTGGTGTGCATAATACGCTCGGTTCAAATTACCCCCCGGTTCAGGTTACCCCCCGGGTAATTTGAACCTAGGTTCAAAGTACCCCCCGTAGTTTCAAATTACCCCTACCCAACAACCAGTAAATTTTCACAAATAGGGTACATTTTTTACATCGAAACGTTGATATATATATTAATTATTCCTATAAAATATGAAAATTCATATTACACGAACACATATTTTGCATAAAAAGTAGAGTGGATATCAGAATTTATGTTTAAGCAAATATTTCGAGAATACAATCTCTATTTCTTGTATACTACTACCTATGTTCAGATATAAACTGTTAATAGTCAATACGTAAATAATAGAACACATAATATGTCTGTCCTATTATATTTTACGTATAGCCCCTTCCTGCGTCGACATCACGTCGTCTGTGTATATACACGGACGTTAAACAATGATTCAGTCACTCACCATTTTTCTCCCCAGGAAATATCACTATGTAAAATTAGTCTAATTCACACGTTCATGAATCGCCGTCTAGTTTGAGATATTAAATGGGTTAATCTGAAACTTGGGGTAATTTGAAACTACCATATAAGTGCAAGTTACCCCCCCAGTTTCAGGCTACCCCCGGGGGGGTGTCGTTTGAAACTAAGGGGGGTAACTTGAAACTAGGTTCAAACTACCCCGGGGGTAATCTGAACCTAGGTTCAAACAACCCCCGGTAATCTGAAACTAGGTTCAAACAACCCCCGGTAATCTGAAACTACGTTCAAATTACCGGGGAGTAACTTGAATACGGGAGGAATTTGAAACTGGGACACCGGTACCGGTTCCCACCTAGAGCTAGTTTAATGGATAGACTTTTCTCACTAACCACTAACATCCTAACTCACTGTCCTGGGCAGACAGCCCAGGTATGCCCAGGACAGCGTGCTTGAACCTTAATTGGGTATAAGCAAGAAAATAAGTATAACAGTGGCGTAGCGACGGGGGGGTGGGGGGGGGGACTGGGGCCATGCCCCTCCCCAATAAGACCTTTTTCTTTCTTTTTTTACTGTATTAAATTTTATAAAATCATACATACAATGTGGGTTGCCTCTCCCCCCCCCCCCCCCTCCCCAATCTAAAATGATGGCTACACCAGTGAAACAACAACATCCAAAACCAATGTTCTCTAGTGACGTCAGTACAGGTCACTTTCTACGAGTAATCAAGGACGATCTCTTATCGATGTCTGAACACAATTCTAAGTAGCGACACCATCGTAGACGTGATTTCTCAAGGGCGAGGAAAGGTCGGTATGTTAAATCATCAAAATGAATAGCCACTAAACATAAATAACAAGCTTGCACATGCATAGGGCAGACAGGTCGTTTTACATATATAACCAATGGCTTTATATTCAGGCCCGTGGCCAATTGCGGGTCGGTCGACCGCCCCCCCCCCCCCTACCGGTGACGTTTTTTTTCAATATGCCCCCTGACCCCCCCCCCCCCCCCAAGTGTGAGGCACTTTGACCTAAGCCTAACGACACCCCCCCCCCCCCAAAATCCTGGCTACGGGCCTGATATTTGCTTTATAATAGTGTAAAAGTGTGTGAATATAAAAGTGTGCCTCCCCAACCCCCACTTTTTGGCACCTTCCTACGCCACTGATAACCTACGACGAACGTCTGTAATGTCATTGCTTTGCGAAAATCAGACTTCGTCTGCTACTTATGTCTCTCTTTCTAAAATTAAGAGACACTATATGTAATAGGAGAGAAGAGATTTTTTGTTTAACGACGCCACTAGAGCACATTGATTTATTAATCATCGGATGCAGGGCCGGATTTAGACTTTGGAGTGGAGCAAATATGATCCCATAAGTAGCCTAAAAATGGGAGATAGTGGTCTACGGAGTACAACATTTGTTATTATATACCAAAATGTTCGTCTTGGTCTCTAGTTTTCAAATCCAGTGTTTGCCACCTTGGCAAACCTGGCATAACTCCTCAATTCAAGATGGCGTCCAAGATGGTGACCAAAAATAGGAATTTTACATTAAGTGACACTGGTTGCCTCTGAGAGCTTCCTTATGGAGCAAATTATTTTTAAATGATTGCAAATGCACTTAGATGTATTACTAGTACTGTTTACATGAACGCTATGCCTGGTTTCTCATTAATTATTGGATATGGTTCGTAAAAATGCATCCAATATGGCTGTCAACAGCAATTTTATAAAACAAAACACTTTTTGTTCAACTTAATTACCCAAAATATCAATATGTTTGGTTAAAGTTTGCCCAGTTACTTATAAATGAGATTTTTTACCATAAAAAATATCATTAGCCTGGAAAGTATCACGAGTTGCCCACAAAGCATGGATCTGTATTCCTGTAAAGGGCATGGAATCTGGACAAAAATACACTGAAAAAAACTTTCTTATCTTTATTGCTCTAATTATCCATTGTTATGAACCGATACAGTTCCTGGTCTCTTTTGAAATGTTCATTTGTCAACTAACTAGTGAATACGTTTGTTATTCATTGTTTTGAACTTTGCTCAACACAAATTGATAAAACATAAATAGGATGAACCCTTATCCACTGAATGGGAAGTTAACATCAAATCAAACACACATGTTCAGTCTTCAGTAATTGAAATGAAGCAGTATGCTCCAAGCTTAATTGTCTGAGTCTGTTTCACCGCCATATCCCTCTGTGAACATGACAGAAAGAATATACCGAGTCAAATTAAAAACTTCGCGGCCGTTTCATCTTGGCTAATTAGCAAATATGACAGAATAACGTGTTAAATAAGATATTTTTTAATTGTATGACGTCCAAAGAAAGAACAGAAATAACGGTTGAGTAAAAAAATCTGTTCGATGCGCCCACAGCGTTTGTCAAAACCACACAGTCAAAATGGTAATTCACAAGCAGGGCCGTCTGATGAAATCACAGGTTCAGTAGCGCGTATGCCCTCCATGTGTACCCACGTGTAAAGACTGCATTAGGGATACGGCACTATTGTTCCACTAATAAGGCATCAAGTTCCTGAAAATTATGTGGAGGGTTCCTAAGTGTGCGCAGGCGTCTTCCCAGCACATCCCAGACGTGTTCCTCAGGTAATCTCTTGTCAAGATGGCAGTATGGGGTCTAGCGTTGTCATGCTGAAAGATCAGCCCTGGACCATGAGCAGGGTCTCCTCGAATACTCGGGTACTCGGGCTCAGGCCGAGTCTAGCAAGACTCGATTTCGTTCACAGGACTCGAGTACCCGTAAAAGGTGGAATACAGTTTTTAACTATAATACATTGGACAATGTAGGACAATAATTTCAGCAGTAGATAATCAACGATAGAAGTTACACAATAATTATATGACCAAGCGCTAGTTTCTCTTTTTAAACTGGCCGTCCATCCATCACTGAACATATCAACCGGTTTCTAAATGCAATACAATGGCATGCTTTGGCATCTATGTTCAGCGCTGGAATTAAGATGCATAATGCTATTTAACTTTATTCCTTAATCTCATCATCATCTAGTGTAAGTGTCGGGTACTCGGGTCCGGGTCGAGTTTGACCCTCGAATACTCGAGTCCAATATTTTGCATTCGTGGAGGCCCTAACCATGATCTGCCATGAAGGGCACAAGTTCCTGGGCCAGCACCTGGTCGCGGTATGCAGCAGCATTGAGGAGAACGTCCATTTCCACAGAAAGCACCCCAAACCATTACACTTCCGCCTCCAAATCTATCAACTTCACTGACACAACACTGAGCATGACGTTCACCATGTCGTCTCCAATGCCAAAATCGCAATGTGAATCTTGTTTCATCGCTAAACACGAGTCCATCGCAAGTGGCGTTGTGTCCACAGTTAACGTTGACGTCGATGACATTGAGTCAAAATGGGTGCAACATAATGGGCACCGTGCGTGGAGGTGAGCAGTTCACAGCCGATTTCGGATCGTTTTCGCGGACACCCGACGTCTGTAAAGTTCATTACTGGTTGCTGCCATGAAACGGTTGCGGAGATGACTAACACAATATGACGTCCATCTGCTTATGACGTCACACGTGGTCTACCCGTCGGAGGTGATCAGCTGTGGTGCCCGTTTGTTGTACTCATGTCCGCAGATCATAAATTGCCCGTCGACTGTAACCCAACGCCCTTGCAACGTCAGCTACTGACGTTTCCGCGTGCAACATACCGATGGCACGTTCACGCTGCACATTTGTCAGGTGTAGCATCGAAACAGGTCGTAACAAATATCGTTTTAATGTGTTTTTTCTTTGTGTCAGACTACTGTGAACAAGTATTGATGAAAACACGTGTGCTACTGTAGTCACGTGACCAGTGGCACCTGCAAAACCACCTTTGCCTTAATGCTGCTGTGCACGTGCTATGAATCGGGTCACGTGGGCTGTGGTGGGCTTCAAATGGAGTGTAGACATTGTCATTACAATATTTATTCCTGCTAAATACCTACTTTCAACACTCATTGACTTTATTCGAATTTTAGATTGTGAAGTTTTTAATTTGACTCAGTATAGTATGGACGTTTGTGCACATTGCGGCATCAGAATCTTCATCAGTAGCCACTGCAACTTTACATTCACATGCTACAGTACAGGGCTGCCTACTAAGAGAGCATGAACAGTCTTCATCACAAACATCTTAACCTTTTTACCTGGTACTGACGATACATCGAAAGATCTGTCTTGTATCATGGGTATTCGTGGAAAAGATACTTTCTCGCCAATCTTTGGAGATACTAAGATAGAGGTCATGGTACGAGTGGTCCTTTTGCCATCTACGGTCCGTTCGTTGAGATCCCAATTGTCAGCCGCTCCCAATAAAAGCTTACCACCTTGATTGACACACATCTATCAGATTCATCCAGCCAGTGTACCACGACTGGTACATCAAAGGCCGTGGTATGTGCTATCCTGTCTATGGGATGGTGCATATAAAAGATCTCTTGCTGCTAATCGAAAAGAGTAGACCATGAAGTGGCGACAGCGGGTTTCCTCCCTCAATATCTGTGTGGTTCTTAACCATATGTTCGACGCCACATAACCGTAAATAAAATGTGTTGAGTGCATCGTTAAATAAACCATTTCCTTTCTATCAGATTCAAATATCCTATCGTTCGGTGTTGTTTCACTTTGGTCGTTGTCATCCATGATATATATTCTGTATATTGTTTCAGTAATCAAAATTACCGAAAGAAAGAAAGAAATGTTTTATTTAACGACGCACTCAACACATTTTATTTACGGTTATATGGCGTCAGACATATGGTTACGGACCACACAGATTTTTAGAGGAAACCCGCTGTCGCCACTACATGGGGCTACTCTTCCGATTAGCAGCAAGGGATCTTTTATTTGCGCTTCCCACAGGCAGGATAGCACAAACCATGGCCTTTGTTGAACCAGTTATGGATCACTGGTTGGTGCAAGTGGTTTACACCTACCCATTGAGCCTTGCGGAGCACTCACGCAGGGTTTGGAGTCGGTATGTGGTTTTAAAATCCCATGCCTCGACTGGGATCCAAACCCAGTACCTACCAGCCTGTAGACCGATGGCCTACCACGACGCCAAAATTACCGTTTCTGTATCTAATACATGTTAAATGTATCGTGAGCTCTACTTTCTGTCTATGTGAGTTATGACCTGAGAAAGTGAGAAATTCAGTGATTCAGTTATCCAGCTACTGTAATGTTCATTGACGTACAAAAGTGACCAATATCTGCATATAAAAATTTGCATATATTTGAACGTTTTCTGACAAAAGCTTTTAGAAATTCTTATGTAGAAATAGGAATACTTAAATGATGGCCATGGAATTAATATTTTCAAACTGATTGATAAACTACATGTGACCCGTTTTGCATTGTCAATCGTATTACTTGGAAAATGTTTTGGCAGTTTACTGTGACCATATGCTAATTTTATCCGTCACGTGCCAATCCATTTTAGGTTTTTTTAAAACAGAAACCAAATAAGCATCATTGCAAAGTCATTTTGGGAAAATGTATCTACTTATGTAAATTGTAGACAGGTAAGTAGTTTGTTGGAGTGCAAGCTAGACAGTTAATAGTAACTCCTTGCATTAAATATTGCATAACTGTTAATTTCCAGGTGTCGTCTGCTCTTTTGTGCCAATTTCCAAATGTAAATAATAGAAAGACAACTCATCAGCTCCAGTATAAATAACTACAACTGCAGATCAATCACTCCAACTGCAAATGTACTCTCATTTGTCCAGTACAAACTATTGTTAATAAAATACTTGTTAATATGAAATGTACCTGATTAGCTTGATTGCACATCTCCGAAACCTCTAAGAAAAGATATGTATAAAGAAACATTTCTGACCTTAAAACATGCATAATTAATGTATTTTGTAGCCATATGTCTCAAAAATATGCCCAATTAAAAAAATAAATCATAAAAATGCAACAATAATTATTGTACTTAAGGTAACAAGATTGGGTTGCTATCATGTGGTTTGTTTTGGCAGCCATTTTGATTCATTTATTGAAATAATATTCCTTTTTTTTCTAAAGATATACCCATTTACCATTTTGATAGTCGCTGATTCATTTAAATACCAGATGTTATGCATAGAAAGAGAATTAGACATATTTTACAGTTTCAGGGTTCATTTTTATAAATGACGATCATCTTGGACGCCATCTTGAATTGTGGAGTTATGCAAGGTTTGCCAAGGTGGCAAACACAGGATTTGAAAACTACAGACCAAGACGAACATTTTGGTATATAATAATAAATGTTATACTCCGTAGACCACCCCCATGAAAGATAGCCCCAGATATTTGCTCCACTGTGATATTAGTCTGGCAGCGGGACCGGGGCAATTGCTCCCTTATAAATCCGGCACTGATCGGACGTCAAACATTTGGTAATTTAGAGTCTTAGAGGAAACCCGCTACATTTTTCTATTATAAGCAAGGGGTCTTTTATATGCACTATCCCAGACAGATAGCACATGTCACGGCCTTAGACATACAAGTCGTGGTGCACTGGCTGGAACGAGAAATAACCCAACTGGCCTACAGACGGAGATCGATCCCACACCGACCGCTTTACCGGTTGGATTACGTCCAGCCCGCAACAGGAGAGACCATAGGGGAGGGGGGGGGGGGGGGGGGGGGGGGGGGGGGGAGGAGAAAGACACGCCAGTCATAAAGATTGTTTTATTTAACGACGCACTCAACACATTTTATTTACGGTTATATGGCGTCAGACATGGTTAAGGACCACACAGATTTTGAGAGGAAACCCACTGTCGCCACTACATGGGCTACTCTTTCCGATTAGGCAGGATAGCACAAACCATGGCCTTTGTTAACCAGTTATGGATCACTGGTCGGTGCAAGTGGTTTACACCTACCCATTGAGCCTTGCAGAGCACTCACTCGGGGTTTGGAGTCGGTATCTGGGTTAAAAACCCCATGCCTCGACTGGGATCCGAACCCAGTAGCTACCAGCCTGTAGACCGATGGCCTAACCACAACGCCACCGAGGCTGGTCGCCAGTCATAATAAATTGTATTGGTCGCCGCTATATTATTGCAAGGCTGGACATGCGTTACGTGGATCGGGTCATTTTATTCAGTATTGCCACCTTTGGACATTAGCGTAGGAAGGGATGGGGGGAGGGGGGGGGGGGGGGAAGCGGCCAACTGCAGATACTGATATTCGGGCAAAATGTGCTTTTTACCATGTATTTCAATCATTCTACCCTCAAAATTAGTTGTAATCCATGTAAAAATGCATAGTGATTCGTTTGCAAACACTGTATAGCTGTTTGGTAGCAATGCCAATAGGCAGGCTTTTGCCCGAATTAAACGAAATTGCCAAAATCTGGATAACATTCATTCATTCATGTCCTTCTACAAACATGGCAGCCTGTACGCCTATGCCTTTGGATTATATATAATATGATTGACCAAGGTGTCTGAAAATGGTGTGTGTGTGTGTGTGTGTGTGTGTGTGCGTTTGTGTGTGTGTGAGAGAGAGAGAGAGAGAGAGAGAGAGAGAGAGAGAGAGAGAGAGAGATCTGAAAATTTGAATCTAAATAAACACAAACAAATCTATTTCATCAACAAGTCATTTTTTCACAAAAAGAACAATTGTACAATAGGTACAAAACATTTGATGTTAATAATTATGAAAAATAAATAAAAAAAATTTGGATTTTTACTACTAAATTATTATCCACTATTAATACAAATCAATGAAAATGCATTCGAATTTTGGAAGCAAAATAAATGGACGTTTTTTCGAGAATATTTCTTCCAAACACTGCTGCGGTGTACTAATTCCTGCTAAAATAACCACAAGACATTTTGCCCATATACAGTATCCTAAAGAAGAATTAGCACCATGTCAAAATTAAATCATAATGAAACATTGTGTGTAGAAGAGCAAGATGAATTTCCCACTGCGACTGAAGTCTGTGGTAAGATGCCATGTCCTATGTTTGGTAGGAAGGAAGGAAGGAAGGAAATGTTTTATTTAACGACGCACTCAACACATTTTATTTACGGCTATATGGCGTCAGACATATGGTTATGGACCACACAGATATTGAGAGAGGAAACCTGCTGTTGCCACTTCATGGGCTACTCTTTTCGATTAGCAGCAAGGTATCTTTTATGTGCACAGGATAACACATACCACGACCTTTTATATACCAGTCATGGTGCACTGGCTGGAGTGAGAAACAACCCATTGGGATGTTTGGTGGGATGTTTGGTAGGATGTAGAGGGCTGTCTGAATCCATCACTCCATATCGAACAGTGCCTCATGATGATACATCAAATAACTGGTATATACTGTCCTGCCTGTGGGAAAATGCATAGAAGTAATGGTTTTTGGCATTTTTATACCCATGACCCACAAAATAAAATTAAGTATGCATGGAGTGTGGGAGGGGGAATGCGACAGGCCCACAAGTCATAAATTAATTAATTAAAATGGTTTTACTCCTTACCATGTAATCAGTTTTGTAAGTCTTTAACATCTCCACCACCCCACCCTCCACCAGTAAGAGTAGTCTGTATGTGTTGCAGCTTTCATATGTACAATATCTCTGTATAAAACCTAACAGTCTTCGATTAAAAGCGACTAGGTTCAAAAAACATTCTTTTCTGCAGATCTATCACACGTAATAATACTAATATGGCATATGAGAATTGATGTTAATTTTGGAAAAATCTATCAATGTACAACAGACATACACTGTATAAAATCTGTGGTTTTATACCATATTGTTGTCATAGTACATCAATAACATCACCAAGAATTAAAAATGTATTACAAAAATTACAACAACAAAAACCTAATTCGAAATATACATGAAGGATCACATTCAGCTTTAGTGAATGAATAAATGAGCAAATGAATGAATAAATGAACATCAAGTTTTTTCAACGACATCCAATCTGAATCCAGTAAATGGTGCCACAAACAGTACTTAATTGTAAGGAGGTGTTTTGCAGATGACCATATATTGCACATTGATGCACAGATTTAATCTCAAAACGTGTACAGTACGGCCTAAAATTTTCACATCGGTCTACTGCACAGAGATTCTGTTTGAGGTAATAAAGATAGCCGATGGCCATGAGTTTGGTTTTCAGTCAATAAAATAGCCAGGTGAAGTAAATGCAACATTGAGTGGTTAATCTCATCCAGATGAATCGGACTATTGTGCAATTATGCCATTTTGGGATTTTTATACAGCTTTGTAAACTTAGCTGTCTTTTCAATTAATTCTCTGCAAAATACTTTGAATAATACAACTACAAAATAGGTACAATTCAGTAAAGAATGTCTAACATTTTAATGACACAAAACACTAACACTGAAATAAGTAGTACATAAAGGCTACCAGTTTTCATAATGTTATTGTTATATGGACAGACATCAGGGATCAATTTCACAAAACGTCATAAGCCTAAGTTTTGCACATAAACATAAATCTAGTAAGTAGAACAGTACAAATAAAAATTAACATTTGAGATAAATGTAAAAAAAACAAAAACAATATTTGTCCTTACTGTACTTAAGTCTTTCGTAATGACGTACCACAGGTGTTCAATGGCCAACTGTAATCGTAAACTTACGATGTTTTGTGAAACAGACTCCAGCTCTTTAACAATATACTCAGAGTCTTGGATCAGTTCAATTCATAAATATTGATATAAACAGGAATGCACTAGCAGTATCAATGAAAATGCTGGAGAAGAAGAATGTCTAGTGTTCTATATGATGCTAGGAGATGTGTAGAGGTGGGGTGGTTGATTTCGACTTCTTTGCCTCGGGTTCAGAATCTGCCACGTCCACTTCCACCGTCAGTCTCTCCACTATCTTGGGGTAGGACTTGGAAAACTCCACGTACTGTGGCAAATGTTTCTCTACCAGTCCCTCAAAGTATTTCTTCACTATGAGTCCAGCCTTACCAACTTCTGATGAATCCTGCAGGAGAAAAATAATAATTCAGATTTAAGATTTGTTTTTCTTTATATTATGGGGCTGTTCACATTGAACAACATTTTTACAACTATAGTGGCATAATGCCAATGTATAATTTTAACACAAATTTTAAAATAAAACTTCCATACAAAAATCAACATTTTTATACAAGAGGGTAATGTATTAAAAAATACATACATACCCCACACCCACAAATAAACGAAGTATGGCATGTATACTTGCAAAAATATTGATAATTGCATATGGCCCTTAATGTATTAAGATAATATTTATTTATTTTTAAGGTGCAATATTTTTTTGCCATTAACTGGTAAGAGTAGCCTATATAACACTCTAGGTGTCACAGTTACCATATTGTAAAATATCATACAGCAGCTTTCCACAGACACAGTAACACACACCATAGTGTTTAATAAATACCTAAAGTAAAACACAGCAGAGATGTGTTCAGTGCTCCGACATTCCCAAACTAGGGTGGATTAACAACATACCAGCATGAAAAGGTACACCGTGTATTGGGTATCAGTAACAGAGGGTTTCTAGATGCCTATTAATCTTTATACCACCTAGTGATGTTCTAATGAATATTTTATCATTGTTCAGACACTCATTTGACCAATTAATTGAGCTGGAGTTTCGTGATCAAAGTATAATACAGAGTTATTTCCCTTCTAAGTCCATGGCACAATTGTACTCCGTTTGTCTACACTTTTTCAAATAATGTCAATGATAAATAAAAGTTATTCAATACACAAACACATATTAGTATTTTCTTGAACAAATGAAATGGTTAAAAGTTCAACATATAAACCAGCTTCATGTGCATGCATTGGACGTGGTAATCTTGTATTTTCAGCAATGGTGAACAAACTGATAATTGATATAAAAATTCAATCCAATTCTGATTTTTATTCCCGGGTGCATGCAACTGTAACTAACCATGTATATAAAAAGACCTGATCAATGCACTCACAGTGTTGTATGTGCTACAGTTGATGAACACCAGCTTGACGTCGGCGATGAAGTCCTCTACACAGTTGTAGTGGTTGAAATGTTGACGTGACAGCTTGCACTTGACCGTTGTGAAATCCATTGGATTCGTGATTATCTTGTAATAGTTTGGCACCTAAAACAAATATGACATTTAAAATTATAATAACAATTAACTTGCCATTGTGTCAATCACTTGATGTACTGACCATTAAAGGCGCAGACTAGTTTCAGCCCATTAAAATGGACACTACGTTTAGTTAATCTATAAACCTGCCACACACACTTGAATAAGGTTATAACATATAGCAAAGCTAAAGTCTGTTATGTTTAAACAGGGAAATACTGTCTAAAATAACTAGAGTATGTCTCACTAACCACTACTTCTTAGACGGACGTGCGTTTTTAGAAACTAGGGTATGTCCGTTTAAAGGGACATTCCCGAGTTTGCTCCATTGTAAGATGTTTCCGACTATTAAAATATTTCTACGATTACCCTTACATATTAAATATATTTTCTTGTTTAGAATATCAGTGTCTGTATATTCAATGTGTTTCTGGTCGTCTTAATATTTGTAAGAAGCCCAAACTGGATTTTGTCTTCAAATAATTTCGTACGTACGAAAAAATATATTTTAGGAAATAAAATGAAATTTAACCTAGTACAAATATTAAAACAGTCAGAAACATGTTTAATATACAGCCTCTAATGTTTCATGCAGAAAAATATATTTGATATGTAATTACAATCATTAAAAAGTTTTCTTTAGTCGACAACATCTTGAACATCGCAGCAAACTCAGGAATGTCCCTTTAAGATAGGTTCAAATTTAAGACGTCATTTTGTAATTATATCCAATTCAGACACACAAAATAAAAACCAGATAAAAACTGTCCCAAAACAGCAACTTGGTCCTATATAGGTGACATGGTTACAATCTAGTATGTGGAACCTGTGTCATTGTATTTGTTTTTTCACGATTGGCATCTCATAAAAAGTAGAGGAAATCTAACAGAAATTAATGGTAGGAGAGTAATTTATCTTAATTGTTAACATGTGGTTCGCATTGTAGTCAGTGCCATGCCGCTCAGAGATCAATGAAGCCTAGCCCATGATTTTTACTACAATTTCCAGGGCTTATAACTCCTAATATGATGTTATTTTTACTTTGGATGTGTGGAAATGTTATCAAATGTTTTGTCTAGAATTTATTACAGGATAGCTCTTCTGTTACTTCCAAATGGACAGGACTGGTTCATGTAAATAAAAACTCAAGAAAATAAAAACACATTTTACCTGTTTACTGACTGGCTCGTGAAAAGCAACACTGTTTGGATGACAGAATAACTCTAACAGAAGTCGCTCGCATATCTGTATCAAACAAAACACTAGAAATATTAACATTGTTTATTAGAGAAATAACCACATGAATAAACTTTTAAGGAATAATGACACTAGTGTTGCAATACTGCTTGCCAGTAACCTAATTTAAGGACTTGAGAGATCAGACAGAATGGATTTTGCTCATTTATATTGTACATTATTATGGTGATTATGGTCATGGCTGTCACCATATATTTCTCTACCAAGACTGTACATTTGAACAATTTGCTAACTAAGATCATAAACATCAGGTCCCTAGCATTTCTGCACCCTTTTGATACTTGATTTTAGATCTCATCATTATAATCCTAAACTCTGAAAGAAACACTGACACACACACACACACACATATTTATTACCCCAGCGGTCAACAGGAAAAATATTTTCCATATTTTCTCAGTGAGAAATATTCTGCATTGGTCTAACGAACAATACTATTGGACAATTTGACACTTACAAACCAATGGCCTTGTCGGTACTAAATATGACGTCATCACGATTTGGCAAACACAAAATGACGTCATGTACTTTAAAGAGTTTGCGTTTACATCTCTCTATTTTAATGCAATTCCTTATAGATTTTGTAGCAGAATAAAGAAAACTTGTTTTTGAAAATTATCTATGAATGTGATTAAATTACAAAGTTATAGCAATTCTCAGAACACTGCGTAAAGTGGTTTACATCGTTTCTATACAGATTGGCCTTCGTGCATGTGCGTTGAAAATAAAGGCTTTTAGAGAAAAAAATAGCTGAGGTAATAAATAGAATAACAAACTCGGTACCAGTTATTATTAAATTTATGTCCCTTTGTGAAATAATTTTCATTTGTCACTCGCTAAAGCTCGTGACAACTGAAAATTATTTCACTCGGGACATAAATTTGATAATAACTGGTAACTCGTTTATTATCATATATATATATATATATATATATATATATATATATATATATATATATACACACACAATATTCTAAATGTACAATTTATTCCACACTAGCCAACTAATTAGTCAAATAATTTTTAAAACTCTAAATACATACCTTCATTTCTTTGTCTGTTAAGCCACTAGGTGCCTTGCGTTTTGTGCCATTCACAGTATCCATAGGAACTGGGCTGAGTCGATTGTCATCTTCTGTTGAGCAAAGTGTACACACAAACACACCACTGAAACGAACATAAATATTATCTTGATGAGAAATTAGAATTTATGCTCAGGGTATACACAAAACTCCACTAGACTTGAGATGTAATATACATTCTGAAAACACAGGGCTGTACCAAACAAAGGGCAAGAGATGCAGTTGCTCCACCACTAACCCCCTCCAAAATTTAAAAAGAGACACTGGGGTCAATGAACAGATATTTATCAAAGTTTTGACACACACGTGCTTTGATTTTGTGAACATAAAGATGTTACTGACATTTTAGTTACCTATAAATATAAATGACGCACGGCCATATATAGCAGAAGACCCTACATTAATAATTACTTCCAGTTTTCAGTTCACAAAGCATGTTTTATTTTTAACAATACGAAGACAAACACATTTAGAAAAAACAAATCACAGCAAAAAAAATCTCCACAGGATTACTGATTGTCAATGGCAACTGCAGGAGTTGCTTAACAATATTTTTTTTACTGCCCACCCCCACCCCTAATCATTTTAGGCTAGATACGCCCCTAAAATGAGACAGAAAACCAAATAGAAATATTAATTCACAAAACAAAAGCTACTTTTAATGTAAACTTATGTTAATAAGTGATGTTCATACTTGGGTATTGCTGGTAGTTGTGGGATGTGACACTGGAGATGGAAGACACGTGGACACGTCTCGCAGCACAGCACCTCCCCACCGTTGTGACAACATGCGCAGTAATCGTCATTCGGATCACTGAATGTCATGTCACACCCTTTCATCGCGATCTCCTCAGGCTGCTTCGCCCCAGGTGTCTCCTCTTGAGTTGAAGATTCCCCCGCGGGCGACTCAGTCTTGTTCTTGGACGATGCTTCAGTGTGGATGTCGACAAATGTGTCGCCGAGTTCCAACGGCAGTTTGTTTAAAACATCATCAAGGTTCTTCTCTGCTGCCTAAAATAGGGAGTGAGAACAACTCAAAACACGATCCAGACTTTTCTCCACTGCCTAAAATAGGGAGCAAGAAGAAGAACAAAACATGATCCAGACTTTTCTCCGCTGCCTAAAATAGGGAGTGAGAAGAACAACAAAACATGATCCAGACTTTTCTTGCTGTCTAAAATAGGGAGTGATAACAACAAAACATGATCCAGACTTTTCTCTGCTGCCTACTACAGACCTTGCTATCACTTATCCCCACACCACCAAGACTAGATCAAGTAGTAATGTTAGCTCCTCTCAGCACGCAACTTTATATTGTATTAATACGGTAATGGTTCACTATATTTTTAGTGAGAAAACCATTTAATCACTCTCCTTAATTTTTGTTCTGCAAAAATAACACTGGCTGTACTTATATATTTGTATGTTCTATGATGTATTCATGTGTGGAACACGTTGTGAAATGATTGCACCAAACCAAAGATTTTTCTCTGCCGCCAATTTTAACCTTTATTTGATCAATACAAAAAAACCCAAAGAGTTTTATTATCTGAAATTATTTTGATCATTCAAACACAGAAACTGAGCATGTGATGCCTATTTATAGATAAAAAGACAAAATTATCTTCAAAATGCTGAAAACTCTTTACCATGGTTAGGAACAGGTCAGTTTTCAGATTGAAATTCAGTACTTTGTTTCACAAAATACTGCATGCAAAACAAGTTCATAAAAGCTGAAAAAGTACATCCCTACAGAAAGTTAATGAACAACTGCATGATCACTGCATAAAAATAAGTTTTCTCACAGGGTGCATTTGCATTTCCAGAAACTTCTAACAGCTCATTGACAATAGGTGGGATTGGTCAACATGTTATAAACATATACTCTTCAAAAGAAGAAACGCAAAACCACATTGTCGTAACATTTGGAGAATTGATTTAATTATTGAATGGTGAGTCCGATAATTACCAAATGTTGCAGGATTGTTCACAATTCACTCTAGTCCATTGTGAGTAAGTGATAGGACACACCACCAAGGTCAAGGTCATCTGGAGTCAATACCGGGTGTGGCCTCCGCGTGTGTTGACAACTGCCTGGCACCGCCTGCCCATTGAAGCAACCAGAGTATGGATGACGTCCCGGGGGATGGTGGCCCACTCGGCCTGCAAGGCTGGTGCCAGCTCGGGCAGGGTCTGGGGCTGTGGTTGTCGCTGTCGTCGGTCCAACTCGTCCCATAGATGCTCAGTTGAGTTCAAATCCGGTGATATCGATGGCCAAGGAAGGACATTAATGTTGTTGTTCTGTAGGAAAGCCGTTGTGAGACGTGCTGTGTGAGGCCTGGCGTTGTCATGTTGGAACACTGCGTTGGCGTTGGCCATAACTGGAACGATGTGTGGCCGGAGGATCTGGTCAATGTAGCCCTGTGCATTCAGGTTGCCCTGCACGTGGACCAGGTCAGTTCTGCCAGTGTGTGAGATGGCTGCCCACACCATGACACTACCCCCGCCGAATCTGTCCACTTCCTGCACGCAGTTTGCCGCATAACGTTCACCACGACGCCTATACACGCGGCATCTTCCATCATGACGTCGGAGCAGAAATCGGGACTCGTCACTGAACCACACCCGTCTCCATCGCAATTGAGGCCATTGTCGATGAATCTGGCACCACTGCAGTCGGAGTCGACGGTGTTGTGGTGTTAAGATGACACCTCGAACTGGACGTCTGGCACGAATTCCTACCTCACGTAGGCGGTTCCGTACGGTCTGGTCGGATATCCTGCGCAAACCTGGTATTGCTGCGGCTGTGGAGGTGGCAGTAGTCAATCGTTCCCGAAGGTGGCGTACCCGGATGTAGCGGTCCTGCCCGGGGGTAGTGACCCGTGGTCGACCGGATCTAGGGAGGTCACGTGTTGATCCATGTTGCTGGTAACGGTCCCACAGTCTGGAGATGGTGCTTGGGGACACATGGAATGCCCTGGCAACGGCCGTTCTGGATTCGCCTGCGTCTAGTCGGCCGATGGCATTGTTTCTCTGCGGTTCACTGAGACGTGGCATGTCCTGGATTGTCAACTGTCGGCCAGATACAGAGGCCAGGCAAGCGAACACCCTGCACTTTTATACTGTCGGTGTTCATGTTGCACGTGCAGACAACGCACGTGCAGTGGTGACATGGTTTGCACGTGGCTGCGTTTTTGCGAATATTCACATTTTGGAACTTTATTGTACAGTAGCTGCGTTTTATCGAATGTAACCGTGGGAATGTGTTTGGGACATGCAATGACCTTATATTCACAAAGCATGAACCGGTAGGAAACATAAAATCGGAGTTATAACCCATTTGTACCCTTTTGCGTTTCTTTTTTTGAAGAGTATATTTTGAGTTAATCCCTGGGTTACCAAAATTAATCAGCACAATTAACAATCACACAGCAAACTGTGAAAACACGTATTAATGCTAGGCAACTCAAAACAAAGAATGTTATAATATTCCGTAAACATGCCTACTCATAAAATCTGAATGACAAAATAGTTTTCGTAATCAAAGCCATATATCTGAACAGAAGTAGTAGTTTGTTTTACGACACCACTAGAGCACATTGATTTATTAATCATCGGCTATTGGATGTCAAGCATATGGTATTTTGACACAGTGATAAAGAGGAAACCTGCTACATTTTTCCATTAGTAGCAAGGGATCTTTTATATGCACCATCCCACAGACAAGATAGCACATACTATGGCCTTTGATATACCAGTTGAGGTGTACTGGCTGGAACAAGAAACAGCCCAATGGGCCCACTGACGGGGATCAATCCTAGACTGACCGAGCATCAGGAATGCGCTTTACCACTGAGCTACATCCCACCCCTATATCTGAACAAGGCAGAGTCGAAAAGGAACTTTGGTAGTCGTGATTACTTCCATGAATCACTAACAGGTGCCTAGTCCATAGGAATACTACCACTCCCCAGGAGATCTATTACAGACCATTACACCCTTCATGCACTACCTCCAGAATGATACCACTTGTTTAATTTCACATACCAATTTCCTCCTTTTTTCAATTATTTCTCTGATCTTATTAGTAAAATCAAGGATGTGATACTCAATTAAAAATAAACCAAAAAATATATACATTTTGTTTAAATGAATACTTGTTTCATGTCAAATCAGTACATTTTAAACGATGTCAACCGGGCTTCTGACAAGAGGGTAAAATGGGTATAGTGCCATACCCAAACGTTTTTGCATATTTATTTTTTTAAGTCAACCTTTTGAAAAAATTAATTACTCTTATCATTACTGTATGATTTTCTTAACCCTTAACCTAAACGTAAACCATTTTCTTTCTTTCATACCCCCCTGTTGACTGTTATTGCCTTCCATATCCATAGCCCCATACCAAAAATGTCTTTCTGGCAGTAACACTGTATGGCTTATTTGGCTGTGTTACCGCAGCTGGTTTCTGATCTTACTCAGCCAAACATCAAAATAAATATATGTTAGACATCAAATAGTCGAAATTTAAAACGTGCAGAGGTGTTGTTAAAACAATATTCCTCTCCTTTTTGTACACAAGAACGTGAAAAGACATAAAAACAAGATGGGCACAACTTTAAAAAGAATACTCACTCCACTTACTGCTGCGAAATCTTTGTTTGAAGGAGACAATCCATTCTGCTGCAATACAAAATAACACTTTCACAACAAAAACACAAGCAAATCATGGAATTTCATTATACATTTTAAAAATCACCTAAAATTTGACATACTTTTTCATGCAAAAATGCACCTGACAAAATTAAAGTAAATAAAAAGTGCTTAATAATAATATAAATAATAAAGCACGAATGAATTACAGGGCTCGAAACTCACCAAAAAATATGGTGGACCCCCCTAAAATAATAATGGATGTTGGCAAATTATGGTAAGAGAACCATGAGCAATATTTCAATGTGGAATACAAATATTAATAGTAGCTGATAGGTTATAGCTGTAAAGAAGATTGCCTATATAATATTAACGCCATTATTTTTTTAAAGATTTAAGTTGCCTGAAATGATAATATATGCGAGTTTGAAGGCACTTAATACCCACAAAATGCCATTTTGTTTTCAGATTAAGGTAACAAACAAAACTTCTAAGCAAGAAAATATAAGTTGCATACAATGCTGCAAAATGACAGTGAAGCTATAAAGAAAGTATTCACTTCCAAAGCAGGACAATACCAAATTTGTCTCCGAGGATAAACTTTTTTTTTTTTAAATAAATAAATAAAAATAGTATTCATTTCTCATTGTAGCCCTAATTCCATGTAATGGGAGATAATCACCTGATTACAGCTTGGTTCATCAAGTTTTTCTCCTTTAATGCGAGCTGAAGTGATCACACAATCATCACTGCGAGTGTTTTCTTGTTTCACTCGTGTGGTTGAAGATAAATCACTGTAAACAGAGACAAAAAATATGATTAGACCATCAACCAACATATTTTAATTTAAAACCCTGAAGATTAATTTAATGAGGTCTCATTTTTGATCCCCATCAATTGTTAAAATATGGTTTACTGTAACCTATTCTTGTCTGTGCATTACATTTACTCCATTGAAAGTTGTAAACCTAAACTATGATTTTGTAAAATGCAGTTCACGATTTCTAGGACCAGCATGTAATAAAAAGGCTGGGTCACAAATACAATCGCATAGTTCCAGCCAACAATGTTTAGCTGGGGTACAGATTTTTCATGGGAACCAAGGTAGATGACAGACATTTTCCACATCATTGTTTTGGTAATAGTTTTAATGCCATATTTAATAAATGGAAGTTGGGTTTTTTCACCATTCTGAACTTAAACTTAAGAAAATTGACTGGTTACACACAACTGAAATATATGTCAAACTATTCACATGCAAGCATTGAATTTGGGGAATTTTCTTTTTAAGGTCGACGACAGTCACTTTTCGGACCCTTGTTTTGGCTTCATACACAATAAATAAAACATATCCAAAGGTAATTTTTTGATATGATATATTTGACAAAAGGTACTTTTTATTTCTTTCATCTTTTAAAAGTTCAAATTAATATTTTATCCAGAATTATGAAAAAAATAAAAAATACCAACCCATAAACAGGGTTGTCTGCTTGTTATAAAAATCTGACAGGGGGGTCAAGGTTACTGTATATCTTCGCCTGTAAGTCGATCTCGGCTATAAGTCGAGTCCCTAATTTCAAGCCCTGAAAACATATTTTTTTTATTGACCCGTTTATAAGTCGACCCATGAAAAACAACTTATAAATATTGAAATATTTCTTATTTTCAGCACATGAGAACAATAATGTACAATATTTGAACAAAAGAAAATTATTTTACAAACTTTGGTTTTCATGTTTTTGTACATCGCAATATAATCTATTCCAATCAAACTAGCATTATTACATAGCATCAAAACGAAATATTCCCTTAGTAGAGAGTGAAAGCTGTTTGACTGTTTCTGTATGGTACTGTACAGATGGTTTTGTGCACAGACAACAACTTTATTTATAAACACTGACAACAGATCACTACGATAAAACTCAAAGTATCACGTTTTGCCGCCATATTAATACATGTAAGGAGGATAACTCTGAAAAGTACACTGGTTTTTGTACCAAATGATGTGTGTCCTATTGCTCTAGTGAACTGCAGAGATCAGTCTATTTTAAGGGAAAGCTCAGTAATATTCATGAAGTTAATCACCGACAAAACATTGTTTGAACAACCATTAATGCCAGTGACCAGATTTCAAAATAAACTCAGGCAACAGGTAGTTACTATTGTTTACATTTTTGCTATTAGTGATGACTGTTAATTTAACTAAGTGGACTGTTGTCTTGGCATGTGAGTGAGATGCCTTTTCGCATAACCAAAACCGTTATAATGCCAAAATAAATAGGTTATAAAAAATAAATGTGTGAAATTAACATTTGAGTAAAAATACATGGCATACTTCAACAATAAAACTTGTAAAATAATCCCCAAAACAGTAATATATTTTGGTGGAAATTTTTTTACCCTCTTATAAGTCGACCCCCCCAAGTTATAAAATAATTTTTGGGTGAAAAAAAATTCGACTTATAGGCAAAGATATACGGTAATAGACCAGTTTTTATTTTAATGTGGCAAAGCTTTGTAATAATATAGCTAATTTTGAATTTGAATTTGAATGATGTCAGTATTCCAATGATGTCATTTTGCATCTCCTTACAATAACCATAACTGGGTACATGATGTTTCCATTTTATGAATGCTGGAAAAATTCCAATGCAAAATTGCTATTGAATTTTTTTTTTTGAACTTTACTAATTACTAATGCACTTGAATGTGTTTGAAGAAAATCTTGTAATTAAAAAATTGTACTTTTTACAAAATATGGATTTCAAGTGAAAGTACGGTAAAATATGCTATACTTATTGTGTAGGATGCCAAAACAAGGGTGTGAAGAGTGACTGTCGTTGATTTTAGGATTCTGCCAGAATCATAAATATGATTTAATATAGATCTTTTTGGATTCTGTCTCATAATTTTACACTTCCGACCCAAAACCGGTCATTCGTGGAAGTACAGAATCCTGCTAAATTCATAGCCCAACACAGATATGGAATTGCCATATTTGGATTTTCCATGCCCTGAAAAATAAATTATCTTCACCCAGAAGATTGTGTCTTACCCATCAGACTTGCTAGAAGCCGGCCTCTCAGGGTCACTTCCTTGACGAGAGTCGGAGTCTGCAGATCCTGGACGATTGTTGACATAGTTTAGTGACAACTGGTTGTGAGGCGGACTTCGAATCAATGGAGGGGGACCTATAAAAACACAAAAACTAAATTGCAGGGTTCACTTGTTTACAAAATCAAAAACACTTGACTTGACACTTCTATGTTCAATTCATAAAAAAAGAGCTTTTTGTGTTGCTAAAACAAACTGAATTTAGATAAATAGCAAAAGGTTCAGTTGCCAAACAATACTTTTGTTCAACCTTAAACTGTACATTTTAATATTGGTGTTCATGGATGAGAATGGAAAACCCCCCTAAAAAACAGCTAATATTTTACGTGTGTCAAATGTCTCTACTGCTGCTAGCAGTACAATTTCATAGACCACCCCAACTAGGGAATGTTTTCACTTTATCTTTTTTTTTCAAGTGTATTCTTTTAAATATTATAATTTTGTAAAATTTCAAAGATACAGATTATTGAGTGATGTCAACTCATTACAATTAGCATCACGTTCTTTGTAAAGTAAAATTGAGATTGTCACTGTTTCTTTAAACTGATGAGTTACTTTAAACTTTTTAATACTTGATTGGATCAAAATTTGCTTTATAAATTTAATTCTTTCAACCAGATTCATTTATGGCAGTGTTATATGCCATGAGTTACTCCCCCTTCCTTGTAAAAACTGCCCATTATTAGTTTGGATTTAACAGTTGACATCTTGAAATTTCACATTGGGCGAGAGAACCAGGATATGAAAATTTCACTTTTAATTGATTTGATCACTATTTCCTACTTCAATAAACACATTCTGGATGAATAGTAAATAAATATCACAGAAATAATAAATATGTTTAAATTTTGTACCGATAACCAATGTTAGAATTCAAAAGATGCCTGATCCACCACCTCCATACAAATTTTCATCACTTTGAGATGTTTCATGAGACTGTCCCGCTGGGATAAAAGAAAATCCCTGGGTGCTTAAGAACTAATATGCCAATTAAATTATTTTTTTTACATATTTAGTGCCAATTTTGCAAGGTTAAAAAAAAAAAATGATTCTTTTATTATGGAATTTTTTCCACAATGTTCCAAAGTAACTATACTAGCATCCAAAGGAAACTTTACATACATCAAAAATTTGCACAATTTGATAAATATTGTTACCAATTGAAAAGAATCAAGTGAGAAACCGCATTGTGACGTTCAGATGTTGAACTTCATGATACTTTCATATCCCACCATGTACCATTTGTTAGTTTTCTATAAGATAATTTCAAGCTTTGCAAAGTTACTTTTGCGCCAGTATAGTTAAAACAGAAGTTAATGCTAAAATCTAGTTATTACTAAAAATTATATTTTCGATTCCTGAACACTATATATGTTCAACTAGCTCCTTGCTTTTATTATTATTTTAATATTATTTAGTTCTTTTAAATTTTAAATGGATTTGCTTAATTTTGATCTATAATCTATTTCTTACCACTGGAATTCCGATTTGCTGCGAGATGTGACTGGTTGGATGACTGGTTGGATGACGACATGGGAAGTGACATTTTGGGGTCAAGCACTATATGTTGAGACTGTTGAATGTTTTTCTGCACCGGCACGTTGAAGTTGACCACAGATTGCTGCATGGCAGGACGGTGATGTAGTTTCATTGGCTGGAAGGCCGGATATGGAGACGGGCGCTGGTTTGAAGTCAGCAAATTTGGTACTGTTATGGGAAAAATTAAAATAAGTTCTATTATAGCTCACAATACAATATCATTTAACTGAAAATTGTTACTGGTCTCAAAAAACAAAACATTTGCCTTTTAAAACAGAATGCTGTTAATAAAAGATGTGTGATGCCTTAATGAACAGATATTAAACACCATTTACTAACAGCAACAATCAGGATTAATTGTACAAAAAGAATCAATAGTACTACTGAAAAAAACTCCTACTACAAATGATATTAATCATACTATCAGAAAGATTTTAAAATTATACTACAAAAAAAGGATTAAACCAACTCCCAAACAATTAATGCTCAGAATAATCTGTCTGAACAAAGTTTAAAGACACCACTATTGATACATTCATTTATCAATCATCGGCTATTGGATGTCAATCATTTAGTAATTATGACATATAGTCGCAAGGAATCTTTTATAATATATGCATCTTCCCAGAGACAGGATCAATCCCAGACTGACACTGCATCAAGCTAGCGTTTTACCACCAAGCGATGTCCCACCCCCTATACAAGCAATGATGAACTCAAACACTAACCTTGGTTGGGTGGCCGTGGAATATTCAGCTGCCGCGACCATGAAGAGGAGGCTGTGGTAGTCTGTGCTGGCCGACTGTTGGGATGTTGCATCATCTGTGAGACTAGATTGGACACCGTCGATGGCACACTTGATTTACCATATGCTGTGATTGCAGTCGACACCGGCCCTTTCATGGGCTGCTGCATTATGAGGGACATCATATGGTGGCGAGTGGCTTGGTCATTCTGAGGCTGTGAATAGATGGAGCCAGGAAACGTGATGTTGTTGGCTGGAAGAGTCTCAGGCAGGTAGCCCCGGCGATCTTGTGGGTGGTATCTCTGATTGTTCACAAATATCGCCCCAAACCGGTGAAGATTTTGAAAGAGAAAATTTACGTCGTGTTTGTACTGCACGTTAAACATCTGCCTCAGCGACTTCGCCTCAACCGGTGTGTTGTACACCTCACCACAGTGTCTCAGAACTGTCGCCTTTGTCGACAACAGCGACATGTTGCTTCCGTCATTGACAATATTCTGCATGAATCTGGTGCAGAAGTCATAATTCTTCAACAACGTCCCCAGATCAGTGGACTCTTTCGCCAGACCACGTGCCATGCTCTCCGAGGCAATCTTAACATTCTGAAGTAAGGTGCGCGCGTTCTGAATGATCGACTTGATGAGCGCATCTGCCTGAGACTGGACCTGCTTGACAATAGTCGAGTGCTGCTCCTTGACTTGCGTGAGCCGCTGCTCAATCATGCCGTGCACCTGACTCAGCTTCTTGCTGCGCTCCAGCATCATGGCCAGGTTCGTCTCCAGCTGCTGCTTGTAGTTGACGGTGGCCTCGTTCAGGAACTGGTACTTGTGGTCCTTGTGCTCCACCAGCTGGCAGTCGCGACACGTCAGCTTCTGACAGTCCTCGCAGAAGAACTTGAGCTTCTCGTGCCGGTGCTGCTTACAGAAGAGGTTCTGGTCGGCCACGCTGTTGTCCATCTTGGGAACGCTGTCGCCCACCAGGATCTCGTGGTCCTTGGTGATGCGCACCCGCTTGTGCGCCGACACGCACTGGTTGCACAGCCATTCTTTGCAGTCAGCGCAGAAGGACTCTGCCTCCAGGTTCTCTTCGCACGCGCACATGTGTTTAGAGACTTCCGCGGTCTTGGTTGTGTTGTCCTGCGCACGGATAGTTTCTTGCAAGAATACATTGTCGACTGGAGTGTACAACGTGATGGCACCACTGCTCAGAGTATAGGGACTATTGCACTCGTTGCAAGTTCTACGATCTGCAAAATAAATGTTTAAAAATTAGTATACAAGCAATAATAATGTGCAGTCACACTTGAATATGTAGTAGTAAGTAGGTATTAGAAACACTCAAAATATGCCCTCCAGTGTAATAAAACGAAGATAATAATTAAAAACAGATCGAGTTCTCCGTAAATTAAGTGATCATCTTTTCATTTCTTGTAGATGATCATGTTTTGTCATGCAAATTAATACTTTTCTGAAAGTGTTTTATAATGTGCACTTGTAATGGGAAAAAAGTATGACAATTTAAGATTATTCTTACAATGATAACATCCACTAAAAATGTCACATTCAATGTGATCACTTGGTGAACATGATGTTGCCATCTGTTTTTGCAGTGACTATACACCTGTATTATTGATGATGCAATGCTTTTTAATTTTGTGAAAATGGTTAAACTAATTATTTTCAGTTACATGTACATTTCATTATTTCTAATGATGGTGACATGCCAAATGTTTATGGTAATTGATATGGAAGTAACCAACAGAACATGTTTCCATTAATCAGCAGTACAGACAGTTAAAAATAATAAAAGTAACAACAGTTTAAAGACTGTAAAAGTGGCAGCATGCAGGCTCATGTATTCAGCAGCCACTTGCCGTAAGTGGTTGATTTTTATTACTTCTTTGTGTTTTACTGCATTCATATTAATACTTGAAATGGGCAACAATCCCAACGTTTTCCATTCACTAGCCAATTAGCAAGTAAATACCTGTATATAAAGGGGGAACAAAAAAGGACTACATGCAACTTTGGTACTCGCCAGATTAGCCAATCAATATTTCTAATAAGAGTTGGCGAAATAATTAATATTAAGTTAGAAAAATGGGTTTTTGCTATTTTTATCATTTTAAAATATTTATAGATAATTGGCCAAAATGTTCCACTCACCCAGAGATAGCCTAGCTTTAAATGTGCTACTTCGCACCAGTGCTAAAGATGCAATCTCACCCATTAAAGTTTTAACATAATATGCTAATAAAAAAAAAAAATATATATATATATATATGCACACTGATGTTAAGAAATAAGAGAACGCATGGTATTTGAGACCAAATGTAATTCACTACTGGAGTAGTGAAGTCTGTATAAAATACAGAGATGTATTGTGGCACTGCTTGTGGACGAGGGTTTTGGTTGTAGCCAACATTTGATGTTACTGCTTGTGTGTTCCTTTATTTTTTTCTATCAGTATATATGGATTTAACAGCATGTGTGTGAGTGTGTGTGTGTGTGTGTGTGTGCGAATTCCCACCCATGCTATCTACGACAGGGTTACCTCGGACACTTGCCAAATTCATCATTTCAAATTACAAATTTCATGTATTGATATTTTGTTACAAAAGAACTTGGCATATCTATAAAATTTGGAAATTTAATATAAAATAATTTAGCAAAAAATTTGGCCGACCCATAGCTGGCCCTGAATGACTCGTTACCAGTTTTCATACATCAATGCAATGTTTTGTAATACTTCAATGCCAAATGGAGGAAAAGCAACCCGCTTCTAAGCACTACTAAAATGGAGAGTCAAACTACTGATGTATTTTTACTTGACTTAGATTAGTGAGTACAGCTGTCAAAAAATTAATGTTGATCGATTATTATAAATGGTTACATAATAAAAATAATGTGGGTACAGCTTTAATACTTAATAGTGTGGTAGATTTCACCGTAAAAAAATAATTGTGAATGTGGGGTGAATGAGTAATCAATTGCTCCCTTAAGTTTGATTGAGGGGAGCCATTTAGAACATTACCATATTGAGCACTGATATTTAATTTTTTGTAGCATGGTACTTTTTCCCAAAATAAATTCACATGCTAAGAGGAGTTAATTCGTGAACTGATCTCAGAGAAGAAAGACTGACATGTCGAAAGCTTTAAATGGTAAAGTATCCATGGGCATGTGCATATAAAACCAAGACAAGACTCAATCTCTAAATGGTAAAGTATGGGCATGTGCTTATAAATCGAGACTAGACTCAATCTCTAAATGGTAAAGTATGGGCATGTGCTTATAAAACCGACACTAGACTCAATCTCTAAATGGTAAAGTATGGGCATGTGCTTATAAAACCGACACTAGACTCAATCTCTAAATGGCAACACGTGAAAATTTTATGGCAATAAATTCTCCCCGTTACTAGTAACACTGTTACAAGGGGAGAGTAAAAATACTAAAATATTTTGTTCATTGCAATTAATTATATTTAGATTCATTGTTCCACAATGCTATATGCTATTCACTGTAGTTACAGGCCTTTAAAATTGGAAATGGGTGTTAAACAATTTATGGCTTTTACAAATACATTCAGGTATCCTATTTTATTTTTACATTACCCATCATGATAAGAAGCCCTAAATTTAATGCGAGAGAAAAAAAGGGTTGTGCAAAACTACAAATGTACATAAACATGACCAGGTGACAGTGCCAAACAAAACTAAATTGTTCCTGCAATTTTTAGATGCCTGTTGTTAAATATACTGATGGAAAGAAATAAGGGAACACATCAAATTGTAGACGAAATTTAATTCACAACTAGCGTAGTAATGTCTGTATTTCATATCAAATTATAATGTGGGATTGAATGTCTATAGTGTTGAATGTGCTGCCTATATATTCCCAGTCAACTTGTGACAATATTAATTGATTTTTGGTGCAGTCATTATTTCTTGTTGCTATTTGTGTGATCCTTTATTTCTTTCCATCAGTATACTTGTTGCCAGTTGTCACGGGGATTCTATAATTCCCGTAAAACACGATTATCAAAATATCTCTCCTAACTGTATATCTATTAGATCTCTCTGTAACAGGCGGTTAAACCCTAGTATGGCTCGTCTCTAGGTATGATCAGAGATACGATCTTATATAAAGTATATATTATTATAGCACGTTAGGCTCTCTAGAAACACAACAAAAACACAATACACTTTGGAATCTGTATTAATCTACGCTGACAAATGTACAGCCGTAGTAGTTAATTAATAACAGCAATAATAACAACCCAGAACTGATCACTTAATATGCGAATCACTTCACCGTTACACACCACCCACGCATGTGATAATTGAGAAACGCTTCCAGGAGAAGTTAATTAATAAAGGAATTACAACACCATTCCTAACTGGTTAATTTTTAATTAACCCTTACTAATCGTTCAGTAACGTGTGATAATTTAGGAACGCTTCCAGGGGAACTTAATTAATAAAGGAATTACAGCTCTATTCCTAACGGGTTAATTTTTAATTAACCCTAACTACTCATTCAGTAACCTTGTAACACAGAATTAATACTGGTACCTATCACAATAAAGACAATAACCTACAGTTTACCTAGGTCGTCTAGGATGACTGGCTAAGCTTTATATTACCAAATACTCGTATAATGTTAGAACAAAAAGTCTACAATTTACTTCGTCAGATGACCGAAGACACTGTCTAAAGAATATTGGTATAATACAGTATTTAAAGTCACATCAATCACATCAAGGTTATACACAGAGCAGAAATGATATTTACCAAAGTCCAAACGGACTAACGTTCCCGGGAAGCTTCCTTTTGCGTTCTCTAGATATCTAAATCCTAGCTATTTATTATAAATCAGAATACGCCTGGGGGTACAAGGCGGTACCTCCCCCTATCATCTGATATTTCACCTCAACTAGAGTCGGTATATTTCTCTCTGATCGTCAGACTTACTGACGCCTTGGTCGCCAAAATCACGGTCGTCGAAACCGCACTCGCAGAGGTATTACGTAACTACTCGCCACATGGCCTCCACAGCTGGACTAAGTGCATATTGGAATGTCCGATTGCGCGAAGTATTACGTAACAAGTTGCCCACCAGGGCTACGGGCAATGAACTTGCACACGGCCGTCTAACACAATTAAAATCGCCACAGGCGAAACAAATTTAAGAGCATGTACCATCACACCAGGTCAATGTTCAATTTGATTGTACTGTAATCAAAACATTGATTTAAGAATTGAATGTAATAATTTTTAACATTCGAGTCGTGATTTTTATTGTTTTTAAAGACATTTTATTGTTTTTAAAGACATATTACATTGTATTGTGCACACTGTTTCAGCTACAGAACCAATAATACATGAAATTTGTTTGTGTTTAATAATCAGTTATGTACATGATGATACGACATTTCTACGAGACAATATTGGTGAAATACACATCAATGTATTCAATTTTATGCCTCTCAGTATAAACTGTATGTTAAATACTTTTGTTTAGAATAGCAACATCTGGATATTCAATCCTCGAAATATGTAACAGCAATCCGCAGCCAGGATTTAAAAAATGCAGCAAAATTGATTTTCAAAAGTTTGTTTTCTTTCAACGACAGCACTACAGCACACTTACTAATCATCGGCTATCAAACATTTGGAAACCTGCTACATTTTTCCATAGTAGTAAAGGATATTTTATATGCACCAGACAGGATAGCACATACCACGCTTTCCAGACAGTTCGTCCTATGGGCGTTTCGTCCACCCACTTCGGACAATTTGTCCACCCACTTCGGACAATTTGTCCACTCGATTACAACATTTAGACCAATAAATCTAAAATGTCATTTCTTAGCCACTGAAATGGTTAATTATTTTTGTTTTGTGGTAAACTACTAGTATATGAAACAAACTAAATTTTAGTGGCACTATCAACTTGTTATTGTCTGTCTATGTGTGTCCATTATGGTACTTTATTGATATGTTGTTATTGTTCGATATCATCTACTCTTCACAAACTATATATATATATATATATATTATTTTTTTTTGAGAAAGATTGTTAAAAAAAATAGCGTCATAAAAAATTTGTAAATACAATAAGCCTAAATTTACTTTAATTGTCCCATTCTCTATTATACTTACAATATTTTGTGATTTCCCTAGAAATTAGGCAAGGCATGGTAGAGAAAACACTTTTGGGGCATTTTCACGGCACTTGTTTTTAATTAAAAATACAACAACTGAAAATTAAAATAAACATTAATGTAATTTATGTGCTTGCTTTAATAAATGAATGGCAAAAGATATAAAAGTCATATTTTATTAATTAATAATACCGTTTTGGATGTTTTATAAAGGCAATTTTAGAATTAATTACTTAAAAAGGCTTGTTTAATCTCGGGGCAGCATGGCGCTGATTAAGGCAAGATGGTGCTAGACTATAAAACACCCAAAAAGGTATTATTAACTGAAAAAAATATGCCTTTTATCTGTTTTGCCATTAATTTATTAAAGCAAGCACATAAATTACATTGATGTTTGTTTCAATTAATTTCTTTTTATTTTTAATGAAAAATAGTATAACTATAATAACTATAATAGACAACGCCCATCAAATTGTACCCATCATACTTGGTAAAGCCACTGGCAAAGTCAGAGATATAGGCATGGCAAAGCCGTTAGGTTAGGTTACAATCTCTGTGGACATAATTACACAGTAAATAACTAATACAATTTTTTTTATAGTGGACTAATTGTCCAAGAACAATTTTTGGTTGTGGATGAATCGTGGAGTTCAACAGTAGTCAAATTTTTAATGGACAAAATGTCCAGAGGACGGATCATCTGTATCCTGAAAATCCCCCTGAAGTTTTGGCATCATGGACATTTTAGAGCCTTATTTCACTGATTTCCGAGGATCTAATTCCCAATTAATAATTCCGTAAAGTTTATAAAAATTTTGGAAGTTTCCCTGATTCACACCAAAATATATAGAAAATTATTTAATTTTGTCCTTACCGATGCAAGTGGTATAAGGTCGTTTCGTAACCATACCATTTTGTACCCAAAGGCATACCAAACAAAGGCATAAATTAAAACAAAAAGTTGTATTCTTCTATCAAAAATGTATTATATCGGACAATGTAGGCATTATTAGACCTAAAAAAAGTCCACATTCCAAAAAACATGGGATATCAGATCTTATTATATTTTTGTTATATGTGCGTGTGTGTGCGCACGTAAGTACGTGTGTGTATGAATGTTTTTGTTTTGAGCATATATCTGATCGATATCTCGGAACGGTTATGCATAACAATAAACACCATCGCTGCACTGGAATCGACACCAAATTACAAGACAAAAGAATTGCTCTTTGGCTACAAAAAGGTATGCTTTTTGGTTACGAAACAGCATGCTTCAGTGATGCACAGCACATACTTGCTCATTTAATGCTTATAAAAGATATTGAGTGATTATTACAACAATTTTTTTGCTAAATGTTACAATATGTTTGTAATATAACATTATAATTGTGTATTTAAACAAAATATTAATGTTAGGTGTAATGTATGACATTATTTAATTGGTTACGAACTGGTATGCTACGAACGTGTTTGGGTACAAAACGTCTAGAAACCATGCAAGCCATACTTGGTTCAATTGTACACCTGATTGACAACAGGACGATGCATATTATGTTCCCTAACGGAATGGCTTTATATGCATCTTCCTGAACAATACAGCATGTTTGGAATGAACATAAAAAATAAATTTAAAAAATGCCCAGAAAAGGTGGTGGCTAGCTACCCTATTCACCCCTCTGAATCCGCCACTGCAGGTGGCATGGCGTGGGGTGTGGTCTGTAGCAACATATCTGATGTGGGGGGGGGGGGGGAGACAAGTTAGAATATCTTGTTTTAATTATACACAGTAGGCTACACAAAAAAATACATTCCTTAGCCCAAGTGGTGGCGGTGTGAAGGTGGAGGTGGGTGGGGGGGGGGTGTTGTGGCCTGGCGATTAGATTTCTACTAATTTATAAAATGTTCTCAAAGATTCTATAGGGTAGGAGTTTCCTTTGGCACTGTCACGTATAAAGAACATTATAAATACTTATCATAGAGAGTTAGGGTTAGGGTTAGTGACAGTGCCAAAGGAAAGTCCTTCCTTATATAGAAACAAAATTAGTAACAGTGTAAAATATAATTTTCAAATGTTTAATACATTGAATTATTGTTCGCAGGTCATAGGCTACACTAAGAAGTTCCGGGTCACGCAATGATTCAACATTTCCAAAAATACCGCACAGGTCTACTAAAGAATAAAACAAACGACCTAGGATGTTGTAAGTTTGCAACAATACATGATGGGGATGGTGTACAACATGTCAACAATAACACCACAGTGCAGCATTACCTGTAATTGTTCCATTAGAATTTGTTTCCACTATTTCTGCATCGGATGGCGTAAGGCATCCGTCACACACCGAATGCAAACACGGCAAAAGTTTTGGAATCGCTTGCGTCTCTGCAAAAGATTGTTTACAAACTGCACAACATTTCAATAAATCAGCATGTGCAGACGTTTGTTCTTTCTTTTCTTCGCTTTCCACCTTTTCTATCGCCATATCTCCCTCAGACATTTTTAAGTTGGTGGACGAGAAAAAAACATCAAAGCTGCAACAGCGAAAGTTATTCACTTGGCGGGAAAGTGTGATTATCTCCCCTTGTCCACTGGAGCTGTTGTGTAAATTTATATTTAGCCACGCCTAGATAGGCGTTACCACGTGTTAGCTTTGCTGGTTGTCTCGGTTGAAAGGTCACGATATCGACTTCTCCCGGAATTGCTCGCAATCTTCTGACTGGCGTGCTATTCGTGTCGCCACGAACCTATATAGCCTCAGACCGGTTTCAGCTGGTTTCATCAAGTCTGTTCTCGCTGTATCTTGATTAAACTAGTTTCAGCCTGTGTTAGTTTGCCGACCTTTTAAAATAAAATAATCTACATTTGTAACAACACAATGTCATAATAGGATAAGGGTATTTGTTATTGCGTCATAAAATTCATTTAGTGACAAGCAGCTCCAGGAAAACATTGGATAAGGAATACAATCCTTGCCACTGCTAGCGCTTCTTCATGATTTCATGAATACGTGTTCACGATGTTTGCGAATGTTTACTAAAGCTATTGTAGGGCCTAATTTCGAAATGTGAAACGTTTTGTTCAGATATAGATAGGCCTAAGCAAAAGTCTTCAAACGCAGGTAGTTATGACGTCATTTGTAAATGGAAATGATTGTCCATTCTGAGAAGTTTTAGTCAGGTCAGGTCATAGGGTTTTACGTGCACATCAGAGCTAGCTGTTGTATGTAGCGCACGCCTGTCATGCGCACAGGTGCCGGCTCCTCTGTCCAGGACAGGGAATGTTTTGATAAACGTTGAGGCATAATATGTGCTACTCTCATCAAATACTAGTAACCTATGGAATAATGCTGCGATTATATAAAATACATAGGCCTAAAATATATAAAATACATAGGCCTATAGCACATACCTACGCCAATTATTTTTAGAAAATCGGTAGAAACTATTATGAATTTATCAGGGCAGTGGTAGCTGCAACTGGTTTCTTCTATCACACTCTAGACCAAGTATCGCCCTAACACTAACCCATGTTAAAACCAAAATAGCTGTTTTAAAACGAGGTATTAAGCAAACATTCCTTTCCTTTAAAATATTATTGTGTCTTGAGCTATTACTCCGATCCTTAAAAAGTTCTTGTTTAACGACACCACTAGATCACATTGATTTATTAATCATCGGCTACTGGATGTCAAACATTTGTAATATTGACGTTTAGTTTTAGAGAGGAAACCCACTAAATTTTTCCATTAGTAGCAAGGGGTTATTTTATATGTACCATCCCAGACAGAACAACACATACCACGTCATTTGATATACCAGTCGTGGTGCACTGGCTGTAAAGAGAAATAACTCAGTCGGCCCACCGACGCGGATCTATAAATTGCAATGTAAATGTGATATTACTACAGTACTAACAAAATGAAGTCATGAATTTCTACGACAATCCTTAATGTACTTGGGGACATCTAGCTGTAGATGACCAAACCTTATTTTGTAATTGCAAAAATAAATATTCTTTACACTAAATCATTTATGTGCATACTTTGCATACACGTATGCGTCTTACAAATATAATAGATAATATAATATACTTATACAATTATAATATATTCATAAAAATAATATATAAATAATACAAAAACAAATGAAATCTTTAAAATAATAATAAATAAATAAATACATAAATAAATAAACCTAAATACTTTTTACAACACCAAAATCAAATGTCATTTCTTATGACATCATTTTCTAACTGCGGCTTACCTATTAAATTAGTACACGTGATGCACGTGCAATTCGTTTACTGCACAATTCGTTTACTGCACGTGCAATACGATAAGACATCAGCGTATGATTAAGATTTTAAAAATGCCCCTAATCAATATTAGCACTTAAGACTTTGTAAGCAATGACAATTCTTGGCGTAACTGAAACTACATACGTTGTAAGTAAACTGACTGAAATAATAAACCTTTATAATATTTACTGTTTATTTAAACGTATATTATATACGTACTGCCACCTCATGGAAAGGTTTATATAAGCCTAAAATACATTTCTTTTGTCAGTGGAATAAATATTATTTAAAATATTATTAAAACGTTGACAGAAAAGCTTCTTATCGCTTACAAAAGGAACATGGGCTTTAAAAAAAAAAGGAACAAATGAAGAAGAAAGAAATACTAATAACTTATTAATTGCAGTCTTTGTATACACATTAAGATGAGTCTGTAGACAAAATACGCCTGCACAAGGGCTATTGTACCAGAGTCCACTAGGGCTGTCCATGATAATTATTTGAAGCAGAAAAACAACTATGACAAATATTTCTTTGTTGTCAGGCTACGTGACTCACTAATCAGCACTCGACAAACGGCTAAAACCGGTTTTATTTCCCATGGCGGAAACATGTAAAATCTTGGCGTTGAGCCAAGACAAGTCTGCGGACGCTCAAACAAGAAACAAAGAGCTTGGTGGCCTGGCACGTTGCCAAGCTTGTCAATATCAACCGCAGTTGTTGGTCGCTTGAGCACAGCTGGATACTGTTACATTAATGTGGCGGGCAGACGCCGCGGCGCCATGCGCGATATGTCATACGCAGGATAAAGATTTACTTTATTTCCTTGGCGATTACTCACCAAGTTGTTATTACTAATAATAGACCTAGTACAGGTTCATAATAACCACCTACTCCCTGTGGCCATATTTGGACAACCATAATTATTGATTACTAGAATACCAGAATTAGATTAGTGTATCTGGTTCAATGGTTGACATCCAATAGCCCATGATTAATGAATCGGTTTGCTCTAGTGATTTTGTTAGACAAAGCAAACCGTTTGGTTGTGTGGGTTTTACAGATAAAGAAATGTAGGCCTAATCCCCACATATTACGTTGACACGGGATTAAACAGTATTACTCAACTAAATGGAAAATTCTCTGACGATATCTATACAAAAGGTCATGGTTCAGTCCCTGAATGAGGGATGTAATAGAGACACGTAAACTCTAATCTCACGGAGTTACGTAATATATTTGCCAGCTCCTGGAGTATGGGTCAAGGTCATGAAGGTTCAATTACTAGTGCTTTTGACACCTTGATTATGAGTCACGTCCAATTACTAGTACCCTTGACACCTTGACAATGAGACATGTTCAATTACTAGTACTTTTGACACCTGGACCCAATTTCACAAAACGTAACTCTACGACTAAACAACAATTCTTATTACTATTATAGTGCAACAAATATAGTTAGAAATACACATATTTCATTTTCTTTTGTTCTTAAAATGCTCCATTGTTTTGTAATGGTGTAATTTTCTTCGTGAAATAGATGCCGAACATTTGTAAATGTATACCCGGTATAACTGCTAGTCGCAGACGTAAATTTACGATGTTTTGTAAAAATGTCCCCTGGGCCCCGTTCCACGAAGCGATCTTAGCGGTAAGATCATCTCAAGTACATGAAATAGACATGCACTGAAGTCTTCGTGGAACGGGGCCCTGGATTATGAGTTATGTCAATTGTTTTAAATCCGGTAGCCGATGTGTTATTGTGCTGGGGTGTCGTTACAAATTAATACATTAATTACCTCCGTTACCTTTTCTTCCTTCTATTTCTACATTTTGTTAGTAAATTTGTTACAAGTTATAATCATATTTTATTTTATTGCCTGTAATATATCCATATTGTGAAATGTTTGGAGAGGCTTTAATATAGGCAAACGCCTGTTGGCCAATTCCCCGGATGTTTTTGAACGGCAATAAATATTGTTTAAACCAATTACCTCTGTTTCATACGGACCTTGTCAAAGGTGTTCAGCATGTATCAAATGTAATAGCTGAATGGAAAGGTGTTTTCAATCTGAACACAGTGACAGTGGTTTCGTTTTGATATTTAGTTATTTAAAATATCAGTGTATTTATCACCCTCCTCTAATGTAATGATCTCTTATGTCATTCTTCCAAAGGGATCAACTATTTGTATTTGTAAAATGTTCTCTCCATCAGTTACCCAAGAAAGGTATTTACAGCTGTGAGACACAAGAAAGGTACGGTACTTATAGCCGTGAGACCCAAGAAAGGTACTTACAGTTGTGAGACCCAAGAAAGGTACTTGCAGCCGTGAGACCCAAGAAAGGTACTTACAGCCGTGAGACCCAAAAAGGTACTTACAGCCGTGAGTTACAAGAAAGGTACTTATAGCCGTGAGACCCAAGAAAGGTACTTACATCCGTGAGACCCAAGAAAGGTACTTGCAGTCGTGAGACCCAAGAAAGGTACTTGTAGTCGTGAGACCCAAGAAAGGTATTTACAGCCGTGAGACCCAAACAAGGTACTTACAGCCGTGAGTCACAAGAAAGGTACTTACAGCCGTGAGTCACAAGAAAGGTACTTGCAGCCGTGAGACCCAAAAAGGTACTTACAGCCGTGAGTCCCAAGAAAGGTACTTACAGCCGTGAGACACAAGAAAGGTACTTACAGCCGTGAGACACAAGAAAGGTACTTACAGCCGTGAGTCCCAAGAAAGGTACTTCCAGCCGTGAGACCAAGAAAGGTACTTACAGCCGTGAGACACAAGAAAGGTACTTACAGCCGTGAGTCCCAAGAAAGGTACTTCCAGCCGTGAGACCAAGAAAGGTACTTACAGCCGTGAGTCCCAAGAAAGGTACTTACAGCCGTGAGACCCAAAAAGGTACTTACAGCCGTGAGACCCAGGAAAGGTACTTACAGCCGCGAGACTCAAGAGAGGTACTTGCAGCTGCGAGACTCAAGAGAGGTACTTGCAGCCGTGAGACACAAGAAAGGTACTTACAGCCGTGAGATACAAGAAAGGTACTTACAGCCGTGAGTCCCAAGAAAGGTATTACAGCCGTGAGACCCAAGAAAGGTACTTACAGTTGTGAGACCCAAGAAAGGTACTTGCAGCCGTGAGACCCAAGAAAGGTACTTACAGCCGTGAGACCCAAAAAGGTACTTACAGCCGTGAGTTACAAGAAAGGTACTTATAGCCGTGAGACCCAAGAAAGGTACTTACATCCGTGAGACCCAAGAAAGGTACTTGCAGTCGTGAGACCCAAGAAAGGTACTTGCAGTCGTGAGACCCAAGAAAGGTATTTACAGCCGTGAGACCCAAACAAGGTACTTACAGCCGTGAGTCACAAGAAAGGTACTTACAGCCGTGAGTCACAAGAAAGGTACTTGCAGCCGTGAGACCCAAAAAGGTACTTACAGCCGTGAGTCCCAAGAAAGGTACTTACAGCCGTGAGACACAAGAAAGGTACTTACAGCCGTGAGACACAAGAAAGGTACTTACAGCCGTGAGTCCCAAGAAAGGTACTTTCAGCCGTGAGACCAAGAAAGGTACTTACAGCCGTGAGACACAAGAAATGTACTTACAGCCGTGAGTCCCAAGAAAGGTACTTCCAGCCGTGAGACCAAGAAAGGTACTTCCAGCCGTGAGTCCCAAGAAAGGTACTTACAGCCGTGAGTCCCAAGAAAGGTACTTACAGCCGTGAGACCCAAAAAGGTACTTACAGCCGTGAGACCCAGGAAAGGTACTTACAGCCGCGAGACTCAAGAGAAGTACTTGCAGCTGCGAGACTCAAGAGAGGTACTTGCAGCCGTGAGACACAAGAAAGGTACTTACAGCCGTGAGATACAAGAAAGGTACTTACAGCCGTGAGATACAAGAAAGGTATTACAGCCGTGAGACCCAAGAAAGGTACTTACAGTTGTGAGACCCAAGAAAGGTACTTGCAGCCGTGAGACCCAAGAAAGGTACTTACAGCCGTGAGACCCAAAAAGGTACTTACAGCCGTGAGTTACAAGAAAGGTACTTATAGCCGTGAGACCCAAGAAAGGTACTTACATCCGTGAGACCCAAGAAAGGTACTTGCAGTCGTGAGACCCAAGAAAGGTACTTGCAGTCGTGAGACCCAAGAAAGGTATTTACAGCCGTGAGACCCAAACAAGGTACTTACAGCCGTGAGTCACAAGAAAGGTACTTACAGCCGTGAGTCACAAGAAAGGTACTTGCAGCCGTGAGACCCAAAAAGGTACTTACAGCCGTGAGTCCCAAGAAAGGTACTTACAGCCGTGAGACACAAGAAAGGTACTTACAGCCGTGAGACACAAGAAAGGTACTTACAGCCGTGAGTCCCAAGAAAGGTACTTCCAGCCGTGAGACCAAGAAAGGTACTTACAGCCGTGAGTCCCAAGAAAGGTACTTACAGCTGTGAGTCCCAAGAAAGGTACTTCCAGCCGTGAGACCCAAAAAGGTACTTACAGCCGTGAGACCCAGGAAAGGTACTTACAGCCGCGAGACTCAAGAGAGGTACTTGCAGCTGCGAGACTCAAGAGAGGTACTTGCAGCCGTGAGACACAAGAAAGGTACTTACAGCCGTGAGATACAAGAAAGGTACTTACAGCCGTGAGTCCCAAGAAAGGTACTTACAGCCGTGAGATACAAGAAAGGTATTACAGCCGTGAGACCCAAGAAAGTTACTTACAGCCGCGAGACCCAAGAAAGGTACTTACAGCCGCGAGACCCAAGAAAGGTACTTACAGCCGCGAGACCCAAGAAAGGTACTTACAGCCGTGAGTCCCAAGAAAGGTACTTACAGCCGCGAGACACAAGAAAGGTACTTACAGCCGTGAGACACAAGAAAGGTATTACAGCCGCGAGACACAAGAAAGGTACTTACAGCCGTGAGACCCAAGAAAGGTATTACAGCCGCGAGACCCAAGAAAGGTATTACAGCCGCGAGACACAAGAAAGGTACTTACAGCCGTGAGACCTAAGAAAGGTACTTACAGCCGTGAGACTCAAGAAAGGTACTTACAGCCGTGAGACCCAAGAAAGGTACTTACAGTTGCGAGACACAAGTAAGGTACTTACAGCCGTGAGACACAAGAAAGGTACTTACAGCCGTGAGACACAAGAAAGGTACCTACAGCCGTGAGATACAAGAAAGGTACCTACAGCCGTGAGACACAAGAAAGGTACTTACAGCCGTGAGACACAAGAAAGGTACATACATCTGTGAGACCCGCCAACGGTACGTCTGTCAGTACTGATGAGCTCCCACCAGACACAAATGTGTGATACGATAGAAGCCGATCATAGGTGTACGGGTTCTCTTATTTTTTTTTTTTTTTTATTATTATTATTATATGGTGTTTTGGGGTTTTTTTTGTTGTTGTTTTTTGTGGGGGTTTTTTGTGTGTGGGTTTGTTTTGTTGTGGGGTTTTTTTTGGGGGGAGGGGGTAATTGGGCAGACTGGTTTTTGCCCTAATTAAACGAAAATGCCCGAATATCTCTATCATTTCTGACCCAATTTGAGGATTGTGCTCCAGCTGTGTGATACACTTATAAAGCCGATGGTACCAGTGGAACTGTTCGCGATCGCCCGGCCTTCTAAACATGCCACTGGTGTGTGTTCCACTGTTCGCGATCGCCCGGTCTTCTAAACATGCCACTAGTGTGTGTTCCACTGTTCGCGATCGCCCGGCCTTCTAAACATGCCACTGGTGTGTGTTCCACTGTTCGCGATCGCCCGGCCATCTAAACATGCCACTGGTGTGTGTTCCACTGTTCGCGATCGCCCTGCCTTCTAAACATGCCACTGGTGTGTGTTCCACTGTTCGCGATCGCCCGGCCATCTAAACATGACACTGGTGTGTGTTCCACTGTTCGCGATCGCCCGGCCTTCTAAACATACCACTGGTGTGTGTCCAGGAGTCTTAAAGGAAACATGTCACGTAACCTATATTTGGCACCAACCATGTACAATTAATTATAAACTGAATCACCTAAAAAAAAAAAAAAAAAAAAAAAAATTAATTAAAATATCTCCATAAGAAAACCCCAGATACGAGCTCTTAGCGGAAATTGCCGATCTTTAATGAGGTCCGTGACGTCAGAGACGCGTCGCTTGATCTGAAGCCTTACACTTAAAAGCATTAGTCCGTACCACTCATAAACAGCTTACCAAAACAATGAGTGTTCGTTCGCAAAACGTTTTGCCGTATCAATCTGAGCTGTTAGTAAATGAAGAAAGACACACATTTACTTACAACAGTGATACTGAAGAAAAAACGGATAGCGAGTCGGAGGGTGGAGAAACCGATGGTGCCAGACCAGACCGGTCGACCAATTTACAGTCCGGAGCCCGAAAGTAACCCGGAGACAAAACCAAAACTCGGATGCTAATGCCGAGGTGTATACTGTTCATATTTAGCATAAAGATACACCTCGATATGATGTATTTAAATATGTAAAAAATATAAATGTAGGACAAACATTGTTTTTTGTTTTTTTCGAAACATCTGAACGACAAAACCGTTACCTATGTTAAACAACAGTGTGGTTTTGTATAACGACATCACTAGAGCACTTTGATTTATTTATCATTGGCTGTGGGATGTCAAACGTTTTAATAATTTTGACATACAGACACGGCGGATCAGTGTGGGGGGCCGAGGGTGATATCTTAAGACAGTAATCTGTCATGCTCTATATCAGGCACTGCGGAGCGGGGGGGGGGGGGGGGGGGGGGGGGGGGGATGAATCAAAACTTAATTTTGAATCAAAAATATTATTGGTAGTGAATCTTAAGGCAGAGATGAATTTTACTTGTAGAAAGAAGGAAATTGCATTTCAGGACCTCTACTTTTAAAAATTTTACTTTGCGCCCTCGATTCACGGTCTTTGATATACCAGATTTCTCGCTCCAACCAGTGCATCACGACTGGTATATCAAAGACCGTGGTATGTGCTATCCTGTCTATGGGGTGGTGCATATAAAAGATCCCTTGCTGCTAATCGAAAAGAATAGCCCATGAAGTGGGGACAGCGGGTTTCCTCCCTCAATATCTGTGTGGTCCTTAACCATTATGTCCGACGCCATATGACATTTCCTTCCTTGATATACATGTACCAGTTTACCCATGTATCTTTGCACAAATTAGAGCTGAATGGGCAAGAAAAGTTAAAATGAAAATGAAATGTACTCGTTCAATGCAACACTGAGGAACCGTTTTACGGGCTACTGTTCTAGACTGTTCCATTTAAATTCTCTGAGAACTGAAAGTTGCTATATTTGTTACTCTCTTCAGTACCGGTATATAATAAAGCTAGATTTCATGTTCAGATAACTCATTTTTATAGACATCTGTCACCCAAATCGAATGTTATTTTAACCAAGTGCTTTTGGGTTGAGATCGATGGGTCACACTAACCATATATCCAGCTTGACAACACCTCGGCATATTTTAAAATTTAGCTGTTTGGTGTTTAACACTTGGTTTCGATTTTGAGATAATCATAGATAATCTGTCTGTCTGTCTATCTATCTATCTATCTATATCTATATATATATATATATATATATAGACACGCATACATACATACACACACACACGCACACACACACACACACACATGTATATGTATATATTTTGTTTCCTCTCTCTCTCTCTCTCTCTCTCTCTCTCTCTCTCTCTCTCTCTCTCTCTCTCTCTCTCCTCTCTCTCTCTCTCTCTCTCTCTCTGCGTGTGTGTGTTTTGAAACCATATCACTGTTATTAATACAATCTCGTACATTAAACGCCCTCCCTACTTCCCCGCTGTCAAATATTGGTTTGTCAAGTATGGTCGGGAAGTATTTTCCGTTCTGTGTTTATTAAAATGAATACACATCCACATTTCAGTATATTCTTCTAAAACAAAATATGTTTAAGTACTGTAAGCTATCTAGTATGTTGACATCAATGGTTATTTCATAAAATAGTATTATCAGCTAAAAATATGGTAGCTTTTTTCACTGGTGTAGCCAGGATTTTATACTGAGGCGCACACTGACATTGAGGAAGGGGGAGAACACATTGTCTGTGAGTCGGGTTACAAAATGTACAGAGCGACAGGAAAATATAAACGGTGGCGGGGGTGGGGGAAGAGATGTGGTTGAGAGAGCCATGGTCTCCATGCCCTACCCTCGGCTACGTCAGCGTTTTTTGTTTGATTGTTTGTTGTTGCTGTGTTTTGAGTTTTGTTGTTGTTTGTTGTTGTTTGCTTGTTTGCTGTTATGTGTGTTCGGGGGTAGGGGTGGGGTGTTGTTTTTGTTTGCTTGCTTGCTGTTATGTGTGTTAGGGGTGGGGTGTTGTTTTTGTTTGCTTGCTTGCTGTTATGTGTGTTGGGGGTGGAGTGTTGTTTTTGTTTGCTTGTTTGCTGTTATGTGTGTTGGGGGGGGGGGGAGGGGGGGTGTTGTTTTTGTTTGCTTGCTTGCTATGCTATGTGTGTTAGGGGTGGGGTGTTGTTTTTGTTTGCTTGTTTGCTGTTATGTGTGTTGGGCGGACAAAAGAATACCGGTTCCGAGTACACAATTGCACTGCACCCAGGGGAAGCTGGACAAAAGAATACCAGCCTACCCTACCCCACTCTCAAATACTTGCTGCTGGTGGTCTACTTGGTACTTGGTGACACTGAAAAGGAGGACGCCGTCAACTACAACATCATCTGGAAAATAACCCCGGAACAACTGCGCCTTGCCTACCGGTGTTACACAATTGCACGAGTCTCCCCTGGGTTGTCATGCCACGACCAGACGCGGTCAGGCCCTTTCTAAGGGCCCTATGGGCAACCTAGGGAGACACCCAAATCTTCTCATCAAAACTGCTCACCTTTTTCTCTTTGGCATTTAACTGCTCCAACAAAATTCCATAGCACCATTACCCCCCCCCCCCCCCTCCGCCTGTTACCGATCACGGTCGGGCTGCTGGTGCTCCCTTGCACCTGCCAGTGCAGGCGGTCCCTCCTCCTACCCACCCCCACCTTTCCTGTCCTGGACAGAGAAGCCGGCCGAGGCCGACTCTTTTGCCCAGGACAGGCGTGCGCTACAACAGCTTGTTCCGAATGTGCACGTAAAGCCCTATGACCTGACCTGATCTGAATCCGCAGTGACACAGTGTGCCACAACAGATACTGGTAGTAGCAATATATGTTTATAGTTCATTGATATTCTTTACCTAGTTCTATATATTCAACTTCAAGCTTCTGTATTTTTTTTTGTAGGCTGTATCTGCCTTACCTAGACAGATCCGTCCCTAGAATAGTGCCCTTTAAAAAAGGTTATCAAAGGCAAATTACAAAGAAATATATGATAGTCATATTTATATACGAAGCAAAGTTGATTCTATGACCTTTTCCTGGGTCCCCCTTCCCATTCTCCCGCCCCCAGTCAACACTAAAATTCACGATTTAGTGATTGAGATCTAAGAGTAACGGGTTTGAACTCTTCTAATAATAATTTTTTGGTTATAAAACTCCAAAAGAGGAAGTCACCACTGTCTGAAAATGGGTAATTTTGCTATCAAGAAAGAAAGAAATGTTTTATGTAACGACGCACCCAACACATTTTATTTACGGTTATATGGCGTCAGACATATGGTTATGGACCACACAGATTTTGAGAGGAAACCCGCTGTCGCCACTTCATGGGCTACTTTTTCCGATTAGCAGCAAGGGATCTTTTATTTGCGTTTCCCACTATATGTTTATAGTTCATTGATATTCTTTACCTAGTTCTATAGTTCACAGGCAGGATAGCACAAACCATGGCCTTTGTTGAACCAGTTATGGATCACTGGTCGGTGCAAGTGGTTTACACCTACCCATTGAGCCTTGCGGAGCAGTCACTCGGGGTTTAGAGTCGGTATCTGGATTAAAAATCCCATGCCTCGACTGGGATCCGAACCCAGTACCTACCAGCCTGTTGACCGATGGCCTAACCACGACGCCACCAAGGCCGGTCTTGCTATCAAGATGCCAAGGGGACAAAAAACATTCTTGGCTTATAATACTATATGCAAAATAATTCTTAAAATAGTTTTGAAATTATTGTTTAAAAATGGCTAATTTTGCAATTCAGATGCCAAGAACAGGCGTTTAAAGCCATCCAGTTTTTAAAATTTCCACGAAGGAACATCCCCCGGACTCCATACACATCTCGTGCCCACCCTACTTAACAAAATGCTCCGACGAGCTTCAAACCTCATATAATAATCTTTATTATTGCAGCTAGCGCTACAGATAACCGCAGCTAGTCATTTAGTATACACTTCCATTCGTACACTGTGATATACATACTGCAAATATTAAAACTTTTATTAAGATGCCCTTTTAACGAGCCAATGTGCCCCTCTTTTCGTAGTCCCCCCCCCCCCCCCCCCAAAAAAAAAAAATTATATATATTTCCTGGATCCGCCCATGTTTAGAGTGGAAACATGCTACATTGTTCCATTCCAAGGATCTTTTATACATACCATCCCGCAGACATAATAGCGCAGAATAGGTCTTTGATATACCAGCCCACCGACAGTGATTGATCCCTGACCGACCACTCATCAGGCGATCGCTTTACCTTTTTGTCTACATTTTGCCTGGATACCTATACCTATAGCCAAATAGTGTAGGCCTACTGTTAAAATAATAATAATAATAATAACCTCAGTGAAGGAGGTGGCATCTGTAATGTTTACATGTATCCTATCAAATATGACGTGGGTTTCTTTTTTGTCCTAGCTCAACTTATGTTTTTTTATTATCTAGGTGTTCTTTCTCTTTTTTTTTCTTTTTTTTTAAAGCTACCGTTACGTTTTAAATCACAATGATCACGTTTAAATAGACATCTGACATTAACGAATGTTAGATTTCAAAAATGACATTTACAACTGCCTTCGTTTCACACGTGACATTCACAACGCCGATATCGTGGGTGCAAATGAACGTATATTTCACCCACACCACTCATTGACGTATCTGGTTTGACAAACACATGGTCATGTTTATCTTTATCGTTTCCCAGTCGGTGGAGCGTTCATCTGGGGTGGTTGGGGTCGAACTTCACCGGCGAAGCAATTGGCTTTATTCTCGCCCCAATCAGTGTCTGAATGTGTAGGTTCGAGTCATAGTCATGGGCCCCGTTCCACGAAGCGATCTTAGCCCTAAGATTACCTTAGGCGCATAGCTACCCTATGCACTTAAGTTGATCTTAGGGCTAAGATCGCTTCGTGGAACGGGGCCCAGGACTTTGACTGTGACACAGAACAGTGATTAAAACACTCCGGAGCTCAATTTCGGATGTGTGCTATCTGTTCGTTTTCTACATTAGCTTTTACATTAAAACATATTTTATTTTACAAATATCAAAATAATCGGGCACTAGTTTGACAAGGAAAGAAATAGTGATGCAAGAGATTACACAAACAATACTTCACGTGCAGTCAAACCCTCGTTATCACACTTACAAATAATCCATAAGGTAATTTAAATGATATTTTATTTATCAGGATAGTAGACTCGAATGATCCTGTAGGCTATGTCGCAACTGGTGTAGGGCTATAGACTATACAAATATATCAAAGGCCGTGGTACACTTTGTAGTAAGGGAGCCAAGGCTGAAATATCGGTCACGGTGAACCCTTTTGCTATACTTTTTAAACACTTTTTATTTGAAGTTTATCATCTTAGAAGTTATGAAATGTTGGTCTGCTCTGCGAAATCCATTGCGAATGTTATATAGGGCACATATTTCATGTCATGTCATGTCATAGGGTTTTACGTGCACATTCAGAACAAGCTGTTGTAGCGCACGCCTGTCGTGGGCACAAGAGCCGGCCTTGGCCGGCTCCTCCGTCCACGACAGGAAAGGTGGGGGGGGGGGGGGGGGGGGGGTGAGAGGAAGAGGAGGGACCGCCTGCACTGGCAGGTGCAAGGGAGCACCAGCAGCCCGATCAAATCGTATTTCATGGGCACGACTTCTTTTTATAAAAAAGTTTCGAATTTGTTTTTGGAAAGGTGTATCACAAATGATGCAAAAGAACAACATATAATGTTTTAGAGTAGATAAATCATGAAAAAAATATTTTAGATTTTTTTTGTTTTGTCATAACAGGTAAAAAGCAAGATATAGGCCAATCTATTACGTTTCCGGCGACGTCGACGACAATGTCAACATTTACATTTAGCTCGAACGTTAAATTTACGTTTAGTCCCATTTCTAAAAAAAAAACCCCACTATTTAATCCTACTTCATTGAAAGTTGGGTTATAGCTGTGCCTATGTATGTTTATCACAATGCTTGTTTAAAACATTATTTCAAAATTTTAGTTTTTAATTAAAGTACTATTAATTAGCATTTAGCTCAATGTTACGTTTTCGAACTTATATCGAGTTTTTTTTTTTTTAATATATGCCCATTTTTGGCACGGTACAAGTCTTATATCAATAAATCCTAATTTATAGTTTGAAAAACAATTTGAAGTTTATTAAGTTAAAATTTAAAAGTTAATTGATTTGCCTTTAACATGCATTGGGATGAATATTTCTGTATGAGCGACACAGAATAAATTTAAGGTTAGCAATATATTAAATTCCAAGGAATTCTAGTCTTTTATTGTTGTGTAGATATCAAGATTCAAATGTAACATTCGATTAAGAAACGTGTCATGTATGTTATGAAGAGTGGGACAAATAGTACATTTCTGAAAATAAATTTATATGAAAATGATGCAATTGTATAAATACTTTTTAAATACTGCTTGTAATAATAGTTATGCATCAGCTGTTATTGTTATTATATACACTTATTCATTATTTAACTCAAACATTTTCGTAACATTTTTGTGCCTTTTAATTTCCGGTGTTCATATTGTTTGAATCGTCACATACACAGACGTTCATGAAGCCATTCTATGGGTTAACCTATTTGTAAGTGAGAGGGTGGGGGTGAGGGCAGGCCTATTTTTACCCAAATTAAACGAAATGCTCGAATCTGGACAACAATGTTTATTCATTTGCATGACTACCAAACAGCTATGTTTATAGGGTTTCATTTCATATTTTTACATGGCTTAGTACTAACGTTGTGAGAAGAATTATAGAAATATTTAGTGAAAGGTTTTCGGGCCGGATCATTTCTCCCGAATGTGAAGATTTGTTCCAGCGCTGGTGTATGTGCATGTGCGTGTGCGTGTGTGTGTGTGTGTGTGTGTGTGTGTGTGTGGTTGTGTGGTTGTGTGCGCGTGTGTGCGTGTATGTGTGTGTATGTGTGTATATATGTGTGTGTGTGTGTGTGTGTGTGTGAGAAAGAGAGAGAGGGAGAGAGAGAGAGGGAGAGAGAGCGGGGGGGGGGGGGGGGGGAACCGTGACGGTATAGTCATAAAATCTGTTTTTACTAGTATACAATCCAGAGTTTATTACTGCACTTTCCCCCCTGTTTTTTCAATGTTGAAATAGACCAACAAGTTCGCCTACTGCCAATCTAATTAAAATTAGCTCCACTATTACATGTGGATCTAACACCAGCCAGTTGGAGCTCATGTCCACCAATCAAAACCTTACTTGCAGAATCCTGCCAGTGATTTAAAACTAACAACACTGCGTAGTCCCCAATGTCCAGGTAACATTTCGTCTGTAAATAATAATTTAAATATTGACCAATCACACTTCGCCTTTTATAACGTTATTTGGGAGCATACAAATTCTAAAAATATCGGGCGAGTCTATTTTAGTGGCCGCAGTACAGCGAACCATACCATATCAGTCTTCAATTTTACATTAAAAATTATTTAGTTATTTAGTTATATAAAAAAAACTAACTAAATCAGTCTTCAGTTTTACATTACAAATTATTTATTTCATAAAATAAAACATGTTTTAAGGCATTCGTAATTCACACGAAACATGTCGTAATTCGGAATTTTTTCAAATTATTTTTAAATCACTGGCAGGATTCTGCAAGTAAGGTTTTGATTGGTGGACATGAGCTCCAACTGGCTGGTGTTAGATCCACATGTAATAGTGGAGCTAATTTTAATTAGATTGACCTACTGCATAAATAGTCTCGCCCGATATTTTTAGAATTTGTATGCTCCCGAATAAAAGGCGAAGTGTAATTGGTCGATATTTAAATTGTTATTTATAGATGAAATGTCACCTGAACATGGGAGTCCACGCAATGCTGTTAAATGGTAGACCCAGTATAGCTAATGTTAATCAGATTGACTTTAACGGTACGAGAGCTAGACGGACATTTGGGCAGTTATCACGCTCTCTAAGTTATTTGGGCAGTTATGTCTAAAGGGCCTGCTACACGATACGATAGAATCGGACCGAGTTACTCGTACGAGTCACTGGCACGAGTCAATCGGACCGATTGAATCGGACGTGTTGCCACACGGTACTTGTCAATCGTACGAAACGTGACGTCATTGAACAAATATCCTTCCTGTAACCATGGTAAACAATGTTGTGTGTTGATAAGTAGGCGGCTGTCGTAACGTCTCTGTATTTATATAAATGACTGGACACACCCAACACAGAGTTGTGCCACTGATACAACTCTATGAGCTGTTGGGTCTGTACCCGACGACAAGTGAATAGAGTTTTCCGCCATTACACTCAGAACGTCAACGTTATCTGCGCCACGATCTGATTGGTCAACGTCCCCAAACGCCCGATTCAGTCGTATGAAAATAGAACAATATGCTTGTTGGCGTTGCAATCCGAGTGACTCGTACGAGTCATTCGTATCGTGTAGCAGGGCCTTAATAAGAGAGCGTAATAACTCCAAATGTCCGTCTAGCTCTTACCGTCAGCGTTCTCGGGCTATACTAGCAAGTGTGGTACCTGTCGAAAATGGAACCATCTGAATCAAATGTAATTTTTTTTTAATAATAATAATAAACCCGCGTCAGCTGGAAAAACTGGAGATCTGGCAGCAGGCGAAATAGGACAATACAGCCTACATTCAGTGCCAGACTGCGCACAGTCTTCGAACCTTGTTGACTCTGTGCTTTTCTTAATAAACAACAGGAAAGATATTTATTAATCGATGTAGAATTCTCATAACATTTATTGTTTGTGTTTCTAGAAGTAACAGTTACAGACCCAGACGTAAAAAAAACAACAACAAAACGAAACAATACTCGCCAGACCCATAGTCGTACGGGTTTCCATTTTTGTAGGGGGCAGGCTGGGTTTTGCCTGAATTTAACGAAAATGCCCGAATCTGCATAACATTATTAGCATTACTACCAAACAACTAATTTATAGGATAGAATGATGGAAATACATTAAAAGGTATCAGGTATTAGCACATTTTGCCCGAATATTTGTATTACTTTTGCCCTTATTTTATGTTTTGATCCAGCACTAGGAGGGAAGGCAGTTGCCCCCCCCCCCCCCCTCCCCACAACCTGTCTTGTATGCTTACGATCAGACCCAGATCCAAAATCGGTTCGTTTGAAACCATAAGTTTTTAAGTGTCGACTCCCACTCAGAGGACTCCCCTTCCCCCCACCCCTTCCTACCCCCACCCCTTCCTGCCCCGGAACCACCCACTGACTATATCAGAGGCTGGACCCGTGGTAGGCGTGCCTGAACCTTTATTGAATATGGGCACGTAAATAGAGTTCCCATTCCCATAGGGAATTGTGAAGTCACTACGCAGACTTTTCTTTCACTAACCATTAATCCATTGTCCTGGAAAGATGGTCCACATAGCCAAATTGGATGTGTTCAGGACAGCGTGCTTTAACCTTCATTGGATTTAAAGATGAAAATAAATTTAATTTAATGAATTACAATGTAATTCACATTCAAACACAACATTTGTGAAACCACGCTGTGGCGTAAGACCTATGCTTGCGCTATGTACAATGAAATGCGACTATAATGGTCACGAAAATTAATATTCCTTCAGATTTTATTAATTTCAGTATATTAAATAGCCGCCAATGAATCAGTTTACTGATATTGTGTTGTGCGGTTATTCCAAATGTAAAATAATGACATCATACGATACGCAATATACTGCCACTATTGCAAAAATCGACCTAGAATGATGTTATCATAGCGTTGAACGCCCAAGTCAGTCAACAGCCCCGGATGCTAATAATAACCCGAACAAAGAAATATCTGTTGCTAGCAGCCGACAGCAGCTGTCCCGTTTGCACGATGTTTCAGCCTTCAGGAAAATCCCCACAGCTCCCGTGGAAAATTTGAGTGGAAATTTCCACTCGAGTCAGCACTCATTGTCGGCTGGGAGTGTTCTGACCTCTAGTCGTCAATCATTTGGCTGGCAAGCAGCCAGCAATTTAGATGTATCTGTCTGCCTTGTTTAGAACTGACGCAGACGAGTTTTTGTTGAACATTTGGCATCTGGCATGTTGTAGGCGAAAAGGGAAAAAAGGAATGTTTTTTTTCTCTTTTTTTTGTTTGTTTGTTTCCTGGGTGGGTTTTTTGTTGTTGTTGTTGTTGTTATTATTGTGTGGCTTTTTGTTTGTTTTGTGTGGGGTTTTTTTAATAAATACATAAAAAGGTCGTTATTGATTTAAAATAAATAATTTAATACTTACATTTTAAAAAGGTGCTTTATTTACCGACTGCCTAGAACACATTGATTTATTAATCAGCTATTTGACGGTAAACATTTGGTCATTACGACACGTAGACAGGAAACCCGTTGCTTGTTTTCCCTCACTAGCAGCAAGGCATCTTTTATATACACTTTTGATATACCAGTCGTGGAGCACCAGTTGGAACGAGAACACAATCAGTGATTAAGTCAACGAGGGGAATCGACCTAATCGCACCAGGCGAGCTCTAAAAAGCTTTTTATTGTTATTTCCATTATCGGCCAATATAGATGTCCCAGTCAAACTATAATTAATGCACTTGTGAATATTGTAGGTGCCCCTTTTGAACCTTGAATACTGGAGATGCCCATTTTAAACGCTGCACCCCATGCCTGGAAAAATCCCGTATCCGTATGTATTGTGTGGGGTCGGTATTTAGCTCAGTTGATAAGACAGCTAGCCCGAGGTGCCTGCGTCGTAGGATCGACTCATCCCACTTCTAGCTTTCCCCAGTCGCATCTAGTACAGCATAACTGGTTATCTCGAATACTAGCCCAGTGGTAAAGCGCTCGCTTGATGCGTGGTCGGTGTAGGATCGATGGCCGTCCGTGAGCCCATCGGGCTATTTCTCATTTCAGCCAGTGCACCACAACTGGTATATCAAAGGCCGTGGTATGTGCTATCCTGTCTGTAGGATGTTGCATATAAAAGATCCCTTGTAGCGGGTTTCCTCTCTAAAACTATACGTCAAAATTACCAAATGTTTGACATCCAATAGCCAATGATTAATAAATCAATGTGCTCTAGTGGTGTCGTTAAACAAAACAAACTTAACTTTAATTGACCAAGAGAAAAATACGAATTAACATTTGGATGTTTAAACGTTCTCATTACATAACTACTAGGGCTAAACAAGTGGGATATCAACGGCCTTGGTACGTGCTGTCCTGATATAAAAGATAAGTTGGTACTAATGAAAACAAATGTAGCGGGTTACCTCTTTAAGACTGTATGTCCGAATTACGAAATGTTTGACGTTCAATTGCCGTTGATTAATAAGTTTGTGCTCTAGTGGTGTCGTTGAACAAAACTAACCTTTAACTGTATTGGGTGTTAGAGAAGAAACTCGCAATCGCCATATATAAACACTAGCAATGAGATATGCCAGTCGTAGAGTTGTATGGTTGGTGGGAATTTTTAACGGATGTATAACGAGTCATTATTTATTGTTTGGTGGTTGGAAGATGTACCACCATGGTCATCTGAGTGTTTTGGGTTGATACTTTCTGTGTAATGCACGTTTGTGTTCTTGGAAATACAGGGGTGTGTGCGCAAAGCGAATTTTGTTCTTTTTTTAAAGTTGCAAACCCTAATCCCGTGAAAATTAACATTAAATCTGGGTAGTCTACACACATATCTGGATAAAGTTGCAACGGAGTGAAACAAGAGTCTGTGAGGTTGAAGCATGGAAATACCCTCTAAAATAGATTGGAGCTCGTCTCCATAACCGTTACTTCTTGGAGGTACGTGCGTTTTTAGAATTATAAAAAATGCATTTTGTTATATTACACTTCGGATGACCAAAAACCCTTCAAGTGTTCAGAAATTGATAATCTAATGTAAGTAACTGTCTGATTTCAATAATAAAATATGGGTGTAGGTCTAATAATAATGATATATTCGCCGTAATGCTTAAAAACTGGGCTCTGCTACTTTAAATATATTTTTCGAGGGAGCATGACCCGAGCCCCACAGTCTAGAAACCCCCCCCCCCCCCCCCCCCCCCCCGTGCATAATTCCATGCCCAGGCGCCTGGAACACAACGGGTTAAACATGCTTGATCAGAACTCGTAAAACCAGGAACCTTTGAGTTTCAAAACAGGATGTCAAACAGCGACATTTGCTCGTTTAAAGTTAAAACCGGACGCCAACCAGTTGACACCAAGGAAATAGTGTAGTGAATTTGTATTAATAGTTTTCGGTAAGTTATATCCTTTATCCACGCAAAGCACGAATATACAGCATTACTAAATTTGTGTACTTTCGTTATGACATGACAATTACAGCTAGACATATACAATGAAATAAAAAGAAACTATTAAAGCCGCCGATCTTATAGTTATTAAGCAAGGTACAATATGTTTGGAAGGAGGGAAGAAATTTTTATTTAACGACGCAGTCATCACATGTTATTTACGGTTATATGGCGTCAGACATATGGTTAAGGACCACACAGATATTGAGAGAGGAAACCCGCTGTCTCCACTGCATGGGCTACTCATTTCGAGTATCAGCAAGGGATCTTTTATATGCACCATCCCACAGACATGGTAACACATACCACGGCCTTTGATATACCAGTCGTGGTGCACTGGCTGGAGCGAGAAATAGCGCAATGGGCTCACCGACGGGGATCGACCCCAGACCGACCGCGCATCAAGCGAACGCTTTACCACTGGGTTACGTCCCGCCCGAATATGTTTGGCTATTGCAGCTTTTTAACCTTTAACTTACACATTACTTAACTTTATGCTTAGTAAATTATGAAGTTTGGCAACTCCAACTTGTTTTTAGTCGTCTAAGGGGGCGGGATTTAGATCACTCGGTTGAGTGCTCGCTTGAGGTGCTTGCGTCGCAGGATCGAACCGCCTCGATGGATCCATGAACTGATTGGGGTTGTTTTTTTCTCGTTCTAACCTGTGCACCACAACTGGTTAAAGACCGTGGTGTGTGTTTTTTCTGTCTGTGGGAAAGTGCATATAAAAGATCCTTTACTGCATTAAGAAAAATGCAGCCAGCGGGTTTCCTCTGATGACTACGTGTCAGAATTACCAAATGTTTGACATTCAATGTGTTCTAGTGCTGTCGTTAAACAGACACAAAAAACAAAACCAGAACTTGTGTTTCTAGTAGCTCAAAAAGATATTACGGATTACCTCCCTTTCTTCGGATTACCTTCTCCTACTTGACGCAAAGGAAGTTTTGAAAATGACACATAACGGTTAATTAATGCATATTAATATGGCCTACCGATACTAAAATAAGTTTACAAACAAAGGTTCTATTATTTGCTAGATTGTATGCAACAAAACAATTCTGGAGATAAACATACTACATTTATTCAGGCCCGTCGTGGGAACCGCGGTAACTTGGGACGCCGGGGACCTGTACCTCCCCCTAGAGGCTGTGACCTACCCCCCCCCCCCCCCCCCCCCCATTGTACCTCCTCACTCCAAATATGGCACCTGGGGGCCTGTAATTCACTTAATTAATAAAACAGTTTAATGCGTTTTTATTAACCTCCTTCAGTTTACTATAAGAGAAAAATAGTAACCATTATGAAACGCAGTAAGTTCAGTACAATAGCATGAACTACAATAGCATTAAGTTCAATAAAATAACATGAATTACAATAACGCATACAATAAGCATTAAGTTCAATAAAATAACATGAACTACAATAACGCATACAACAGCATGAAGTTCAATAAAATAACATGAACTACAATAACGCATACAATAGCGGTCAGTTCAGTAAAATAGCATGAACTACAGTAACGCATACAATAGCATTCAGTTCAATAAAATAGCACGAACTACAGTAACGCATACAATAGCATTCAGTTCAATAAAATAGCATGAACTACAGTAACGCATACAATAGCATTAAGTTCAATAAAATAGCATGAACTACAGTAACGCATACAATAGCGTTCAGTTCAATTTAATAACCTGAACTACAATAACGCTAAAATAGCATTCTGTAAGTGAATCGACGTACGTGTAAATGAAGTTATTACATAATTTGTATTTCTCTCTCTTGCTTTACAGGGACAAACTCTAGTTTTTAACACTAAGTCATATTTTTTACTATTAGAGCCATTTTTGATAATTAAATTATTCTTTACTTAGATTTTATTATTTAGATTATCCATTTCCGTATATTCGAAGTGTTTTTGGTCATCCTGGTGTTTTTAATATCGCAAAATGCATTTATCATATTTTTTAAAACGCACGTGCGTCTGAGAAAAAACAGTTATGGAGTCGAGATTTAGTCTATTTTTAGAGGGTATTTCACCATTTCAAAGTCAAAGACTCATGTTTCACTCAATTGTAACGTTATCCAAATGTGTTACATGTTTGTAGATTAACTAAACTTGGTGTGCATTTTTATGGGCTGAAACTAAGGTCTGTCCTTTTAACTTAATTTTCGTCACGGCATCAGGAATTAGTTGAAGCTGTAGATTTATTGTTTTACATTAGTAAAGACAGCTAAAAGATTGGGATTTGTTTTTATTATTATTAATGTTTTTAAACAATATTTATTCAATAAATAAAGTGGATTGGCAAACAGATGATAATGTCACAAGTTATATTTAAACGACCGATAAACATAAAACATAACATTACAAAATATTATTTCAACCATTACCTGCAAACTACAAGTACTGTATTTGGACCAAGCCGACAAGTCGCACACATTTTCATATATACATGAGCTACAGATAAAAACTACTGATAAACTTACGATATTATAAAGCGAAACATGCATGCTGCACCAGACTAATATAATAATAATATAGTTAGAAGTAATGCACCATCATGTGTAATGTATGAAGTAAATTGCTTTGTTAAGACGATGAAACGGTGTAACAGATTGTACTGTATATAAGTTCAGTTCGGACAAGCAATCCTTGTTTCCAACACTGATTTAATTATGGGGAAGTGACACCGAGGCTTTAAAAGCGCCATTACGTCTTCTAAAAGCGTGTCTCTTCGTGTTGTTTCTTGCAGTTTGTATGTAATGGTCAGTTTTGTGAGTTTTTGTTTGTTTTAATTGGTCACATTTGAGTGTCCTGGTACCTAGTGTCGACAAATTCAATGTGCTTATTTAAAGATATATAATGAACAACACTCGAGCATTGTTATATGTTACACAGGTAGACAAATACCTACTATATGTTGTTTTGGGTTTTTTTTAATTTTGTGTAATACATATAAACCAAAGGCGCAAGACATGGGCTAGAATGTGATGAAAATATATCTAAAGCAATCATCTGTGCCTCAAAATGAGTAAAGCATTCACCAAAATACAGGATAGTACATACCAAAGCGTTTGAAGAAACGAAATGAATGATTATTGCACAGTAGACAGGGAGCGTGCTTTGAGAGAGAGAGAGAGAGAGAGAGAGAGAGAGAGAGAGAGAGAGAGAGAGAGAGAGAGAGAGATACAGAGAAAGAGAGACAGACAGAGAGAGAGAGAGAGAGAGAGAGAGACAGACAGAGAGAGAGAGAGAGAGAGAGAGAGGGGGGGGGGGGTATATGTTCCGGAAAATGCCATCTGCTAATACCGTCCGCTAAATCAGGAAGAGAGGGAGAGATAAAGAAGAACATGCAGAGAGAGAGAGAGAGAGAGAGAGAGAGAGAGAGAGAGAGAGAGAGAGAGTCTGCTAATGTCGTCTGCTAAACCAGGAAGAGAGGGCGAGATAAAGAGGGACAGGCAGGAAGAGAGAGAGACACACACAAAGACAGACAGAGAGAGAGAGAGAGAGAGAGAGAGAGAGAGAGAGAGAGAGAGAGAGAGAGAGAGAGAGAGAGAAGAGATAGTGTGTGTGTGTGTGTGTTCCGGAAGACAGACAGACAGAGAGAGAGAGAGAGAGAGAGAGAGAGAGAGAGAGAGACAGACAGAGAGACAGAGAGAGAGAGAGAGAGTGTGTGTGTGTGTGTGTTCCGGAAGACAGACAGACAGAGAGAGAGAGAGAGAGAGAGAGAGAGAGAGAGAGAGAGAGACAGAGACAGAGACAGAGATAGAGAGCGAGTGAGTTCCAAAATATGTCACCTTATTTGCTAATGCCATCTGCTACACCACATGGCGCCCGATAGGCGCGAGGCTCACGTGAGCACGTGAATAGCCCGAGGGACATTGATTCTTCTTTTACCAGATCGGGTTACCGCCACGTTGAAAGGCTTTATTATCATCACGGTGAATGGAAATCGATAAAACAGGACAACCTAGTTAATGGGAACTCGCACGAGTCATTATGGTTCCCATGGCAACAGGACTTGAGAGTGTCTCAAGCGTGGTTTTATGTCATACGTCTGAGCCTGTGGACGCCAGCGGAGAGTTAAATGCTATTAATATCGCTGTCAGATGCATTCCCTACAGCCATACAATGGAAATAGAGATCCATGAGTCACCACAAAAAAAGTTTTAAACCACTCAATTAACTGGTCGTTGATGATGATTATCATCATACTCAGTGGATTGACGTACTTCCTGGTTGATGTTAGATGACGTCGTTACTAATTCAGCATAAACTAGTTACCAAAGAAAGGAATGTATATATTGAACGATATCTTATAGTAGGGGGTTATGCTGTTTTTCAAGTGTTACTAAAATTCCCATCTAAAGACATGGACGTACACATTCCCTTCTGATCAACTGACTGATGCTAACTCCCCTATACATAGACCCTGAAAGGTGTGCTCATTGATACGTGATCGAAAATCATCGAATACGGTGTTATTATTGACCATGAAAGTAACCCCACCACCCCCACCCCCAAACATTAATGTGTAACAGTTAAGAACCTCAATGCTATGTTAGGTAGAAATAATATGTACTGAAATATTTTGCCCAGTGAAACATTGACAACACGCATCACTGAGCATTCCCTAGACTGCTTGACTGGGCTTATCAATCATGAGTTTGACCATAAAGCCATGAAATAAATACAAATGAATTTTACTCCCGTATAGCATGCAACAACGAAAACGTATCTCATTCTCAGTGATAAATATTTGAAACAGGTATGCCCACGACAGGCGTGCTAGAACGACTCGAACGTTATAGGATGTAGACAGCAAATGCTTTCTGATAATCAATTTCTCAAGAAGGTTTTTTTCTTTTTCTTTTCATTTCTTTTTTTTTTTTTTTGCTTTCCATCTTGTTTTATTCCAGATGTATCGAGAATTCTTGTTTTTCAGGGGCCTAGTGGTAAAGCGTTTCTCTTAATGCGCGATCGGTCCAGGATCGATCACCGTCGGTGGACCCTTTGCGCTATTTCTCATTCTAGCCAGTGCTCCACAACTGGTGTAACAAAAGCCGTGGTATGTACTATCCTGTCTGTGGGATGGTGTATATAAAATATCCCTTACTGCTAATCGAAAAGAGTAGCCCATGAAGTGGCGACAGCGGGTTTCCTCTCTCAATATCTGTGTGGTCCTTAACCATATGTCTGACGCCATATAATCGTAAATAAAATGTGTTGAGTGCGTTGTTAAATAAAACATTTCTTCCCTTCCTTCTTGTTTTTAGAAATAATCTCACTTCATTATTTGCTTTCAGCTTAAAATTTGATAAGAAATATTAGTTTTCACTTCACAAAATGAAATATTAATATGGCCTACATACTACGGTCTTTGATATACCAGTCGTGGTGCACTGTCTGGGACGAGAAATAGCCCAAATGGGCCCAATGACGGGGATTGATCCTAAACCGACCGCGCATCAGGCGAGCGCTTTACCACCCGCCTGAAAATAACTATCAATGAAATGAAAAAAGTAAGCATATGATAATATCACGAGATCACCTTATTTATAGACAGATGCTTCTTTGATTGTGACGTGGAGATCAGCCTACATCAGATTATATGGACATATGCTTCTTTGATTGTGACGTGGAGATCAGCCTACATCAGATTCTATAGACAGGTGCTTCTTTGACTGTGACGTGGTGATCAGCCTACATCAGATTATATAGACAGATGCTTCTTTGACTGTGACGTGGAGATCAGCCTACATCAGATTCTATGGACATATGCTTCTTTGACTGTGACGTGGAGATTAGCCTACATCAGATTCTATAGACAGATGCTTCTTTGACTGTGACGTGGTGATCAGCCTACATCAGATTCTATGGACATATGCTTCTTTGACTGTGACGTGGTGGTCAGCCTACATCAGATTCTATGGACATATGCTTCTTTGACTGTGACGTGGTGATCAGCCTACATCAGATTCTATGGACATATGCTTCTTTGACTGTGACGTGGAGATGAGCCTACATCAGATTCTATAGACAGATGCTTCTTTGACTGTAACGTGGAGATTAGCCTACATCAGATTCTATAGACAGATGCTTCTTTGACTGTGACGTGGTGATCAGCCTACATCAGATTCTATGGACATATGCTTCTTTGACTGTGACGTGGTGATCAGCCTACATCAGATTCTATGGACATATGCTTCTTTGACTGTGACGTGGTGATCAGCCTACATCAGATTCTATAGACAGATGCTTCTTTGACTGTGACGTGGTGATCAGCCTACATCAGATTCTATAGACAGATGCTTCTTTGACTGTGACGTGGAGATTAGCCTACATCAGATTCTATAGACAGATGCTTCTTTGAATGTGACGTGGTGATCAGCCTACATCAGATTCTATGGACATATGCTTCTTTGACTGTGACGTGGTGATCAGCCTACATCAGATTCTATAGACAGATGCTTCTTTGACTGTGACGTGGTGATCAGCCTACATCAGATTCTATGGACATATGCTTCTTTGACTGTGACGTGGTGATCAGCCTACATCAGATTCTATGGACATATGCTTCTTTGACTGTGACGTGGTGATCAGCCTACATCAGATTTTATGGACATATGCTTCTTTGACTGTGACGTGGTGATCAGCCTACATCAGATTCTATAGACAGATGCTTCTTTGAGGTGAACGTGGAGATCACCCTATCTATAGACGGATGCTTCTTTGACTTGGATTTGGAATACCTTAAAAGTCCTCTAGGTTCACAGTAACTACATTGTGTTAAAACATACGTCGGACTATGCATGCTGACATAACCTGCGTATGTACACCAAAGTGATACCCAGTATTCCAGCATCTGTACCAGAAGCTGGGAGATACTGGTACAACGTCTAGCTTTACTGTAGATGAGCCTTACTTATGATGATGCCATCTGTGGTGCCATAGCCAAGGCTGTCGCCTCACTCCAAGCAATATATAAAAGCCTTTGAAAATATTCCTTCTCAGATTGGCTGCTGGTTTCCAAAAGAAAAAAGTGGACATATTTAGCTTTGGTCCCCCGATTGGTGAACTATAACGAGTTCGCAAAACATTCAGTTTCCCATATGGGCTCACAGAAGCTTGAAAAGGCAATATAAACCCACTGTAAAAACGTTGCCAGCCAAAAGCAAAAATTAGTAACTAGTGTTTTGGTTAAAATTGAGATAATATTTTGTTTCCAGTCGCTAGGATTTTTTTTATTGTTGTTGTTGATTCATTTCGAACCAAAATGCCGTTAGATTGTTATACCAATGGTAGTTGGCGGATTGTTCATTATAAAGCCAAAACCTTATTACCTCCAATACACATTCCTACTCCAAAATATATATTTATAAAAGTAGCCTATGTCAACCAGTACCTAAACAGCCACAACTTCACTATTTCTCGTTTCTCTTAAAACAAGTAAAAAGTAAGTTGCTACATTTGGTTGGGTGTCTTGCAGCATACCACTGTCCTTACCAAAACAAGTGATCTCATGATAGATTGTAGAAAGCTGTCTATTAACACATATACATATGAACTGTAGTTGAACAACATCATATCAAATGTGGTGGCCACCATGGGGATTATATATAGACGCTATTTCAAATCACATTAATTTCGGGACAAAAATTTGATAATATCTGGAAACTTGTTTAATATCCTCAGTTTAAGGCATTAATAAATATATCTGCTTCCAATACATGTTATTTCCAGAAGGAGATAGTGCCGACTTCACTTGAGTATGCTAGTAGCGATTTGAAGAGTCACAAATTCGCACGTTATGTAGCAGATAGCCCCGGGTGAGCTTATGGACACCCAATTGAAGATTGAACCTTTGTACAATGTAGCTCGTAATATCCATCTTTCAAACTTCCTTAATTATGATTGCAATTCCTTGTTAATTGGAGAACCAAAGTTCAGTACATACAAACAATGTTAATTGTTATTCACACCCGTTCAGAACTTCTGTATAGTCAGTAAAGTTTTAAAGGAAAAGTAATCATTATGTACAAATCAGAGTAATACAAAATTATTACAACAATCATTCATCCTTTATTTTTCTTCTTTTGTTTCTCTACCCTACTCCTTTTCTTTCTCTCCAGGTATGTTATAGTTCTGGAGATACCATGTACAGGTTATGCTCACTATAAATATTGTACTTTTGTAAAATGCTGAGAAAGGGGCATGCACCAGCTGGTTAAACCAAACTGCACATATGCTACAATTTTCGATTATCAGACAGAGCAGTGCATTAAGATCAAAACGGCAAATATTAAAGGTACATGGCAGACAAGGAAGGTCTTGTTTTGTGAAAATGAACGATAATGAGTTAATTTATTTTCTATATACCAAAACAATTTGAACGTTTTGAAGTGTGTATTCAACGATCTGTTAGACGTAAAATTAGAGGAGATATCATTGATCATAGAATAATAATTACCGTAGGACACGGTTTTTACAGACTAGTTCATTCGGGTCCGATGAACTGAATCAGTGACCTTTAACAATACCATATTTTGATACTCAATAGCCGATATATTTTTGTGTGTGCTGTGGTGTCGTTAAACATTCACCCATTCAGTACCCGGAGACTACCGGTATCCTACGTATACAGAGCGCCACAATATGCGGAGACCGGGAAAACTGGTCGAATACTGGCGAGGTTACATACCAGGCCATATACCACAATTAAGTACGCTATATGTTTTTATATAGCGTTAGTGGCTATAGCATTTTATGTATTAGTGTCAGTAGGCCCATGGATATTTTCATGCACCTTTGCCTGCCTGAGGGCAACATACTCTGAAAAGGAGAACTGTTGTTCAGCACTTTCACTTAGGATATTGGTTTAAACAAACACACCCACTACACCTGGCCGGAGTACACCCATTTTACACCAAAAAACCCAACTACTTTTGCATGGGCCGGAATTACCGCAAAAATGTCTTCAATGTCAACAAGTTACACATGTTTGGGAACTACATGCTCTCCCCTGTCAACTTCAGTCTAATAGTTGCCACATCAAAGCTGTATCCCATGAAATAATCAGTCAAACAGCAGACTACTTGCGCGGACATATTTCTCCCCAACCAAATGGGAAGATAACGCCGTGTCGTTCATAGGAGTCCCATGACTCCACCTTCCGTATGAAGTGCCCTTTTAATGACTTTTTTTTTTAAAGATTCAACATCTACAACATACAACACTAAATTGCCACGAAAGTATGTCTCTGACCATGTCTATTTGATAATGTTTCAGGAAGTATGCCCCTAACGCCCTTACACATCTCGCTTCCTGTAGGAGCTCGGCTTGTTTATCCATGAACAACTCAGATTGCCCTTTTTAGAATTCTGTGATCCACCCTTCATAAAATCCTAGATCTTCCCCGGTTCTACATATTTTGACATAAATACTACAATACGTTAAAAACAAAACGTTAATTTGAAAGGTAAATGGTTGCCTCGTAGGCCTACATTGTCATATACCATAAACATCGCTCGCAACACTCTAGACCGAACGCCCCCCCCCCCCCCCCCCCACCCCGGCATTAAACCCTGCGCCTGAATAGCCTATTAATTGTGGTATGAGATAAAGCTCAAACAATTCTATCTACTCCTGTCACGGGGATTCTATAATACCCGTAACCGAATAAAACACGATTGTCCAAATATCTCTCCTAACTGTATATCTATTAGATCTCTATGTAACAGGCAGTTATATACCCGCTTTGGCTCGTCTAGGTATGATCAGAGATAAGATCTTATATAAAGTATATATTATTATAGCACGTTTAGTTCACTAGAAAACACAACAAAAACACAATACACTTTGGAATCTGTATTAACCTACGCTGACAAATGTACTGCCGCAGTAGTTAATTAATAACAACAAATAATAACAACCCAGAACTGATCACTTAAGTAGTTAATCTCTAGGTGTCTAGTTTACACAATATGCTAATCACTTCACCGTGACACAACACCCACACGTGTGATAATTGAGAAACGCTTCCAGGGGAACTTAATTAATAAAGGAATTACAGCTCTATTCCTAACTGGTTAATTTTTAATTAACCCTAACTACTCATTCAGTAACCTTGTAACACAGAATTAATACTGGTACCTATCACAATAAAGACAATAACCTACAGTTTACCTAGGTCTTCTAGGATGACTGGCTAAGCTTTATATTACCAAATACTCGTATAAATTTAGAACAAAAAGTCTACGATTTACTTCGTCAGATGACCGAAGACACTGTCTAAAGAATATTGGTATAATACAGTATTAAAATATTTAAAGTCACATCAGTCACATCAAGGTTATACAACAGAGCAGAAATAAAATATTTACCAAAGTCCAACCGGACTAACGTTCCCCCGGGATACCTTCCTATCGTTCTGTCCTTTTTGCTTCTCCCAGATATCTCTAAACCCTTAGCTATTTATTATAAAATCAGAAAATCGCCTGGGGGTACAAGGCGGTACCTCACGTATCATCTGAATTTCCACAGCGACCAAGACGGCATATCTTTCTCTTAGATCGCCAGACTGGCTGTCGCCAACCGCGAGCAATCCCCTGGCCATAAACAGCACTACCGGAGATATTACATAACTACTAGCCACATGGCCTCCACACCTGCTCTGGGTGTGTATTAGGCGTACCGATCGAGGACCGTCGCGCAGAAGTATTACGTAACAAGTTGCCCACCTAGATAAGTGCAATTTGGAACTGCACACGGCCTTCTAAAACAATTAATATCGCCACAGACGAAAACAAATTAAGAGCATGTACCGTCACACACCCCCACCTCAAAAAGGATATTTCCTCTACTCTAGGAATAGGGAAATATACTACATTAAAACAAAAAGGTGCGTTAACCTACGCATACGGGCATTATAACACATGTAATAATTAGGTGACTACCAGTAATCACACTGAGTCTCTGAGTCCCTGGTATACAAATAAAATATATAAAAACAAAACAGAAATCAAGAATGTCAACACATTATCATAACGTTCAACTTCGGGACAGGGCATCAGCGATTACATTGGATGTGCCCTTGATATGTTCAATGGTAATTGGGTATTCCTGCAAAAGAAGACTCCATCTCAAAACTCTCTGGTTGGAGGCTTTCATTAGGATGGTCCAGTCCGTCTTCGTCTTCTTGGAACAGCACAGCTCCAGCACCCACGTCACTGGCACCCACAGCTAGTTTGAACGGCATTCGGTAGTCTGGTGCAGCCATCACGGAAGACGAGTAGCGCATCTGCTTGAGATGGTTGAATGACTTCTCGCATTCACCTGACCACTGGAACTTCGTTTCTTTCTTTTTCAGTGTCGCACGTTTTCCAGGTTTTCTCCGATAGGCATGCTGTCGAATCGGTGTAGCGTTGGGTTCCAAGCGCACATCCTGGCTTACGGGGTTGGTAATCGTTGGAAGGTTCTGACAAATGGAAACATTGTCTTGTTTCAACGTAGTTAACTTTGCTCGCTGGGGGTTCAAGTCTGCTAGAATCTGGCTGTTGGCCAATTTTCTCTCTGCAGTCTTGACGTCATCACAGAAAATTGAGTGACTCTCAATTTGGACCGGTAACTCTGGAACTATCGGCAGTCTGTCAAAATAACCTTTTTGCAAATTGATGTGACAATACCTACTTTTCCTAACCCTATCAGAAGTGTTTATCACATACCCTGTCTCATTAACCCTTTGAGCACAACATAGGGCCCGAAATACCTGTTCTACACAGAACCCCGTTTAATGGGAAGGTACAGCAGCACCTTATCCCCTGGTTTAAATTCCCGACTCCTAGTCTTCCTATCAAACACTGATTTTATTTTGCCCTGAGCATGGCTCAGTTGCTTCCTATCCTTTCTATCAAACACTGATTTTATTTTGCTCTGAGCATGGCTCAGTTGCTTCCTATCCTTTCTATCAAACACTGATTTTATTTTGCTCTGAGCATGGCTCAGTTGCTTCCTAGCCTTCCTATCTCTAACTCTATTATTCATTAATACTCCCTTGTCCATATCATAACCTGACATCTGATCCTCCATCTCACCCTCTGTTAACAATGTAGTGCGAACTGCCAACAAATTTGGATCAGCCCCCTGCTCTAGAACTAACTCTTGTCTATTACAAGGTAAGGCCCCTCTATCAAACACAACTGGTTCATTTCCCCTCTGCGGGAGATCAACAGGTTCCACTACATTTAATTCCTCAGTTGACTTATCTACCATTTTACTGATAACCTCATCCACTCCAATTTCATGGCTCACACACGTATCAGACAAATCACAAAATCCTCTGAGTCTCGTGCTAACCTACTGGCCATAGCCCTAGTCTTTACACACGCAGGATATTTAATCTCATCAACCTCACACTCTTCTATTGGTAAAGTGCTGTCTTTAATTAACAGTTGGTCACATTTCGGCTGACAACACTGACTAGTCAAATCATTTCCCAACAAAATTCCTATGTTTTCAACAGGCAAGTCCTTCACAACACCCATAACGACTGGTCCCGTCACAAACTTCGAACACAAGAAAACGTTATGTAACCGAACAACCATTTTTTCTCTCCAGTAACCGAGGTTAAAGCCAAACTACGTCCTGTATCTGAATTTTCAATACCAGCTAAACACGTTTGCGTGATCAGACTCTGACTACACCCCGTATCTCGATAGATTGATATTGCCTTAGGACACAACTCTTGTTTCACATCACAAACCATACCAGTGGACACATACGGGTTTACTTTCTCTGCCATGGGACTAACCATTAACTCTCTCGCTAACGGAGCTGACCTCACTAAACCGACCACGTGCGCATTATCGCGTTTCCTTTTAAAACAGTCCCCGACAAGATGGTTATCCTTTTTACAGTAACTGCAATGTGGACGAAAAGTTCGTGCATTGGCTGATAATGCAGGTTTATCCTTACTTTGCCCACCAGGTGCATTCCTTGCCTGACTAGCTGACCAACTAGATGACTCTCCCCGATAGTTACTTTTCCGGGAAAAACCTGGCTGAAATTTCTTCTTATCACCCTGTTGTAAAGAGCTACCCTGTACTGCCTGAGCTTTGTGTATTAACACGTAATCATCTGCCACTATCCCCGCCTCCTCTGTCTTTTTGACATCACGATCCTCTAAATGAATACGTAAGCTAACTGGTAATCCATTTTTAATGTCCTGTAAGATCAACAACTCCCGTAACTCGGTATATGACTCTACCTGATGAGACACCACCCATTTATCAAACATCCCTGCCTTCTTAGCCACAAACTCACTATAAGATTGACCCTGCGTTTTTCTCAACTCGCTATACTGTAAACGATAATCCTCAGGTCGTAATTCATAAGCCCTCAACACTGCAGCCTTAACTAGGTCGTACTGACTTGCTCGCTCGTCACTCATTGAATTATAAGCTACACTAGCCTTCCCCTTAAACTTAGACACGGCTAACAATGTCCACTTAGACTGCGGCCAATTAAGCTGCTTAGCGGCCCGTTCAAAAAGTTGGAAGAACATATCTACCTCCTGGTCATCAAATACCGGCACTGATCTATAAGCCTCCGACATGTTAAAACCATTTCCTGCCTCTCGTCTAACTTCTTCAGTATTCAACTTTAACTCATGTTCCACTTTTAATTTTGCTAACTCGAATTCTCTATCCCTCTCTTCTCTTTCTCTCTCTCTCTCTATCTAATGCACGTTCTTCTCTTTCGTACTCAAGTGTTTTAAAAGCTAATTGTTGTTCCACACTTAACTCATTTATCTCTATCTCTGGAACAATCTCACTGTCTTCCATAACAGGCCTATCACCAAAAACTTCCTGGATAATAATTGTCTTTATATCACCTAAGGTTTTAGCTGATGTTAAATCAATTTCCGGCTCACTTGCGATTTCAACTAACTCGGCCTTACGTGCTCGCTTAATCTCCACTACACTGAGCGTAGGCCTATCCAGCAAATTCTTATCCATGTTTAGATATGACGCACTTATTATTAATTAATTTTCTAGTGAACAACGTGCTACTTCTGGTTAATTTGTAAAATTAATTTATAAAGCCCCCATTTACAAACAATACTTTTTTAAATATGCATGTCCCGTTTCAGATCCGGGACGAGCGCCCCAATTTTCTACTCCTGTCACGGGGATTCTATAATACCCGTAACCGAATAAAACACGATTGTCCAAATATCTCTCCTAACTGTATATCTATTAGATCTCTATGTAACAAGCAGTTATATACCCGCTTTGGCTCGTCTAGGTATGATCAGAGATAAGATCTTATATAAAGTATATATTATTATAGCACGTTTAGTTCACTAGAAAACACAACAAAAACACAATACACTTTGAAATCTGTATTAACCTACGCTGACAAATGTACTGCCGCAGTAGTTAATTAATAACAACAAATAATAACAACCCAGAACTGATCACTTAAGTAGTTAATCTCTAGGTGTCTAGTTTACACAATATGCTAATCACTTCACCGTAACACAACACCCACACGTGTGGTAATTGAGAAACGCTTCCAGGGGAACTTAATTAATAAAGGAACTACAGCTCTATTCCTAACTGGTTAATTTTTAATTAACCCTAACTACTCATTCAGTAACCTTGTAACACAGAATTAATACTGGTACCTATCACAATAAAGACAATAACCTACAGTTTACCTAGGTCTTCTAGGATGACTGGCTAAGCTTTATATTACCAAATACTCGTATAAATTTAGAACAAAAAGTCTACGATTTACTTCGTCAGATGACCGAAGACACTGTCTAAAGAATATTGGTATAATACAGTATTAAAATATTTAAAGTCACATCAGTCACATCAAGGTTATACAACAGAGCAGAAATAAAATATTTACCAAAGTCCAACCGGACTAACGTTCCCCCGGGATACCTTCCTATCGTTCTGTCCCTTTTGCTTCTCCCAGATATCTCTAAACCCTAGCTATTTATTATAAAATCAGAAAATCGCCTGGGGGTACAAGGCGGTACCTCACGTATCATCTGAATTTCCACAGCGACCAAGACGGCATATCTTTCTCTTAGATCGCCAGACTGGCTGTCGCCAACCGCGAGCAATCCCCTGGCCATAAACAGCACTACCGGAGATATTACATAACTACTAGCCACATGGCCTCCACACCTGCTCTGGGTGTGTATTAGGCGTACCGATCGAGGACCGTCGCGCAGAAGTATTACGTAACAAGTTGCCCACCTGCCTAAGTGCAATTTGGAACTGCACACGGCCTTCTAAAACAATTAATATCGCCACAGACGAAAACAAATTAAGAGCATGTTCCGTCACACTGCTAATTGTTTTACCACCTCTTCCCATTAACGACATAATTGCTCGTTCCAGCCAGTGCACAACGACTGGTATATCAAAGGCCGTGGTATGTGCTATTCTATCTGTAGGGTGGTGCACATAAAAGATCCCTTGCTATTAATGGAAACATGTAGCGGGTTTCCTCTCTAAGAATATATGTCAAAATGGCGTCATTAAAAAAACAAAAAAACATAGTTGCACAGCTCTGTTGGCATACTGAATGGCTTAACAACCTGTTGCTTGTTTACATGGAGCCTATATTTATTTGTATTCCCCGAAAATATATTGATGGAATGAAATTAGTAGTAACAGCAAATATTGGTAGCAACCAAAACCCTCATCCATGGAGTCACTGTGTCAGGAAACTGTGTAACTGACAATCAACCCTACATATTATTATTATTTGTAGGTTATACACACATAACTACATGTACTTCAGAAAGTAATTCTATTTGGTATTATATTCAAAAGTTTATGTGTTACCTTGTCTCTTTCCATTAGTATATTTTGTTCATCCAGCTATGTAGTTGTCATATCCAACATTTATTGATATGCTGGATGTAATTGAAATTTGCCTACTTAGATATAATAATCTAAAATTATATATATATATATATATATATATATATATATATATATATATATAGAGAGAGAGAGAGAGAGAGAGAGAGAGAGAGAGAGAGAGAGAGAGAGAGAGAGAGAGAGAGAGAGAGAGAGAGAGAGAGAGAGAGAGAGAGAACCCACACTATTTACTCAACTTTGACAAGGCATATATTATACCAAATACATGTATACACCGTAGTAATGCATGACTAGTTAGATATGTCATCCATCAAATGCAGTGGCTTTTCTTGACATGGATCCCCCCCCCCCCCCCCCCAAATATCCTTAGCGAAAGTTCAGTTGATATAGAAAATACTACATGAGCGGTCGTTAGATATAGTGTTTACACACATACGTGCGAACACAGTTTAAAGACATACTCCTAATTGATCATCGAGTCACCAATACCATACCATCCAATGAAAAAAAGCACTATCGAATCGATCACTCTGTGACGTACAAGCTAACCTAAAATTATTTGTCTGTGACAAGTTAACTATAAGCGCTAGGACCGTAAATAGGTTTTAATTAAAAAAGGCCTTTAAATTTATTTAAAAACTTTTTTTCAGGATATGTAAGAAATAGAATACTACATTCGTGTGCGTTAGATACCATTTATCTTACAACTCGTTGTTTAAAAAACGTACCCAACTCGAACGGCCGCTAATGTAGTATTCTTTATATATATCGCTAGTATTATTTACCCGGCAACCGGTTTCTGAATGATAGAAAAAGTCCTTATTTAACCGGCAGGCGGGTCCCGAACAAAAGTATTGTTAAAGCTGCAGTCCCTGGAATATTTTTATTATTTAAACATATAAAATAGATGATTCAGTTCTGTTTGGTACATAAAAGGTCCACCACATCGCTATAGTTTCGCAATGCTCGCTTATCTACATTATCTATGTCAACTACAAACACAATGGCCAACTTTGTTTTTCTTCATTTAGCGGGACGCCACTAGAACTGGGACTTTACGTGATTTGCGCAGGCGCTGAGCTTCTCACGTGATTTTGAACAAATTTAACTGTCTTGATTGAAGGGTCGTTTCATATCTCCAAAACATATTTATATCCATAGAGGTATGGTACAACACCTTTCCAGGGGTCGGTGGGAGATTTGCCTTGAAATTTTGACAATGGCCAGCGGTTGGCATACGCGTTACATGTACGGGGGTGTTAATAATTACGTAACGCTCTAGGGGTAGAGGAAGAGGGTGTTGTGTTCGATTTAAGTAACATTTTTCAAAACTATATGTTATTTTTATTCATTACTTAGACATAAAAAGGTGTTTTTGGAAATACGCGGTCAGTCTAGGATCGATCCCCATCGACGGGTATATAAAAGGCCATGGCATGTGATATCCTGTCTGTGGGATGGTACATATAAACGATCTCTTGCTAAAAAAAAAATGTAGTGGGTTTCCAAGGCGCATTTGCATGGATTTCAGCGGAGTTGGGGTTATAGACTGTGTTGAGCGAAGTTTATATGGGGCCATGCTCCTCCAGAAAATATATTAATTTTTTTTAAGCTTGGGCAGGTAGGGTTTCGACCTCCAATACCCTCCCTCGCACATGCACTCGATTCCTCTCTAAGATTTTATGTCGAAATGACCAAATGATTGACATCCAATAGCAGATGACTATTAAATCAATATGCTCGAACATTGATGTCGTTACACAAAAAAACCCTAATTTTACCCTTTCCAAACGAAAGAATATTTATTTGAATTTGCAGATTTTAACACGTAAAATTATCTACTTTAGTATATTTTATTTAAAAAATATATACATGATCAATGTGTTACTAGTATACAAACTAAACTTTAAAAGTTCTACTAACACTTTATAAAATAGTAATTCTGAAATAGGAAGGTACGATTGTCAATAATACGTTGTCAAGATCAAACCGGTTTTAACGAAAAACTCTAGTACCGTATCCTCAACCGAACGTTCTTTTTTGAGACGAACCCTACAATTTGAAATCGGCAAACGCACCGTGTTAACTGAAACTGGCAACAGGCTGTCGTTTGTGATTTGCCGAGCAATGATGGCACAGGCGACAAATCGAGCGTATACTTTTCACGATCTCCGTTCATAGCGAACACACACGATTTTTTGAAAAGTGCATTTGAGCATGTATTTCATATTTGTACATGATGTTATAATATGATAATATGGTAACCAGAGACTTAACTTTAACTGTATATCCGGCAGTCAGATATACAAGGCTACTTTCTGTTCTTATTTATCCGACAATGCCGGGTATGCCGCAACAAAAGATCTGCACTCCGTGGCCGGTAAGCCCAGCCATTAATTATTTAAGGATTATTTAAAGGGAATAAAGTGTAAAGGCGTAATGAACAAGCATTCTGAGAATACAGCTAAAGCAATGCATGACCCCTACCGGACACAAACTAATTTTCGTATCTCCTAAATTCAAGGACCATAACTCTATGAAAAAAGTGCAGAAAATAAATTTTCTTATTTCCTAAATTCAACGCGCACAACTGTGTGAAAAATAAGTAAATTACCATGAAAGTCAAACTTGATCTGTAACCGCACGTGGTCAAATTATACACAAAATAGCGTCATATCTCATGGCGTTTGCTTATGTCGAGTGTATTTGAAAGTGGGGGCAAGCAGGGACGTAGCCTGGTTTCGACTGGGATGGGTGGGGGAGGGGAAGTCGAATATGAACCTAGCGGCCCCCTTTGTCTATCGTCACTGCTTCCCTGGATAGCTATTTGAATAACCTAATATATCACTGTAATGTTTTTAATTGGGGCAGGCAGCACTATCAGTTACTTTGACCTACACTACAGGAACAAACCCGACAGCATCCCCTTTCAATAATGTTCCGGTTAAATACGTAGGTTCTGACGGGTTTCTTCCTGTAGTGTGTGTATTAGTGATTAATATGTCAAATATCAGCGAACTCGAAAATGATCGATGTAAAGATATTTAACGTCAAACATAGGATTGCTGTTTTATTAGAGCGGAAATCTTTGAGAACCATTTGGTAGTCTTAGAGGAAACCAGATATATTGTCCCATCAGTAGCAAGGAATCTTTTATATGCACCATCCCACAGACAGGATAGCACATACCACGTCCTGCTAGGGGAGTTCGTAGATATGATCCCCTAAGAAATGTTGTAATTTCAGGTGTTCCAGGCCATCTGCACCCCCCCCCCCCCCACACACACACACACACCGCCCCAAGTGTATGATCAAAACATGACGAAATGTTTTAAAAGCAAGGCAGGTCAGAGGACGGCGAAGACACAAATTCATTTATGTTCTGTTGAAGTGCACTTAAAAGGCTTATTATAGTAGCGAACGTTAGTCGAAGAGCAACACACATCCTGTATATGTTTGAAATGGCGTAATTCATACCTTTCTTGTGAGTGGCAGCCTGCTTCAAAGTAAAAGACCCGAAACGCAACAGAGCTGAATTTTGGTTTGCGTCTGGGTCTGGCGAGCATGGTACCAGTCGAAAAGGAAGCGTACTGAATCGAATGCGACAAAATACAATTGCGTCTGTGTTGGTGCGAACAACAAATCTGGCAGCAGACGACATAAAACATTATCTGTATTTTGACAGCACCAGCCTCTTCAGATCCAAACCCAGTTTCGGTGTGTTTTGGGGACCTAACAAGGATGTATCGTCCTTCTCTTATTTTTGACACTCGTCTGTCGTAGCTCCATATGGTCAATACGTAGGCCTAATGGAGAATACACGGGTAATTGTCGGGTCTTGAAAAATAACTTACGAGGGTCGAATGGTATAGAATTATAAAACTATAATATTATTAAATATAATATTAAAGGTAGACTAAACTCCAACAAGAGCCTTATGTGTTGGAAAGATGCTTACCCGGACCACCAAGACATACTGACACTTTAACACATGAAAAACGCGTAATTTTAGAATTAATAAAAAAAACCGTGATTATTCCTGCTAACTGGGGGCAGCCATTTTGTTTTTGTGACGTCCGGTGGTATAGCTTGGGGCGAAGTCACGTCAGCTCAGGTCCAACTTCTCTATTATGCACAGTGTAAACAAATCATGAAATGCTCTAATTTACGACAAGGCGCTTCGCTTTCATCAGCCTGACTTGTAAAACAACATAAATGACTTGATAGTATAATAAACTATTTAACTAAATATATTTCAATTTGCATCAATATAACGAAATGGAGTTATAGTAATTTAAAAAAAAAATTAAATCCAAAGAAAAAATGCATATTATTAGGCCTATTGGTAGGATACGTTCGAGCATAAACGACCACTCACGATACCCAAGTGATAATTTTCTTTTCTCTGGGTCTACGTGATTGGTCAGTTTTGTGATTTTAGATGGGAAAGTCTACTTAATCAAGGGTTTTACAGAATTTCTTACAGTAATAAAGCTGGTAAAGTCCATTACGATTTGAGGTTATCACACAATACCCTGTAATCTTCATAAAAGAGGCACGTCTTTTTAGTGTGTCTAGACACAGTGTCTAGGGACCGTCTAAATATACACCTGCCAATCAAGAACCACAGGTACAGACCACGGAAAGAAAAGACCAATTAACCAAGAAAACATTATTTCAGTGCGTGTGTTAATTTATATATAAAATATAATTCAGTTATTTCAACACTTTGACAATGGTGGTTTATTTTGTATTGAAAAATAAACCATATATACACGATACTGTGTTACTGGGATGAATATTATTACAGAACATTGCAATGCATCCGCAAAAATCAGGTATGTTTTGTTTCTTCAGTTCGAAGACTAATTCCTGACGTGACACGTTAGGTATTACGTAACCACCAGCTCGCCAGAGGGCGTATTCACTGGGACAGTACAAAATGGCTGCGCCCGTTATATATAATAGCCGTCACATTTAACCGTTTTATTAATTAACTATACGATTATACTTGCTAACATTAAGCAATAATGTGCATTATGTATCGTTGAATATGCATACCAGGCCAAAAGTGTTGTTTTAGCATTCCTTTAAGATGTGTATTCATTATGTATTTACGGTCATGCATTATGGAAAATAATTATTTTAGACCCAGAAAACACTAATCGTATGCCTACCCCCAAAGATGACAAACATTAAAATGTACTTTAATTCCGAGCAATTGAAAAGCATGAGCTTCTATACTCCATGTACACTGGTTTTGTGCGAAACTAGTCTGGGAATGGCAGTCTTCTTTCTGACGGTGCAGGAGGGATGAAATCTCCAGAAAAGTATCTCCTCGGAAATGGCTGTCCTCCTACAGACGAGGCACAAGATAAAGATTCATGGAATCCACTATTTGACCAAATGCCCATTCGACGTTGTATTGAGCAGAGATACGGCCCTGGGGCCTAATTCACTAAACTCTATAGCAACTTTGCGATCTCGTAGTGCAAAAAAGTAAAGTAAAGTTTGTTTTATTTAACGACGCCGCTAGAGCACATTGATTTTTTATCTTATCATCGGCTATTGGACGTCAAACATATGGTCATTCTGACACTGTTTTTAGAGGAAACCCGCTGTCGCCACATAGGCTACTCTTTTTACGACAGGCAGCAAGGGATCTTTTATTTGCGCTTCCCACAGGCAGGATAGCACAAACCATGGCCTTTGTTGAACCAGTTATGGATCACTGGTCGGTGCAAGTGGTTTACACCTACCCATTGAGCCTTGCGGAGCACTCACTCAGGGTTTGAAGTCGGTATCTCGATTAAAAATCCCATGCCTCGACTGGGATCCGAACCCAGTACCTACCAGCCTGTAGACCGATGGCCTGCCACGACGCCACCGAAGCCGGTTCTCTCGTAGTGCAATGCTAAAAGACTTGCAAAGAGGATGCTTTGTTGTCTAGCAGAGCCTAAGAGACCTTTGTGAATTAGGCCCCTGGTCACGTATTACGGTATATTAGAAATAATGTCAAATGACACTTGTATCACATGCTTGTACAACCGTGTATTGTTAAATCGCAAACAGGAATATTGCACGGTTAAGTGAGCGATGTGTATTATCCTAGATATTGCACGGTTAGCCATGGGTTCGTGAAACATAATCTACAGCTAGAACAATAGTGTGACGTCAGAGTGTGGTTTAAATACACATCGCTAATAGGCTGGAACATTCCGAATGTAGCCGAACATATTACGGGTTTTACTGATTCAGTACAAAAGCAATTCATAGATTAACTGTTGTTATCCTGCTTTGAAATATCCTAATTTAGTGTACAATATATTAAGTCCCTTAATCGCAAAAATCATTTGACCACAGTAGTGTTTTTATCATCACTGTATATTGTAGGCCTACTGACTACACGTACACTAGCCCGAGTACTCTGTAAGAGAGCTAGACGGACATTTCGACAGTTATAAGCTGTAATGAGTGAGTATAACTGTCCAAATGTCCGCCTAGCTCTCTTACAGTCGGAGTAATCTGGCTACACGAACACGATCAGTGTTTTTCATAGTCATAGTCAAGGAAGGAAGGAAATGTTTTATTTAACGACGCACTCACCACATTTTATTTACGGTTATATGGCGTCAGACATATGGTTAAGGACCACACAGATATAGAGAGGAAACCCACTGTCGCCATTTCATGGGCTACTCTTTTCAACTTGCAGCAAGGATCTTTTATATGCACCATCCAACTGACAAGATAGTACATACCACGGCCTTTGTTCACCAGTTGTGGAGCACTGACTGGAACGAGAAATAGCCCAATGGGGATCCAAGTTAAAAGACCAAAGGGACCTGTCTCCACTAAAAACAAATATCCCAAAATGCTCCTTTTTTCAACAATTTGTTTACAGTTTCATTAAAGTGCCCTTTTTAGGGACGTGGTCCATATGTCCTTTTGCCTTTGGTCCCCTCTCTAAAATATGTCCTGGGTCCGGCATTGCGCTGCATACTTTCACGACTTATATAACTTCTTTTGGAATCAGTCATGTACAGAGACTCGATATTAAACATTTTAATGGCAGATTCCTAATTGTCCTATATATTACGGCTTCTTTTACACACTTAAAGTGTTATATTGTGTTGGTGTATTTATACTATTATGGAGAGTAGGCTAACGCATTTCAAGCCTGGAAATTTATATTATAGAGCGGGAAGTAGACGTGGCATAGATATCAGATTTTATTCTTGAAGCCAAAGCTAGAATGATGGCAAGCAAAATCTTCCCAGTCCCCCCCCCCCCCCCCCCCCACACACACACACTCTCGCGAATCTCACTATTTTTTCACTCCAGAAAATAGCATAGACATCTCTGGGTTTAATTTGTATAGTGTTTCATTTGTTTATAAAAAGTAGTGCCCGCCCCAATGATTATTGCTCCCTACTGCGTTGCATTTTATCGTTAATTTCCTTAGAAAAAAATACTTCCCTTTTGAGGACGAAGTACCTTAAAGTTAGATAAACTTACATTTTCGCTAGGCAAGTGTAAAGCCAATTAAGCACGTCTTCTTTGCCAGTTCTATTATCTGTTCCGGCGCTTAAATAGCATGTTCTTCTTATATTTGTTTTAAATGTAAACCTGCTGTGCAGATAGAGTGGGGAATCCGTTAGACTTGTCTCAAGGTCTTTAAACGAACGTAACCCAGTGGTAAACAGCTCGCCTAATGAGTGATTGGGCTATTTCTCGTTCCTGTCAGTACCCCACAATTGGTGTAAGAATGGCCGAGGTGTGTACTACCCTGTCTGAGAGACGGTGCATATTTATAGGATATTAAACGAGCTTCCATTTCGTATCATGTTTGTCCTGAGTGAAATATTATTGCATTCGGGACGTAAACATGATACGAAATGATAGCGAGTTCAATATCCTATTTATAACCCATGATTGATCTTAATTTATATCACTCAACTCGTTTGGTTAACGTTCCTGTAAAGTTGTAGTGCGCCAATCGATGATGTCGAATAGGACATATTTCTTGTACCAAGATATGTTTTAACCATGCATAGGCCTTAATAATATAACAGTAAAAACTCTCCCCAGTATTGATAAACCCTTTAAAATAAGCTGGCTATAACGAAGTGGTGTCAGGCTACACTTGCAATTTCACAAAACTATTGTACTAATCGTAAAAATCTTTACAAAAGAAATAATGGGACATTAAAGGGACATTCCTGAGTTTGCTGCATTTTTTAAGATGTTATCGACTGACAGAGACTTTTTCTGCATAAAATACTAGTGGCTGTATATTAAACGTGTTTCTGATTGTTCTAATATTTGTACTAGGTTAACTAACTTGCATATTAGTTCCTAAAATATTATTTTTCGTACGTACGAAATTATTTGAAAACAAAATCCAGTTTGGGCTTCTTACACATATTAAAACGACTAGAAACACATTGAATAGAGAGACAATGATATTCTAAATAAGAAAATATATTTAATATGTAAGTTTAATCGTAGAAATATTTTATTAGTCGGAAAAATCTTACAATGCAGCAAACTCAGGAATGTCCATTTAATTTGACAACATTCAACAAATACGTAAATCCAACGTTGCGATGTCTTTAATAGACATCTAATTTTCTTGAAAAAAAGCGAAATAATCCAGCAAAAAATGTCTGCTCAAATTAACAACTTTTCTATTGTATATATTGACCTACAGGAACTCAATGTCGAGTTTTTATCAACAGTAATTTTGTCCTAATCAGTCTAATGTTCATTTCAACCACTAAAGGCTAAATGGGTCTAAAGGAATCAGTGTATTTATTGATAAGTTTAATGTCAAACTTGATATGTTTAATGTCAAACTTGATATGTTTAATGTCAAACTTGATGTGATATATGAAATTCCACGACAATTATATTTAATAAGGACATGGCTATTATGTTTCACGCATTTTTATTTTATAGGTTTTATTTCCCGATGTTTTATATATGTATAGATTAATCTAATCGCTGCTGTGATGGCTACAAACACAGGATATGTCTAACTGAACTGTTTGGCTTTGCAGTTGATGAACGATTTTATACCATAAAGTCTATATTTGTCGGTAACTTAAACAAAGTAGTTATTGTCTTACATTGATCGATGGGTTTTTTCTTCTCATGATTTCCATTGATTTTTATTTTCAAATGTCACCTTTTTGTTTTGTCTTCATAGACTACATGTTCACATACGTCACGTGTATGTTGCGATCATGGGTGTACGAGTTCCCAGAAAAAAACCCAGTAGGATCTGGGCCCATTTGATAAACATAAACAATTATACCAGTCATACGTTTACATGAGTTTGGCATCTGTTTTACGCAGACAATTACATCATTATGGTAAATGGAGCATTTTAAGGACAAAAGAAATTGAAATATGTGAACTTCAAACTATATTACTGGTACTATTATTAGTAGTAATGATTATGGTTTAGTCGTAGATTTATGTTTACGTGCAAAAGTAGGCTTTCGATATTTTGTGAAATTGGGCCCTGATGGCTTCAAATATGAAGAAAACGACGACTCACCCTTTTACATACATTTATATCAAAGCAGCATTGTAATTATGCCGTATTGATTAGCACTCATTGCTAGTTTCTTATCCAAGGGAAATAACTCCTGTTGTGGACTTTAGCTACTTTTGTGTTCCTGCAACCGGTCTCGGTGGTGTCGTGATTAAGCAGTACAAAGTTCGCAGCCAGATACCGGCTCCCACCCAGAGCGAGTTTTAACGACTCAATGGATATGTGTAAGACCACTACACCCTCTTCTCTCTCACTAACCACTAACAGTTAAGAACTGTCCTGGATAGATAGCTGAGGAATGTGCCCATGACAGCGTGCTTGAACCTTAATTGGATATAAGCACGAAAATAAGTTGAAATGAAATGTGTTCTTGCAAGTAGATTCACCCCGGTGTTGCTTCAGGACCGTTTCTAGTGCATAGGCGTACGGGCTATCAGTTTTGTAGGGGGACAGGCCGGTTTTTGTCCGAATTAAACAAAAGTGACCGAATCTGGATTACAACGTTTATTCATATTAGCAGGGTTGTAAACGAATCGTTACGCATTTTTACATGGATTACAACTAATATTGTGAGTAGAATTATTGAAATATATAGTGAAAAGTATTCAGGCCAGCTCATTTTGGCCGATTTTTTCTTTTGTTTTTGCCTGAATTTGAGGATTTTCTACAGGATTAGGGGCAGTTTCCCCCACTACCCTCCCCACATCTCGTACATCTCGTACGCTTACGTTCTAGTGTGTATGTGTACGTGTGTGTATGTGTGTGGGGGGGGGGGGGGGGGTACAGGGGCTTCACAAATTTCGCCCTTGCTGTACAGTATGTACAGACCTATCCAGACCCGTAGAAACGATATCTGAAGGGGGAGGGGCACAATCTATAGTATGGGCGTGGAGGTGGGAACAATCTGTAGTAGGAGGATGTGCACAAGCCAGATTTTATATTTATATAGGGTAGATTTTTTTTTTAAACGTACATACTACGTGCCGGATTCCTAAACATGTAAGTGTTATTCTATTTATATTAACATTGTCCAGTTTACAAAACGCGTAACAGCAAGCATCGGGATAATACGAATTGGATTGGATTAGGCCAAGTGCTAGAATTTTACTTCTTAATTAAAATTCGCTACGAGTAAGGGGGTTTCAATTACTAAATAGTGCCACACTTTTACGTGCCTAAAACTGGTAGATGTAGGATTCAAAGATTGTGTCTGTATGTCTGGCAAGTCAGGAACGTGTGCAGAACATTGCGCATTTGGGTTAGACTGTACAGTGAGCGGCGTTTCTAAGGGGCGTTGGGTCATGTTCCCTCGAAAACTATATTAGAAAAAGAAACTTCGCAGTAGTGGGTAGGTGCCTTTCAACCCTTTCCCACCCACACCCCACCCACACCCCACCCTGCATACGCGTCTGCAAGTGCAGAATCCTTACGTCTGTAGTTGTATTACGTGCTGGATGTTTAAGTTTAAGTTTGGTAGGTGGTGGATGCTTACGTGTGTAAGTCGTAGACCTTGGGTTCTTATCCAAGCATCCAGTTCAGACGGCCGTGATGTGTGCAGGTCCTGTAGGACTCGAGGGAGAAGGAGGCACAATTGACGACGAAAACGTACGTTTTTTCTTCCTATGCTATATAAAGATAAACATGTCGCTTGTTCTCCCCCATTTGAGGTTATAGCCCCCTCCACACACACACACACACACACACACACACACAGAGAGAGAGAGAGAGAGAGAGAGAGAGAGAGAGAGAGAGAGAGAGAGAGAGAGAGAGAGAGAGAGAGAGAGAGACCGACCGACCTCCAAACGGGCCTGGTGTGTCAAGGACAGCCGGCTTAATTTTAGATTCAAATAAAATAATAAAATCACTTTTCAACTGTTTCAACTGTTATTTGTATAATGTATAATAATATATTTTAGCAGCTGTCTTGAGAAATTCATATTATTTATATACCTACAACAGATACAGGTAATTAACTTTTGGATTTTCCCCGTAGTAATTACTAATATCTTAAGACAAGCTGGTGACGGAAGGTTAAAGTTGAAGAAAGGTTTCCTGTATAGCCTATATAATCAAACTGAAAAGAAATTAAGTCATAATTTTAAAACAATTTGCCTGGGTGCGGTAATATTATAAAGGTAAATGTTTAAATGGCGGCCATTTTGAAAACCAAGATGGCCGTTAGCAAACTCCCCTGAAATGTTGCTATAATGGGTTTTTTTTTTTTTCTTCTCTCCTTTTTGTATTATTCTTTAGTGTTTGTAAAAGGTATCTAAATAAGTAGGGTCTTCTAATAAACTTGTACAAATGAAACATTATAGCATGAACAGTTTTTTTTAGCCTGGGGTGATGCTTTTAAAATGACCGTCAAAAACATTGCTCAGTGATGACAAAGTGTCATCATGCAGTTTCTGATTCAGAGCACCTTAAATGACATAAAACCACCATAAAACATTTATTTACCCAAGTTCAAGGTCTAACACTTATTCTGCTCCATTAAATATCCAATCTACAGCTCGGACACAAGATCTGTCGGATCGTGACACGTGCCTGTTCTCCACCAATCAGCAACGTTCTTATAAATGTTATGCCACTTTTCAGGATTGTGGACTTTTTCACATATTTCACAAAGGGGCATCGCCTGAGGTTCCTCTATCGAGTACGACGACTTCCAGGAGAAATATTTCAAGTATTCGTCCATATTGGAATCGAGATGTTTGATCAACTCAGCTAGATCTCTGACGGTAAAGAAATCGGACGTACTGATCACAGATTTGTTTGGTAAATATTTTGAATAGTTCGCCCAGCCTCTGGCGATGGGAATGACGTCATATTTAAGCATGCGATACAACTTCTCAGTTACATAATCAAGGCAGAGGGAATTTTCAAAGGAAAGATAAAACTTATAGTCTGTGTTCAACATTTCAATGCACCCAATTTCTTTGTTTTTAGGACATTTCAACGACCCACAGTCACCGTACACATCGACTGGTACAAACTTCTGAAGAAGTTTAACATACTTCATTCTTTGACTCTTTGTATTGCAGTTACTAACAAACCAAGCTATCAGTTTGGTTTTGGCTTTAGCAATTGCATAGTAGTCTTTCTGTGGTCCCCGTTCCGTCTTGTTATGCACCACACCATAACCAAACACGATATCGGAGTCCTTGCGATACGTCATAGTCCAGTTAATTAGATTTTCCCATTCTGGACCACCGAATAACTCTGTTCTAGAATGCAACGGACTCTCTTCTACAAAATATACCCATATCTGACCAGGGGTCTTCGGCGGAGGTGTGATGGGTTTGACAGGGGTGTAGAACATGACAGCATCACTGGTGGTGAGGTGATCGGGATTGTCCGTGAGAGTGCACGTTTTGATTTTGCAATGCTCGAAGTGTATACCTCCCATCTTGAGTTCGTAATATGATGGAAAATGTAGCATAGAAATTATCTTTTCGCTACTCTTGGTGGTGTTGGTGTGTTCTAAGCGAAGACGTTTTACATTCTGGCTGGTAAGTGGTGCCTTGACTTTGAGACCATGGTTTCTCCGCCAGCTGAAGGCGATGGCCATCAGCGTGAGAAGAAAGCAGGTCAGTGCGATAATTCCGTTGAAGAATGACCTCGCTGTGTTGTATCTGAAAGTTAATAAATAACATATACACTCCTCAACATGTATGGATATACAAAAAAAAAAAAAAAATACAAAAAAATTAATAATATATATATATATATATACAGTCAAGACACCATTATCTTCACTCCTGTAAGACCGATTATATTACTTTTTGTTTTGTTTGGTAATAAATACTAGAAAAACACATCAGATAAATAAATATTATTGAAAGAGAGAAAGAAAGAAAGAATAAAGGAAACAGAGAAAAACACAATGAAGTTCTCAGTGTTCCATAGACATCAGGGTTTTTTTCGACCATATTCGTACCGGTCCCAACAACCACGCGGTTCTAAGGCCCCATGGCTTGGCAACGTTTGACTTACATGCAAATGTGGACAGACCTGGCACTGGCTATATATGTATTTTTATATTATGAATATCTCTATTGTATGTATGTCGGGTTTTGAAGTAAACATACATATATTCAATGACGCACTGGCACAGGGGATATTAAAAATCCTTTATTGTCTTCACAAATTTCCTCCTGACATTACCGAGAAAAAAATAAATAAATAAAAAAATAAAATAAAATTTAAAGAAAAAAAAAGGAAAGAAAAGTTTGTTATCTAGACTTAGAATATATAATAACACATCTTTATCTCGACTGTTTCAATTATATATAGAGTCAAGATATCATAACCTTAACTTCTGCAAGGAAAAATGTATATAGCAAACCTCGTTATCTCGTTTTCGCCGATATTATGACGTAATTTGGTCAATAAATCGACTTAGAATAAATATATATATATATATATATATATATATATATATATATATATATATATATATATATATATATATTATATGTGTGTGTGTGTGTGTGTGTATTTGTGGTCATGTGATCATATATGTGTGTGTGTATTTGTGGTCATGTGATCATTGACTGTATATATATATATATATATATATATATATATATATATATATATATATACAGTCAAGACACCATTATCTTTACTCCTGTAAGAAAATATGCATCTCGTTTTCATCGATTATATTACTCGTTGTTATAAAACACATCAATTGTCAGGCCTATGCTAAACAAGAATGTCACTTTACAGAGCTGTCCACGTAAAATAACTGGGAAGCAGTAAAAAAAACAAAAAAACAAAACAAACAACAACAACAACAAAACCCCCAAACAACAACAACAAACCCCACAAAAACATGTAAAATATGGCCTTTTCCACAAAAATTATAGTTTAGTATATATTTTGGAGAGGTGGGGGTAGGAAACTTCCCTTCCCACCAGCTACAACCCTGTGTAAATTAACACCGACCCAAAGCCGAACACTGACTAAATAATGCACTACTTACCGAAAAAATATTCGTGGTAGCATCTTTTGTCATTATTTGCTTTCTTCCCATTCACGCCTTAGAACGAAAGACAGACGACATTGATCCTGTTATCAAATTTAGCGTCGTTATCGGATCGCTGCGTCAGACCAGTTACTGTGCATCAATGTTTATGTTCTGATTTCCGGCTGACTGATCTCTGTTAGCGTCTCAAGAAAGAAGAAATGACGGTTTTGCGTTGTTAAGATCTTCACGTTTCGTTTCCACAATAACCGAACTCTCCACGTTGCGGCTATTTCGATCCTTATTGATCATAAAATGTTAGCGCTCGATAAACAAGAGTTGCCTCCCTTATATCGCTCGCTGGTCGGGGAAATATTCGGCATTTTTGTAACTTTTCTTGATGTTTTCCGGTGTATCGGCGCAGCTAAGCATTCAAAGACCATTTTCTGTGTGAACACTGTAAAACACTTCATAAAATGTGTCTCTCACCAATGAAGCAGTGAATAATCTAAAATACACTACAAATTGTTTTATGTCTGTAGTAAATAAACATTTTAAAATTGTGCATAAATGTAGACACCACCTTGTATCCAAAACGATTTTCATGTGATTCGGCGCAGTAAGCTATGTTTCCATTAATGCGGTTGCGGTGCGGGTGCGGCCCGGGTACGGGTGCGTCAAATATCGCATAACATTGTTTTTATAGTAAGTGTTTCCATTAATGCAATTTTCGTCCGGCGCCCGCGCGGGAACGCATCCGATTTTTTTCGATCGGATCATGGAGCGATTCCAGCTAGCCCGCATAAGAATCGCACAGAGGATTACAAGCCCGTAGCCAGGATTTTTGAAGGGGGGTTCTTTTTGGTATTAAAAGGGCACTTGCGAGCGTAGCGAGCAACACTTGGCCGGGGGCTGCCTGGGGGGGGGGGGGGGGGGGGGGGGGGGCTCCAGCCTAGTTTGAAAGGGCACTTCAGAAAAAGGGGGGTTCGTTCGAACCCTACGAACCCCCCTGGCTACGGGCTTGGATTATCCTGGATTGTAGGGCTTCCCCAAAAATTCTAACTATGTCTCGTGTACTTGCAATGACTCTTGATGTTGCAAAACGTATCGAACATGTACTGAGCGCGTGTATGACTGTACAGATCCCCATCATCGAGATTTACAGTAACTTACTAGGCCTTCTCCATAATACATACATGATGTTACGACAGTAATGTATTTTTGCAATTTAAATATGAACGAAAATAAATATTATTGAAATAGAGAAAGAAAGAAAGAATAAAGGAAACCGAGAAAAACGCAATGAAGTTCTCAGTGTTCGATAATTAGACATCAGGTTTGCTAAAGAAAACACAAAACAGAAATAAGGCATCGCACTGATTACGTAATGAATATATATATATATATGTGTGTGTGTGTGTGTGTCTGTGTGTGTGTATTTTTATATTTTGAATATCTCTATTGTATGTATGTCGGGTTTTGACTTAAACATACATATATTCAGCGACGCACTGTCACTGGGGATATTAAAAATCCTTTATTGCCTTTCACAAATTTCCTCATGACGTTACATATATTCAGTGACGCACTGACACAGAGGATATTAAAAATCCTTTGTTGCCTTTCACAAATTTTCTCATGCCATTACCGAGACCCGAACCTGTGGCACCCAATCGCCCGCAATTGTTGGGCCGGAACGCTTCCAATCAGACCAACTACGTTCCACAAAAATAGAACGATGTCATGTCATGTCATAGGGTTTTACGTGCACATTCAGAACAAGTTGTTGTAGCGCACGCCTTGGCCGGCTCCTCCGTCCATGACAGGAAAGGTGGGGGAGGGGAGGGGAGAGGAGGGACCGCCTGCACTGGCAGGTGCAAGGGAGCACCAGCAGCCCGATCAAATCGGTAGCAGGCGGGTGGGGGTGGTGGTGGGCTATGGAATTTGAATGGAGCAGTTAAATGCCAAAGAGAAAAGGGTGCGCAATTTTGATTGAGGGAATTTGGCGCAATTTTGAACGGTCGGTCGAAAGGTAAATGTCCGAGCTAATATAGGTTTTGATATTAGTGAATCGAGAGTAGCTCGTTAATTTTAGACCTTTACGATGCTGTGGTGTCTCCCTAGGTTGCCCATAGGGCCCTATAAAGGGTCTGACCGCTTCTGGTCGAGGCATCACCAAGTACTAAATTATTACCAGCAGCAAGTATTGGGGGTTTGGGTGGGGGAGGCCGATATTATTTTGTTCATCTTCACCCGGGTGCATTGCAATTGTGTACTCGGAACCGGTATTCTTTTGTTCGGTTCCTTATTAGAGGAAGTTAGTCGACCATATTCGTACCGGTCCAACAACCACGCGGTTCTAAGGCCCCATGGCTTGGCAACGTTTGACTTACATGCAGATGTGGACAGACCTGGCACTGGCTATATATGTATTTTTATATTTTGAATATCTCTATTGTATGTATGTCGGGTTTTGACGTAAACATACATATATTCAAAGACGCACTGGCACAGGGGATATAAAAAATCTTTTAATGCCTTCACAAATTTCCTCATGTCGTTACCGAGACCTGAACCTGTGGCACCCAATCGCCCGCAATTGTTGGGCCGGAACGCTACCAATCAGATCAACTACGTTCCACAAATATAGAACGATCGTTAGTCGACCATATTCGTACTGGTCCAACAACCACGCGGTTCTAAGGCCCCATGGCTTGGCAACGTTTGACTTACATGCAGATGTGGACAGACCTGGCACTGGCTATATATATATATATCTCTGTATGTATGTATGTATGTATGTATGTATGTATGTATGTATGTATGTATGCATTCATGCCTGTATGCATGCCTGTATGTATGCCTGTATGTATGTATGTATGTATGTATATATGTACATGTATATATATATATATATATATATATATATATATATATATATATATATGTGTGTGTGTGTGTGTGTGTGTGTGTGTGCGCGCACATATATATAATGTATATAAGTTTTTTTTTTAAATCCATACATTATTTACTAATTAAGGGAAACGTTTTGTTTCATTTATTTATATATATATATATATATATATATATATATATATATATATATATATATATATATACAATGTATATACATATATACATATACATACACATACACATACACACACACACACACACACACACACACATATATATATATATATATATACAGTCAAACCTGCCTTCGCGGCCACCTCCATATGGCGGCCACCTGTCCATGGCGGCCACCCTGAGAGTAGAGGTCATTAAAAAATCAGAGAAAGACAAATTGAGTGCTAGAAAAATTGCTGAACATTTCGGGGTGGGTAGAACTCGGATTGATGGCATTTTAAAGAGAAAAACGGAGATGTTGGCAGATTATGATTATGATTATGATAACAACCAGCCCTCTGACGGAAAAAGGCAGAGAAAACTTACAGGCAATGAGGATATTAACATGTTGGTTTGGAAATGGTTCCAAGGTGCCACTGCTCGTAGAATAAATGTCAGCGGTCCACTGATTAAGGAGAAGGCGTTAAAATTTGCCGAAGATTTGGGAATAGCGAGTTTCAAAGCGTCAAATGGGTGGCTGGATTCATTCAGGCATAGGCACAACATCGTCGCAGGTACACTAAGTGGGGAGCGAGGTGACGTAAGTGACACTGCAGTTGAGGACTGGAAGTCAAAGTTGCTAGTGGTGTGTGACGGGTATGCTCCTAAGGACATTTTCAATATGGACGAGACCGGTCTGTTTTACAGGGATACAACAAAGGCAACCCTTAAAGTGAAAGGTGATGAATGTGCTGGCGGTAAGCGCTCTAAGGAGAGACTGACCGTGGCACTATGTGCAAGTGTGACCGGAGAAAAATGTGTTCCTCTAGTCATAGGAAAGTGCAAGAAACCACGCTGTTTTAAAAACACCAGAATCTCTACCAGTAACATACACCAACAACAAGAAAGCATGGATGAACACCGGATTGTTTGAGTGGTGGCTGCAGAGATTTAACCGCAAGATGAGACGACTAGGAAGAAAAGTGTCTTGTTTTTAATTACGTTTTTGCACATGTATATGGCTCCTTAATAGTTCTATTGCAACATACGTGTAATTGTTTTTAAAAATTCGGACTTATATATGACCTGCATACGGCGGCCACCTCTCCATGCGGCCACTTTTGTCATGTCCCACGAGTGGCCGCCATAGACAGGTTTGACTGTGTGTATATATATATATATATATATATATATATATATATATATATATATATGTACATGAACAAATATTTCTTTGTTGTTTTCTTCACTTAGAGCACTTTTACCATTTAAAACCGGTTGTAAATGTATTGACTGAAACGTTTGCAATGAATTCTATAGAGTTCGTCATTGCCTTTCATATAAAATGTATTCACAGAAAAATATTAAAATTGTTCTCGAAATTATATCCACAACTACACGAAGAATCGGTGCTAAGGACAACTCGATATAAATCTGCCTTTAATAACTACACTCGTGTTTTATCTCTTACATTTTCTCTTCTATTACCAAATGAATAATTGTGGTGCAACGCATGGGACATCGGGTTTTATTTCTTTTTTAAATGAAATTATGTTTTGACAATTTCGAATTTCAACTCATAGGTTGTTCCAAAGTTTTATTGTTAAATGGATAAATGATGATTGAAGTAAATTAGTTCTAGAAAAGTGTAAAGAAATACCATTTCGATTTCTCAGCATGTAAGGAACTCGTTGTTCAACTGTGTGCGGGATACTGTGTATCATAAACTTAGGAGCCATACCTTTTATTATTTTAAACATTGTGCACAGCGTTTTGAATTTACGCCTGGAAGTAAGTGTTGCTAATCCAGTTTTGTAGTACAAAGACTTTATGGATGCAAATTTAGGCAAACTCGTGATTGATCTAGCGGCTTCTATTTGTACTTTTTCAGTAATATCTTCCTTGACTAAAGAACACCCATTCCATACTTCCGATGCATATTCTAATACCGGGCGGATAAAAGTTACATATATTTTCAATAAAGTTTGTCGATCTAATAAATATTTGTATTTCCTAAGTACAAAAATAGTTACCGAAGTCGATTACTTATATTATTGATATATGAACATATGAAAATGCATAGACCTGTGTGGTTCTGGTATACCCCTTGTTTGTTCTAATTTTTAACAATGGCGCTTCTTTTTGTTTGTTTGTTTGTTTGTTGGGGTTTTTTCAAAATCTTTTTCTGTATCAAACTGTACGTTGCGACTATTATAATAACGGTAGATCGTTGACCCTGCTATTTATAGACCACCCATGACCTCACTTTGTAGCCCATAAACGCTGCACTATTGTCCCAGGATTATTTTAGTACTTTTTTGTTTTGTATTGTTAAAAATATTATGAAAATGAACAATCACACATGACCCATCTCATGATCAGTTTAGGAATCGTTTTCTCGAGTGGCACAGTAATGCAGATATATACATGTTCATTGCCATGCATGGCTAAGATAAATCAATGTTGGAAATCGACAAAAAAACACAAAAAAAACAACGATTAATGCGAAGACCAAATGTACGAATAGCATTTGGCCTTGTATCAAATAACTTCATATATTTGTTATCAAACACCGCATTATGTGTAAGATATTTCGGTAATGATTCAATCTTGGTAGCATACTGCAGAGAAAGCTTTGCACGTCTAGCACCCAAACAAGGTTCCTGTGCACCAACATACAAGCTCTCTACAGGAGATGTTCTAAATGCACCACGACAAAGCCTAAGTCCCTGGTTGTGTATAGGATCTAGCATCTGCAAGTAAGACTTGCGTGCCGACCCATACACAATGCATCCATAATCAAGTTTTGACCTCACAAGAGATCTATACAGACGGAGCATAACCTTTCGGTCTGCTCCCCATTCTGTATTACCAATAACTTTTAAAATATTTAACTTTTAAGCCCTTCTTTTTAACATTTTTAAGAGGAGGCACAAATGATAGCTTCCTGTCAAATATAACCCCCAGAAATGCGGTCTCCTCCACAACTGGAATTGGATTATCTGAAAGAAACTAGAACAAATATTTTTGGACAACGAACTGTGGTGGAATCATTTCGATTCCATCCAGAACTTATATTACAGTTTCTACGTGATACTGACTTTTATTCTAAATTTTAATTTGATCTATCTGTGATATTTGTATTTTCACACAGTTCTTTACACTGTGTTTTTATTTAACTGTTGAATTTGTATATTGATGTTGACCATCACTAAGTTTTGACTTAACCATAGTTTGACACCCATTAGCCGATGTGTTTTTCGTGCTGGGGGTGTCGTTAAACATTCATTCATTGCATGGCTAAGATGCCTACATGGATTGTTTCTCGGGTAGATTGTGCACACACGTGGATCTTATTTCGCTTTTATTTTTTTGTAACAATGTAACAATTGTGAACTGGAATAACTGTCAATTAAGGTGTAAAACATTCGTTTTGTTTGCATTTGCCTGTGTTTTCCTTTTCAGTTTAAGTAAAAATAACCGAAAAAATATACCCTTTACTATAATTTTAAAAATGCGGGAAAGGTGTTTTTAGACTGGTTTTAACATTCTTAATATTAATACGGCTGACCTACTTCGCGTTTATATTCACGAAAGCAGGTAAATTATTCATTTTTAAATTATGATAAAAATATTGATAATTCTAATAATTTTGATTGCACCCTTAACAATAAATATGTTGATACTTGATTAACCATTGAAAAAAGAATTGAACTGTAATTCGTTAAAAATACCGACAACATGACAACTTCCTAACATATTTAAAACGTCAGTCACACAGTCCCGATGATGGCCACTGTATCCCACGGTCGGTCCCGGTGCTATGAACCGTAGCTCACCGTAGCTCACCGTAGCTCTTGCTCCAATTTTGTCCAAAAAGACAGTCTACCACAGTGGTGCTAAGATTATTATACGGTGAACCACGGTAACCCACGTTAACCCACAGTTTCACTACGGAAGACCACGGTATTGCTACGGACCCCTCTGCGGTTCCCCACGGTAGGGTACAGTGCACCGTAGCGCTGTCTGCGACCAACTACGGTGTCGTTAAGGACCATGAAGGTGGTGCTACGGTTTGTCACGGCGGCAGCCGTAGGCACACCTTACTGCTGCTGTAAGTCACTGTAAGTCACCGTAGGAGTAGACACCCACGGTGAACTACGGATGGCCACGGATGGACAAGGAAGGGTGTACGGTGGTCCTACGACGAGGCACGGTGGTACTAAGGTTACACTACGGTGGCATTACGATCTGCATTCACCGGCGGCGATCTATGGTGAGCCACGGAAGTGTTAAACAGCTTAAAACAATCATGGCGATCTACGGTTAATCACGGATGCGTACGATTTGCCGCCGGACTCACTACGGTTACCCACGGTTCCCCCCCGATTTCAAGCACTGTGGGTCACCGTAGCCATACACCGTGACAGTGTGACTGAGGCTTTAAGTGCGATTACGAATAATTTTTACATGCTCATATACCACTAGAGTTTCGAGCATGTCCGTCCCGGGGCCTGTCTCTGGATAGCCAGGGGCTTGTCCCGGGACAGAAAAAAAATTAAGCGGACAATTTTGAAATTTACATCCAAAAATTAAATAGTGGGCCTTTAAAATTTCGATGCGCATCTTTAATTAATATAATTAATAAAGAAAATTCTACTCATAAAATTTGGTCGCTAGATTAGATCGGGTGGTCAAAAAGAAATTAGATAATATCGGTGGCCTGACTCGGGATGGAGGGAGAGGGAGGGGGGTGAGGTGTTTAGAGTTGAAAATGGGTAGAATTTTGAAAATAGCAATTAGTAAAAAAGTTAATAGAATTTTTTTTTTTTAATAAATAAAAAGTTACAAGCTAAAAATAAAAATAATTGACTGCTCGGCTGAATATTTATATAATTTGGAGCATTTTAGAAGGATAGTCCAAAAATAAATAAAAGAAAGAAGAGAGGATCGGACTATTTAATAATATTAAAAAAGAAAGTAATTTCGACAAAAACTTTTGAACGAAGGCCTAAAAGTTTAAAGTCCGATCTATATGTCCACGTGAGTGGCCTCGTTAAGGCCTTTAGGCTGCACAGCTTGTAGGGACGAGATGGGTTGCAACCCGTCAAGAAACCCCTAGATTGACAGTCAATAGACGTTGAAGGTGTAGTGCTGTGCTGAAATACAGATCTTGAGAAGCCGGATCCGTCTGAACGAGAGAAAGAATCAGACTAGGGTATAGTCCAGTCGTCATGGATTGGTATAGTAGTGCGGACGGGCCCGACTCCGGAGGATACGAGATGGTATCACAATAAAACTAAAGTCCAGAAAAGAGTAGTGGGGGCCGATCCCGCTTCCTATGTCTTCTTAGAGTGGGGCGATCAATCTTCCAGTAGAACAGGCTCAGACATGTAGAGACTAAACGCGAACAACCGTGGCGTTCTGCAGAATGGCCGTCATACGAGTCACAAAAAAAAAAAGTCAACATAGTCAGACGGAGAAATGACGTGGAGGCAAGGAATCTCGCTAAAAAAGAATCCAACCTGGTGGTGCACTGTCGAAACGAGAAGCATTCCAGCGTTCAATCAGTTCCAATGGCCGCATACATCCCAGTAGAAAACTTCATTTCGCTGACAAAAACAACGAAATGAAGGATCCCCAAGTCGAGCCGCGAAAGAACGTGCATTGTGCACAAGCGAAACAAACACGTCTTACCGCGTGGTGCTCCAGATTGGGAATGCTGAGGCTTTACGCAAAATACCAAGTGCGCCGAATCACCGACCGCGTCGATACACCGGACGCGTCGATTATCGGACAGTACATCTTTGGATCTGGTTTCATACAAGTTAACCGTAATTAATAAGTGCAAGATGGAAATAAAATCACGTGATAAGGAAGCAGGGATTTAAAAAGTTCGGGGATTTTGTTATTTAATCACCACACGATCGTCGAAATATTTGTGTGACGAGATTTTGAAGACGAATCTTGGTGGAGGAAATATTAATATATCTCGAGGCTTATTACATTTGAGTTTTTCTTTCTTTCTTTCTTTCTTTCTTTCTTTCTTTCTTTTTTCCGAATACGATTTTGAAATGGTATATTTATTATATACATCTTTCGTATAAAACCCAACATAAAATAACCTCAGGATTGGCAAGAGCCAAAGCACCACTAATCCTCATGTCACAAATACACAAGAAAACAAATTACATAATGATTTTTATTTATTTTCATTTTAATTAAAAACAATTCAATTTGTATTAAAATATTGTATATAACGTTTCTCATATTTCATGTGATTCTTAATAATAATTATTCATTTTATTAAATGATTATGAGCGTATTAATACATTTTCTGAATGTGTGACAAAATAAATTATGGAACTTTTATTTGCAGATAGGAATTTAAATTGCCCATTTTAAACATTGCGTCATGAGATAAAACAAATAATAGTAATTGGAAAACAACAGAACAAGTATTAATTTAATGAACACCTGATATCACCACTGTTATGACAGTGATTCATGAGTGCATGTGTTCACGGCTGTACCTATTCTAATGAGTTCTGACAGTGATTCATGAGTGCATGTCATCACGGCTGTACCTATTCTAATGAGTTCTGACAGTGATTCATGAGTGCATGTCATCACGGCTGTACCTATTCCAATGAGTTCTGTCCGGTGCTAGGTTTGATTTAGTGCATTAGTCCTGGAGTGGCAGTCCTCTTTGTGATTGTGCAAGAGGGACACAATCTCCAGTAAAGGATCTCCTCGGGAGTGGCTGTCCTTCTACAGGGGAGGTACTAGATAGAGATTCGTGTAATTAACAACTAATTTGCCAAATGTCCATTCGACTCTGCATTGTGCAGAGATACGGCCTGATCATGTGATAAGGTTTTGTCGTTCACAAAGTTTGTTTTGTTTAACGACACCACTGGAGCACATTGATTAATGAATCATCGGCTATTGGATGTCAAACATATGGTCATTATGACTCGTAGTCATCAGAGGAAACCCGCTACATTTTTCCTAATGTAGCAAGGGATCTTTTATATGCACTTTCCCAGAGACAGGAAAGCACACACCACGGCCTTTGTCCAGTTGTGGTGCATTGGTTGGAACGAGAAAAAAACACCCAGTCAGCTGAATGGATTCACCGAGGTGGTTTGATCCTGCGACGCAAGCGCCTCAAGCGAGCACTCAACCGACTGAGCTAAATCCCGCCCCTTGTCGTGCAGGGGGCGAGACGTAGCCTAGTGGTAAAGCGCTGTCTTGATGCGCGGTCGGTTTGGGATCTATCTCCGTCAGTGGGCCCATTGGGCTATTTCTCGCTCCAGCCAGTGCACCACAACTGGTACATCAAAGGTTGTGGTATGTGCTATCCTGTCTGTGGGATGGTGCATATAAAAGATCCCTTGCTGCTAATCGAAAAAGAGTACCACATGAAGTGGCGACAGCGGGTTTACTCCTTCAATATCTGTGTGGTCCTGAACCATATGTCCGACGCCATATAACCGTGAATAAAATGTGTGGAGTGCGTCGTTAAATAAACCATTTCCTTCCTTTCGTCTTGTCGTGCAGATTCAATTGGTTAACCGGCCTCGGTGGCGTAGTGGTTAGGCCATCGGTCAACAGGCTGGTAGGTACTGGGTTCGGATCCCAGTCGAGGCATGGGATTTTTAATCCAGATACCGACTCCAAACCCTGAGTGAGTGCTCAGCAAGGCTCAATGGGTAGGTGTAAACCACTTGCACCAACCAGTGATCCATAACTGGTTCAACAAAGGCCATGGTTTGTGCTATCCTGCATGTGGGAAGCGCAAATAAAAGATCCCTTGCTGCCTGTCGTAAACGAGTAGCCTATGTGGCGACAGCGGGTTTCCTCTAAAAAAATATGTGTGGTCCTTAACCATATGTCTGACGCCATATAACCGTAAATAAAATGTGTTGAGTGCGTCGTTAAATAAAACACTTCTTTCTTTCTTTATTCAATTCGTTTGTCAGGTGTATTCTGCAATAGCTAGCTGATGATGGAAATCTGCAGATTAACGCTTTATCATAATGTATAGAAATGTTATCTTTTAGTATGATTTGACGGGTTTTTTTTTTTTCGTAAATCCGATCGAAAACAGGTCACGCCATAATGCTTGTATATCGAAAACAGGTGTTGTCATGATATATCTATGTAATGGTTCAATAGAACGAGGGGAATGTTTGCAGAACCATAGATTTTTTAAATGGAATTTCTATCACTATTAGTCCATTAACCTTTTTTGGGTATAATCACTACACAAAAGTTAAAATAGTAAATATGTTTTGGGTCAGTGGGATAACTAAAAAGAATTTTTGTTTTACAAAAACGAGTTGATTTTATTTTATACCCATATACTAATATATACTTTGTGCAATTTATGCGGATTGGCGTTTTACGTAAGTGTGTTTATGTATGTATGTATGTGTGTATGTGTGTATGCATGTATGTGTGTATGTATGTATGTATGTATATGTATATACAGAATGTGTGTCTTTTTTATAAATATAGGTACGGGAACCATGTATAAACAGAATGTGTGTCTTTTTTTCATAAATATAGGTACAGGAACCTTCGTAAAAATAATGAAAGCATTGCTTCAAAATTTGATAGGTGTCTCGGTCTCATATGCAGTATTACAAAATTAACAAAAACACGATAAGTGAAATACAGCTATGATCCATTATATCCCTAGAAATGCATATTCCAAGGTTGATCAAGATTGACCAAATGTTTTTTTGCATTTTGTTAATTTGACCAAATTGAATGACTTTCCGTTAAAAAAAAGTTATCCTTTCCTGAACATTCCATTTCTAGGCAATTTAAATGGCAGGGCAACTGACACATTATGCATTAAAATATTGCTTCATATACCTGAATGAACGGATACAATGTTTAGCATCCAGCAACATGAGCTCTACTTTTTGGCCAAACATTTACTTCACTGGGAACAAATTTCGTAAAAAGTCATTTCCTTTTCTGAACATATATTTCTTTGGTAATTGTGTGAAAACCGGTGGAATGATCTATTATTGGACAGTTTGAATCATGTCACTAAACTGCTTTTTTTTTGACAAATCGTTAAATAAAAATACATTTAAAAAAAAAGCAAAATAGCGATATGGTGTAATTCACAATGATCGATACACGCAAATTCGTAGGATTAGATATTCCAAATTTAATAAGTTTTGGATAGCGGTTAATAAGCGGTTTTGATGACCTGCAGCATTAAAGGCAAATAATCCGACCAATCCAAGGTAATCGCAATACACAATATCGTATGAGGCTCATTTTAATGCTAATAACACCATGCTAATTGCTATTAAAGACGTTATATTAGCAATTTACAAAAATAAAATATGAACTGATATCATAATAAAATACACAGCTTTTTAGCACTTATTTTATTTATTCATTTTAACTTGATTCTTCAGTTTAAATTTTAAGTTCTCTGTCCGGGCATATATCTCAATAACTGTCTGGTTCTGTCTGTCCAGGGCAGGGGTATAACGTTTAGTTGTTAATGACAGAAATGTTGGCGTAGCAGAGGCTGACCGAGGGATCCTTCCTCCCCGAAATATATTCAAGTGTCTCTTTCTTTTCAGCCCCTGCGTGTGCTGTAACCTCACCGTGGTGCAGGGGTGTAACATTCTTTTTGGGAATGGCTAATACAGCACAAATCCCCTTTTCTTCGGGATACAATTAAAGTTTTGAGTAAAAGTCAGTATCTATCTGTCATATTTGTATTTTTGCACAGTTTTTTACACTGTTTTTTATTTAAACCTTGAATTTTTATATTGATGTTTATCATCACTTTATTTGTTTGCATTACTATAATTTGACACCCAATAGCCGATGTATTTTTCGTGCTGGGGTGTCGTTAAACATTCATTCATTCATTCATTCATTTACTTTCTTTTCAGTTTTTATATTAAAATGTTTTATTGGGTTGTTCTTTTCACTAGTTAGTTTATTTGCCATTTCTCCTTTAGTTACTCCGAATTTACTTTCCCTGGATCCGGCCTTGTTTACTGACATCATACTTTCTTTTGTGTAGCTGTGATTTCAGTCTCTTATCAGCAACTAATTAAATGTAGAAATCATATTCTAGGTGTGTGTGGAAGCCTATTACATATAATGGAATATGGTATTGTAACATCTTCGAACGTCTACGACTGGATCTGGGTCTGGACGTCTTCACATTCTTCTCTTGATCTGGTATACTTTCGATTTCTCATCCTTCTCCTAAACAGTGCGACAACAATCGTCGCCAAGACAACGCAGACCAATGTGACGCCTATGGAGATACCAGCTGTAGCACCAGTGGTCAATCCTCCACGTCTGTACGACGGATCCGAGTCTCCACGTTCCTGGTGGTATTCGATTGCAGCTTTATTCTTTATCCACGTATTGGTTGTTGGGTCAAATATGATGTAGTTGTGGGGAAGTCCTACTCTCGCAGGCTGACTAACGAAAGGAGGTCTCCGGACCAGGGGCAAAGCGGATGTAGATAAAACTCCAGATTTAACGCAGTAGTTGATGGCGCATCCTTGATCCGAGTAGTCCAGATGCTTGCTGAAGTCTTGGGGACAATGTTTCGGCCAAGCAGATGGTCCAGAGATACGGTAAAAGGAAGTCAAGGAGGGGGCGTTTCTTTCCAAATTTCCACCTCGTTGACTTTTCAACGCCAGGGGATGTCCGATGTTGCAACTCATGAATCCTGCAAAAGGTAAAGAATACTTGGTGCCTTGTTCAAAGTCATCACTGATGCAAATGAACAGGCTTGTGGACAGCTGTCTGGCGTAGAAATACTCAGGGCAGGTCTGGGCTCCAGTTAGGTCATTCTTCACATGATCAGTGTAGAACCCGCCAAATAAGTAACCGGAATCTTGAGGGACAGAACCTGTAAATATAAAATATTAATAAGAGAGGAAGGAAGGAACTGATTTATTTCACGACGCACTCAACACATTTTATTTACGGTTATATGGCGTGGGACATATGGTTAAGGACCACACAGATACTGAGGAAGGAAACCCGCTGTCGCCACTTCATGGGCTACTCTTTTTTTAGCAGCAGCAAGGGATCTTTTATATGCACCATCCCATAGACAGGATAGCACATACAACAGCCTTCGATGTACCAGTCGTGGTGCACTGGCTGGAGCGAAAAAATAATAAGAGAGAGTTGCGTGAGTATGTGTGATGTGGTGCGGTGCGGTGCGGTGTGGTGTGATATGGTGTGGTGTGGTGTATTTGTCTAGTATTTGTACATATTGTATATATACATTATTTGTTATGTATGCTGATGAGTTGTAAAACTTAAGGCAATAAATAAACTTGTAAACTTGGTACGAAATTACCCCGATTATTTTGTGGAATACAGTTTGCCATTCTCCAGGGATTTTAAAACCGAAAGTCTGATATAACTCTGTGTGTGTGTGTGTGTGTGTGTGTGTGTGTGTGTGTGTGTGTGTGTGTGTGATAAATAAATATATATATATATATATATATATATATAGAGAGAGAGAGAGAGAGAGAGAGAGAGAGAGAGAGAGAGAGAGAGAGAGAGAGAGAGAGAGAGAGAGAGAGGGGGGGAGAGTACAAATAGCAAGAGTATTTAATACATTATGATACTGACATTACATACATATTCATGTTGATGGAAAAAATATAGCGGGTTTTCTCTGAAGACTACTTGTCTGGATTACCAAATGACTGACATCCAATAACCTAAATTGTGAAAGAAACTGACCATTCATATCTCTCTCTCTCTCTCTCTCTCTCTCTCTCTCTCTCTCTCTCTCTCTCTCTCTCTCTCTCTCTCTCTCTCTCTCTCTCTCTCTCTCTCTCTCCTTGCCAAAATGACATGGCGTTGTGTGATATCTTAAGTATATTTCAAGAAACGATTTTTTCGTATATTGATTAGCCTATATCTACCTGAGTGGAACATCCACTGGTGTTAGTGTTATGTAGCATCTGTGATACTTAATTAAAAACGTTTTTATATATAAGAAACCACAACCAAAACTACCAAACAATAAAATCACCGGTACTCAGAAGAAGAAAAAAGTATTCAGAAATGATTTGCCGTTTGCAGAACACCAGTACATGGTGTAGGTGGCGCCACTGTGATAATAGTCCGTGTGACAGCATTCAAAGAACAGCCAACACGAATCACAGTTCTTTTCGGATCTAGACCGGGAGATTGACGCCGTGTGCAGTTCCACTGTTTGGAAGTGGGCGGAACAGGAGTATTCTCCTGTCTTGGGATTCACCTGGTTCAACTTCAGTTCACTGCACACATCTCCATCGTTTGACCCCGCTGTTTGAGAGCACGTTTGGAACACACCACCAAACGTCATGTTCGTTAGCTGGGCTTCACACGAACCGTCGTCAAAGTTGGCTAATGGGTTGAAGTTTGGGGACAGCATATCAGTGCAGCCTCTGTGTGTGTTGTATTCGTAGTATAGTTCGATAGCCGCAGCCACGTTTTTCTGAAGGCCCTTCAGGGTCGCAATGGGTAGTTCTGGTAGAATTGCTGGAGTGATAAGAAAAGTGAGTGGGTCGCCCGATCTGTCTATTGCCACAAGTTCCTTGTCCACGAGGGAAGTCCAGTCATTTGCCGAGTAATTTCCAGCCCTGAATAAAGGCCCTCCGTAACTGAACAGTTTCGAAGTTGTTCTACTTTTGCGATATTCATCAATCATTTGTTGTGAATCTTGCGTTGTGTGCGACGCATTTAAACGGACAAAAAATGACACACTGGCAGTTTCAGACACCTTGGATCTTGAATCTGCGTACTTCTTCATAAAATCGCTGCTTAGCTGATCTTCTTGGATTAATGCTGCCCCGGCATCGACGCTTGAAATGACGTGTGTCCCGAAGTCTCGGATTAAGATCTGGCTCTGGTAGCGAGCTAGAGCCGTCTTGTTCAGTTCTAAACTGGCGGCGATGTCGAGAAGTCTGTGTTTGAACCTCGGATGTAACGGACTGTCTGGTTGGAGCGTCGCCTTGTAACGGGTGTATCGGAGGAGAAATGGCCGCTGATGCCGACGTGTGGGATCTGAAACCCGGCGTCGATGTTGATGTCGTGGGACGTCGTGCTCGTGTAGTCAATCCAGTGGTCGATCACCTCGGCAAACGTCTCGATGTTGCTCGTCTTCAGGGGAATGGTGTTTACGGCGTCAGGAATAAGGAATCGGCCGTCGTGCGTCGTGCGGCATTCCGAGTAGTTGTACGCCACGATTAGACCAGCCGGCACATTCCTCAGGTTATCCCACCCACTTCCAGGGAGCACCTCAAATCTGTCTGTACCGGGAGATTTTCAGGGTCTAAACAGTATCTAATATCTCCTGGCTGGTACACCACTGTATGCTGTTGTGGTTTGACCACATTTTCACAAAGTGCTAAACTGGTGAAGAACATCACCATAAGCAGAACCAGACCTACTCCCGCCATGTTACCTTAGCTTGTGAGGGGTTCGATCATAAGTGTAGTTCCGTTAACCCGTGTCTACGTGCATTATGCGATAACGGTTACAAAACAATAACGGGACAATGTGTAAAGTTCGTAGGCTTCAGGCGAGATCTTGGTTTGGTTTATCAATGAAGAAGCTGATAAAACATCTTTGATATTAAAGGGACATACCCTAGTTTTTAAACACTAAGGCATATTTATTACTATTAGAGCCGTTTTTGACAACTGAAATCATACTTTACTTAAAGATTTTATTATTTAGATTATCCATTTCCGTACATTCAAAGTGTTTTTTGGTCATCCTGGTGTTTTTAATATCAGAAAATGCATTTCTCATATTTAAAAAAATGCACGTGCGTCTGAGAAATAACAGTTATAGAGTCGAGTTCTAGTCTATTTTTAAGAGTATTTTACCATTTCAAAGTCACAGACTCAGGTTTCACTCAACTGTAACTTTATCCAAATGTGTTGCAGTTTGTAGATTAACTAAACTTTGTGTGTATTTTTATGGGCTGAAACTAGGGTCTATCCCTTTAATTATTGGTGTTATGATTACGTTTATTATAGAAGATGGAGTGAGGCGAAATATAATGATAGCGGAGAACGCGAATCAGGAGTAGGGGTGCAGGACCATGCCCCCACCCACCCACACACCCACTTAAAAACTGCCCTGTTATTGTGCTATGAAGGCTGAGAATTCCATATTTGAACACTTGAAATTTAAAATTTAATTATGAAAGCTGCTCCTGACAAGTTCGAACCGTTCAGGCCCTTGAATTTTTAATCCCATGAGACATCGCACTGATAATGCCCCCCCCCCCCCCCCCCCCCGCCCAACACCTTCCAGATACATCCTAATTTTCTAAAAGTTATTCCTTAAGAATTTAACTGGATTTCATTTAAGAAAGGAAAAAACAAAAACGTTTTTAGTATATATAAATGTATATGTTAATGATGTATACCGGTGTGAAATATTTTATTTTGATTCGACATGAATAATTTAGGCTACTAAGAATTTATTAATACTAAAATATCATGGAAATCTCCCCAACAAAATTCGATCTTTTTTTGACACTTAACATAATCTTACAAGAATTTAATATGTGTTTTAATAGTAAAACAATACGGCGTACTGTTTAAACACTAGGGTTTGTTTATTTGTCGTTCATTCATTCATCCGTTAATTAATTAATCAATTAATTAATTAATTAATTAATTCCTGCACTCAATTATTACCATGTGTATTGTCCTACTGTTTGAGCTACTTCTTGTTCCAGCCAGTGCACCACGACTGATATATCAAAGTCCGTGGGATGTGGTATCCTGTCTGTGGGATGGTGCATATGAAAGATCCCTTGCTACTAACGGAAAAAAATGTAGCGGGTTTTCTCTCTAATGCTAGGGTCAGACTACCAACTGCCAGTAGAAAGTTGGCCAACTTGACTGTTGAGTTGTAATTTCCCCAACTCCCGACTTACGACGGGTGCCCTCGGCCTAACATCAGGGCGTCACTTTGAGTTGTAACCCGCGCTCAGACAAGCAGCAAATGTCGGACCCGATACATTTTTTGAATCGGATACGACGGCAGTTGATCGTCTGAACCTAGCATAAGACATAATGTCAAAATTACCAAATGTTTGACAACCATAGCCGATGATTAATAAATCAACGTGCTCTAGTGGTGTCGTTATCAGAGGCATCATCTCTTCTTTCCAGGAGCGGCGGGACGTTGCCAGGTGGTAAAGGACTCGTATGACGCGCTGTCGGTCTAGAGTCGATTTCCATCGCTGAGCCAATTGGGATATTTCTCGTCCCAGCCAATGCTTCACAACTGATGTAACAAAGGCTGTGGTATGTACCACTGTGAGGTGCAGATAAGGCAATTCCAACCCGAGGGGCAAACTGTTTTTTGGTGAAGACCAAAGTTTATCTAGCACTGTGCGAAAGCTGGCTAATTCTGTCCAGTGAGCAATAATAGCCTGTCTGTGGGATGCTGCATATAAAAGATCTCTTGCTGCTCGTTAACCGAAAAGAGTAGCCCATTGGGTAGAGCCGGTGAATTTCCGTGGTCCTTAATCATATGTCCTATGCTATATCATTGTATGGGACCGATAACGGATATTGGTACTGTCGTAACGACAAATCTTGCTAGCACATGTAGAGACATTTGTCTTTTATTAATAACTCACTTCCCATTAATCAAGTTCGTACGAGTTCATATAACTTTAATATTGCAGAACACATCTGCGCATAATAACGCATTTTTTCATTACAAATTTAAAGAGACGGACCATAGTTTCAACCCGTGAAAATTAACACTAAGTTTAGTTAATTTACAAACCTGTAACACATTTGGATAAAGTTACAATTGAGTGAAACCTGAGACTGTGACTTTGAATGGTGAAATACACTCTAAAAATAGACTAAAACTCGACTCCATAACTGTTACTTCTCAGACGCACGTGCTTTTTTAAAAAATATGAGAAATGCATTTTGTGATATTAAAAACACCAGGGTGATCAAAAACACTTCGAATGTACGGAAATGGATAATCTAAACAATAAAATCTCAATAATGTCTGATTTCAGTTATCAAAAACGGCTCTAATAGTAAAAAATATGCCTTAGTGTTTAAAAACTTGGGTATGCCCTTTTAAATTGCGACTGTAAGGCGAATTGCTATATCAGTTATTTTTACAATTTCGAACGACGTTTAAATTTATTAGACCTACTCAGAATTAACTGTTGGCATATTTGTTTGCTAAACGTTTTAAATGCAGGTTTATAGTTGCTTCATTACCAGACTATCAGTTATAACTTTTAAGTTAAAACAAATTTATTACAATAGCTAGTGGTGCCAAGATATGTAGCAAGATTATAGCAACGACATTATTTAGTGTCGGTCTTACACCATGTAATATATTAAAGTTTGTTTTGTTTAACGACACCACTAGAGAACATTGATTTATTAATCATAGGCTATTGTATGTCAAACATTTGGTAATTTTGACTTATAGCCTTAGAGAGGAAACCCGCTACAATTTTCCATTAGTAGTAAGGCATATTTCAGTTGTGGTGCACTGGCTGCAACGAGAAATAGCCCAGTGGGGTGTATTATATAACCAGAATTAAAATGTTTTGAGTGCGTTGTTAAATAAACCATTCCTTACTTTTTTCCCGGCGCAAACTATAGTTATTAGGCAGTGTAAAATACATTCGGCTATTAGATAGTTTGTGATGATGATGTAGTGGTTAGGTGATCTGGTAGGGTCTGGGTTCAAATCCCGATACCGGCTCCCACCTTGAGCGAATTTAACGATTTAATGGGTCGTTGTAAGGCAACTACACCGACTTCTCTTTCACTAATCATTAACAATTAATCACTAACCGTCTGTCTTGGACAGACAGTCATGATAGCTGAGGTGTATGTATGTCCAGGACAGCGTGCTTAAACCTTTATATAAAAATGTTTCTTCATTTATTCTAGAAAGAATTCAGGACGATATTAGATTTGTGGATTTTCTTTGCAAGGCCGTACCAAGTCTATAATAACTTGGGCTGGGGGGGGGGGGGGGGGGTGCGGAGTAACAGACATTAGGGCGGAGTAAACCTAGGACCTCTTTAGGTGGACAATGCTTAGACATCTGCGTTTAAGAAAAACAAGCTTCGTAAACTCGGCTCTTCATGCTTTTGTAATCGTTTCAGAAGAAAAAAAACCGCAACGGCTGGAAGTAAGTTTTATTTCTTAGATTATGACAGACGGTAAACATCAAGAGCCGAATTTACGAAGCCCTTTTTACATAAGGGCAGAGTAAACCTAGGATCTCTTTAGGTGGACATAAAGAGCACTTTTAAATATGTAATCGTTTCAGAAAACAAAACCCCGCCAAGGCTGGAAGTAAGTTTTATTTCTTAGATTATGACGGACGGTAAAGGGCATTTTACATAAGGGCAGAGTAAACCTAGGATCTCTTTAGGTGGACATAAAGAGCACTTTTAAATATGTAATCGTTTCAGAAAACAAAACCCTGCTAACGCTGGAAGTAAGTTTTATTTCTTAGATTATGACGGACGGTAAACATCAAGAGCCGAATTTACGAAGCCTGTTTTTCTTAAACGCAGGTGTTTAAGCATTGTAAATGAATGTAGTTACACGCGTGTAAGACATTTATAAACAGGCTTTGTAAATTCGTCCGTAAGAGTTATTTCCCTTTGTAACCAGTGAAATATTTTTGTGATGTGAAGCATTAACATGGGCTATTTCTGTCTCGCATATCGATGCAGGCATGTGGGAAATGCTATTACTAGTATGTGTATCAGTCTAGAAACACTGGGCATGTTGCTTCGTGTTAGGACATATAGATCATGGCGTCTTCTCTAACTTTACCTATATTCTGGTGTTACAACCTCCAACTCGTGTTCACTATCGCCCTCGCGATATCGTGCGAATACAGGTCATCCTGTCCTTGCAAACTGACTCACTGTGGCCACAAAGAAAACACTCGATAAAACTGGCCTGATAACACCGGCGTAGGCTATGGGCTAGGTTGTGATATCCTGCGAAGTAAGTCCATGTCTGTATGTCATTAGGTGACACTACTGACGGAAAATGTTGCCACGAATATGTTTTCGGTAAGTACTGTATAATATTTAGTCAACGTTCAAATACATACTGTTTTTACTGTATAATATAGATAGATATATTGTATTTATTTATTCATATTTGCTAGGGGTGTGGAATGGATGGCATTGCATAACCTTTGGTACCTCCTAGCCACACCCACCGTCACTCTCACTTCAGACGTCTATTCTTGTCAACATAAGAGTATGTTCAGCCACTTATCCCATCCCACCCCACCCAGGATATTGTGCATAAGTCCTAGCCTGACTCAGTTGATATTAGATGTATCGCCATCGGACTACATTTCGTTTCATTTCAACTTAGTTTCGTGCTTTTATCCAATAATCACGTTGTCATGGACACACGCTTCAGCTATCTGGGCTGTCTGTCCAGGATAGTGGGTTAGTTGTTAGTGAAAAAAAAGAGGGTGTAGTGGTCGAGTCGTTACCGGGCTGCGAACCCAGTACCTATCAGCCTTATGTCCGATGGCTTGACCACGATATTACCGAGGCCGGTTCACAGTGCATATTTCCTCTGGGCTAAAAGAGCACACGGACATTCCATCACCATTACACAATGCCTGTTCAAAGTTCAAGTGCTTCGAGTACAGTTAATCAATGAATATGTATGTAATGTCAGTATCATAATGTATTAAATACTCTTGTTATTTGTACTGTCTCTCTCTCTCTCTCTCTCTCTCTCTCTCTCTCTCTCTCTCTCTCTCTCTCTCTCTCTCTCTCTCTCTCCTTCACCTGTCTCTCTCTCTGTGTCTGTCTGTCTCTGTGCATCTCTCTCTTTCTCTCGCTCTGTCTATATGTGTCTGTTTTTCTGTCTGTCTCTCTGTCTGTCTATTTGTCTGTCTGTCTGTCTGTCTGTCTGTCTCTCTCTCTCTCTCTCTCTCTCTCTCTCTCTCTCTCTCTCTCTCTCTCTCTCTCTCTCTCTCTCTCTCTCTCTCTCTCTCTCTCTCTCTCTCTCTGATTGTGTTTTTCACGTCCCAACCAGTGCACAATGACTGCTATATCAAAGACCTGTCCTGTCTGTGGAAAGTGCATATAAAAGATCACTGGCTGCTAATGGAAAAAAAGAGTAAAGTTTGTTTTGTTTAACGACACAACTAGAGCACATTAATTAATCATTGGCTATTGGATGCCAAACATTTGGTAATTGTGACTCGTAGTCATCAAAAAAAAAACCCGCTATATTTTCCCATTAGTAAATACTTGACAACCAATAGCCGATTATCAATAAATCAATGTGTGCCGCTGGGAAGTAAAGTGGGCTATCCCACATCTTTAACAATTCGAGTAAAATGGGCTCAAAGTTAAACTATTATTATAACATATCTGAAGCAGATACCACAATGTTGTTAAAGTTTGTTTTGTTAACAACACCACTAGAGCACATTGATTTGTTAACCATCGGCTATTGGATGTCAAACATTTGATAATTTTGACATATAATCTTAGAGAGGAAACCTGCTATATTTTTCATTAAGCCCCGGTCACACTGTCAAGCATCGTCTGGCCGGATCCACGACGGATGAAAACCTCACGGATGACCCCGGATAGTGGTCTATCCGCGGTCTCCTACGGATGCACCACGGTTTGACTACGGTTTTCGAAGGATAAACCAAGAATTATTAAGGATAGGGGTTAGTTGACAACGGGAAGCGCTACGGGTTGCTACGGATCACTAAGGATTGGTACAGTTTAGTACGGACCACAACGGATTGAGACGAATGATGCCGGATCGTATCCGTGGCTAACCCGGCGTCCTGATCTTTGACAGTGTGACCGGTGCTTGAGGCCGAGGTTTACTACGATTAAGTACGATTAAGTACGGTTTAAGTACGGTTTATTACGGATTAGAATGGATTATTACTCTCTTCTACGGATCATTAAGGATGTACTACGGTTGTTCGACCGTGATGAATTTTTGGACATGTTAAACATTTTCACGGACATACAAGTACTGCTACTGTTGATCAGGGATTTAATACGGACAGCTACGGACCACAAGGGATTGTCACGAATGATGCCGGATCGTATCCGTGGCTAACCCGGCGTCCTGATCCTTGACAGTGTGGCCGGAGCTTTAGTACAAGGAACTTTTTATATGCACTATCCCAACACAGGATAGCACATACCGCGGTTTTTTTATATACTAATTGTGGTGCACTGGCTGTAACGAGAAATAGTCCAATGGGTTCACTAACGGGAATTGACCCTAGACCGACCGCGCATCAGGCGGGCCCTTTACCACTGGGCTACGTCCCGCACATATAATGTTGTATGTTTTGGTTTAACCATTGGTGTACAACTTAAATTCCACATAATAATAAACTTTTTTTTCCCATCACATATTAACGAAAATAAGTGGGAAAATGTAGGATAGCCCACTATACTTCTAACGAATGTTTATATGTATATACAATGTTAATTACTTAGAACTAAAACATAATAATATGTATAATTTCTTTTAATTTCTTAGTCGAATGAGACAAAATGGTTAAGAACAGTTAATTTTATGTTTAATTCATAACATTTTAAAGTTACATTATCTGCTTACCATATTATAACATCATGTACAAATGTGAAATACAAGCTCAAATGCACTTTTTAAAAAGTCGTGTGTGTTCGCTATCAACGGATATCGTCAAACGTATACGCTTGATTCGTCGCCTGTGCCGCCATAGCTCGGCAAAGCACAAACGACAGCCTGTTGTCAGTTTCAGTTAACGTGCGTTTGCCGATTTCAAATTGTAGGGTTCGTCTCAAAAAATTAAAAGAGAAATCTTGCGCTGTAGTTAAAACCGGTTTGATCTTGACAACGTATTATCGACAGTCGTACCTTCCTATTTCAGAATTGATATTTTATAAAGTGTTAGTAGAACTTTCAAAGTTTAGTTTGTAGGCCTATACTAGTAACACATTAATCATGTATATATTTTTAAAATAAAATATACTAAAGTAGACAATGAACGTTTTCACTTCTTAATTTTACGTGTTAAAATCGACAAATTCAAATAAATATTATTTCGTTTGGAAAGGGTAAAGTTGGGGGGAGGGGGGGGGGGGTGTTTAACAACATCAAAGATAAAGCATATTGATTTAACAATCATCCGACCCCATACAACCGTAAATAAAATGTGTTGAGTGCGTCGTTAAATAAAACATATCCTATGCTTCCTTCCATCTGCTGTTGGATGTCTAACATTTGGTAATTTTGACATATAATCTTAGAGAGGAATCGGGTGTATGTGTAGGGGGAGGGTATTGGAGGTCGAAACCCTTACTTGCCCGAGCTTAAAAAAAATTGAAATGTATTTTTGGGGCGAGCATGGCCCCATATAAACTTCGCTTAACACAGTCTATAACCCCAACCCCGCTGAAATCACTGCACACGCGCCTTTTCTTTAGCAAGGGATTGTTTATATGTACCATCCCACAGACAGGATATCACATACCATGGTCTTTTTGTATACCTGCCGATGGAGATCGATCCTAGACTGACCGCGCATTTCCAAAAACCACCTTTTAAGGTCTAAGTAATGAATAAAAATAACATATAGTCTTGAAAAATGTTACGTAAATCGAACACAGTACCCTCTTCCTCTACCCCTAGAGCGTTACGTAATTAGTAACACCCCCTTACATGTAACGCGTATGCCAACAGCTGGCCACTGTCAAAATTTCAAGGCAAATCCCCCACTCACCGACCCCTGGAAAGGCTTTGTACCATATCTCTATGGATATAAATATGTTTTGGAGATATGAGACGACCCCTCAATCAAGACAGTTAAATTTGTTCAAAAATTGCGAAATCTCACGTGATCTCCTGTTGGGGAATTCTATACTTGTGATAAGCCAATGAAAACCGAGATCGGTACGAGCCCGTCAAAAGTGTTCCACTTTCAAAATCATGGCTTTGTTTTTGACCTGGATAAGCCAGCGTAGGGAAACCAATGCGGAGTGCGGCGTCATATATGCACCAAATGTAATTGGATTTTCTGTTCTATATGCTTAAATAATAAAAATATTCCAGGGAATGTAGTTTTAACACGAACATATTTTCACAAACTATTAAAAGAAATTCTAGGATTAAGCAATTTAGTATTGTATAGTCACGTTACCAACTTTTTGTGAATTGAGGGAATGTATTGTAATAATGACATTCAGTGAGTAATTTTGGCCTCTTCGACCATTTGGATAAGAGACTCCGTACACCGCTGCATCTCGACATGTTGAGCTCTCCCTCGGTTCGCCCGGTTAATACTGAAGTCAACTTACTGAAGACTGCATCTTCGTGTGACTATTTCGTCAGAGACTTTGGACTTGTCACTTTCCATAAGTTGGGTCACGGCAGTAATAACATCTAACGTGTTGGGTAAATATTGTAGATTAGCCCACTTTACTTTTGAGATAACGTAAACATGTTGGGTTAAACAAACATGAAAACGGGTCAGCCCACTTTACTGCTGACAGAAAGTTGAGTTATGGTCAGGGCAATTTCTTTTCTGTGAGCATTATAACAACTCTTTAAGGCTAAAACGTCTAACCCACTGTAGACTATGCAGAAATGGGACAATATTAATATGGCTAAACAAAATCTGATTTGAGTGATAGTCCCAGTGGCTTAGCTTAGCTTAGTAACTGGTTTAACGTGTCCATATACCACTAGGGTTTCGAACACGCCTATCTCGAGTCCGGCCTCCGATAGGATCGGGGGTCTGACTCGGGACAGGGATTCCCAGTGGCTCATGTGATGTAGTGGTGTCTTTAAACTTTTTCTTCTCACTCACTCTCTCTCTCTCTCTCTCTCTCTCTCTCTCTCTCTCTCTCTCTCTCTCTCTCTCTCTCTCTCTCTCTCTCTCTCCATATCTTTATTTTTCTCTTCTGTTTTCATAATATAGGTGTATACTTATGTAAGTAAACACTGAGTTAATGTCTTAATGACCATTTCAAAATTGATGTTTCCATCATGCAACACAGAACAATTACAACATCAAGGTTAATTTATATGACCGGCTTCAGTGGTGTGACTTGAGGCGACGCCATACGCACGCCTCGTGCGAGAATAGCTGATTGCATAGCAACTAATGAAATCGTAGTACATGTATTGTCTTGTCACAAGCGGCTGTGCTCGTACTCGGCACCGGTATCGTACGAAGTCGGCTTCACACTTGTGGGTTCTGGCTTTGCACGTATAATTCCGACGCCATATAACCGTAAATAAAATGTGTTGAGTGCGTCGTTAAATAAAACATTTCCTTTCCCGTATACATAGTGAGATTTAGCACATTTGTCATCAAAATGACGGGTCGATTTTGCGACATTTGTGGGCACTACAGGCGTGGAGCTGCTACTCCGACTTACTCTTACATTAACAACTAAAGGCGGCGCCACACGATACGAGTGTCTCATCATTAACTAATTAAATATTCTGAAGAAAGTGTTGTGTTTATCTGTTCAGTATGGACAGGGTATTATGGTTTACCATTTTGTTCTTTGAAAGACCCAAGTAACTTGTGGTTCCAACATCATATTTTACATAGACTTGTATCAAGAAATGCCGTTTTACATAAAATGATTCTAAGATTTGTAACTTATGCTCTCACCAGCCAGAAACACTGTAGCATCTATTTTATGACTGCCCTGAAGTCGTCGGAGTTCTGAGTACTAGAGAAGAATGAATACTACAAAAAAGATTATTATATCCAGTTGAATATGAGTATGAAAATACAATTAACACGAAATGAATTCGTAAACGTGTGTTGAAGTTTGTTTTGCTTAACGACACGACTATTACGATTTATTAATCATTGTCTATTGGATATCACGCATTTAGCAATTCCCTCTTATAATCTTAGCAAGAAAACCCGCTACATTTTTTTCATTAGTAGCAAAGGATCTTTTATATTCACAATCCCACAGACAGAATAGCACATACGACGGCGCTTTACCACTGGGCTGCTATACGTCCCGACCCCGAGTAATCGTGTGTGTGCATATTCGCTACTTCAGAGTGAAAGTGTGTGTATGCATATTCGCTACTTCAGGGTGAAAGTGTGTGTATGCATATTCGCTACTTCAGAGTGAAAGTGTGTGTATGCATATTCGCTACTTCAGAGTTATAGTGTGTGTGTGTGTGTGTGTGTGTGTGTCACTGTGTGCATATTCACTATTTCAGAGTGATAGTGTGTGTGTGTGTGTGTCACTGTGTGCATATTCACTATTTCAGAGTTATAGTGTGTGTGTGTGTGTGTGTGTGTGTGTGTGTGTGTGTGACTGTGTGACTGTGTGCCACTGTGTGCATATTCGCTATTTCAGAGTTAAAGTGTGTGTGCATATTCTCTATTTCAGAGTTAAAGTGTGTCTGTTCTCTATGTCGTAGTAAATATGTGTAAGTTCTCTATATCATAGTTAAAGTGTGTAAGTTATCTATGTCACAGTAAAAATGTGTACTGTCACAATAAAAGTGTGTAAGTTCTCTATTTTAGAGTAAAAATGTGTAAGTTATCTATGTTACAGTAAATATGTGTAAGTTCTCTATGTCATAGTAAACGTGTGTAAGTTCTCTATGTCATAGTAAACGTGTGTAAGTTCTCTATTTTAGAGTTAAAATGTGTAAGTTATCTATGTTACAGTAAATATGTGTAAGTTCTCTATGTCATAGTAAACGTGTGTAAGTTCTCTATGTCATAGTAAACGTGTGTAAGTTCTCTATGTCATAGTAAACATGTGTAAGTTCTCTATTTCAGAGTAAACGTGTGTAAGTTCTCTATGTCATAGTAAACGTGTGTAAGTTCTCTATGTCATAGTAAACGTGTGTAAGTTCTCTATGTCATAGTAAACGTGTGTAAGTTCTCTATGTCATAGTAAAAGTGTGTATGTTCTCTATTTCAGCTACAGCACGTGGAGGTCATTCTTCAATGGGACCATCGCGCTGACCTGCTTCTTTATCACGGTCATGGCCGTCGTCTACAGTTGGCGGAGAGTCCGGATTGACAGACCACGACTCACCAGCAAGGAGGCCAGAAGACTCCGCCTGGAATACCTCAACAACACCAGCGGTAACGAGAAAGTCGTTTTTCTACACCAGTTCCCTTCATATTACGAACTCAAGATGGGAGCTACACACTTCGAGCATTGCAAGATCAAAACATGCTCGTTCACGGACAATCCCGATCACCTTCCCACCAGTGATGCTGTCATGTTCTACACCCCTGTCATCCCCTTCCCACCTCCGCCGAAGACCCCTGGTCAGATATGGGTATATTTTGTAGAAGAAAGTCCACTGTATTCTAACCCAGCGTTATTCGGTGGTCCAGAATGGGAAAATCTAATTAACTGGACTATGACGTATCGCAAGGACTCCGATATCGTGTTTGGTTATGGTGTGGTGCATAACAAGACAGAACGGGGACCACAGAAAGACTACTACGCAATTGCCAAAGCCAAAACCAAACTGATAGCTTGGTTTGTTAGTAACTGCAATACAAAGAGCCAAAGATTGAAGTATGTTAAACTTCTTCAGAAGTTTGTACCAGTCGATATTTATGGTGAGTGTGGGTCGTTGAAATGTCCTAGGTACAAAGAAATGGAGTGTATTGAAATGTTAAACACAGACTATAAGTTTTATCTTTCCTTTGAAAATTCACTCTGCCTTGATTATGTAACTGAGAAGTTGTATCGCATGCTTAAATATGACGTCATTCCCATCGCCAGAGGAGGCTGGGCGGGCTATAACAAATACTTACCAAACAAATCTGTGATCAGTACGTCCGATTTCGCTACAGTGAAAGATCTTGCCGAGTTTATTAAATATCTCGATTCCAATATGGACGAATATTTGAAATATTTCTCCTGGAAGTCGTCCTACTCAATAGAGGAACCTCAGGTGTTTCCGTTTTGTGAAATATGTGAAAAGGTGCAGAACCCTGAGAAGTGGCATAACGTTTATAAGAACATCACTGATTGGTATCTATCAGGCACGTGTCTCGACCCGACAGATCTCGTGTGACAGTCGTAGAGAGGTTATAAGAACATCACTGATTGGTATCTATCAGGCACGTGTCTCGACCCGACAGATCTCGTGTGACAGATGTAGAGAGATTATAAGAACATCACTGATTGGTATCTATCAGGCACGTGTCACGAGCCGACAGATCTCGTGTGACAGATGTAGAGAGGTTATTTGTTAACGGGTCTTCTGACATAATTTCGTTTGAAAAACGAAAAAAACAAACAAGAAAAGATTTCTCCATCTCTAGACCTCATTCGTGAACCAAGATTACCAAGCTTATGTATTGTATTGTGTCTTATGACATTAAAGTAAATTGTCGTATTATGGCAATGTTTCAAATATATGTTTTTAATGGGAAGTTATGATATGCACTGGTCACCTTGGCTTGGTATTTTAAAAACCAGTAACATTAAGTGTTACTAAAGAAAAGTTTATTTTACCGTGTTAATACTTAGCATAATATGTTTTTGTTATTTATGAGTGGATAGATATACTCTTCAAAAAAAGTAGGGGAACTCTAATAAGAATTTACAATTGCCAAAATTGTAAGGTATATCACCTATGGGGAATGGTTATATGATAATAGTGAATTAATTGGGCAAACATTACGACCGGTAATTCAGTATTACAGTAGATTTTATGACCACCAAAGATCTTGAAGGACGATTGAGGTCAGAAGTGAAATTTGATAGTTGACATTTTTTTTATCAGTAAATCGCAAATTCAAACAATAAAAATGACTAAAAAAAAACCCAATAACAACTGCATGATCAACAGAATGAAAAAGATTGACAGAAATAATGTTCCACAGTCATTAATTGACCTTCCTGGAAATTGTCATAATAAAAAATGACACCCCACGCACAACTCGGGGCAACTCGTGATGCATGTGCAAACTATGGAATGTGTTTCGGTGTGTTGATAAACAGACCTGAACGTTCTTTACTAGGATGTCTGTGGTCAAAACATATGTTCGGTCTAATAGTTGATATTAACATTAATATTTCAGGTTCTCCTGCTTTTTTTGAAGAGTATATAATTGCCGTATATAATCAGACACACCTTATAAAATCTGTACATTTTTGTATTAATCTTTTTTGGGGGCGAGACGTAGCCCAGTGGTAAAGCGCTCGCTTGATACGCGGTCGGTTTTTGATTGATCCCCGTCAGTGGGACCATTGGGCTATTTCTCGCTCCAGCCAGTGCACCACGACTGGTACATCAAAGGCCGTGGTATTTGCTATCCTGTCTATGGGATGATGCATACAAAAGATCCCTTGCTGCTAATCGAAAAGAGCAGCCTATGAAGTGGCGACAGCGGGTTTCCTCCCTCAATATCTGTGGTCCTTAACCATATGTCCGACGCCATATAACTGTAAATAAAATGTGTTGAGTGCGTCGTTAAATAAACCATTTCCTTCCTTCCTTCCTTATAAAATCTATACATTTCTACATTACTCGTTTTCTGGGACGGGACGTAGCCCAGTGGTAAAGCGGTCTAGGATCGACCCCCGTCGGTGGCCCATTGAGCTATTTCTCGTTCCAGCCAGTGCACTACTACTGGTATATCAAAGGCCGTGGTATGTGCTATCCTGTCTGTGGGATGGTGCATATAAACTATACCTTGCTACTAATGTAAAGATGTAGCTGGCTTCCTCTCTAAGACTATGACAAAATTACTAAATGTTTGACATCAATAGCCGATGATTAATGTGCTCCAAATTTTTACTTTTACTTAGCCCTGTCCTGAACCGACAACCCTGATGATTGGTATATGCCCAGAGTAGAGATCTAGGACTAACTGGACCGGCCTCGGTGGCGTCGTGGTTAGGCATCGGTCTACAGGCTGGTAGGTACTGGGTTCGGATCCCAGTCGAGGCATGGGATTTTTAATCCAGATACCGACTCCAAACCCTGAGTGAGTGCTCCGCAAGGCTCAATGGGTAGGTGTAAACCACTTGCACCGACCAGTGATCCATAACTGGTTCAACAAAGGCCATGGTTAGTGCTATCCTGCCTGTGGGAAGCGCAAATAAAAGATCCCTTGCTGCCTGTCGTAAACGAGTAGCCTATGTGGCGACAGCAGGTTTCCTCTAAAAAAAACAGTGTCAGAATGACCATGTGTTTGACGTCCATTAGCCGATGATAAGATAAAAAAAATTAATGTGCTCTAGTGGCGTCGTTAAATAAAACAAACTTTACTTTTTACTTTTAGGACTAACTGGATATAAACATAAAAATGAAATTGGGAAATGATTTAAAATGGTCCTCTTTATTTTCAGTGCAAACATAAAGTTCAAAGTATGTCATTATTTGCAATGAGGTTGCATTTCGATGTTTATTGTCAGTGTTACTTCTAAGGAGGTGGTTTCACTGTGGAGGTGAACTGTAGTCACCAATGCTCTTTATGGGCAGGTTCCTGCAATTAGGTTCGACTGTAGTTTTAAAACCTACATTTACTAGTATTTGTTAAATAATGTCAAGAATAAGGACACTTTCGTATCCATATTGAGAATCTGGTAGGCAATAAGCCAAGCCTGTTACAGCGACCACCTCCGTTAAGTAGTCACGGTCTGTCTTTTGACAAACCTGCACACGCGACCACATCCATTAAATAGTAACCATTCGTCTTAAAGCCCATTTGGCCATCACCCTTCCCCAATCATCATATAAACTGAATTTTGCTAAGGCAGTCGGTTATCTTAAAGACAAGGTTTCGCCATCACGCTTACGTGTCTATTTAACACAGGGTTATATTTGTGTGTAATTCGTCTTTAATGCTTGCTTTATGCCTATGCCGGCGCTAGCCGTGATTGCTATCAGGCGATCGAAGCATCACGAAAATTGGCCGACCGCTTCATGCCGGGAGGGGCAAAGCCGCCATCTTCATTAGAGGTGGAGATCAATATGAACAACTGGGTCACTTCTGTCGACGATCAGCCGCGGATCCAGGGGGAAGGGGCTGTCTCAACTCAAGGCCACATTTGCAGATTGAGACTCCCATCTGCCAATATGCCTATATCGTTCACTGGCAAGCCTAGCTAGACAGGGCATAAGATCGATTCCTACTCCAGCAGCAAAGAAACGTTTTCTGCTTCTTGTTATGTAAGTGAGATTCTTTCGCTAATACGTCATCGACAAGAATCATGACGTCATCAATCTGCGTGACCTGAACCAAGTGGTTTTCCTCTTTGTTAGTCAAGAACACAACCCTGTTATCGAATTCCTCCAATAGTTTGGGATCCAGAAAAGTCGTGTCTTTTTGGATTCTAGCTAACGGAAACAGGTCACAATGGGTCAGCAGAATTATCCCACGCTCCCTGAAGGCATCGTGTCCGAAAATTGTCCTCAGTCTTCTGACGGCTGCCCATTCGTCTTTGGTCATTCTTGTACCGCATCTTATAACCAGCATCATCACACTGTTTAGTTTGATCAACTCGTGGACGTCCTTGCTGGAAAGTCGACTGGGGTCGGGTGTGTCTATAACCGTGACCCGTCTGTGGTTTAGTTCGACCACTTCCTGTTGAACGGTCATGGTCGTAGGGTTCTCCGAGGAACCGCATTCGAAAAGGTTATTACCCAGAATACTGTTACCGGAAGCACTCTTTCCGTGACCTGATTTTCCAAGTAGGATCATGGTAACTGATGTACGTTGTGAAACGTTTTCTTCAACCTGCAAACAAAATAATAAATGTCGTTATTAATTCGAGCGCTTTCTTTGTTGAATATGAATTGTGTCGAAACAGTTAAAGTTACATTATCTGGTTACCATATTATAACATCATGTACAAATGTGACATACAAGCTCAAATGCACTTTTAAAAAAGTTGTGTGTGTTCACTATGAACGGATATCGTCAAACGTATACGCTTTATTCGTCGCCTGTGCCACCATAGCTCGGCAAAGCACAAATGACAGCCTGTTGTCAGTTTCAGTTAACACGTGCGTTTACCGATTTCAAATTGTAGGGTTCGTCTCAAAAAATTAAAAGAGAAATCTTGCGCTGTAGTTAAAACCGGTTTGATCTTGACAACGTATTATCGACAGCCGTACCTTCCTATTTCAGAATTGATATTTTATAAAGTGTTAGTAGAACTTTCAAAGTTTAGTTTGTATACTAGTAACACATTAATCATGTATATATTTTAAAAATAAAATATACTAAAGTAGACAATGAACGTTTTCACTTCTTAATTTTACGTGTTAAAATCGACAAATTCAAATAAATATTATTTTGTTTGGAAAGGGTAAAGTGTGTGTGTGTGGGGGGGGGGGGGGGGGGGGGGGGGGGGTGTTAACGACATCAAAGATAAAGCATATTGATTTAATAATCATCCGACCCCATACAACCGTAAATAAAATGTGTTGCGTGCGTCGTTAAATAAAACATATCCTATCCTTCCTTCCATCTGCTGTTGGATGTCTAACATTTGGTAATTTTGACATATAATCTTAGAGAGGAATCGGGTGCATGTGCAGGGGGAGGGTATTGGAGGTTGAAACCCTTACTTTCCCAAGCTTAAAAAAAATTGAAATGTATTTTTTGGGGGAAGCATGGCCCCATATAAACTTCGCTCAACACAGTCTATAACCCCAAACCCCGCTGAAATCCCTGCACACGCGCTTTGGAAACCCGCTACATTTTTTGTTTAGCAAGGGATTGTTTATATGTACCATCCCACAGACAGGATATCACATACCATGGTCTTTTTGTATACCCGCCGATGGGGATCGATCCTAGACTGACCGCGCATTTCCAAAAAAACACCTTTTTAGGTCTAAGTAATGAATAAAAATAACATATGAAGAGTTCAGGCGCAAAAACCGACAAACGCCATTTTGGTCGAAAATAAACCATGGCGACCATTACATAGTACTGGTGCCGTATTTACTGACAGCATATCTGTTTCTTTGCAAAAGCCGACACCTACTTCATAAAACCCACAACAATTCCATGATTCGTTTCAGAAACCGACAAGTGACGGGTATCATTTTTCGCAAATACCGACAACTCCATTTATCCAATCTATACGCCGTAATTAGTCACGTGATTCAACATGGCAGCGCCCAGGATCCCTCTCATTACTCACTAAAGTTTCTACGTATTTTATCGAAAATGTCCTTTAATAATGGAGAACTTTGATGACATTGACGAGACAGTGGTATTATCACCAATTGGGCGTAAACGGGAGAACAATTCAGGCAATTCTGGACGCTCCCTTGCAAAAAAACGCGCGACATAGTGGTGCTGAAAAACCTGCTAGCATTTCGTGTGTACATAATGTACGTAATGTGTGCTTGGCGACTTCCCTGTCCAATGATGATTTAACCTACGCACATGATCGGTTATATTCTACTGAAAACAAGGTTACTCAGGATGCCACCCTGCTTTCTTACATGGATATCGGTAAATGTGTGCGGAGGCGACCAAGGATAGACGATTCTTCTAAAATTAAGAGGAATAGAGAAATTTCAGTGAAGTACTTCACTTTGACTGCAAACAAAGAGAAGATACCAGTGTGCAAGGCCTCATTCATGAGCATTTTCGGTGAGTATAGTACCCAGTGTAATAAAGTTCTAGACCCTAGGCCATAAATGATCTAGTTTTCATTAGTATCAAAATGCCATGCAAATAAAAAAAGTATTATAAGTTGTAGAAACATCACAGGGGCAAATGGATTTTTATGTGCCCTCTGTGTGCTTCGACTGGGGGTAAAAGAGCACACAGAGGGTACGGTGCATAAAAATCCATTTACCCCGAGAGATACTTCTTCAACGGATTTATCTGGCCGACATTTAACTATATATTATTATGATGTATTTACAAATTTCCGCGATTAAAGGTTTACACTTTTCTAAGAGTACGGCGTCTCCCTAAAACTGAATGTTTTCCTTCCATAAACCTAAAACAAAAATGACGTCAAACCTTAGAAAATGACGTCATTTATATCTCGGCGGGGAATACAATTCAATAAGAGAATCTGGCTTTGCCTTCCAGTGTATAATGGTTTTGTCAAAGGCTAAATGATCAATGGAATTCAAGTATTTTACATGCAGGCGAGATAATTAATATTAGCCCCCGAACCAGAGAATGGCTAGCCACACCAACTGACCAAGGCTATGTAATTGTTTGCTCCAACGGCCATATTTCCTGGTATGGCAGGCGCGTGCGCAGGGGGAGGGTTTTAGGGGTCGAACCCCCCCCCCCCCCCTGCTCAAGGCGAATTTTTTTTTGTCAGAAAGCAGCTCGGCTAGCCAGCAGAAAACACCTCAGAATAGCCCTAGAAGGGGCTTCGCCAGACACCTCGACCCTCCTCCCCCCCCCTGCAAAATTTCCTGCGCACGCCCCTGTATGGTTACATGACTGCTAAATTAGCTCCACTTAGCAAATATTCACCCCTACCCAAGACCAGGCTATACCCATTTATTCTGACACACCCCCCCCCCCCCTTCCCACACATTTTAACCTTACTATATGGGCTTTGGGAGTGGCTCAGGTCGTATCTAATGACATAGTCACGTACTTTGAGCCTTCAGGTGGGACCCACCTTCATAAAATCGTGGATCTTCCCCAGATTGCATGCCGAATGATAACTGCTTATTGTTATGTGCTCCAGTATCGTTATTTTAATAATTTTCTTATTTTCATTTCCATTTTATTGTTTCAGGTGTCAAGAAAGATCGGTTAGCGAATATTGCCAAATATTGGTCAGAGAATGGAGTTGCGAGACCAGAACATCGTGGAGGTGTGCGAAATGTGGAGAGGAACCTTGCCAGAAAGCATGCCATTCGTGACCACATCACAACGTTCACTTGTCGAGCTAGCCATTATGCTCGGCGTGGCGCCCCTGGCCGGAAATACTTACCAGCCGACCTGAACGTCAAAAAGATGCACCAAATGTTTCAGGATCAGAATAATTTACAGATATCGTATTCACTATACTACAGTGTTTTTTGTCTACGATTTCAACTTGGCCTTTGGTCATCCTGCTGTGGATATATGCAGCACATGCCTGAAGTTCAGGCTACAGCTGAAGAACCCATTCATCACAGATGATAATAAACGGAATTGTTCGGCCATGTTCATTCTTCACAGGCGTATGGCAAGGAGATTCTATGACAGTTTAAATAATGTCGAGGATTCATTCACCGTTTGTTTTGATATCATGGAGAATCTTGTTCTTCCGAAGTCTCCCATAGGACAAACCTTCTATTCTCGGCAGCTCTACCTCTATGTTTTTGGTGTAGTTCACCACCGCGGCCGAGGTCTTCCACAGGGAAAAGATGACATTCACCTATACATATGGTTAGAAAGCCAGAACCGCAAGGATAGCAATATGGTGGCTTCAGCCTTAAACCATTTTTTCATTTCTGTTGTGGGGGACCAACTGAAAAGGAATCAACACTTGCGCTTGTTTTCAGACTCCTGCTATGGCCAAAATAAAAACATCAATGTTTTGTCGATGCTGTGTGCTATGCGAAAACAGAACTTTCCACAGCTGAGCATCGAATACACATTCCCTGTCCGAGGCCACAGTTTTCTTCCAGCAGATAGGGTATTCGGGAGGATCGAGCAAGACATTAGGAAAAAATAATACTATTCTCCTACCTGATGAGTATGTTGCTATTCTAAACAAACACGGCAAAGTACATGAGTATTGTACAGATTGGCAATGTCGCGATTTCAAGACAGCTGCAGCAGCGCATTGCAAGTCCCAGAGGTCCTTCAAGATCAGCGACGCCAAGGTCCTACGCATCAATTCGGATCAAGTTGGTTTCAAGCAAGTCTATGGTGGTGACTTTTGTGAACACGTTATTCTCAAGAAGGGTAGAAAATGGGAGAACTTCAAGCCAGCCATCACTCCCATGGTCAACTGTGTGAAGCCTGCCAAGAAGTTGATGTCCTCAAACTTATTGATGAGATTGGTGCAGCTGACACTGTCCGGATCTTTTATGAGAATATCTTCGCCGATGTCGGCCAGCGTGACATTGGCAGACAGGACCTCGAGGAAAGCAGTGATGAGGACTGAACTGTCATTGGTTGGTTTCAAGCCAGTGCTACATTATATCCTACTTGAACTTTGTGTGGCGATACTAGTCACAAACTGTATAAACCTTAAGAACCTTGACTCTCTTTCATGGCGGTGATTATTCCTTTGTAGTTAATATCAATCTGATTAGATTTCTAGTCATATGAATGTTTGTTTCTTCAAGGACCTTTTGTTTTGTTAGATTAATACTGATTTATGTTGAATATTGAATAACAGTCATAATATTTGCCATTTTTAACATATTTGTGTACTTTGAAACATATAATGTTTCGACCATTTTTGAAGAAAAAAAATGTATGGATTTGTCTGTTTTTGCCGTAAAACGGAATCAAAAACTACATTTTTCTACTTTATTAATAAATTAATATTTTTGAAATTCTGTCCTTGGTTTACTTCACTTATAACAATTCAGAATCACCCTATACTAAATTGATATGCTTAACCTAGAAAGCACACCAAAAAAACCTCTTTTACAGAAAATGATCAAAATGGATTTGTCTGTTTTTGCATCTGAACTCTTCATATAGTCTTGAAAAATGTTACGTAAATCGAACACAGTACCCTCTTCCTCTACCCCTAGAGCGTTACGTAATTAGTAACACCCCCTTACATGTAACGCGTATGCCAACAGCTCGCCACTGTCAAAATTTCAAGGCAAATGCTCCGCTCACCGACCCCTGGAAAGGCGTTGTACTATACCTCTATGGATATAAATATGTTTTGGAGATATGAGACGACCCCTCAATCAAGACAGTTAAATTTGTTCAAAAATTGCGAAATCTCACGCGATCTCTTGTTGGGGAATTCTATACGTGTGATAAGTCTATTAGTGCCTGTCGGGTTGGGTTTTTTTTTTACCGCCCCTCCCCTCTATTGTTTAGAGTATACGTAGTCTTGAATTAATATGATATCAATGTTAAATAATTTCTGAGGTGGTTCGATCCTGCGACGCAAGCACTTCAGGCGAGGACTCGACCGACTGGGCTAAATCCCGCCCCGTAATTGGAGAGATTCGGGTAATTGTGAACATCAGCATCATCGGACGATCACGACCATACTGCCTCAACATTCCATGTTCGTACATCATACGTAAAAAAAATTTAAACTCTTACAAGTGAACAATACAGTGGAAGCCAGGAGCGTCTGCAATTACCAGAATTTCCCTTAAGAGTTTTGATTTTTCATGCCTGAATGTCCCTACCTATGCGTTCAACGTACCGCCCCTAGAACTTGAAAAATAGCCTGAGAGTGGTTGCCTCGTCATTGGTGAAACACACTGATATATAATATATTGAGTTTCACTTTCAACAGTTTCATAAACCATTATCAGTTATATGATTCCGGGCTCGGGATGTAGCCCAGTGGCACAGCGCTCTCTTGATGCGCGGTCAGTTTGGGATCGATCCCCGTCGGTGGGCCCATTGGGCTATTTCCCGTTCCAACCAGTGCACACAAAAATGAATGAATGAATGAATGTTTAACGACACCCCAGCACGAAAAATACATCGGCTATTGGGTGTCAAACTGTGGTAAAGGAAAAACCCAGTGCACCACGACTGGTATATCAAAAGGCCGTGGTATGTGCTATTCTGTCTGTGAGATGGTGCATATAAAAAAAAATATATATATATATATAGCTGGTTTCCTTTCTAGGTTGCATAGTTCCAAAGAAAAGAGTTCCGTATCAAAGTTCGAGGTGCACCGTCAAATATTTACGGAGTAAAAGCAGCTGTGGGTGTGATTGGTAGTAATATGTGACATTGATTATTTGTGCAAATACTATTATCCATTGACAATAAATAAATACACTTTTATTTGTTATACAGTATATATCAGAGGTTGAAACTTTTCCGGAGTATCCCCAAAAATGGAACTGCAATTTTCAGCAAACGTGACGGTTTCTATTAAAAACATTAATTAAATCTCTTAAAAGGTATGTAACCCCTTCCCCCCCCCCCCCCCCCCCCCCCATTTTCTTGCAGGTAGATTAGATTTGAGGTGCCACACGTTTTATTGCTGAAATTCTTGGGTGTGTTGATACGCTGCTTATATCCGTTTTATTAGTAAACGTTAACATTATCGGCAATAGGAATTAATTTTGTCTATTAGAACCTCTAAGACTATATGTCATAATTACCAAATGTTTGACATCCAATAGCCAATGATTAATAAATCAATGCGCTCTCGTCGTTAAAGAGAAATCAAACCTTTATTGTTATTTTAAATCTATGTGTTCTAGTTAACCAAAACAAACAACATTATATTATGATTCCATATGTGTAATATTATTTAAAAGACCGTAGCTGTAAGCTGAACTTCGTGAATATGTTCATTAGTTATATTTATTGCCCCACTCTCCCCCCCCCCCCCCCCCCCCCCCCCCTCAAACTACGTGTTTTGTCCAGCTGGCGTGATAAACAAGCCCCGAGTAATGATGGCAGTCATGTAATACAATGTTCCCTACTAATCACAGTGCCCCCTTTCGTTGAACAATGAGAGATACCCCCACCCCTGTTGAAACCTTGTCACAAATACAGATTAAGTAATATACTGTACAGCAAAAGAATCGCCAATATTTTCATATTAATTCGATAAATAAACTGTCAAAATTATACATTGATAATTTTGACAGACACAAAAGGTAATAGGTTTCAAATGGAATAATGTAAATTAAATTAAAGGAAATAAAGTTAATATCCGCGTTTCCTTTGTTGTTGACTATACACCACTCACTGTGACTTAAGCGGTTGATATGTGGTATTTTAAGATATCACTTGCCTCGGGTAGATTGATCTGTATGTTGCTGTTCCTGTAACTCCGTAAACTGCTGTTGAGGTCTAACCCAGACCTGTCGGATACAAGTGAAATAGTGAAGAGAGTTAAATGTGTGCACTTGGTATTAATTGTGAGTGCGAGTGTGTGTGCGTGTGTGTGTGTTTGTGTGTGTGTGTGTGTGAGAGAGAGACAGAGTGAGAGAGAGTGTGTGAGAGAGAGAGAGAGAGAGAGAGAGAGAGAGAGAGGGAGAGTGTGTGTGCGTGTGTGTATGTGAGAGTATGCGTGTATGTGTGCGTGTGTGTGTGTGAGAGTGTGTGCGTGCGCGTGTGCGTGAGTGTGTGTGTATGTGAGAGAGTGTGTGCGCGCGTGTGTGTGTGTGAGAGTGTCTGTGTTTGTGTCTGTGCGAGTGTGTGTATGTGTGTGTGTGTGTGTGTGTGTGTGGTAGTGTGTGTGTGTGTGAGTGTGTGCGTCTGTATGAATGTGTGTGTCTGTGTGAATATGTGAGTGTGTGTGTGTGTGAATGTGTGTGTATGTGTGTGTGTGTGTCTGTGTGTGTGTGTGTGTGTGTGTGTGTGTGTGTGTGTGTGTGTGTGTGTGTGTATGCGTGTGTGTGTGAGTTCTAGTACAATGCCCATGACATAAATCACATACTAGTATTTCGGCACATAAATATGCATACTTTTATAACATAAGTATGCAAATTGCATTAATATGTAAATTGCATGCCGATAACACGACTCTAGACCTGCCTTCTGACAGGCTTACTAATAATTACAACAGAGATGATCTGCGCTCATGACGGCGTGCTTGAACCTTAACTGCACAATCGTCACGAAAGTGAATGGAATTAAGGAAAGCTATCGATCTCAGTGGTTGTCAAACCATTTGTAAACTAGCTGGAAACTAATTGGCGCTTTAGGAGTTGACGAGGCGAGGAAAACGGCGGCTAGAAGAAGCGCCCCCCCCCCCCCCCAAAAAAAAACCCCAAAAAAAAAAAACAGTGATAAGTCTGGTATCGACCTGGTCGTGCTGCACCGATAAAACAGTTCCGTGTCAAAGTTCGAGGTTAAAACATTTACGAAGCTCTGATTGGTAATAGCATGCGACATTGACTGTTCGTGCCAATACTACACATATTATCTATAATCTATCTTAATCTATTTTTTATTAGTATACAGCATCCCCCCCCCCCCCATCCCACCCGTCCCAAGGTTATCCATTCCAGCCAACCATGCAGGATAACGATATGTGTTTTTCAGCAAAGATAATAGAAGAAGCAATGTAATAAAGATCCGTGAACAATTAACGGGCACAAAGGTTTGAAGGTGTTTTTCATATCTTCAAACCCTTCTGAATAAAGTAGCGCGTCATAAGCGTACGAGACAGGGAGCAGGGGGGGGGGGGGGGGCGGGGGGGCAACTGCCTCCTAGTGCTGGTGCAAAACTTCAAATTCGGGTAAAAATCATAGAGATATTCGGGCAAAATGTGTTAACCTTTTCACCATGTATTTCCATTTGAATATCTAAATATATGTTTGGGGGTCAAAGATTTCACTTTTATACACTAGAACAGTATGGGATGATAAATTAAGATATTTCAGATTATAAGCCATAATAGTTGCTAAAATTCACAATTTATTTTAATTTTTATACAACTGATAATTAAAAAAAAATGCATATACACTTGCTATGTTATTGGTATTTGCATTCTATCTGTTTGGGATACAAGGGGGACATGTAATGAAACTTATCCAATAAATACTTAATACATCTATAATGAAATAAGTCAGGATGACACTGTCCTACTCGAGCTCTGAATCAGTTGGTCAATTGGACTAGCTTTCTTAGTCTACATGCTCTGCCTCTTAAAGGTATTTCTCCTTAAAACCAAAGTTATCTACAACACAATAATCTGCATTAAAGAGACTGCTACCATTATAACATGTTTTCAACAGAGTATTTTTTAGAAATAAAGTTACATATAATAAAGTATGTCAATATATGATGTTATTGCTTAAAATGTCAGTAACTGTATATGCAATATGTTTCTTGTTTTACTAATGTCTGTAGGTAGCCCGAATCATATTTTACCTCTAATCATTTCGTACGTACAAAAAAAACAGAAACAAATTAAATTAGGAAGTAAAATGAAAATTGAACTATTACAAAAATTAGAACGACCTGAAACTCATTCGATATACAGACAGTGATATTAAGAATAATAACTGTATTCAAGATATAACTTCAGTTGTTAAAACGTTGGGTTTTTTTGTTGTTGTTTTTTTGAATTAAGAAATCCAGGGCGTAGAAACTTAAAGAAAATTCTTTTCTTAACCGTTTAAGGAGTTTTAGACTATTAACTACTCAGTTGCCTCCCCCTCCCCCCCCCCCCCCACCCCCCCACCCCACCCCTAAAAAAAAAATCCTAGCTACGGCCCTGGAATATGTTACAATGGATAGTCCTTTTAATGTATTCACCAGTAATTCACTGAAGCAATACACAAATATTTAAATTGTGTTATGGAAGTTGTAACATATGTAGCTATTATTAATCTGCCATTAGCTTATTCAACACACGGTATCTGCACAAAATTGATTCCAAACAAAGGTATGTTAGAGTCGTAAAGGTTTGCAGCCATGACTCGCTGCCACGTGCTTTGTCTACAGATGTGAACTGATCAACTTCATTTGTAGGACTGTCACTCTACATGAAATTTATACAGGTGCCAAAAACCTACTACAGCTTCTGTACACGTCAGACTGAACATGCGGATGTGCATTCAATAATATTTCAAGAGTGGAACTGTAGTTATTTTACATAAATATTGCTCAAATTAATTTGAGGTCGAAGTACCTTTAATACTATGGGAAGCGGAGGCTATGTTTACTTGTAGTTTTTTTATACTGAGTTACCAGCCACCATCAAGTGAGGAAGGTGGGATATCCAGTTTGACACAACTGAGCAGAACATACACTTTATGGCTTCATGTTATAACTGTCCTGGTTTAGTTTAATGCCAAGTGTTGCCTTTCTTTTTCTCAAAGGCGGGATCCTAGCCCAGTTATAAAGCGCTCGCTTGATGCGCGATCGGTCTAAGATCGACCCCCGTCGGTGGGCCCATTGAGCTATTTCTCGTTCAAGCCAGTGCACCACGACTGGTATATCAAAGGCCGTGGTATGTGCTATCCTGACTGTGAGATGGTGCATTTAAAAGATCCCTTGCTACTAATGGAAAAATGTAGTGTGTTTGCTCTTTAAGACCATATTATGTCAAAATTACCAAATGTTTGACATTCAATAGCCGATGATCAATAAATCAATGTGCTCTAGTGGTGTCGTTAAACAAAACAAACTTAGTTTTCTCAATGTATGTATGTATTGTATTGTATTGTATTGTATTGTACTGTACTGTACTGTACTGTACTGTACTGTACTGTACTGTACTGTACTGTACTGTACTGTACTGTACTGTACTGTACTGTATTGTATTGTATTGTACTGTAATGTATTGTATTGTACTGTACTGTATTGTATCTATGTATGTAGGCATGCATGCATCCTCAGGTGTTATTACCCTCTCAGACCTCGGCAGGTGTATATTTAGACGGTCCATAGACACTGTCTAGACACACTAAAAAGATCACACGGTATTGTGTGATAACCGCGCGGACACCCCTCAAATCGTAATGGACATTATCAGTCGTCCTGCTTTATTACTGTAAGTAATTCTGTAAAATCCTTGAAAAACTAGACTTTCCCATCTAAAATCACAAAACTGACCAATTACGCAGTCCCAAAAAAAAACAATTATCACTTGTGTATCGTGAGTGGTCGTTTTTTGCTTCAACGTACCCTATCAATACGCCTAATAATATGCATTTTTTCTTTGAATTTTTTAAAAGAGAAAAATACTTTAACTCCATTTCGTTCTATTGATACAAATTGAAATATATTTAGTTAAATAGTTTATTATACTATTAAGCCATTTATGTTAATTAACAAGTCAGGTTGATGAAAGCGAAGCGCCTTGTCGTAAATTAGAGAATTTGTTTACACTGTGCATAGAGGAGTTGGACGGAGCTGACGTCACTTCGCCCCAAGCAATACCACCTGACATCACAAAAACGAAAAAAAATGGCTGCCCCCAGTTAGCAGGAATAATCATGGTTTTTATTAACTTAAATTTGTTTAACGATATCACGTTATATTATTTTGGTGCTTATCATATGGTTATTTCGTCGTTCGATTGAGAGAGAGAGAGAGAGAGAGAGAGAGAGAGAGAGAGAGAGAGAGAGAGAGAGAGAGAGAGAGAGAGAAGGAGAAGGATAGAGATGAAACCCGCTGCCATATTATATGATCAACACGATGAAGCGGTTAATAAAATAACTTGTAAAAGTGCTAAACTTAGAAACGAAAATAGCAACTTCACAATTACATTATCGCTGTAGTTGTATGACATTATCGGTGTAATTTATTGCATTATGTATGGGCTAGAATGAGTGGTTCAAAATATAAAATCTATATGGCATTATACACATCGCAGATGTAGGATTTTGTCCAGGGAGGGGAGTGCAGCGTTTAAAAAAGAACACCTGTAATATTCAGGTTGGGTTGCAAAGTTTAAAAAAGGCACCTACAGTATTCAAAAGTATACTAGCAAGCATTATGTAATAACAATACTTTCTCACCCCCACTCCCCCCCCCCCCCAATTTTTTTTTAAAATAAATAAATATATATAATAAATAAATTTAACGAAAATATTACACGAATAAATTCACTGTATTCGTTTGCTATATAAGTTTTCGAGGCACTTCGAAATTTTAAGGGGATGGTATCCACATCAACCTCCCCTGGACCCGCACCTGCATTATAATATTTATGCGGGGACCCACACAGTTTGTATGTATGATTTTATAAAATTTAAAACAGGAAAGAAAACAAAAAAAAAGGAGAGAAAATGGTCTGATTGGGGGGCCATTGCCCCCGTGCCCACCCCCTCGCTACGTCACTGCTAGGGCTGTGCACCCGGCCTTTTGTAATCAAACTGTGGAGCCTGGTCAGTATTATTATATGACACTTCGTTCTTGTGGACCAGAGACTTTAGAGATTTTATTAAAAACCTACATATGACTAGCTACGACCAGTTTGGTCACAGCCAGGTTTCTGAACATGACCGAAAACCTCCCCCACGACCGAATTCGGTCGTGCAACTACCCAAGGCCATCCAAGGCCACCCAGGACTTGTGGCAGAAGTTTTCTACGATTACTTGCTATTTCCAGTCGTAGCCGGTCGTAACCTGTTGTGAATTGTCTGACCTGTCGGACATAAAGGAACACGAACTCATTGTCAGGACTGTTAACCTGGTCTAAAAATAAGAGTTTAGTTTACACACACACACTCACACACACACACACACACACACACACACACGCACACACACACACACACACACACACACGCACACACATACACACACACACACAAAAGACAAAAGACAAAAAGTCATCAATTAACTTTCAAAAGACACTTGTGTGTTTTTCGGTGGGAGAGACAATTACTTCAGCCACCTGGTGATCTCCCAACAGAATTAGCTGAATGATATGACAACTGCGCCACTGAGGCCATGTTGTATCCAAAAGTTGCTGAACTAAACATTTGATTTACTACCGAACACGAACAATTCTTACTATAGGATTTTTATTATTATTATTTATTCTTTTCTCTTTTTTTTTTTCTTCTCTGTTTTTTGGTATGAGTGAACTGCTAGCACCCCCGTGTTCAGCGACAGCGAGCGACGTTAACGTCCGATGTGGTCAGTGGCTTTCACGTGAAGCGCATACACCAGTCTAGCGAACGGTTGTGTTTTGTTTTGCTTGGTCTGCCTGAACTCGTCCACGTCTGTGAAAACAATCATTGTGAGCTATCGAGTTTCTAGTGCCTTTTAGCAAGGCAATTGACATTGTGCCAGCGATTCAAGACAGACGTACACGGGCAGTTTAGGTGAGACATATACATTTAAGGTTGTATTGTACCAAAGCAGAAAGTTCCGTGTTAAAGTTCAAGGTGCAAATATTTACGAAGTAAATATAGTTGTGGCTCGACTGATAGTAATATGTGACAATGATTATTTGTTCAAATATTTTATCCAACAAATAAATACACTTTTATTTTGTGTATTGTTGTTATGCAGTATGCACTACAAGTTAACACTAGTGCAGAGTATTCCCAACAATAGAGCTGTGCTTTTCAACAAAAATGAAAGTTGCTAATAGAGACATCCACCAAATATCTTAAATGACATGTCACACACACACACACACACACACACACACACACACACACACACACACACACACACACACAATCCACGCCCATTTTCGTGCAGATAAATACACAGTTTTTATTGGTGTACTGCCTGGTGCCTGGATGTCTTGATGAGCTGCTTATATCAGTTTCATTAGTAAGCGTTAACATTATCGGCAATAGGAATTGATTTGGCGCAGTGGAACCTATATAATAGACTTTCTGAAACCTTTTTGACATTCACCAATTCACCCGCGAATGTTTCAAACACAATTATCGTACTAGGAATTGAGTAGGCGAATGAAAGAACACTTCATGACAAAGTCACAAACATAACGAATGGCAAGTGGGGCAAGTTATGGATGGGATGGGATGGGAAACTCTATTAACGTGCCCATATCCACAGAGGTTCAGGCACGCCCATCCCGGATTTAGCCTCTGACTTCGCCAGTGACCAATTCCGGGGCGTTATGGACACTTTGCAGTTTGAAAGCTGTTATATTTGATATACTGCTGCCTAAAGTACTCGAGTCTCCTCGAAGGATTTAAGCGCATTACCGTCATAATTCAGGTGTGGATCCAATTAAGGGTGCTAGAGGTGCGCCCACCTCCTCCGGACATCGTACGCCCCGCAAATTGAGCGTTTAACGGACGGATATGTCATACATATTTTTAATAATGTGTGTTAGTGCACTTTCGAATAACGAGTTGCACCCTCTCCCTAGAAAAATTCTGGATTCGCTCATGCCGTTATCTGTATATCAAAGGCTATAGTGTGTACTTCCTTGTTTATGAAAAAAGGCATATATGGCAGTTTCTTGTTGATGATAAAACCGTGTAGCGTATGTGGCAATAGTCGGTTTCTACCGTAACACCATATCATACGTGTCATTGACTCACACGAACCATAATTTGTCATTGGCGGTTAACAATCACCGATGTGTCAGTGTACTGCCAGGGAGTTTTCCAAAGCCCAGAAAGTAAAAATAATGTTAAGCTTCTACCATTTTTACGATACTCCAATAACGTAAGAGGAAAAAATATTCAATTCTAAAGAACGAACCTGTATTTGAAACATAGTGATTTTTGTAAAATGGAAATAAGTCAACTTCGTGCATTTTAGATGATCAATAATTGTTTTCATGCAAATGTAAAGAAAACAAAGATTGAATAGGAATTAAGCAACATTTGCAAAAAAAAACTTACGATCTAAACAACTGAACAGGACTATAGTACTTCAATACGTGTTTGTGTGTGAAAGTAGATAGACAGGGAGACAAACAGATAGCAGACAGACACACAGACGCACACGCACATATATGTGTGTATATGTATATGTATGTGTGTGTATATATATATATATATATATATATATATATATAGAGAGAGAGAGAGAGAGAGAGAGAGAGAGAGAGAGAGAGAGAGAGAGAGAGAGAGAGAGAGAGAGAGAGAGAGAGAGACAGACAGACAGGCAGACAGACAGACAGAGAGAGAGAGACCGACAGACAGACAGACAGACAGACAGAGAGAGAGACAGACAGACAGACAGACGAATACACCTTGATATCTCATATCTAAGCTAGTTATATATGCTAGACAACTAACCAGAAATAACAAGACTATACCGTTATGATCACTATTTATAATCCGGCAGCAACATTCAGTTAGTAACGAGAGCAGTATGAAATATTCCCGTCACTGCAGCTTGACATAGAAATAACAATCGCACTGAGATGCTCTACATACAACGGATGTTATTGCACATGTATGCACGTTATGTTCTACAAACAACACTGAAAGATGAAAGGGTAAACGGAGATCAGATACAAAATAAATATTTTAGCGACAGAATGTCATCACATGTAGAGTGGCGTCTCGACGTTGTCGACGGTGACCACAACCCATCGCATGCCGTCGTGGACATCCTCGTGTAGCACGAGCTCAGTGTCGTTGGGGGGGCTGACGTTGCCGCCCTCGGGGTGGAAGTATTTGCTGCTGCGGTGTTGTATGAGGTGGTTTTCGTAGTCGAAGGCAAACAGCGCCCCGGCGTGGCGGGCCTCGTGTAAAACCAAAGCCGTGCCGTTGCCTGGGTCACTGCTGCCGCCTTGAGGATGCACGACCTTGCCGCTGGCGACGTGCTCTATGTAGCCCCAGGGACCCTCGAACTGGACGAAGCGGAACCTCATGTTGGGGTGGGTCGCCTCGTGAATTACCAATTTGGTGTCGTTGTCCGGATTTTCCGAGCCTCCCATTGGATGAATGAACTTTCCGCCTGACCAGTGGCGGATCATTCCAGGAATACTAACATACTTATGGTCTCCTGATGTTTTACTTGCATCTTGGCCCATAGTTCTTGGTTAAAGAAGTACGTTCTCCTGACTTTAAAATACAAATTGTAAGAAGAAAACAACTTTATAATAGTCGTAATTACTTTGAAATCCAAATTCTTGAATTTCCGAACAGTAAATAAGTTTCTTGAATTTGAAACAAATTTCCACACCAACACACAAAATTATTCCTTTTTTTTTTTAAAGAAACCAAACACATATATCCCTCTCTGTTTTGTATCTTTACTCAGAAATATTTAACTTAGCACTTTTACAAGTATTTTGTCTAAACGTTTGGTCCCGAGGTTTATCACAAACACGCCCAACAAACTGGCTTTGCTTGTATTAAAACAAGAACGTCTGCATACCAGTCGTGTGAGTGCAGCGCTGTACCAACGGGAAGTTGGCCAAGAAACCAGCATTCCTCAGCCTCAGTCTGAGAAAAAAAGAAAAAAAAAAGATAAGTATTTCCAGGTGAAACGGGAAACTTACAAAAATACGCGCAGCCGGTTTCCTCATACATTTTAATGCGGCGACATTGCGGGAAAACAAACCGCGTGCAAGTGGCAGCAGCAGACGTGTTACTGTTGCTGGGCAGGACGTTGCCGAGTGGTAAAGCGCTCGCCTGATGCGCGGTCGGTTTAGGATCCCCGTCGGTGGGCAAATTGGGGGGGGGGGGGGGGGGGGGTTCTCGTTCCGGCCAGTGCAGCACGACTGGTATATCAAATGCTGTGGTATGTGCTATCCTTTCTCTGTGATAGTGCATACAAAAGATTATATAAAGGCGCTTTCTGTTATGTTATGTTATGTTATGTTATGTTATGTTATGTTATGTGATAATGTTTTCGCATTCTCCAATCACTCCATCACAAAGTCATATCGGATATGCAACAGTTAATATTTCTAGCAATAAACTTTGAGCCATGATCCTTTTAAAGGAGTACAACAGGTGAAAAATAATCGTCCTCTATTGGGAAGATACTTATCTATAGCAGGTCCGTAGTAAAATGGGGGTGGGGGTGGGAAAGGCCAGATGACACAGTCCCTCCTCCATTTCAAGACAAAAAAGTAAGGGGTTTTATTGGTCCTACTCTATATTCATACAGATTAAAATCTTACTTTTACTTCCTCCCCCACCATTAGACCTTTTGCTCCTGTCCTCATTTCAGATATCGTTCCTACGGGCCCGCATAGTAACTTTAACTGCATCCGTATAGTACATCAAATATAATGATTATGTATGTTATTTCTAGAATATATGAGCAAAATAGTTGCTGTATGATTGTTAAAGCCAGTGCCTGTTCAGTGATATTTTTAGATCTCATTTGTCTGGGAAAACTGTCCAAACTCGTTCAATACATTTCTTTAACATTAACCCCAGACTCGTTCAATACATTTCTTTAACATTAACCCCGGTAAACCTCAGAGTTATTGTTTTGGGGTACTTGCGGTTGCAAATGGCCAATCTGACGTAAAACATAAACTTACCATCACTTTGCTTATCTTTCCAATTAGTAACTCTGAACAAAGACAGTTTTATTCCTCGTATAGATGACCTTTTATTTGACTAATCACAATACCATTGGTGTAAATTCTTTTGAGGTATTTGGGATGACTTTTCGCAACAAATGTTCACCTGCTTTGGATACAGATTTAGCTCAAGTCAGATGTGTCAACGAATACTGGCGGGGTGGTGGTTGCATTTAATTTCAGTAAGATCAGCAATCACTCTATGATACTAACCTCGAAATAGCCAGACATAACAAGACTATACTCCTGTGATAATGTTTTATATTACAGAAGCAACAAGTAGTCAAGTAGTATGAAATACAGTGAACGAGCTAATTGTGTTAAAGGGACATTCCTGAGTTTCCTGCATTGTAAGATGTTTCCGACTAATAATATATTTCTACGATTAAACTTACATATTAAATATATTTTCTTGTTTAGAATATCAGTGTCTGTATATTCAATGTGTTTCTGGTTGTTTTAATATTTGTAAGAAGCCCAACTGGAGTTTGTCTTCAAATAATTTCATACGTACGAAAAAAATAGTTTTTAGGAAATAAAATTAAATTTAACCTAGTACAAATATTAGAACGATTAGAAACACGTTTAATATACAGCCACTAATATTTTATGCAGAAAAATATACTTGATATGTAATTACAGTCGTCAAAAAGTCTCTGTTAGTTAATAACATCTTAAAAACTGCAGCAAACTCAGGAATGTCCCTTTAAGTCCATTCTTCTCTACCACCTGTGTCCCGCATTTCCACCAAAAACATAGAGAGATATTCGTTATGTAACACCAGTGATCGAAGTGAATCAACACAAACACAGATGTCACACTGCTTTACAAATTACAAAATTAATACAGTGTCTTGGGTGTGTATGACATACGTCATCGGTTGAACGATGTATGTCAAACGGAATACAGTGTCTTGGGTATGTATGTCATACGTCATTGGTTGAACGATGTATTTCAAACGGAATACAGTATCTCGGGTATGTATGACCATTTAATAGCATGTATTTCAAAATGATGAGCATATGCACATTTTCGGAATGTTTGTAACATGCATCAAAATAATACAGACCATGTTCACTGACCGAATCTGACGTCACAAAGCTAATTTAATGTAAGCTAACCAGACGGTGCTTGTATTTAAATATTAAAAACATGGCTGCTCATTAAACATTAAGCGAGTTACCACCGTATTTTCTGTAATATGCGCCGGGTCTCAAATAAACGCCTTGTTTGTAAGTCTTTTGAAAGAATAAAGATAGCTTGTAACTGACTTAGGGTCAGCCAGCCGCTTGTCGCGAAATCTCGCTCATCATTAAATCGAATGACCATTTCGGGAAGCAGTCGAAATTATTTGCAAACGTTTAGCAAAAAACGGCTGGCTGAACGTAGGTCTGATGGGGAAAATAATAACGAAGACATGGAATCCAGCGTTGACCTTGACGTTACGTGAACAGAGAGGCGGGACGTATCCCAGTGGTAAAAGCGCACGCCTGATGCGCGGTCGGTCTACGATCGATTCACATCGGTGGGCTTGTTGGGCTATTTCTGGTTCCAGCCAGTGATCCCCAACTGATATATCAAAGGCCGTGGTATGTGCTATCCTGTCTGTGGGATGATGCATATAAAAGATCCCTGCTACTAATGTAAAAATGACGATATGTTTGACATCCATTAGCCGATGATTAATAAATCAATGTACTCTAGGTGCCAATAAACAAAACAAACTCTTACGTGAAAAGTGTTGGTCTATGAATGACAACTCAACTGTGACTTTCATTTTAAGTTAATTTATTCAGTTTTGTGTTTACTGTTTGAATTTTGTTTGTTTGAATTTAAAAGTTTTGAAATATATAAAATCTCTCTCTCTCTCTCTCTCTCTCTCTCTCTCTCTCTCTCTCTCTCTCTCTCTCTCTCTCTCTCTCTCTCTCTCTCAAATATACCTCAAATAAGCGCCAGTCTCTAATAAACTCCGGGTCTATGACCCGTTTGGAAGGAACACACACGATCGTTTATTACAGGAAATACGGTATTTTAAACTTAAAACAGTTGTTGTCATTAAGCTACTTTGCCAAATATAATATATATATATCTGAAAGTGCATAAAGGCCCAATAATACTACGTGACCAGTCATAGTCAACAGTAGTACAATGAGGTAGGTCGTAACATGTGGTAGCCACACTAGATTCAACATCAACTGTGTATATATTTGTCATGCTACTTAAACACATTTACACGTATACATATTGTGTTAATTGCACACGCAAGATTAGCGTCTTACATGAACATTATTAGTCTTAATTTCTGCTGTGGCAGTTCATTTGGATCAAAGTACTCTCTGAAATAAATAATCACGTAGAAATATCCATGACTTTTGTTTTTACAAATGGCTCTATGTCGGCGTATTGTGTTGAAAACTATTCGTCTGTACTAGTTGTGAACGAGGATGTTCTTTTGTATGTCCACCATAGCCATATTGAGAATTCTGTTTCGACTTCAACTCCGTCAATATATTTAGCACCAATGACTGAGATGAATCAACAACTACATGGATGGCGCAATGCTTTACAAGTTACACAATCAATACAGTATCTTGGATATGTATGACGTAAGTCTTAGGTTGAACGATGTATTTCCAAATGATGAGCATATGCACATTTTCTGAATGTTCATATTATTGATTAGCACAACATGAAGCAAAAAAATACAGTCCATTTTCTTTGACAGAATCAGACGACACAGAGCTAATGCGACACGAGCTCCCCAGACGGTGTTTTTATCTGAGGATTAAAAACCTGGCTGCTCACATTAAAGATTGAATGAGTTACTATCTTTAGCATTACTTGATCAAACAGACAAAAGCAGCCAATGTCATTATGCTATATTGCCAATTATATACTACCGAAAATGCACGGATGCCTAAAAGCCTTAATTTAACACTAATTTAATGAACAATAGCACAACGTGGGTAGTCATAGTTACTAGAATAATACTATTTTAGCTTTTCTTTTCAACTTATTTTCGTGCTTATATCCAATTAAGGTTCAAGCACGCTGTCATGGGCACACACCTCAGCTATCTGGGCTGTCTGTCCACGACAGTGGGTTGTTAGTTGGTTAGTGGTTAGTGGGAGAAGGTGGTGTAGTGGCCTTACACCTACCCACTGAGCCCTTAAGAACTCGCTCTGGGTTGGAGCCGGTACCGGGCTACCTACCAGCATGTAGTCCGATGGCTTAACCACTGCCCCACCGAGGCCGGTCCTGTTTTGTTAGGGCTAGGCTTAGGATCAACATCAACTTTGTATGGCGAAAATTCCATTTGTCCCTAACTCGTATGCGTAATAATCAATAATGCATAGATATGCACACGCAAACGGAGATGCATAAATGGAATCTACGCAATAAATTTGCATAGAAAGTTATTGCTAGGGATTACGGACAAATGGAATTTACGGCTATCTTTGCACGTTAAACAATTCCATGTAGACATATTGTTTTAATTGCACATACAAGATTAGCATTTTGCATTAACAGTCTTAGTCAAAATGTCTTCTATGACAATGCAATAGGGCTTAGGTACTCTCTGAAAGAAACACTCTATAACAGGTTCTACATAGTACATCAGCAATGTTATGGGACAAGTATTGTGTATTCTACAGAAAAAAAAAGCAAAATGAAAACACTGATATTTAAGAAATTATCAGCGAGAGAACGTCACTGCACGTAGAGTGGCGTCTCGACGTTGTTGACGGTGACCACCACCCATCGCATGCCGTCGTGGACGTCCTCGTGTAGCACGAGCTCAGTGTCGTTGGGCGGGCTGACGCTGCCGCCTTTAGGATGGATGTATTTACCGCCTTTGTGCTGTATAAGGTGATAGTCGTAATGGAAGGTAAACAACGCCCCGGCGTGGCGGGCCTCGTGTAAAACCAAAACCGTGCCACTCTTTGGGTCACTGCTGCCGCCGCGAGGATGCACGACCTTGCCGCTGGTGACGTGCTCTATGTATCCCCAGGGACCCTCGAACTGGACGAAGCGGAACGTCATGTTACTATGGATTGCGTCATGGATTACCAGTTTGGTGTCGTTGTCAGGGTTCTTCGAGCCTCCTCTTGGATGAATGAAATGCCCGCATGACCAATGGCGGATCATTCCGGGGATACTGACATACTTTTGTTTATTCTCTGCTGTCTTGCTTACATCCTGACCCATGGTGATTGGTCAATGAAATACGAACTTGATTTAAATTCTTCTTCTTTTTTCTTGTAGAAGTCAACAAAATTATAGGAATCGTAATTGTAAACCCAAATCACTGAATTTTGAAAAAGTATATAGTTACGTATTTGCAAGCAAATTTCCACAGAAACACACAGAAGTTACTCCTTTTAAAGAAAACAAACACATATAATAATCCTTAATATTAATTATGAATTCACAGATTAATCTTAAGCACCTTTTTGAGTTTTGGTCCTGTACTTTATCACAGACAGGTTTTGTTGCTCTCCAGAACGGAACGTCTGTTTAGCAATGGCGACTGCTGCGCCGACTAATTGGAAGCCCGCCAAAAATATGTTCCTCAACCTCAGTCTCAGAATAGCGCGTACATCTTGCAGCAGTACTCATATTACATATGTAGTCGTCAAGAAGCTTGCACAGTAGTACACGTGAATACAGATATTTTCGCATGAGCAGTGAAAAGCGAAATATCTAGTACTTACTACTGAGGCAGCTATGTGGCACACGACATCATTTTACTGAAAGTCGTAACGACCTGGTGTTGAGAAACAATTTAAAATCTAGTAACCGGCCTCGGTGGTGTCGTGGTTAAGTCATCGGACATAAGCCTAGTAGGTACTGGGTTCGCAGCCCTGTACCGGCTCCCACCCAGAGCGAATTTTAACGACTCGGTGGATAGGTGTAAGACCACTACACCCTCTTCTCTCTCATTAACCACTAACAGATTACCACTAACCCACTGTCCTGGACAGACAGCCCAGAAAGCTGAGGTGTGTGCCCAGGATAGCGTGCTTGAACCTTAATTGGATATAAGCACGAAATAAAATAAAATCTATTACAAAGTGTTTTATTTGCAAGGACTGATAGTCTTGTGCTTACGTTAATTTCTTGTGTGGTCCTTAACCATATGACCGACGCCAAATACTGTCCTTCCTGTGACCTCGGATTCCAAGTTAAGGGGAAAGAGTTCAGCGTGACTCGGTGCAAACAAATCAGTGTGTAATGAATATTTTCTATCCCTGAGATCGGTCCAGTCTTTATACACCTATACATGCACACATGTCCCAAGTTCAGTCGGTGAACCTTTCGCAAACGTTCCGGAACTATTTGATTGGTTTCCGACGTGACCATTTGGTTTATAAATAGTGAAGCGCATAAATCAGTCTAGCGGACCTTTTTCTGCTCGGTCTGGCTGAACTCGGCACAGTTGTATAATACAGTAAACCATAAGTGCAACAAAATGAAATCTAAAACGTCCAGGATGCTTAGCTGAAGAAACCCCAATATTCCTCTGTACTCGCCCAAGTTGCTTGAGTTGTAGGATCGAAACACCTTGGCGGATCCATTAGGTTCTTCTTCGTCCCTGCCATATTGACTGGTATATTAAAGTCCGTATTATGTGTTGTCATGTCTTGTGGGAATTTCATGTTCAAGACAATTTGCTGCTAATGAAAACAAAAAATGTGGCGGGTTTCCTCTGAAAACAGTCTTAGAATTATGAAATATTTTACATCCAATAGCATGCATGTTTATACAGTTGTGGTAAATCAGAACAAAATATTTTTTTTGAGTTTAAAAACTTTATTATGCAAAAAAGTGTATTCCATAAAACGTATATTGTCAAATACATCTTTATCAAAACCGACGCACTGTCAGTGAATGTATAACAATAAATTTATAAACAAATAAATAAAAACAACAAAATAAAAATGCCAACGTAAAGCCTGCATCGAAGATAAAGCAAACGTAATGAACATTTCCACGTGCTCAAAGTAAGGTCTGCAACTTTAATGTTTTTCAAATATCATTTATTTTTAGTTCAAGCATGCTGTCCCTGGACACGTGTTAATTGTGTATTAAATAAACACACATCTAGCTTCTGATTCAGGAGTAAAATTGTATGTAAACCGAATAAAGGGTAAATGTATTCATTAGTACGCTAAGACGTATGGACGTATACAGGGTTCGAACTTAACGGTCGCCCCTGGCGACTGAAAACGACGACGGGCGACTGAAAACCCACAGTAAGGTTGCCTGCCTGGCGACCGATTTTTTTCTTTCTTTTTAAATCAATAATTAATAAATAAATAAAAGTACAGCTATGTAGCCTACTTTGCACCATGAAAAAGTGTAGGTCTGCTTTTACATATAAACATATGCCCAATATAAGAATAGGTGTAAGGTAAGTTAAGTGGCATGTAAAATTGGGCACAAATTCATGTCGACAAGATTCAGCCCTGGTTATGTGTACACGTCATAGATCGTATCCACTGAACATTATATTTTAGGTTTTTTTAAATTATTATTATTTTATTGAGACGGGATGGGGGAGGAAGGGGTTGTGTCGGTTATACCAGTGCTCAACGTTTGGTGAACGCAAGCATCTTTGTTTGTTGAAAATTATATAATCGGGAATTATATAATCCTATTATCTAATTTAATATGAAACGCTAAGCGATTTCGCAAACCTAACAATCTTATAATCTGTTGTAATATTGTTGGGGTTTTTTTAGAAAATATTATTCGAGCAAGTGAAAATAGATCCGGGCAAGTGAAAGTGCTGTCACCACTTGCCCGGATGGCAACTCAAAAAAAAAGTTAAGCGCAGACACTGCGTATGGTGAAAGTAATTCATTATATTCGATTCCACTCTGTTGTGAAACTTGTAGTCGATCAATTAGGAAACACGACTGAAGCATGCAATGCTCGACGAGATAAAAAACAAACATCGGAAGATCACACGATGTCAGTTACCAAATGAAAATGTAAATTAATTACCATATTACAATTGAAACACATTCACCCTGCTTGCGTTGCACGTGCATATACCGGGACGCTCGCTGTGTAACATCTTGTTCAATGGCCGTACCTATATTAAAAGAATGGGGGGGGGGGGGGGAGCGGCAGTAAAAATAATCAGTGTACAAGCTTTTTGTTTCAGCTGGAAAAAAATTCGGGCCTTTTAAAATAAAAGGGACACTTTTTTGTCGTCTGTCCTGGCAGGCAACTCCCTACGTTCAACTCGCTAGTACAGCCCTGATATGTGTATAATTATTATTTTTCAAAGTAGCGGTTGCAGTAGTGGGAAATGATCACAGAATCGTTTAATCCACCACGGCATTCCATCTGAATCTGTGTGGGAAGCGTGCATCAGAAACCCTGGTGAGATTCTGTACAGCTGCCTCACCGGCCATAGCAACCTGTGTGCCAAACTCGGGGGTACCCCGTCCACGTAACACGAAGCCAGGACATTGTCCACCACGACATTCCCACACATCGTAAAAGGCGCGTAAAGTCCTTTAGCGCAGGTCCATGTCACCGACGTCACTTCCTGCGGCACTAACAGACCTTTCTGTTTGTCCAGGACGAGAATCAGGTGGCCAGTGTTGACATCTCTTGCAGGAACAGTAGTTGTAAAATCTGTGGATCTGCCGGTGATGTGGATGTGGTGTTCTGGAGAAAGCTGGATTTGAGCGTGTTTTGTCTTGATGCACACGAAAAAGGTCTTCGAGTTGGGATCTGCGTGGCCTATCAAGAAGACTTTCTCAAAAGAAACATGTCCGTCGATCAAGCAGCACATGAGTGTGTCGCCGATTCTAACCTCACTCACTGGGACTGGGCCTCTGTCGGCAGTCAGGACTTTACTCTGAGCCGGGAAACAGGATCTGTTGTCCTTCCTCATAGCCTGGGCGATAACATTGGCTACTCTGTCCACTGGTGTCTTCCCTTCCACCTCCAGCCCATATCGCCTGTCCTCAGTCAGCATCCGGCGAGCGAGAAGGAAGTACCTATCTATGTATGGGTGACGGATTTGTTTGTTTTCCATAACCTTGTCCACCAGCTGGATTAGCTTTACGACCTGTCGTCTGCTGCGCACATGATTGGTCTCTCGGTTGTTCCACAGAAGGTACCGGTACTCGCACTCGCTCAGGTAGCTTCTGATCAGCCTCTGCTTCTCGATGTAGATCTCAAACCTCTCCGACGAATCGTAGTCGTCGCCGTACGTAAAGATGAAGATCACCCTCTCCCTGAGTATCCTGTCTCCGAACATCTTCTTCAGGGTGTAGATGGGCAGACGTTCCTCCTGAGTCATCTTCGTGTTGTATCGCAGGACGACAAGAAACGCGTGGAATCCCTCGGGAACCAGCGCTATCGCTCGCGTGATGTCCTTAAACACTTTCATCGGCGTCCGTGTGTCCGCAGCTCCTGGCGTGTCCACGATCTTTATCTTTCGGCCGCCTATCACCTCCTCTCCCAGCTCGCATTTGTCGGTCACCGAGGACGAGGAAGGCTTGGACTGGAACATGTCTCTCTCCATGATGGTGTTTGCTGTGGCGCTCTTCCCGTGTCCTGTTTTGCCGATCAGAATGAGGTTCACAGGAGGGCCGGCTGGCAAGTCTTCAACGTGGCCTTCGCTCTGGCTCTGTAACTGGAAATAAATGAAAAAAGGTGCTCTTCATATTTTATTTAAACTATATACTAATATATCCGTACATATGGAAAACTCCACGTAAATAATAAACGATACAAAATAATGGATTATAGTGTCTAAAACAAATGCCAGTTTGGGGAAGAAATACATTCATTACTTGTTGTTGTTTTTTTGGTGTGTGTGTGGGTGGGGGGGGGGGGGGGGGGGTATTATATATTTTTTATTTATGCATTCATTAGTTTGTTCATTCATTCATTCTTGTGATCGTACATATGTTGATTGGTTTGTTGGCTGGTTCGTTGCTTCATTGATTCATTAATTTATTCTTAACGATATAATAACTACTTATTTTCTTCCTTACTTACTTTTTATTAGTATACATTTAATGACTTACAACGATGCCAGTTTTTTTCACCAGTGCCTTCACCTCTAGCACAAAACCTCCGAGCTTCTTTTCTTCTTCGTACGAATCTAGAGCTGGCTTCATCTGAACAATCCCAGCGCCGTCTGTCGTCAAATCAAGGGAGGCAATGTGTTTGTTGAACATCATCAGCACTCTGTTTATTCGCTGATCCAGCTCTACTACCTCGGCTTTCTGACTCTCTGACAATTCCTGGGCGTGTTGCTTCACAAACCTGAATGAGTGGATGTCAAATAAAGTTGCGTGAATTAATTTTGTTCAAATGAAAATCAAAATCAAATAAATTATCTATATAGCTACTGGCCCGTATGAACGACAGTTGAAGTGGGTGACGCAACATATTGACGGGATAGATTTGGAAGGCATTTGTCAATAGTTATATAAAGATTATTTTTGTGTATATAATTATATATAATGGGGTGGGGAGAGAACAAATGTGTATACTTCAGATTGGTTAGGCACAGCTCCCCCCCCCCCCCCCCCTCCCTCCCGTCGGCTGAAGTAGTCATAAATATAAACTACAAACTATAAATCATCTTATCTGAATGATTAAACAGTATTCCGTATTTAAAATCGTATTACTGCACAAGACAGAATCAAAAGGTTGTTTTAGGCCAAATCGTTATTGCTTCCATGATCCACTATCAGGTGCTCGTCCTTGGGAGGACCGCCACTCCCCTAGGAGATCCGTAACAATGCTTCATCCCTCCTGCACCACTTGTAGGAGGACTGCCACTCCCAAGACTAGCTTAGAAAACCCAAGAAGGTACAATCGGATCAACAGAGACATCTACCGGTGTAACGACACTGTTCAATGTATGTGATCTGCAGTCTTCAACTTTAGAAGTACTGAACGCGTCTCGGGTCCAACGGTTCAGTAACCTAGTTACAAATGGCGACGGAACTTGAAATTATATTAATCAAAATAGCTGACTTTATTAGTTAATAGTTTGTTGGGGGGGGGGGGGGAGGTTTACCAAAAGCGTAGTTGAGGTTGTGGTTTGCAACAGTAAATGATGTTATAGGCTAGGATGAAGATATTACATCTGTAACGAAAAGGACTATTTAGGTTGCGATCACTGTAATAGAACTACTACCTGTTGAGCTGTCGCTCGGCCATACACACGTCATCATACTGATCCTCCACCTGGTTGAGCTGCACCTCCAGGGAATTGTCCTTGAGGACCCGGGGAAAGGACGACTTCAGCACGTACAGGGGCACGAGCTCGCATTTGATGGGAACGCCCCTCCCTTCATTACAGTGCAGAACCTCCCTCTGGAAGTTGTCCAGCGCCATGAACAACTCGGCCATGCAGGTGGGCGTGGGTACGTCAAGCGCCGTCGTCTCCATGGCAATGTCAATGGTCCCTCTTTCCCGTAGCTTTTTCTCCAAGGTTGTTACCTCGGACTTGGCGCTGGCGTTGAAGAGTGACCCGATGGGGATTGAAAAGTTGACGCCGAACGTCTTCTTGTGTTTGATTTTGGCAGCGTCCTCCCTGAAGCGAATTCGCACAACCATGCTGCCGCCGTAGACGATGCTTCTGATGAAATACTGACCCATGCAGTTTCTGTGCCAGTGTTTGATGGGACGACCGCTAGCAAGTTTTTCTTCAAACTGTAAATACAAAATGCAAGGATTGTCTGTAAATCACGTCAGCGAGGTCAAGTGCGGACCCAGGGGGATCAAGGGGGTCTGGACTCCCCTTGTTCATAACAACAACAAAAAAACCTGTTTTTCCAATCATTTTAAAGTGCATTCACAGTTAATACACAACTTCCATTTAAGTAGTTGCATGTGGACCCCCTGTAAACCATCATGGACCCGCGCCTGAGCCTTCAGGTTTTAGACGTATCATTTCGATCATTCTTTTAAATACTGACTTCAGAAACCCGCTGTCATAGGAGCACCATGTGTATCAGTTCATTTGTGACATATTGAACTGCTTCAAGGGACCTTGATGGAATATATAAACTTTCCAACAAATAAGATAACACATACCATGGCTCCCCTCCCCCTCCCCCCACACGCACTATTTCTGTACTAATTTAAAGGCCACAAGTCAACACGTATCCACTCATTTTTTCACTACAAAGATTCTAGCAGTTATTTATATAAAGTCGTATCTCGTCAGAACTATACAGAGAAGAAGTTTGCTTTCTTTAACGACACCACTAGAGCACATTGATTTATTAATCATCAAACATTTGGTCTTTTTGACATACAGTCTTAGAGAGGAAACCCGCTACATTTCTTTTCCATTAGCAACAAGGGATCTTTTATATGTACCATTCCACAGACAGGATAGCACATGCCACAGCCTTTGATATAGCAGTCGTGGCACACTGGCTGGAACGAGAAATAGCCCAATGGGTCACCATCGGGGATCGATCCCATACCGACCGTGCATTAAGCGAGCGTTTTATCACTGGGCTACGTCCCGCCCCGTAGTATACAGAGATATGCTAATAGTCTTAGCATGTTATGTCATGTCATGTCATGTTACCTCAGGAATTGTCATCCACAACCAATTATTGATTTAATTATTTTTGCTATTACAGTGTAAGATTGCACCAATTCTTGCATAACAACCACCAGAGTCGGTAAAATGATACTACCTTGTAATTGGAAACTCTGAATCGATTGCAAAGAAAGGATCAATCCACAGCGGGAGAAGATTAAATTTGCACCGTGGTGTCAAGAGTTTTATTACAGACAATTTGATTGGACACAAACACGCCTGAACCATTGATTACTGCGGCTGTCTCGTAAATTGAGGATCAAGTTCAATAACTTTTGTATAACCATCTTTAAATCATGTCTAAGCTACACGACTGCTGAACAACTCGTCAATCAGTCTGGCCCACGCCCTCCCTCCCCCCCCCCCCCCCCACACACACACACACCACCACCAGTTTCTGACAGTGGTGTCTTAAGGATCGTTCCAACGGTCCAATATGTAATAACGATTCGTAAAAAAGAAAAGAAAAACAAAGACATGTTTAACAATATGGCACATTTTAAAGTATGCATATTTGGTGTTTTACTGTATTATATAAATATTGATATTGCATCGTGTGATCTCAATATTGAGAGGAAACCCGCTGCCTCCACATGGGCTGCTCATGTTCAATAGCAGCAACGTACATTTCTCCACAGGATAGCCCACAATAGAGAATCCAATAGTCTAGTAGTGCAACACTTTTGGGGACGAGAAAACTATCGACAGATGCACCGAGTGCGGTGATCGATGCAGCGCTTAAATGAAAGCAGTCGTAACATATTGCTTCGCTTCATCTTGAAGAAACCCATCTTCGCAAGCAAATGTACCATTTCGTATAGCATACTGCGTGGAATGGCCTGTACCTTGGCTTGCGAACATGGACGAAACCATAATCAAACGACGTAACTGCTTGTATCATGTTTGTTTCGTCTTTATATATATACTACTCAAAAGAATTTAAGGGTCAAAAATTTATAACCAAATACGTTTCAGAGTGTATTAGATTGATGATGTAAACTACACCAAATTTTTTATTTATTGTTCCATATTTACAAAAACACACAAATAAACGTCACTGTATACAAGAAAGTCACATGACATGCTGTCAAAGTTGAAGGTTGTCAAACATGGATTTTACACATTAGAACATTCGTTTAATAGTGTGTGAATCCACCCCTGGCGCGAATACACTCGACACATCGTTGCCTCATGCTGTTGATCAGACGTCTGAAGAACTCTTGGGGAAATGCCTGCCACTCTGCCATAAGAAGTTGACCCAGATCATGAAGGTTGGCCGGAGGGGCATGGTTATCCCGAACTCTCCTGCCTAATTCGTCCCAGGCGTGCTCTGTTGGGGCCAAGTCAGGCGAATATGCTGGCCAATCCATCCTGGCGATACCTTGTTGTCTGAGAAAGTCCGTTACCACCCTGGCGCGGTGGGGTCTGGCATTGTCATCCTGCAGAACTGCCCCGCCGCCAATCTGCCGAAGGCCTGGGAGAACCAACGGCCAGATAATCTCATTCAGATAGCGGATTCCATTCAGATTGCCATTCACCACATAGAGAGGGGTCCTGTGGTGGATAGAGATGCCGCCCCACACCATGACGCTGCCACCACCGAACCGGTGACGTTGTCTAACGTTAACGTCAGCGAAGCGCTCCCCAGAAAGTCTGTAGACACGAACCCGACCGTCGTTGAACTGGAGACTAAACCTGGACTCATCAGTGAACATCACTCGACCCCACTGAACACGTTGCCACCGCAGATGAAGCGTGCACCAGTGACGTCTGGCCGTTCTGTGACGTGGTAGGAGTGGTGGTCGAACAGCCTGGCGACGGCAGCGTAGATTATTGGCTCTCAGACGATTGCGTATGGTTTGATCAGACACTCGAGTTCCAGTCGCAGTCCGCAGATTGTCACGTAATCGGCGTGCAGTGGGTGTGCGTTGACATAGAGCCAAATTGGTGATGTAGCGGTCTCTCTATTTGTAGTGCTTCGGGGTCTTCCCGAACGTGGACGATTTCGAACAGAATTCGTTGCTTGGTACCGTTGCCACAGTCGGCCAACGACACTCTGACTGACACCAAGTCTCAGAGCAACATTTCTTTGCGTATTGCCATCCTGAAGCCAAGCAATAGCCCTTCCTCGATCTTCGATAGTCAGTTGAAGTCGTACCATTGTCGAATTTGGAGTGTGCACCGTACACGAACGCAAGCTCCAATTATACGGAAATTCAGCATTGGGAACATGGAATACACGTGCAAAGCGTGCAAATGAAGCGCTTTGTGAAAAAGCAAGTTATGGGCACTTAGCAGACCTTTCGCTTTCGCCCTAATTTACGTGCAAATGTAAGCATGTTTTCGCCATTAGAACTAGTCGACAGTGTCAATGACAGTGGATTTTAATTGATTTATGGGTTGCTTAGACCCACTTTCGTCAAAATGGAACAATACCATGCGTGACATAATGTCACGCATAATGTATATAGCTAATATAATTTACATTCAGAAAATAATGTCGAAAATATCGTCTGACCCTTAAATTCTTTTGAGTATATATATATATAAGTAAAAAGCGAGATAACTATACGTGTAGTACTTTTCTGACGGTGGTGGCGGCGTCGACATCGTCAACTTCGACATTACAGTTAAACGTTAGTTTCGTGTTAATACATACATATATATACATACATACATACATACATACATACATATATATACATACACACATACATACATACATACATACATACATACATACATACACATATATATATATATATATATATATATATATATATATATATATATATATATATATATATATATATATATATATACATATATCAGACAAGGGGTAATCGTAATCAGTAATCGTAATCGATTACAATCGATTACATATTTTCGCGCGCGCGTGTGTGTGTGTGTGTGTGTGTCACACATATGTGTTAAACACACATACAACATTGTTTTAGAAAATCTGACATAAAATAACGAATACTCTATTGTTGGTCTGTTGCTAATTCTAAATAAGCAAAGGTGTTTACTGCAGGCTACTTGGAATAATTATGTTGCTGCATGTATCTAAATATTGTGAATATGTGTTTCTTCGACGCCCATGCAAACTAGAAGTATTGTAAGGCTACTAAGTAGGGATACTAGGAACAATGGATATAACATAACTTGGTAGTACAGCCATCGTACCCCGTTGAAGGCGTCGGTATGCCGCCGAAACGTAGTAAAATATTGTAACGAATGTGTTTTAAACTTTTTTACAAGTTCTAGGTCAGTGAAACTTGGTTCATAGTTGCATCTATGGATGATCATCACAATGCACCGAAAAGGTTGATGGAAGACGAGACATTTAATTATGCGAAATTCTTGTTAGGAAAACATATTTATTTTAAACTACTTCTAGAACAAAAACAACCAGTAGGTTTACATATTGTGTTTTCTTACGGTTTCTATATGTGCCGCTGCCAGCATATCAACAGTATCTTCCATCGACCGGTCCTCGACGATGTAGGAGAAGACTCCACCAGCCTCTACGACCTTGGCCTTCAGTTTGAGAGAGAACCCACAGGATGTCTCCAGCAAGTTGTTGATGTCACGTGAGCTGGCCACCACGCAGTATTTGACCTTTTTGTTGCTCACGTGCACGGTCTCCGTGTTACTGGTGGCCTCGTTTGGGAAAATCTTGAGGCCAGTGCTGAAGGTCTTGAGGTCAAACGTGTAGCCGAGGTCCATGCCATGTTTGTAAGGCACAAACTCCGTCATCGTGGTCTAACAGAGAAACAACGTAACGTAACGTAACATAACGTAACGTAACGTAATTTAGTATAATGTAACAACATAAGAAAATTTAATATAACATAAAGTAACGTAACAAAAATAAAATAATAATAATAAAATAATAATAAAATATATTTTTAAATGAAAAAGTAATAAATAAATAAATAATAAAATAACCAGATCTTACAAATATATAAATAATAATAAATTATAAATAAATACAAAATAAAGAAAGAAAGAAAGAATAAAAAAAATAATAATAAAAAAAATAATAAATAAATAAATACAAAATAAATAAATTCAAAATAAATAAATAATAAACAAATACAAAATAAATAAATAACAAACGAGAAATAGCCCAATGGGCCATAAATAAATAATCAGATCTTATTCCTGGTTTCCCTTGATATCTGCTTTGAATAACTACACAGATAGATTGATTGATAGATAGATAGATAGATAGATAGATAGATAGATAGATAGATAGATAGATAGGAATAATTAAAGTATATCTGTTTTAGATCACTTACCTATATTGTATTAAGACACATCTACCCAGACCATAAGATCTTCCCAGCTTTCGCTGGTTGTCAGATACAATGTGTATAAAAACATTGGCTTACTCGGTTTATGATACGCGCCATTGGTAACCATACTTCTTTGTGTGCAATTGATGTCACTCCAATACACTGAAGGTCTTAGAATCGTCGTTGAATGGTGGCCGATATAGTACAGCCATTCTACGCCACAATAGACTCGACCTTCAACAAGCTACAACAATTCTATGATGTTACTTTTCAACATACCAAAAGTACAGAAAAGTATACACAATTTCGATTAATTAGTAATTCATTCATGGTCACGTCTATATGACCACATTGGTGCTATATAGTTTGACTTGAAAAGAAAGAAGCTTTCCAGTTAGGCAAGTTATTAAATTATTATTACCAGGTCAGGTGTAATTTAATTGGATCAGCATTGCCCAGTCTTGGTGACTCCCCCACCAAAATTAAAGTTAAACTTTGTTTTGTTTAACGACACCACGAGAGAACATTGATTAATTAATCATCTGTTATTGGATGTCAAACATATGATAATTCTGACATGTAGTCATCAGAGGAAACCCGTTAAATCTTTTTTTCAAAAAGGGGCCAGTAAAGTGTGTAATGTGAGGACCATAATGCGACGAGTCATATGTATGATAGTTGCCATTTTTATTAATTACATTTTAATAGTGTTTGTGAATTGATATAGTTATATACCAGCTGATGCTGTCACTTGGGGGGGGGGGGGGGGGGTCAATTTTAAGGCACACACAATAACAAAGGTCCAGCAGATTATATGGGTCAATCGTTTATTCGGGGGACGCCCCCCGCCCCAATGCCTCTCCAGCTACAGACCTGAATTAGCAGTTTCAATATTTTTAGTATGTTATTTAGAAACCTAAACTATATAATTATAATTAAATTATTTATAATTTTATTTTATTGCAAATTGTTTAACACCAACTCGTAGAATGACTTGAATAATATATGAAAGTGAATTAACCCATCGTGACCTTACATCCCCCACCAAAAAAAACACAACAACAAACAAAACAAACAACAGCAAACAACAACAACAAACAAACAAACAGACAGACAACAAAAAGCCCACACACAAAAAAAACACAACCTAAACGACCGCCGTGTAGATAGCCAGCCCAAATTAGACGATAATATATACACGGCCGTCGTGTTAAGTAACAAAGATGGCCGCGTCCACTGAGGTTGTGTTGAGGGAAATTATTTTTTGTATGAAATATTTAGCACGATATGTACGGTAGTCGACTGGACCTGAGCGCATTTAGGCACCGGGTAAGTACAAAGAAGACAGTCGGCGATATACAGATCACAATAATAACAATAACAATAATGTATTTGTCAAAAAATGTAATAGAAAACATTGTTTGACCAAATTTTATAACAAACTACAAAATGGAAGACAACAACATTTAACATATTATGCTACTACTACTACTACTACTACTACTACTACTACTATTAGTCCTACTACTATTACTACTACTACTTAATAATAATTATTCTTATTATACTATATAGTTATGTAAAGAATGCACATTAAAGTATGTGTTAATAGGTACAGTGCAGTCAATCCAAGTACATGTATATATAAATATTATATATATTTATCCACAATTATAATGATTTTTTGTGTGTGACACTCCTCATGCCAATTTCTCGCTTCAGCCAGGCACCACGACTGGTATATCAAAGCCGTGGTATGTGTTATGCTGTCTGTGGGATGGTGCATATAAATGATCCTTTGCTGCTAAGGTCTCACTACACAGATCACTTCCGGGTGAGAGTTGATTGATGACGGTCCACTATAGTTCCTAATCGTGGCACATGTTATGGTTCACATATTCACTCCTAGGAAATGGTGAAGAATTAAAACAATATGTATGTTTTATGGTAAGCCTTCTGGCTGTATTTTGCCCATGTTATTTTGTAATATTGTGCATCGACCTTTTGGTACATGGGTATATAGCGCAAGTGACAGCCGGAGTGAATCGGTGAATGAACCACCTGTTCGGACCGGTACTACAGCTAGATGCGGTCATATAGCAAAAAACTGAGACGGAAATGTTCACAATTTTGGAGTGAATATAAATGCATATATAATGTATGTTCACAATGGTGTATGTTGTTAGTGCCAACAAGAACCCGTTCTATGGGAATTCTTCGCTTGAAGTTGGGCAGTTTAACATGGGTTTCAATGGCAGATGACATCTGTGTAGTGAGACCTAATCGAAAAGAGTAGCCCATGAAATGGCGACAGCGGGTTTCCTCTCCCAATATCTGTGTGGTCCTTAACCATATGTCCGACGTCATATAACCGTAAATATAATGTGTTGTGTACGTTGTTAAATTTAAAAAATAATAATAACAAATAAATAATACTCATGCCACATCGTCACCTTTGAATGATTACCCATCAGACCTCTAAAGTACTGGGGATGATTAAACCCACAGATAATATTTTTTTCTAACCTGTATACTATTGTAGCAATATTTTGCCTCATGATTAGCTATTAAGCCTTCTGCAGTTAGTAAACAAAAATGAATTTATCAGCAGCAGAAATATTGAAATGCACTACAATTGAGGAGACTGCTTTATAAAGCTCGTCCCTGCAATCAGGTTATAATGGGCATTCCATCAAGAGAACCGATCAGAAGGATGGGAAACTGTTAAAATAAAAGAAGAAAGAAAGAAAAGAAACAAGAATGAAAAGATGTTACAGAGTGATAGAAAGAATGAAAGAACGAATGAAAGCAAGAAGAAAAAAAGACAAATGTAGTGGATGTAAAACAAGTCTGATCACTCAGTCTTATTAGGTATGTGTGTTTGTGAAACTATTTAACAGCTTTTAAATTGCGGCCCTTGAATGACTCTTGTGTTCCAGAAATACACATTCCGTTACCCCGATTCCAATGTAAACAATTTTATTATTTTGCAAATATCAGCGTAGCTTTTCTGGTCGATTAAATAGTAAAAAATGGCCGACCAGTACACCATAAAGGTTGATCGTTCTAAGGCAGCGTCCGTTGATGCTTATCTAGAATACAAAAGGTAAGTTCGTTTGTAATTTGAAACCGACTAGCTAGTAGCTGGTCCGTTCAAGTCAAGTGCCGAAAATGGTTGTCATAGACAAACTACTTTGCGTTCGCGACTAATATTTTGAGATTTATTCTTGGATTGATGAAGAAGTAGAAAATGATAGTAATAATAATAATAATAAATTTAAAAGTAATAAATCCCACACAGCAATGTTTTAGTTTTGTCGTTAGATATATAAATTTATACATTATATTTTGTCCCATCCTCAGGTAGCATATCGTCAACGTCCCTAACTGCGTTAAGCTTCAAATTCCGTTCACTTTATTTACTCGTGCACGGTTCGCGAACATCTGATTTGTTGTCACCGGCATGTCGTTCGTTCATGAGGTTTTTCTTCACAGTTCAGGAACATTTTTATAAACAATAAAGTTCAGAAAAGTAAGTATAAAAATACAAAACTTTACAAAGCCCTAAAACCATTAATTTTACTCAGTCGTTTTTGTTTATTCCTTAAAATTACCGATATCGGGTCCACATGACTCGTAGAAATTGACTTAAAATGGAGAAAGATTAATTAACATTTGGTGCGTGTCACATGACCTCACACGTGCCAGATCAACAAGGCCAGAGAATTAAATTTTTACGATTTTTAAGACCTGTTGTTAGAATTTGTTTTCAATTATTATATTCCATCTGCAAAAGGTATGCTACATTTGTGTGCCTCTATTGTAGTGAATAGTATTGATAATCCATTCATAATAATTTTGAGTATATAATTGTGTTAATTTATAATCAATTCATTAAACAAATTATATTTTACAAACTATTCGCAGGTATGAATGTAATGCCTATCAGTACTGACATCAAGTGTGAGCGATGTGTGTTGATAAAATGCAGACCGGACCAGAACGCTTGACAAATTGAATTTTTCCTTTAAATTTTTAAAATAAATTAAGTGTTCGGCAACTGTGCATAATTAAGAAATATATATTTTTTTCATGTAGTTGCCTCAAAAATGGAAAATGACGAACCGCACATGCGCAGTATGATACTTTTTGCAAACGCATGCACCTGAACGCAGTTTAGAAACGTCGCACCCTTTCCTGTTTACCGGAGGGTGTTTCACTTTTATTTATTAGAATGGATTTGTTTTACATCCACATTGTTGATTTTTTATGTAACTTGATTTAAATTTATTTTGTTTCACGTATTGTAGCTGAAAAATGTAGAATAGTATTTCCGTAAATATCGTATTCGTGTTTTTGTCGTTAGGTGAACTCAGTTTGGGACGTCGATGGTACAAGCATTTTTTTTTAACATCATTTTTTATGACTTTTTTTTAATGTAAATTGACCTAATTAGAAGAAAAACACAATTTTGTTTATAATATTTCATCATAAATGTTGTTCAGCATAGATGACACGTCAGTGGATATTCCAGAGGCCAATTTTGCAAATTTGCAAAACAGTGTCCCCTCCTCACCAAAGCAAGATATAATACTTTAACAAAAAACTAAAATGAGCACAATTGTTTTTGTTATTCTCCAAGTTTTAATGTATTTGGTTAAACCGTGTATTTTTTAATTATTAAGCAAATGTATTACCCGTCTGCCGAAAACTGTCCACAGCCTGGCACAGAAACACAGAAATGTTGGAAAATATTATAATGTTGCCACATACTGACAATCATTTTACAACTAATATGTCCTATAGACAATATCATTATGTAGTCTTTGTATTTATTAATATAAAATACATCAGGCTTGTAGGAACTGGGGTGGGGTGGGGTTAGAGGTGGGCCTAGGGGCTTGTTCTCTATCCCACATTTGACGAAAATGTATGTTTTAAATTTTCACTACTCAACATAAATAAAGATGATATAAAGATGAAAATCTAGTTTGTATCCCTCACTAGAGACTCTACACCTCCACCCCCACCCCACAAACACACACTTCAAATATTGTTCCTGTACAACTGTAGATAATATGTAGAGGCTGAGGTTAGGAGCCAGTTCCTTTTATCTTTAGGATTTTGTAATCATGATTTCAAACATGATCATGAAATCATGTTTCAGGTAGTTTGCTCCACATACTGACATAAAACACATTTGTTATTACATATTGGAATAAAACATAAATAATTACAATATATCCAGTGTTATTTTTCTTTAATCATTCATGGAGGAAGAAGGAGTGGGACGTAGCCCGGTGATAGTGCTCGCTCGATGCGTGGTCGGTCTAGGATCGATCCCCATCAGTGGACCCATTGGGCTATTTCTTGTTCCAGCCAGTGCACCATGACTGGCATATCAAAGGCCGTGGTATGTACTACCCTGTCTGTGGGATGGTGCATATAAAAATATCCCTTGCTGCTAATTGAAAAGAGTAGCCCATGAAGTGGCGACAGCGGGTTTCCTCCCTCAATATCTGTGTGGTCCTTAACCATATGTCTGATGCCATATAACCGTAAATAAAATGTGTTGAGTGTGTCATTAAATAAGACATTTCCTTTCCTTCCATGGAGGAAGAAGGAAGTCTTGGTGAAAATATATTACAGGTAAAACAAAACAAATGATGTTTATTCCAAGTGGTAACTATTGTAAATTTTGCTTTAAATTGCTAGATGCCAAAAGTGATTAATTATATTATTGTATGGTAACAGTCGAAAATTAGACGATCAATTGTTTCAACCTCTGCCAAAGGTAGCAGGCTTTCTGCCAGAAAATAATTTGAGGGTACATAATAAAAACTAAATATATTCAAAGGCGTATATTGGGTGGTTATGGGTTTGAAATGGGTTTTTTATTGGACATTTTATTTCATGCACTTTTAAAAATTTTAAACAGCAATTCTCTTAATATAATGTATCTAAAAATTAAACAAAATATGTACATGTAATTTTACCCCACAGTACTATCGGGCAGAAACCCAGGGTAAGTAAACAATTATTTAGTGTAGAATATTTTTAATATGACATACAGAAAACATTGAAAAGTGCAATTTTATTATGCTTTAATAGTGGATATTAGCTCTAAAACTAATTAACCATCATTCCTTCTGACCACAGTACATATGTTGTTCCTGCCAAAGTGTTAGCATTTTTTTTTTAATGCCAATATACTGAACTGACGATAAACTCTGATAACTAACGTATCAATTCACATTTTAGACTGTTTTGTTATGATGTTAACAAATCAACTAGATCAAGAGATGTTAGTATGGAGTCGTTATGGGCTGTCAGTGAAAATTAATTTGGTAATTATAAACTATAAATGGGTTATTATCAGATAAAGTCCCAAATTCAGGTTTGTACTTTCAAAAATAACAAGTCACTATTTTTTTTTAAATTATTAGATGACTTGATAGAATAAACACGAGGGGATCATATGTCAGCATTAGCAGCACACTTTTCTTCCGAAAAAGGTAATAAATTGCTGTATCAAAACTAGGTCACCTCGCTCATTTTGTCAGTTCCGTAACATGATTGTAAATTAATCACAAATTAATAACAAAACATACGACATCAAAACGTGTTATCCCTAACTAAATTTGAAAGGTTTTCTACGAGTTGAGTGTCTTGTTTGTTTTTCTAATGGCTTTAAATAATAAATAATGAATTTAAGGTGGCACTTTGTTTAAACAATGTGCAAAAAATGAATACTTTTAAAAGAAACATCTTTAGGTAATTTCGATGCAGTAGAACATTTTCACCGTTGATTAAAGTATTTCGTTTGAAACGAGATGTTGCATCAATATTTTATGAAATAAAATAACATTTGGAGCACACATGAATGATTTTATTCCCTGTTATGGTAATGACTTACACGTTACGGTACTAACCTCCGTTACAGTACTGACAAACATGACTACTGGAATGTTGTCTTTCTTAAAGGAAAAAAGAAATAATTTGAAAAATGAAATTGTAATACTATGCAAATTAATTCTTGAACCAAACAACAGCAAAATAAGTAAACAAACAAATTTATTAGGCAGTTCCATTCGTTTAAAATGTATTTTTGACGCTCTTACCCCATCCCCTATCCGTTGTAAACATGCCTACCTGTACAGTGCATGTCTCATATATGGCAATCCGCCAAAATATTTAACTCACATATACATGGGTTAACTATGGGTGGGACGTAGCCCAGTGGTAAAGCGCTATACCTCATGCGCAGTTGGCCTGGGATCGATTCCCGTCGGTGTGTCCATTAGGCTATTTCTCGTTCCAGTCAGTGCTCCACAACATCAGGTCTGTGGGGTCATGCTTATAAAAGATGCCTAGCTAGTCTGTATGTTCTGTGTGCTGGGGTGTTGTTAAACATCCATTCATGCTTTCATTCATACATAAAAGATCCCTTGCTGCTAATCGGAAAAGGTAACCCTTCGCATGGTGACAGCAGGTTTCCTCTCTCATTATCTGTGTGGTCTTTAGCCTAATATCCGATGCCATATAACCGTATTTAAATTGTGTTACGTGTGTCATTAAATGAAACATTCCATCCCTCCTTCAAAGTTAACTAAGTTAGTGTAAATTAACTTCTACTTTACTTTTATGATTCATAGATACCAAATAAAAAGGAGAGTGCATAGGTCTAACTCCACAATGTAAAAGTCAGTTTGAATACCTTACCCTATTTCATTACCCAGTCGATGCCAAAGAGGTAATGCACTTAAATTAATGTAGTTATTGCGTGTTGGCCACAAAAATAATAGCTATAATAATAATGAGAAAGAAAAAAACAGAAAAAGAAAATCGATTATCACCAATTTCATGCATTCCATTATCCAGAACTGACACCTCGTCAGCATCAACAATCTGCCTGAATGTATCATAATATGTTCAGATGAGCTCCCACTAAAACCACTTCTAAAACGTCACCAAACTGTTTCATGACAACTGTTTTAATCAATATCCAGTAGCTGTTCCCACAAGCCTTTTTATATCATTTTGAAAGTGTTTTAACGTCCACACTCAATACGTTGTGTATTACATCATATTTGATTCCAAGATGCAAACGCCTGAATTAAAACACAATAAAGCGTTCACATTTATACCTAAACTGTTCCAGCCTATCCGTTTTAGCTGAAATGGTGAGAAAATTGTCCAGACGTTTTTTGGTTAAAACACTTTCACAACATCATAACAGCACTGTCTAGAAACGACCAAAACTTTGTCGTTAAAACATTCCCAAAATGGTTCTGAAACATTTTAAGACGTTGATGGGAACACCTCTTCAAAATTCTGACCGATAAGCACAACCTCAAATGCGTGTTCTGGTTTCAAGTTGTATGAGATGTAGGCAATATTGAGGACCATATACAAAGTACGTTTGTGTCGACAGAATACCATCAGTTTGGTGAATCAGCAGAATTCGCCGTATAAGGTGCCATAAGTGAAGGCAAACAAAGGTAGACTTCGGTAGATATTTAGAGGTCTACATACTTCACTCTTTTTTCACCATCTCTATATTTAGTACAGTATGTCACACATAACGAAGTCCATGTACCTTTGTAAAACTGTTGTATTTACCTGCCTCACTTTCTCTTTATTGCAACATCAAAAATGCCTTTTGTCATATTGTAAGTTAAACAAACATACATGTACATTATATGCTGACAAAAGCAATCTTCCTTAATAAAAAAAATAAAAATAAATAAAGTACCTAAACAAAATCCACAAAAAAATACACTCAAGCGCAAAAACAAACAAACAATAAGGAAAACAACAGTCGACGAAGATATTACATTTTAACTACTAAAACGAACCTCCATCATATTTATTCATTACACTGCATTTTAGAATCATTGTGAAATTCGGTGTAGGTGGGGGTGGGGGCAGATACAATTTCCAACATCTTCCTCTAGGACAGTGTCCGCACTAGAAAATCTGGTATAGTTAAGTAGCTATAAACTTACTATAGAAAGATTCCTGCCATTTCAAAAACATATTGTATTTAAGATTTTGAAAAGTTCAATTTAATATGTAAAATGGTACAAATACATCATTTGGTAGTTTTGAGTTATTTCGGTCTAATGTAGTATATAAAATTACAAATATTAATATCTATTTTGCACTTTATGGTACCCATTATGTCAGTTGTTGTGTAATAATGTGTCAGTACCGTAACACTGTGTCAGTACTGTAACGAAAAAAACAAATGTTACGGCACTGACGTTACGGTACTGACTACATTTTACAGAAATGACACTATTTACTTAAAATGCAAAGCTGTATGCAATGTTTCATGGTGCCATACTCAATACGCCATTCTTTTTTACATAGTTATATAGTCATTTAAACACCAAACTCACAAAATCCATTGCGAATCTGTGTTACGGTACTGATGTTAAATAAACATACTAATTCCACCTTTAGTAGCAAATTGACCAAAACTTTGTAATCACACAAACGATTTTTCCTGCGGTGCTCGTGAAATACTGGTTATGACAACTTTCAAATCATCAGACAATAACTTTATTGAAATCAACATATGTTATATTAATGTTGCTTCTGTTAATGTCGCGTTACGGTACTGACACGAAACTTGGTGACAGAGTAACATTTGTCTCCGAAATATTTTAATAAATGAAATTGATGTTTACATGCTGCAATATGAAAAACCCAACTTTTAATTATATCAAAAAACTTATTTATTTGTTAATTATTCACCCATATTGATGATAGCCCTGATAATATATCGCTTCCCCCTATACTGGCCACATGCTGATTTTGCTGACACGTGATAGCATTAGCATAAAAAAGTTCATAATCAGGGAACTTGAAAAACAATATCTTGTGTAGAATAATGAATTAATATTGTAAGTCACTATTTAGTTACAAATCATGAGAATGTTGTGAGTATTATTGTAAAAATTTGCTCCTAAAGGCTGGCGACATAAAAATGGGACTTTATCTAATAATGACCCAAATATTCATATGTGAAAAAATTGCAATACCAGCGCTGTAGCTAGGATTTTTTGTTTGGGTGGGGGGGTGGCAACTGAGTATTTAATAGTCTAAAACTCTTCAAACAGTTCAGAAGAGAATTTTCTTTAAGTTTCTATAATACCCTCTGGATTTTTTTCTGGGGGGGACAACTGGTCCCCTCGCTAGCTACGGCCCTGAATACCTTTATTTAATGTATATCTTAAGTACATACTTGTCTTTAATTTTTACATTGTAAGTGTACCAGATTGTCATGTTTATGTATTGCATTTATACTTTTAGTTTACAACTGTCACATTGAAAACATTTGGCCCATAACTGTATTTAGTCAAATATGACGCAAAATCTAGACTGAAAATTACTTATGCTCATTAAATCTTTTTTGCAATTTATTTATTTTATTTTTGGTATCAATCAGTCTTGTTTATAATAATTATAGCAATATGTATGCAAGTTTGAGATTCTGTGTGCGCTATGAAAGAAACAATCTTAAAATTAGTGGTGAGAATTTCAAAAGTTATGTCCCTTGGTATAAAAATCCCGGTCAATCATTATTACTTTAATAAATCAATTCTTTTACTTACGGTGGTTTAACTTTATGTTAGTGACATAAATCGGTTCTTTAAAATATTTCACATAGGCTTAATAACATATACATATAAATGGTGTTTATGGCTGATAAACGGTTACTAATTATTAACCTGTATTTGGGGAAATAATTTCACCACTTTTGATTTGCAACTAAGGTGCTAAAGATAAAAACTTAAATTGGTCACAAAAGAATTTTACCTTCTTGGGAATTAAATTTAGTGTCCAGTTAAATCAAATTGTACAATTAAATTATACTGACAAAATTGAAGAAATTTCAAAGTTACTGAATACCTGGTCTAAACGTCATCTTACTATGCTGGGTAGAATTACTGTCATCAAATCCTTGGCTCTATCTAAACTTATTTACCTTATTCTCAGTATCTCAATCCAGATAATGGCATAATAAAAACAATCAACAAGATCTTTTATTCATATATTTGGAAGAGTTCCATAGATAGAATTTCTCGGAATTCGCTAATGCAGGATATAGAAAATGGTGGTTTAAAAATGGTAAACTTAGAATATTTTATGAATTCCTTAAAATTAACATGGATTAGAAGAGCAATAAATGGACATGATTCGTTATGGTATCATATCCTTAGATGTCACCTCTCAAACAAAAATATTTTATTTACTAATATAGGAGATGATTACCATAAACTGTATGAGAAAAAAATTACAAATATGTTCTGGAAACAGGTATTCAGTATACTAGCATTATTCAGAAAGAAAGTGGAACTTAACGAAAATGATGTAAGTTCCGAACCACTGTGGTTCAACAGAAGTAACTACTGAATATTCCCTGAAGTGGTCAGACTAAGCCCACAGCTAAAAGTTGATTGGCGATCTGTCCACCTCCACATCTCAGTCCTTGTCTCTCCAACTGTGACAGGTGCTTGTCTCTTGTGGCTATCTGTGCCACACACCTGCTATTCCCCAATCAACTTTTAGCTGTGGGCTTAGTCTGACCACTTCAGGGAGTATTCAGTAGTTACTTCTGGCATTGTTAAGAGGCACTTGTAACCACCTACTATGCACCCCTACTACTGGCAGTCGTTAGTGCTAAGGAAGTTGTCTGTTTTCAGGATTGTAGGTGAAGACGATGGAGGTGTCATGTTTACTCCAGAGGAATACGAAGACTACAAGAAGAAAGTCTTACCAATGGTATGTTGGTGCATAGGGAAGGACCTAGCTCATGGAGTGCTCGCCTGATACGGGGTCAGTCTAGAATCAATCCCCAATGGTGGGCCCTTTAGGTTATTTTTTGTTCCAGCCAGTGCACCACGACTGGTTAGTTCACTAAAATAAACCTTGGCTTATAAGCGTTTTCATCATCCATTAGAGGCTTTTGTAGGAGATATCGCTGGCACTATAATTTGCGATATCGCCTGCAATATTTTCCGCAGGAGATATCGCTTCTTATAATCTTGATTGGTCAAATTTTAATCACAAGACAATGTTTTATGCCGTTCTGCTAGTTAACGAGTTTACCACTGTTGCAAATGAAAAGAATGATAATGGATGATAAAAAGAATACCCCCCTCATGTCTTGTGAAAAGAATGATAATGGATGATAAAAAGAATACCTCCTTGTGTCTTGTGATATCATAATTTATCAGCACTCTTTGATAAAAGTATAAAATCCTTGGCAAGCCTCGGATTTCATACTTTTATCAACTCGTGCTGATAAATTATGATATCACAAGACACTCGGGGAATATCCTCTATATATGCCAATGTTTATTTTAACAAACTACGCGACTGGTATATCAGTGGTGATGGTATGTGTTATCCTGTCTGTGGGGTGATGTATATAAAAGATCCCTTGCTATTAATGGAAAAATGTAGCAGGTTTCCTCTCTATGATTATATGTCAGAATTACCCGACGTTTGACATCCAATAGCCAGTGATTAATAAATCAATGTGCTCTAGTGGTGTCGTTAAACAAAATAAACTTGAATTTTGTTTAACAATTTTTTCTAAGAAACCAACCAGCGACAGGGTTAATGGGTTTTTGATTTCCACTAGTCAACCAACATTAACCACCTGCACAAATTTCTGACCAAATACATTCAAAATAATTTCATTTTATTTGAGTATGGTAATTATTTTATTTTTATTTTTTATGTTATTTTTATATAGATATTTACATTGATAGCATTGTGTATGTTGTACATTCATGATACTGCAGATGTTTTACATTGGTAGTATTGTACATGTACAGTAATAGTACATATATTGTAGATGTTGAATATTGATAGTACTGCAAATATTCAACGTTAATAGCACCACCAATGCTGAATATTTCCATAATAATGTATATTGATAGCAAAAACTAATAGCTATATTTGTGTATGGGTGTATATTTACTCCTGTTATAATATATTATAATAATATAATAATAAATTCTTTATTTAGTGAGACTAACACAGTTAGCAAAAGCTAATCTTCCCTGAGGCCCTCAGGTACAAACAATACAGAATTACAATACATACATCTAAGTAAACATGCTAGTGTGTGTGTGAACAAACTACTAATACATATTGATACATGTATTTATAACTGCTAATTATAAAAGATACGTATTTGTTTGTTTTCAGCGTATAAAAAACCGTCTCTTCACCAGCTGGTCTGGTCCCAGTGGTATAGACTGCAAGCAGATCGGTCCAGAAACACTGTGCTTCTGCAAACACAGGTATGTAGCAGGGCTCGAAACGGTCTGTGGCCAGGTCACCAAATGCGATCAAAGTCCCGTTTGGGCGACTTAAATATTAAAAAATAATGGTGTTAATCTTTTTTCTATAACTCATGAGCCACTATTATTAATTGTATTACACATTTCATATGCTTACTTAAAACTTTCGCTTAACACATGAAATACACATGTATGAATATTTTGTGTTTAAGCTACCTAAAGCAAGTCTGGGCCACTGAAAATGAAATGTTAGTGGCCCAGATATTTAGTTTTGGGCCACCATATTTTTTGGCGAGTTTCGAGCCTCGCACTGTTTACTCATGTAGTCAGCTGCTGTGGTGTAGTGGTTATTCCACTGGGTGCCCACTTCTCCATCCTACTTGGGTGGGACCTACATGTAACCCAGTGGTAAAGTGCTCGGCTGGTGCTGTGGTATGCACTATCCTGTCTGTGGGAAGGGGCTTGCATGTATAAAATATCTCTTGCTGCTACTTGAAAAGAGTAGCCCATGGCATGATGGCAGCATGAATGCAAAAGTAGGAATAACACTTTTTACTCATTATTGGAGAAAACAAAATACACAGTCAAATAGATTTAAACCATATAACTCACAGTTAACACAATTGTATTACAAAGTTAACCTTTGACCTGAGGGGCAGAACGTAGCCCAGTGGTAAAGTGCTTGTTAGATGCACGGTCAGTTTGGGATCGATCCCCGTTAGTGGGTCCATTGGGCTATTTCTCGCTCCAGCCAGTACATCAAAGGCCGTGGTATGTGCTATCTATGGGATGGTGCATATAAAAGATCCCTTGCTGCTAATCGAAAAAAAGATTAGCCCATGAAGTGGCGACAGCAGGTTTCCTCTCTCAATATATATGTGGTCCTTAACCATATGTCCGACACCTTATAACTGTAAATAAAAAATGTGTTGAGTGCGTCGTTAAATAAAACATTTCCTTCCTTTGACCTGTGGATTCTCATTCCTGATCACTGACTGGATCCACCTACACATTACGCATTTGTTTCTGGCCAGATACAAGCAGCACAAGACCGATTTTCACGTGATCCCCGAGGAGCGCCCGATCCGGTTGCCGTGCCGTGCCAAGGGCTGCCGGTGCAGCACGTACCTCTACGTGCCCATGAACGGAGGTCAGCCCATCCGGTGTACGTGCAAACACCCTTCTGATGACCACAAGGAGGCAGCACCGTTTGTCTGCAAGAAAGGTAACACTCGACAGGGTGATTTCATTCATTCATTTTACTTCAAAGTTATTTTCTTGCTTTTATCCAATTAAGGTTCAAGCACGCTGTCCTTGGCACACAATACCAATCACTAAAATATGCATTACTTAGTCTTGCTTTCACAGATGTCTTATACATAGTCTAAACGTTTGGTTAATATGACGTTTTATTGTGATGATCCTGGATTAGAGGGTCTCCTTGTAAATGGCATTCACCAACAAGATCAAAAGTCAACAATATTTATTTAATAATAACCTCAAAATACATAATATGTAGTTGAACTGTATGTTCACTGATTCATTTAGTGATCAAATTCACATGCATAATTAAATAAATATGACTAGGTTACTTTCAGGCTATGAAATATACCACAATTCTTAAATTACCTTAAACGAATGAGTCTTATTCACCTGGGACAGGTAAGTCGCACTTTAATAATTATTACTAATATACTAAGTCCCCAATGTTATAATATATACAGTCTAAATTGTGGACCAAAAACGTTAATAACTTCAAGATTAATTGAACAAAACTTATACCCCCACCAAAATCCAGCAATACTGGTTAATATCCAGCACTATGTATTCCATGGAGCATGGTAGGCCTATGCATTCCACAGAGCAGGGTAAAATCCAGCAGTGCAAGGTACAATCCTGCATTGCAAAATTTGTAAATTATGCAATGAGAGTTAGAAAACCAGTAACATCATCTACTGGTGGATAACGTCATTTCGAGCCTACATGCCTTTACACCATAACTACATGTACTATGCTATAATAGGAACCAAATAAATACATTAGGCCTATATAAGATATAAGTTGCATTAGTAAAATCTGAAATACTAATATTTACCTAAACTACTCAGTGTAGCAGATGTCAAAAATAATGTTCACAGATACCCGGGAGTAAAACAAAAAAAATCCAGAATGAGGCTCGTACAAAAGCGTGGCTTCGATCTTTTACATTTGTGGCTGTATAAAAATGCCAATTTAACAACTTAATAACACTTGTCACGGTAAGTTATCTGTGACTATTGATAATATAAACACTAATGATTATGTATATAAATGTTATATGATAAAAACGGCCTTGTGTTATTGACCCGATGCATAGAATTGCACTGTTCAATGTAAATAAATATAGACTTCCATGCATTTTGGCACTAAAAAAAACGGACTTGAATTATAGTTCAATAATTTATATAAAAATAAGTTTTCTGGCAATATCGTAATCCCAGTTTCTCACATTATTTATGTTGGTATTTTCTGATCACTATATCGCACGAACCCCGTAACTCTGGACAAACTCTGTCTGCACCGGCACTCTGTCTAAACCGGCATATTTCATCAGTCCCAAGCGAATCCGGTTTAGACAGAGGTCACTGTATATAAAAATCAATTCCGATATTGCAGGTGGGTGTACGAAGTGTGTCGGCTTCAAGAGTCCGTTCACGTGCGGGTGTGGATCTCCCGTCCACCAGCACCAGATGATCGTGGAGACGGCGGACGAGAGAGAGGCCAGAGGTCACCCAGTGGGTCAGGCTACCCCCTACGCTGCCATGGGGGGACTGACGGGATTCTCGTCCCTCGCAGAGGGATACATGCGACTGGACCCCAGTGGAATAGGTAGGAATGCATCACTTGTGGTTCTGTAGTTGAGCCTTAGGGCTGGTAGGTAATGGGTTCAAGTAAGCCAGGGTGAATTTTTAAGACCATTACAATGATGTTTCTCACATCAGCTACTAGCATCTGACTATTAACCCATGTTCTGAATAGGTATCTCAGATTAACAAGGTATGTGTCCAGTACATGTAAGCATGTATAGTGAAACCTCTCAAAACCGGACAGCCATGGGTCCAAGAAAAGTCTGGTTTTGAGGGGTATCCGGTTTACAGAGTTTTCAGTATTGAGGTAAACCATTTGTTGGTTGGTGTTCTCTACTGATATAGTAACTAATAAAACTGCCAAAAAAAACCAGGTACACTTTTGAATTATTTTAAGTTTATCATCAAGCAATAATTTAACATGGCAGCGTTTCGTTGGACGTTAAGACATGTCCAAAGTAGATACTAAAATGAAACACTGTTGACAAATTTTCCACCAAACCAAGCCAACCAATTTTACTCTTGGTTACTCTTTATTTTGTTAAATAAACTTTGCAAAGATAAAATACAAAACAACAACAAAAAAGGGGTTCAAACAATTGGAAAAATTAATTGCTTTCCTAGTTCCTAGTTATGAATAATCTTATTCAACTTACCGTACTAGCACAACAACAATGCTATATGACCCTGAGTTATAACCTCCACTGCAGAATTATCTCCCCTTGCCGGATGTATAACCTACACCCACGCATGGGTAGACCGTATATCCTCGTTTTTTTATTCTGCAGTCCTCCATTGCAGTCGTGTTCGAGTTCTGTAGTAAAAATTTTGTCAAATTGTTAAATTGTTTATTAATTTGTAATTTTGTTTTACTCTGTCACACGAGGTCTTTTGGGTGATTTACACAGGGGGTTAACGTCTGACACGGCTTCCTCGGGCTCCAACCAGTTGGTTGTGTGTGCCGAGGGGGGTTGTCTTAAACGACTGCCCCAGTTTGATCAGCATTTGTTATGTCGGGCATGTCATTCTTGTTGTTTTGAACGCCAGTGTCATATCTGTGTAAATTGGTCCCCCTCCACATGGGTTAAGGCTAAGAAGCTGTCAAAAGATGCCGAGCGTAAGAGGATGATTAGACGTGAACGGGACGGGCGGAGCACAGTGGCAACCTCCGGGGTCGTGCTCCATACTGATTTGCCGTCAATCGGCAAGTCGGTGTCCAGTTCAAAGAGCTCGCGGACAAGTGGTAGGCGCAAGGGTGCCTCCTCGTCTGTTCGCCATCTTCACGGTGATACCAGTAAACCCGAAGCGCCGCTTGGCACGGAGGGGGCGCTGTTGCTCCCTGCTTCAGCTAAAGCAGGGAAGGTTTCTTCCAGGTCGGGCTCTGTTCTACCTGGAGATTTGCTTTTGCCTCCGTCGGTGGAGGCGGTGCCTGTTACGATTGTAACAGGGGCGTCAGTCGGAGGGAGTGCAGTTGTGGCAGGAACAACTGTGTCTCTCAGTTCCAACTCCCATCTTGCTGATGGGGGCAGGGTTATCGGTCCTTCGCGGCGCTGTTTGTCTCACCAGATTTCTGGTACAGGGTTGGTCATGGCGTCCGAGGGTGCCGTTTCGGCCAACGCGTCTTTTGGTGATCGAGCCACTTGGCGAAATCGCGAAGTCTCACAATGTTATCTCAGTCACAGAGCCGGGTGGCATTGTTTCGGGTGCGACACCAGTGAGCGTCCCTTCTGTTGTTGGGGCGCCTGTACAGTGTCATCAACTTTTAGATTGTTCGCAGGTGGCTACGTCAGCTGGGTTGGCTAATCCACACGTGGTACGTTGGGTTCAGAATTCGGCACAGGATTCAACCGACACCACCAGTCCCGTTGTCTGCTTTGGCAGGGATCAGGGAAACTGCAGCTTTCTTGGGTGCACCTGTGTCTACACCGATGGTCAATCCGGACCTGTCAGATTGGGGTAGAGGTTCCAGGCGTTATCCCTCTACTGCGTGGGCGAAACCTTTCGTTCAGGGTCTGATGGTTTCGGGTCGCCCTCAGGGGCAGACTCGGGGGGGACTATGTTTCTCTTTTTGAGAATTTCATGGCCTGGCTAGGGGAATCGCCTCCACCAGTCCCTCCTCTGCCGGGGTTTCCAGCGAGACCGGGGTTGGACCAGTTTGCAGATTCGGCCGGCCGCATCATCCTGCCCATGCAGTTTCGTTTCCATTACGGTCAGTGCATGGCGCGTCGTTTGAAAACATTTTTTCTTCGGAAGAGGATTTTCCCTCCAAATCAGTGTGTGGTTCGGGGGAAGGGTCAGCGCCAGGTTCGGTGCTTGATGAGATTCCCAATTTGGCCGATGGTACGCCAGACGGCGATTATAATTACCAGGCTGTTCTTGGTTTTGTACGGGAACAGGTCCGACTGGTGTGCGCGGATGCAATTCCGTCAGAGGAGGCTGTTCAGTCTTACAAGGGTGTTTCATTTGGAAACCGGCCTTTAGCGCACGAGGCGCATGAATCTCTTGCGGAGATTGATGCTTTGATTGCGGGTAGAAAGCCATCCAGGAGGTAGATTTGGGCACTCCGGGATTTTATTCCCATCTGTTCTTTGCCCAGAAGAAGAATGGCGAGTGGCGACCAATTCTAAACCTGAAGCCGCTGAATTCTTACGTCATTATTCCATCTATGAAGATGGAGACGGTTCAGTCTGTTCGCGCTTTGCTCCAGGTGGGGGAATGGGCGGCGTCCATTGATTTGAAGGACACTTACCTGCATGTTCCAATCCATCAGGATTTTTGGAAGTACTTGCGGTTCCTCTACGACGGCAGAGCTTACGAGTTTCAAGTTCTGCCGTTCGGATTGGCCACAAGCCCTCACGTCTTTACTCAGGTAGTAAAGGCAGTGGTGGGGCATGTACATCTGTTGGGTGTACGGATGCACAATTACCTGGCCGATTGGTTAATTCCGGCGGCGTTACAGACGGCATGTCTTGTGGGCATGGAGTTCGTGATCAACATGATTCTCCGATTGGGGTTTATTCCCAATTGGGTCAAGTCGGAATTAGTGCCAACGCAGGTTTTCACTTATCTCAGGGTGGTTTTCAACCTTGTGGAGGCATCCGTTCTTCCGACGGATTCGCGACTTCACAATTTCACGACGTTGGCGCAACGTCTTCTGGTGGAGCAAAGTGCGTCGGTGCGCACGCTCCATGTGTTGATAGGCCATCTCGAAGCGCTGAATGTGCGGTTCATACGGTTCAAGAGACCGCTTCAATGGCATTTGTCCCGAGTGTGGGATGGTCTCATTTGGGATGTGGTGATACCATTGTGGCCTGGTTCATTCTTCCGATCCAAGCGTGTCTAGTGGACAAGTGTATGTCCCAGGCCGTTCCTTTACACCCACTTTCTCCAGAATTGGTCCTGTTTACCGATGCTTCCCTCGAAGGGTTCGGTGCACACCTTTTGGATCAACATCTGTCAGGGGTGTGGACTCCTTCAGAAAGGAGTCGTCACATCAACCTGTTGGAGATGGAAGCAGTGCGTCGCGCTTGTCTCCATTTCAGGACTGTTATTCGACATCATCGAATTTTGTTGAGGTCGGACAACACGTCAGTTGTTGCGTACCTCAATCGGTGGGGAGGCACCAAATCTTGCGGCTTTGGAGATTCTGGAATGGTGCAACGATTGGGGAGTGGTGTTATCGGCCAAACACATTCCTTCGTCCGTGAACGTCTTGGCGGACGCTTTGAGTCATCGTTCCCCGGTTCAGACGGAGTGGATGTTGCACCGGATGGTGGCTTATCGAGTTCTTCAGTTGTGGGGGAGTCCTCAACTCGATATGTTTGCCACTCACCTGAACAGCAGTTGCCAGTGTTTGTATTGCCGGTACCAGACCCACTGGCACTGGAGTACGATGCGTTGAGCATGGACTGGACGGGATTGGATTTTTACACCTTTCCCCCTCCAGTTCTGCTTGGCAAGGTTCTGGCAAAGATCAGACAGCAACCTTGTCGTGTCATGCTCGTAGCCCCGAGTTGGGCAGCTCAAGCCTGGTTTCCTCCGCTCCTGTCACTTTTAATGCAGGAGCCGGTGCGGTTGCCGTTGATACCTGATCTGCTCAGTCAGAGACTGCGTCGGACAGAGTGGCATCCGAAGCCGGAGGTTTTCCGACTTCACGCATGGCGGTTGTCGGGGTTTCCCTCCGAAAACGAGGTTTTTCTAAACAGGTTGCTGAGCTCGTCTCCTCTTCGAAGCGCCAGTCTATGGAGAGGGTCTACCAGTGTCACTGGCGCGCTTGGGTTCATTGCGCGACTGAGAGGGATGTGGATCCCTTGTCGCCTACTGTTAATGACTTAGCTGAGTACTTTCTGGCTCTTGTCCAAGAAAGACAGCTGAAGGTTCAAACAGTGAGAAGTCACCGGTCGTCCATTTTCACTAATCTGAGGCAGTGTGGACGTCAAGATTTCTCAACGAATCTCGTGTTGCATGACTTGCTTAAGTCATTGCAAAACATGGTTGAGAAGCCTTCCATTTTGCCTAAATGGAATGTTTTTCTGGTTCTGCATGCACTCAAAGGCAAGCCCTATGAGCCTTTGAAATTCGCCAGTCTTCGTCGTTTGACGTGGAAAACTTTGTTTCTGGTCTCACTAGCGGCTTGCCGTCGTATTAGTGAGATTCATGCTTTTTTGCATGATTTGGTGGATTACAATATGGATGGGTCAGTTACATTACGTACTGATTCTGTTTTCATGGCTAAGAACCAGGTGCCAGGCGAAGAGTTTCCTCCAGCCATCATTCAGTGTTTTATGTCGTACGCTTTCTGCGGATAATTCTGATAGACTTCTTTGTCCGGTGCGGGCTTTGAAATTCTATTTGGAGCGTACTAGAAATCTCCGGCAAAACACTAAGAGACTGTTTATCTCTTTCACACGCCAACCAGGAGATATTACGAAGAATGCTTTGTCGAGATGGATTGCTGCAACCATCAAACTGGCATATGAGAAGGCGGGTGATCATGTTCTGCGGAATTTCTCCGTTCGACCTCATGAGATTCGGGCGATTTCTGCTTCCTTTAATTTCCATGATTCTTTGGACATTTTCAAGGTCATGAGTGCGGAGTTTTTGAAAGGTCGACACACCTTTTATTTCCGTGATATGGCTGTTGGTCCGGACGGAACTCGGCGGATTCAATCAGTCATTGCAGGGCAGCAAGTCATTTCGGTGCGCAGGGCCACGAGTAGGGGGCGACCCTTATTTTGTCCGGTCGCTAGTGGCAGTCTTTCTGGGAGATAGTTCTCCACCTCCTGTTTGGAGAGTGGGGGGTGGATGGTTGACTATCTGGGGCAGTCGAGTGTCTTTTACCATTACTTGGTGTGCGGGTTTCCTCACCTTGTTAACTTGGTTTACTTTTAATTAGGGTTGTAGTTCTTCAATTTAAAAGTCACTTTGACATTTTATACCTCGTATGATGTGGGTTGCTTTTTCACTGTATCATTACTTGAGACGAACACTACTGGTTGAATCGGTAAGTCCTCCTTGTTTTCTTACCTCCTCCCTTTAATGTTAAATTCTCGTGCTTTAACGGTGTTATATCACGTCTGTTATAGCATTGTTGTTGTGCTAGTACGGTAAGTTGAATAAGACTATTAGAAAATTTGTTTCTAATTTTCATTATTATTCATACTTATCTAGTACTAGCACAACAACCGTTACCTCCCACCCGCCCCGAGGGAGGTATTTTTTGATTCAGTCATTCCGGACTTTGAATCGATAACGAGGATATACGGTCTACCCATGCGCGGGTGTAGGTTATACATCCGGCAAGGGGAGATAATTCTGCAGTGGAGGTTATAACTCAGGGTCGTATAGCATTGTTCTTGTGCTAGTACTAGGTAAGTATGAATAATAATGAAAATTAGAAACAAATTTTCTAATTCCTAGTTGCTTTGCTATTTATTGTGGTAATCGTGAGACGTACTTGTAGGCTATGAAAAGGAACTCAATCAAATTCGTAAGTTAATCTAACTGTAACAATCGAGCTCAGAATAAAGGGAATACATGTGCTTCCTCCAGTTATTTAAACATCAAAGCTGTTAATTAATCCCTTAATTAGTATTTGTCAACTGCCACAACAGTGACACTGGAGCATGCGTACATGTAATTAGCTCTGCGTACACAATCACCTTATTGGGGGTGGGTATTCAAAGTATTTCAAAGGTTTTCTGAGGTGAAATTTGCATTAAAGGACCACGATGGGACCGGATAATTTCGTCCGGTGCAGTTTAGAGGGATTTCTGGTTTACAGGGGTAAATGTTAGTGTTAAAAGATACACAAATCACGGGACCATGTAAAACATCCAGTTTTGAGGGAATTCCAGTTTACTGAGGGTCCAGTTTTGAGGGGTTTCACTGTATCTGAAAATAAAATGAAAAATTACATCCAGGGTGCCATTCTACAAAGTGATCTTAGCGCAAAGATCACCTAAAGTGTATAACTACCCTATGCGCTTAAGATGATCTTAGCCTTAAGATCACTTCATGGAATGGGGCCCTGAAATGTAAAAAAAAAAAAGCAAAATAATCCCCTGGTACATCACTACCATGTAAAAAAAAAAAAAAAAAAAAAACTATAACATTTGCAATTCTTTGTTTTGAAATTTAAAAAATGACTAATCATAAATTATACTAGTTCTTTACAAAATCGCATCCCTTAAAAACATTCCTGGTTATGCCAATGGATGGATCACACAACTATTGTCAGTAATCAGCTACTTGTAGGCAGTGAATGTAGTTCCATTGAAAAGAGTGTCACTTTTCTTCATTTTGTTTTGGTACAATCAAAACTGATTTGACTGTTGTTGAAATGGAGGGGCAACTTCATAATTATGATGTAAAAGCAGGATTAATTATTGCATCTAGAACAGAATGTCATTGCTTGTAGTGTGTTTCCTGTATACTGGTGTTTAATGAGATTTGTTTCCCTTTTCAGACATCTTGAAGTAAAACTTGGGGGGGGGGGGGGGGTCAGTAGAATGAAGTCACCTGTATATTAATATAACTCATCGACAGTGTAATTATTGTATATATTAATATAATTAAATTTCTGTTACATTCATTACAATATAACATCATCCCATTGGTCCAGACATAGCAACGGGAGGGAACGTCATATCTGATGACATCATTTTATATGGGCAAGTTGTCTTCTTGAACGTTATTGTTTATGGACCAAAAATAATTCAAAATAAAGTATGCACTTTTAGTGTTATTATTAGCATGAATGATTCAGATTTAATTACAAGTATTGTCTGTTGTTTCTTTTACGTTCATCAAGGTATGAACAAAAAAAATCATCTGCAAACTTATGTGAGAACAGCTTCACCAATTTACACAGTTTGTGGATGATTTTTTTTGTTCATACCCCGATGAACGTAAAAGAAATAACAGACAATCCTTAAATAAATCAGTGTAATTATAGTATATATTAATATAAATCATCGACAGTGTTGTTATATTATATTTTAATATAAATCATCAACAGTATTATTATAGTATGGATTAATATAAATCAGTGTAATTATAGTATATATTAATATAAATCAGTGTAATTATAGTATATATTAATATAAATCAGTGTAATTATAGTATATATTAATATAAATCATTGACAGTGTTGTTATATTATATTTTAATATAAATCATCAACAGTATTATTATAGTATGTATTAATATAAATCATCAACAGAATAATGATAGTATATATTAATATAAATCATCAACAGTATAACTAGTATATATTAATATAAATCATCAACAGAATATAGTATTTATTTTGAATGAACGACATATATATAAACGGTCTGTTTGCGTCGCAGGTGCCCCGGATGAAGAGTTTCTGAGTCAGGAGATCACGGCCAATGACAACCCATTTCTACGGGCCAACGTGCAGGCCATCAAGGCTCACAAGATGGCCAAACAGGGTACGGTCCGATCAGTTTTATATTGTTCACTAAAAACTATATACTGGTATATAAAAAAAAAAACTCTCTCTCTCTCTCTTCCATCTCATTTCTTCCCAATCTGGCAACTCATATCTTTTAACTTCTTTTGCTGTCCATCTCCACAACCCAGTCCTTGTCTCTCCAACCGTGACAGGTGCTTATCTCTTGTGACTATTCGTGACACACACCTGCCATGTCCCATGGGCTTTTAGCTGTGGGCTTAGTCTGACCCCTTCAGAGAGTAGTTACTTCTAGCATTGTTATCTGTGGGTCAGACCAGCTTTATTAGCTTCAGAGGTCAAGAATGCCAGGTGGGTGCAGGGAAGTACATAGAGACCGGTAGGTGATGGTAGAGTCGGAGGAAACTGACAGACAGGGTGTCAAAACAAATTGAAATCGTAGGAGAAATTAGAAAGTTTTTTATATTAGGATAATGAGAATGATAGGCAGAGGGTGATAGATGAGAAAGATGAATGAAAATGTGAGTCGACTTTAACTGAATTTGAACCACTGTCATCAGCTTGATTGTCCAGCAGCTGATCCACTAGACCATGTAGCTCACTACAGCCAAATTGTATCATATTGGAGCACACTGGGGGCCAGTCATTGGTGTTAGCTATCAGGATTCTGTTGCATCTCATTAACCATTTTAGGCGGGACGTAGCCCATTGAAAAAGCACTTACTTGATGCACGGTCTGTCTGTGATTGCGCTATTTCTCAGTTTAGCTAGTGCACCACAACTGGTATATCAAAGGCCATGGTATGTCCTATCCTGTCTGTGGGATGGTGCATATAAAAGATCCCTTGCTACTAATGGAAAAATGTAGTGGGTTTCCTTTCTGAGACTGTATGTTAAGTGCACCAGCTTCGGTGGTGTAGTGGTTATGCCATTGGACTTCAGGCTGGTAGGTACTGGGTTCGTACCCCACGTGAGGCAATGGGGGATTTTTCATGCCAGTACTGGTTCCAACCCAGAGTGAGTGCACCACTGTGCTCAATGAGTAGGTGTAAGGCCACATACACTGAATTTCACCCACTTCACGGGTGCGATTATGCGTGTCTTCCTAGTGTATGACTGCCACATGGGGGATGATTATCCGGCATGCACTGCAGGTTCCATGTACCCCGGGCTTGGGTGATACCGAGATAGCTCAACTGACAGCAAGCATGGAGCATGGACCGGTCAAGTAGTTCTATACCGAAATGGAAATACAGTGGTTTCACCATTCATCACATCATCATCCATGTTTGTAATGTCCAAAAAACAAAAAATGTCTTTGTCTATGTCTATGTGTTAAATTGTTCTGAAAAAGAAAACAAAAAGACTATATGTCAAAATTACCAAATGGTTGATATCCAATAGCTGATGATTAATAAAGTAATGTGCTCTTATCTAGAGGTGTCATTAAACAAAACAAAATTTGACATGAACCATCTTTGATGTTACTGTGAATTCTGAGTTGTGACTAGAAAAGAAACCCACAAATCTAATCCCAGATAGCATCAGTATAATGGCCCAATGTTAATTTTTATGTACGTGATTAACAGGGATTAGTAGCCTAAGGTTAATTCTTAAGATGGAAATTATTTTATTTGGGATGCAAATATAACATATACAGGATTTCAAATATCTATCTTTTATTAACTTTTTTTATATGTCCATCTATGATGGGTCGCATTATGGTATGGCATTGTCCATCCGTCCGTGCATCCGTCTGTTAACTTTTTCTTGTCCGGACCATATCTTGCATACAGGACCATCAAACCTCACATGCAAAAACAACTTGGAATGGCGGTGTGTTGTGTACTATTACTAGGTCACTGTGACCTACTTTTCACTGTCTACTGCACATAACAGTAAATTCATGTCCAGATTGTATCTTGCATACAGATGCATACAAGACTATCAAACCACATGTAGGAACAACTTGGGATGGTGGTTGGTCCAAAACAAAGTGTTTATCCATCCCATTGCAAATATTTCACATAATTAGAATTGAATCATACCCCTAACATATTCATTAATATAGATATGGTTTTCCATCAAACTCCCAATGGGCATATCATGTACCTCACCAGTACTCTTGTTTAAAGTAGTTTTGCTATGGTGGGGATTAAAAATAATATTTACACTGGGAGTGCATACAGGGGTATTTACCCTCTGGATCTGACAGGTTAGCTACGTGATTGATAATTTTTGTGGTATATTTTTTGTTTTGCAGGTATCACTGGACCAAATGCTGAGGTGTTTGAAGACATCACAGAGAGAGTGTCCACCATGAAGCGTCCCGGCGAAACGGACATGGATTTCTATGAGCGCCGCTATCAAGAACGAGTAGGACATTTGTTGTTCTTGTTTATTAGTCACGTGTTGTTTACTGGTTGCTTACTCAGTTATGTAGTAATTTGTATTTATTTTCATTCCACTGCCATCATTTGTTTTTATTTACTTTGAGTTCCATGTCACTTTTTTAAAAGCTCCTGTTCTGGCTCCACATTCCAGTCCTTTCCTCTCCAGCCACTGAAGGTACTTGTGTCTTGTGGACATGCATGTCACATGTCTAAGGCCACAGGGAATAACAGATAAATTGTGGGAATTAACTTGCATCTGCAACTGGTAGGGGAATATTCTAAATCTAGGAATTAACTTGCATCTGTAACTGGTAGGGGAATATTCTAAATCTAGGAATTAACTTGCATCTGTAACTTGTAGGGGAATATTCTAAATCTAGGAATTAACTTGCATCTGTAACTGGTAGGGGAATATTTTAAATCTAGGAATTAACTTGCATCTGTAACTGGTAGGGGAATATTCTAAATCTAGGAATTAACTTGCATCCGTAAGCGGTAGGGGAAGACTTCATTGTACTCAGAATATCTTTGTTTAATTATGTATATCATATCAATCCTGTCTTGTTGTGCTGAGAACAATGTGTTAAAGGGTGCCAAACAAAACTAGAAAACATATTTTAAACTTCTTAAACTATTTTAAATGTTTGATGTATTTTTTGTTTCATTATCTGGAATAACTTATTCAGGTCTCTGTTTGTACATGTATGTTCTTTATTGTTTTAATTATTTGTTTTATGAAAGTAGGGGACTAGTATGTAAGAGCACCAAAGTTCAGGTTGCTATGGACACCAGTAAACCTCTGATACTGATTTGCATGTTGTATAATTTTTTTATTAATTTTTTCAAGCTGAAAGCTGAGAAAGCAGCAAAGAGAAGAGACCTTGGCACTAATTTACGAGTGGCACCACGGAAAGCTATTGAACCAAAGAGAAAAGCTGCTAATCAGCCTTCCACAAGCCTGGCAAGGAAATAGGGGTAAATATCTCTAGTTTCTGTTGCTGCAACACACTTGATGGCTAGAAGTGACTTCTCTTTGTGTATCATACATGACATATCACAATATGGGTTTTATTACAAGTCACTTTTTCCCAAAAGAAATGTAAAACTAGATTTCTGTGATATTTATTAGTTACTATTACTTATTATTTTTACTGTATTTTTTATTGTTTTGTGTTAGAAACCATGTGATTTCTTTTATTACACTGATGACCTATGTGATTAGGGACAAAAACGAAATCTGACTTTGGTTCAAAATCATTACAAACAAGCTGAAATAAAAAATTTCTCCAAAGGGAAATAACTCATAATATTTTGATGTAATCCAGTCTTTCTCACTTCTCAGTGGTTTTAATTGTTTGTTTATTCTTGGGGGAGTTGTTTTGGAGGTTTTATTGTTTTTTTGGGGGGGGGGGGTTGGAGGTGTTAGTTTTTGTTGTTGTTAGGGTTTGTTTTGGGGGTTTCTGGGGGGGGGGGTGTATTTAGTTTTTTTAGTTTTGTGTTTATGCTTGCTATGATCTGAATACTAGTGTAATTTGATTTAGGCCAGTAGATTTTATTTTATTAATTATAAAAAGTTATGTACTTGCTTTTATTAATTTTAGTATTATTAATAAGAATTATTTGTTTATCTTCAGATTTTAAATCTACTTTTCCTTTTTGTCCTTGTAATAGAAAAATGTATTAATGGCACATGACATTTACCATCATATTTCATTTAATCTGTGGTCCAAAGGATGTGGTATGTGCTGTTTTGTCTGTTGTCAAATACATTTTAGAGATCACTATGAATTATGAATTTTTGTTTTTGTCTCACTTTCTGATAATTAAATTATTATTTTTTAATTAATTGATAACTCTTTACGATAATGACATATTGAAGACAGTAGAACTATTTTTTTCACACTGTCAGTGATTTCATGTGGTACACCTTTTAATTAATAAATTGTTAGTGACCACTATAGCCTGGCATTAATATGTTGTAGTTAATTGATTATAGAGTTAGCATGTCTATAGTACAAACACTTTGACTGACTATCTAAGTGTAGCAAAGATCCAACCTATCTTATTTTATTTAATGTTCTGTTTTTCCATCAGTTTAGGCTGAATTGGCTTTACAAGTCCAGGGTTAACATTAATAGAGATTATTATACAAGCTTGTGTGTCGTACTGATTTTACGAAACGAGTGTCAGGATTATTGTATTACTCAAACGAGAGCGAGGGTAATACATGAATCTTGACACAAGTTTCGTAAAATCAGTATGATTCACATGCAAGTGTAATAATTTCTTTATTATCCACATTATTCAAAATATTATTTTTGTGAATAACAAGCTAGGACCATTTCAAAACGATTCTAAAAAGAGACGATGAAACGACATCATTTTCATAAGCGTTTACACTGGGGAAGTCATATTAAGTTATGATGTTGCTTCACAAAATTACGTCATTCGTTGTGCATGTGGAATAATTATGACACATGTCGGTCATACTGGTTATATTTCCCTGAGTATCTTGAACTATGTGGATAATAATATAATTTATTTGTATGTGAAATAACTTACAGTATGTTATTATTGAATAAAACAGTTGATCAACCTACTAAGCCACCCTACAAGTCCTAAATAAAAACATTTACTTGTAACGGATATTTTCTCGCTCATTTGTTTTATGTTTGTTATTCAAAACGGGTGATTTTTTGTTTTCCAGAATGGTGTGTGTAGCTTGTTGAATTGATTTGGAAACATATGTTTTCCATTTCAAATGCATGCATGGGAATATCTCAAAATATATACATATATTTCTATGCAAGAAAATAGTTTGTATTAGCATTGAGTTGGTTTTGCTTATACATGTAATATGTTTTAGCTACTATAGCAATATAATCACTGTTGTTTGATGTGAAGAAAGATGAAATGATAAACATTGTTATTACATGTAGTACATGTGTAAAAGGCAAGCCTATTTTGCTACATTTAATTTTTGAAACTGTGATACTGTAATTTAATTATATTAAGATCTGTGACGCATTCAAACCACACGTTTGTTTGTTTGTTAGTTTGTTAGTTTGTAATCAACTTTGGGTGTCAGAATATTTATTGTAAAGTGCCTTTTTTTCATATTTGCTGTATTTTTATTTTATTGAAAAAAATGTATCTATTGGATGTGTCTGATACCAAATTCTGTCAAGGTCTTCTTGTATTCAAGTGCCTTTATTATGCTTTCATTATATTTACTTTGTTAAAAACTTATTCACTAAAAGTTTTTCAATAATTTATTAGTAATTATTCAGTCTGTTTTTTGTTGTGTTTTGGTGGGGGGTTGTTTTTTGTATTCAGTTGTCTTTATGATGCTTTCATTATTTTTATTTGGTTAAAACGTTATTCACTGAATTTTAACTGAATCTGGTAGAATAAAAAAAATTCTTATTGTAAATAAACACACTGAAAATTTTTAAACATTTAGAAAAATGGATAATTAAAATATTTGCAGATGCTTGGTTTGTGTAATAATATATGTATATTGAAATTTATATTGGAGCAAATTATACATGTACATGCCAGTGAAAACAATGTTGTCAAAATTTGGTCCATTTATTTGCAAATTTATTCATGTTTTTGAAAACGTAAATTGCTGTCTGATAATAGATTATAGTGCTGGCAAGTGTTATACCGAAAAAATCATTTTTGCTGGGTTAAATAGTGTCATATGTCATGTCTAGTATATTCTTCTACTTTTTTCCCAAATAGCATCAATATACTGTTCATATTTAGTCCAACTGGTCATAGTTGGAACTCACTGTCACACCCAATGTTGGCTAATTGATGACAGACTGAGCTGGTCACTTTATCGCTCTAGGCACCACACCAACATTTGTCATGTCGTTACTTGTTGTCAGAGTCAGCAGTGAAAGTTGGGTGGGGCCATTGTCAGGGTCAGCAGTGAAAGTGGGTGGGGGCATTGTTAGTACAATGGTTTGGGGGATGGAAATTTGAGGGCCTGAAGGGCCAGAACTTGTTATGTGAGTTCAGGGGCGTGCTCCTCCAAGAAAAATTTTAAGTTCAGGTTTTTAGGTTTCCAGCATTCTAAGCACAATAACAGAAAAAAAGTGGAACCCTTCACTCGAGGACGAATATGTAAATTTTTGGGCTTACTCTATAAAATGAATATAAAAGTCTGACCTTTGTCCCCCCCAACCCCACTCCGATTAGAGACTGCCTCCCATACTAGAGATTGTGTCCCACCCCCACTCCAGATATGAATGAAGGCATGAATAGTTGCCTCATAAGATAGCTGCTTAATACAGATTTGTACAATATTAGATGATGTGATGGGTAAACTAGAAGGCCTCTTTATCAATATATAAGATGACTTCTTAAGACAGATGGTTATTTAATGGAGGTCAGTGTTTACTATATTGATTGGATGTGATTCAAGGTGCCCTTTAAGAGGGTAGTTGCTGAACAGAGTATGTGTCATTTGCTTAATTTTTATTTATGAAGAACTGAATATTTTTTATATAGATTGTGATTTTGTACTGTGATGCATTTTAGGCAACACTGTCTCAAAACATTCCATCCATAGCACATTTTATAACCACTAGACTATAGCATACATTTGTTAAAGTTATTTATTAAACAGCTTTATTTTACCTGTTATTTTGTTGTTATTTTTATTGGATTTCACTGAGCTGGGTGTGTGTGTGTGGTTTTTCTGGGTTGAGGATAGAGAGCTTTCAGACGGGTAAGTAGTTGTATGCAGTTTTAAAATAATAAATGATAAGATACTCTCAGATGTGAATGGTTCTGTTGGTGGTTAGCGAGAGGGAAGTCGGTTGTACACCTTTGCACTGAGCCTGTAAAGTTTGCCATTACTCTGCACACAGTCTTAAAGGGACTCTCCTGAGTTTGTGTCCATTGGAGCCTTTTTGATGACTAAAATTAGAAATCCGTACGCGTGTGGAGCGGGACGTAGCCCAGTGGTAAAGCGTTCGCTTGATGCGCGGTCGGTCTGGGATCGATTACCATCGATGGACCCATTGGGTTATTTCTCATTCCATCCAGTGCTCCACAATTGGTGTAACAAAGGCCGTGGTATGTACTATCCTGCCTGTGGGATGGTGTATATAAAAGATCCTTTGCTGCTAATCGAAAAGAGTAGCCCATGAAGTGGCGACAGCAGGTTTCCTCTCTCAATATCTGTGTGGTCCTTACCCATATGTCTGACGCCATATAACCGTAAATAAAATGTGCTGAGTGCGTCGTTAAAGCATTTCCTTCCTTCCGTGTGCGTGATGTGTATTACATACTGCGTTTTGAGTGTTTCCATGTATGTGTGTATATTCATGTGTGTGAAGCTTGTCTGTTCTTTTGGGAGGAAGATTACAAAAGGAATCTTAAGTTATCTATCTTTTTTAACATTACACATAAGATAAATGTAAAATACTTGCAATTATGATTATATAACATGTAACAAAAAATAATATATCTGAGACGGTTGGGTGATTTTTCTAGAGGAGGGGGGTGCAACGTTTAAAAAGGACGCCTACAGTAGCCTATTCGAAAATATACTAAAATACATGATACATACGCAGTCTACTCCCATTTTTTTCTATAACATATTTCACCTTTGGCAGTGAAGTCATGCCTGGTTCCCGACATCCTGTGTCCGTATTGTCTGCGTGATGCTTCATGGAATAATCACTGAGGAATTCGGGAATTAACGCTTCACGCATTGCGTACATATGGAAGCGCTTCAATTGATTTCCATATTTAAACTGTTGTTGACGCACCACGCAACTAGCATTACTTTACACATGGATTCCTACCTTTAAGTTACATACCTAAATATTTTCTAATTTTTTAGTGTTTGTATAAACAAGGTGTTTGTAGTCCCTAAAGTTTGTAGTAGCCTGAACTGGATTGTACCGTTCAATAATTTCGTATGTCCGAAAAACTACCAGTTTTGAGCAGACATCATATCAACATTACGTGAAAACACTCAAAGCGTGATCTAGCTTTACAGTAAAAAAAATAATGTATTATTAAGTTTTCTAAATAAATTATCCATAACAATATAACACTGACGAAAGTTTGCCGGTGTAACATGGTATTTTTACCCCCGTAGAATACTGACCACCAGTCACTTTTCTATGTAGAATACTGATTCCTTTGCCGTAGAATTATAATCGGGGGTCAAAATACCACGTCACCCCAGTAACGTGGTAGTCACTTTTCTATGTAGAATACTAACTTTGTTTTACAGTAGAGAACATACCTTTACCTTAGAATAGTGACAGCTTTGGGAGTCATTTGCTTACACCTTACAATATCCATGGACATTACTATAGTTCTTAACTTGGCGTTATTCTTAAAGGAAACATGACACGAGACCATATTATAGCTCATTTTAAAAGAAAAATGATATAAAAATAATATACAAATAACTTTATAACAATAAAATACGTGTAGTTAACTTAAAATGAAGAAATTACGCTAATCAGTATCAAAGTACGATTTATGCATATTTCTTCGTGAGCGTTCGGAAAAAAAGGGAAGTGACGTCAGAGCCGCTGTACTCTTCCATTGTTGTTACTGTTTATATATGGAGTAAGGGGCTTACGATCTTTTCAGTCCAACAGTGCCGTACTGCGCGGCCTTTGGGTGTAAAAATAAACAGTTTAAACGATCGGCATTGTCTTTTTATGGTTTTCCAAAGGATTGTATCCGAAGAAAGACGCGTGTATTTTATCGCAAAAGAAAAGATTGGACACCAACACCGCATAGTACTTTGGTGTCAGCCTAAGTACAGCCCGGAGCCCGAACGTTACCCGGAGACAAAAAAAACAGTACTCGGTTGCGAATGCCGAGGTGTACATTGTACATATTTGGCACAAAGATACACCTCAGCATGATGTATTTATATATGTTAAAACAAAAATGTAGAATTTGTTATTTATTTATTTTTTTTTTTTTGGAAAAAAAAACGATTTTTCATGTTAGGGCTGTAGGCCTACATAACAAAATCTGTATTCACCGTCCGAAGAAGGAAACGTCAATAAGTAATTAAATATGGCATATACAAACATGGGATTTGGCATGAGGATATATCTCAGTACGATGTATTTAAATATGTTTTTAAAAAACGTGTAGAAAACAATAATAATTTTAAATAATGTTTTTAATCTTCGGGCGGAATACGTCACAAAAACGTTCCTCATCGCCCGAAGCCCCAAAGCAACACGAAGTTCAATACAAAAAAACCCACTACTGTCGGTGTCGAAATAACTATTATGTTTCATCCACGGGCTGACTTGAGAATCGGAGTGTTGTTTTAGTTAATTGGTCCTTTCTTTCCGTGGCCTGCACATGTGATTCCTGATTGGCAGGTGTATATTGCAGGGTATCGACCAGGTAAGTGATTACCACGGTCTAGACATACGTACAAAATACGTGCCAGTTTTTTTTAAGATCACAGGGTATTGTGGCGTAACCTGTCGCGACTATAGTACAATGTTAATAGACATTATCAGCCGCCCTGCTTCATTACTGTAAATAATGCTGTAAAAACCCTTGATTAAGTAGACTTTCCCATCTAAAATTACAAAAAACTGACCAATTACGTAGTACCAAAGAAAAGAAAATTATCACTTGGGTATCGTGAGTGGTCGTTTTTTACTCTAACGCACCCTACCAATAGGCCTAATAATATGCTACTTTTTTTTGATGAGAGAAAAATACTATAACCCCATTTCGTTCTATTGATGCAAATAGAAATATATTTAGTTTAAAAGTTGATTGATTATACTCTCAAGTCATTTATGTTGTTTTACAAGCCAGGTTTAATGAAAGTGAAGCGCCTTGTCGTAAATTAGAGCGTTTGTTTACACTGTGCATACAGATTTCATTATGTACAGCCCGAACATAAAAAATGCGACATTTTCTTTTTAAAAAACCCCAAAAATGTTTGTCCTACATTTATATTTTTTATATATTTAAATACATCATATCGAGGTGTATCTTTATGCTAAATATGAACAGTATACACCTCGGCATTAGCATCCGAGTTTTGGTTTTGTCTCCGGGCTGTAAATTGGTCGACCGGTCTGGTCTGGCACCATCAGTTTCTCCACCCTCCGACTCGCTATCCGTTTTTTCTTCAGTATCACTGTTGTAAGTAAATGTGTGTCTTTCTTCATTTACTAACAGCTCATATTGATACGGCAAAACGTTTTGCGAACGAACACTCATTGTTTTGGTAAGCTGTGCAAGTCTTAGATTCTTTATGAGTGGTACGGACTAATGCTTTTAAGTGTAAGGTTTCAGATCAAGCGACGCGTCTCTGACGTCACGGACCTCGTGATTGCCCTGCTCATTAAAGATCGGCAATTTCCGCTAAGAGCTCGTATCTGGGGTTCTTTTATGGAGATATTTTAAGTAATTAATTTTTTATAATTTTTTTTTTTAGGTGATTCAATTTATAATTAATTGTACATGGTTGGTGCCAAATATGGTTTACGTGACATGTTTCCTTTAAGGTTAATTTTTTGGACACTCCATATTTTCTATGATTAAAGTACTGTTTCACCAAATGTTTAAACACTCCTGTAATCGATACTTGTAAAAGTTATAATCGCTTCTTTAGGTATTAGTTTTATAAATTTAGTTTCTTGTTTGAAATAGTAAACTTTTCACTTCTAGCCATGTTAAATTTATTTATGAGTGTATAATAATTATCGGCATTTTGGTTCAGTATCCCAAAACTAAACATTGTGAAATCCTATCTGAGACGGGTAAATGTTCATGTTAGCAAGGTATTCTTAAACTACACACCATGACGGACTTTCTAAAATGTATTTCTAGAAATCCAATATCATCATAATAATTGTGGCGTGTGCCAATTGGTCACATTAATATACTGACTTCAGCTTTCTTAGACATTAGAACACCCGTAATAAACTAAATGTACAGAAATATATATATTTTTTAAAGCAGGAAACTGTAATTCATAACCCCAAGAACCATGCGATATTTCCATGCTATATATTTGTTTTTCCAGATAAGCTTATGTAAGCAATTTTTACCTGAATCTAAGATTGCCGAGATACGTGAGCAATTCTTTGAGGGTTTTTTGTTGGGTTTGTTTGTATGTTTGTTTGTTTTGGGGTTGTTGTTTTGTTTTGTTGGGTTGTTGTTGGGTTGTTGTTGTTGGGGTTTGTTTGGGTTTGTTTTGTTTTTTTTTGGGGGGGGGAGGTTTTTTGGTGCCTATCAAACTCATATACTTTATTCAGTCTTAAAGAGACATACCCTAGTTTTTAAACACTAAGGCATAATTTTGACTATTAGAGCCGTTTTTGATAACTGACGTCACACTTTACTTAGACTTTATTGTTTAGATTAGCCATTTCCGTACATTCGAAGTGTTTTTGGTCATCCTGGTGTTTTTAATATCACAAAATACATTTCTCATATTTTTAAAAACGCACGTGCGTCTGAGAGGTAACAGTAGTGGAGTCGAGTTTTAGTCTATTTTTAGAGGGTATTTCACAATTTTAAAGTCACAGACTCATGTTTCACTCAATTGTAACTTTACCCAAAATGTATTACAGATTTGTAGATTAACTAAACTTAATGTTAATTTTCATGGGCTGAAACTAGGACCTGTCCCTTTAAAGGTAGCCATATTTAAATAAAATATGGTTACCAAAAGCTTGATGTTATGCATTTGTGAATGGCATGGATGATTTCGGCATACCCCAAAGAGGCCTGTTGGATCGTCGGTTAACTGAGCATTCTTTTCAAGAATGGCTTAATGGCCGAATGGTTATCAGTGGTATGAGGGACAATTTGTAAAGCCAAATATATTGTTTATCACTTGTTCCACTTGCGTTAATAATTATAATATCTATATATGTACTAGTCAAACCCGATACACATACAATATATGGATGTTCATACATTTATATACGCATAATTGTTCTGAGCGATATAATTCGGGTTTGTTTCTTTTGTTATTGTTTTGGGGTTTTTAAAAAATAAATAACGTTTAATAGAAAATGATGGGTCTAAGTATGCAAACGATATGCAACGACGGACAGATAGGAGGTCATCCATAAAGAAATATTGGCGTCGGAAGGGAGGTGGACGGTGGGGGGGGGGGGGGGGGGGGGCAAGAATGTAACTCGTATATCATACTGTTTTAATACGATTAGAGTTGACTAAATGTTTTACATTGATTTATAACAATTATATATATATAATTGATAAAATAAAAAAAAAGCTACAGAAAGTATTGGTGCATGAAAATGCTATATACTGTGGGTAGTGAGAAAATGAAGCATTTGTAAACATCACTTTCGCAAAATAGCTATTCCATGCGGAGTAAAGCTAGCCCCTTCTGAAATCAAGCAACTGATTCGATTCAAATATTTAACCAAAATGCGCTGACTGGGTATTGTTGGTGTTCAATGTGTAGTTTTCTTTGTGTAGGCTATGTGCATTGCAAGGCCACCTATCATTGGGTGGTGTATTTTCAAAATCGAATACATTTTGTGGCAACAATCCTTTTGTTAACATTTATATCCTATGTTTGGATACATGTAGTAATAGGCCATGGAAATAGGGTCCTCGTGTACCCCACTCCACACACACACACACACACACACAGAGAGAGAGAGAGACAGACAGAGAGACACAGAGAGAGAGAGAGAGAGAGAGAGAGAGAGGGGCACGCACACAAACACACATACGCACACACGCGCACACACACACACACACACACACACACCATCATATTTTAGAATCCCTAATAAAAATGTCCTGAACTTGAAACTAACTGGTCACAGGGAAAAATTAGGATCCACTACTCATTTGTCACCAGTGTTTGAGGGACACTACCTTAAACATAATTTGTTTTTCGTTGACGTCGATACTCTCTAAATTGTTTTCACAAAAATACCCACACATGCTTCAGTGGTATGTGATTTATTAAAACTGGTCTTAATTTATGGGTAGTCTTTATACCGAATTAAGAATATTCAGAATGATGATTGTTGGTAAATATTGATTGTGCATTTTACGTCCCACCCTCCTTCCCGAATGTCCTCAGCAATGTCTCAACTGATATGATAAAATAAATAGGTGAACTGCAAGAATAATCAAGTGTAGAGCCTCTTAAAGCCGCACACCCTAGTTCCATCCAGCGAAAATAAATTATAATTTGGTTAATCTACAAACCTGTAACACACTTTGATCACGTTTTTATCAAATGGAGTGAAAAAGCAGGTTTTATATCGATAAATACCATGTCCCAATTGCTTGAAATAATTTTGAAAGTTAGTATTTTGATGTGACCGGTAGATGTCGCTCGAAGCACAACAATGCCTACGTCACGACAAATTTCACAGACATGGGGTGCGTTTCTTTCACCTCTCCTGGACATGTTCCAACTGTTCTGTCCTGGTTGTATCCCCTCTCCAGATATCGTAAGACTTAGCAAAATTATTGGTTTTAAGGGTTTGTAACGTTTTGTATTGAGACACTTACTTGTCAGAACTTTATTGTTACTGAAAATGTTCACGAACTGTGAAGAAAAATCTCACAAATGAACAACAACAAATCGGATGTTGATTGCACGAACCGTGCACAAGAAAACAAACCGAACCAAAATGATAACGGTCATGTGGTATACCAACGTCTGTGACATTGAAATGGAAATATCCCCTCTAAAATAGATTAGACTTTGTCTGCTCAACGTTTTTTTCTCAAACGTGCGTCCGTTTTTAAGAAATGCGAACAATTTATTTTGTGGTATTACAAACACCAGCATTACCAGGATTACCAAAAAACACTTCAGGTGAATGGAAATGTATATTCTAAATAATAAACGGTAAGTAAAGTGCAATTTTATTTGTAAAAAAATGGGTTTAATAGCGAAAAACAACGCCGTAATGGTTAACAACTAGTCGTAACTAGGGTGTGTCCCTTTAATTGAATTGAAAATTATTACAAAATAGATATTAACAACTGTCTGGATAAATAACACCCTCCCGACGTGATAGGGTGTCCACTGCCAAAGGGTAATAAAAACGCATGACCTTTGGGTCCCGTTCCCATGATTCGACAAATTAACCATGACGTGCTAATTTGTAGACCAATTGTTTGGTGGTACCAAAATACCTGTCTTTTCAGCTACATAAACATAAGTCTATTGTCTGGGAAACACATCAATTTTAACACAATGGTGTGGACAACTAGACAATATTTTACCACATTATTTATTGTTTGCCAATTATGTTACATAACAGGTCAATTATGTGGTTGCATTTTTGGGGTAAAAATAAAAATGCACTGAATACGACTATTGGGTTTGACTTTACTGATCGTAATCCGTAGTAGCGGGTTGGTCTTAATACCGCAGTATTTTTACTATAAAATAAAAAGGAAATATTCCGGTCTTTAAAATATTGGTATAATAATCAGATCAGGCATGTGCCTTCGTGTATTATATATGCATTTATTTTGAACTGTTTACTTGATCATAGAGGCAACCTTTAAGGTCCCATGGATAGCTTATATAAAGAAAATTGACCGCAAACTAAGCTGAAAACCTTAAACACAAACTGAAATCCGAATGAGGTTTTCTGTGGTTTTAAGAGGGAGTCGTTATTCCACGGGGGTCAGTTTGAAACGTGTGGGGAGTCGTAGTACTACGGGTTTTTCAGCAGGGAGTCATTTTTCTACTGTAGAAAACTGAATTTTTTTTGCCGTAGGAGCGGGACGTAGCTCAGTGATACAGCGCTCGCCTGATGCGCGATCGATCTAGGATCGATCCCCGTCGGTGGGCTGATTGGGCTATTTCTCGTTCTAGCCAGTGCTCCACAACTGGTGTAACAAAGGCCGTGGTATGTACCACCCTGTCTGTGGGATAGTGCATATAAAAGATCCCTTGCTGCTAATCGAAAAGAGTAGCCCATGAAGTGGCGACAGCGTGTTTCCTCTCTCAATATCTGTGTGGTCCTAAACCATATGTTCAACGCCATATAACCGTAAATAAAATGTGTTGAGTGCGTCGTTAAATAAAACATTTCAATCCTTTTGTCGTAGAAAAGTGACCGGGTGTCAGTGTTCTATGGGAGTCAAAATATCACGTTACACCGGCTCAGTACAAAGTTGTTTGACCGACTGGCTCCAATAACAGCATGGTAAACCTCAATCTAGCTGGTGTTGGAGCCAGCACTGAGATTCGAACTCGGCACCACCCAACCTTCAAGTAGATGACATAACCAGTACCCTATGGGAAGTTGTGTCATGTTATCCCCCACAAAGACACACACACACACACACACACACACATACTGGTGTGGCCAGAATGCATTACGACGAAATCTACGGCTTTATAGGTCTCCATTCTCCATACAGTCAAAGAGATAAAAAAAATTCCACATTTAAATAGTACTACCTGAAAAAGCTTTCAGAAACTTTTTTGTTGTTTTTGTTTAACGACACCACTAGAGCACATTGATTGGATGTCAAACATATGGTCATTTTTTGACAGTCATAGAGAGAAAATCCGCTACATTTTTCCATTAGTAACAAGAAATCTGTTATAGCACCATCCCACAGACAGGATAGCACATACCACGGCCTCTAACATACCAGTCGTGCTGCACTGGCTGGAACGAGAAATAGCCAAATGGGCTCAACGACGGGGATCGATCTTAGACCGACCGCACACCAAGCGAGATATTTTTCAGACATTTTGTTCAATAACATATCAATCTCTATTCACTAATGAGATAAATGTATATATAATATCCCCTACTTAGAAGACAATGCATTTTTATACCCCACAGAAAAGTAAAGTTTGTTTTATTTAACGACGCCACTAGAGCACATTGATTTTTTTATCTTATCATCGCCTATTGGATGTCAAACATATGGTCATTCTGACAGGTTTTTTTTTAGAGGAAACCCGCTGTCGCCACAAGGGCTACTCTTTTTTACGACAGGCAGCAAGGGATCTTTTATTTGCGCTTCCCACAGGCAGGATAGCACAAACCATGGCCTTTGTTGAACCAGTTATGGATCACTGGTCGGTGCAAGTGGTTTACACCTACCCATTGAGCCTTGCGGAGCACTCACTCAGGGTTTGGAATCGATATCTGGATTAAAAATCCCATACCTCGACTGGGATCCGAACCCAGTACCTACCAGCCGGTAGACCGATGGCCTAACCACGACGCCACTACCCCACAGAAACAAAATCAAATGAATATATTGTCCCTCCCCCACTTTCAGCTGCTGTCATATTGCAACGTCTATTACTCCTCTGCGTGATGTGTACGAGATCCGGTTTATCTTACGTCAACTCTACAAGGTAGTTTTTAGTACTTGCCGCTCTGTCACACGTCAATAATCTTGCGCGTCACAGCACTACACAAGTATTGATTGGTATTGATATGTCGTACAGTCGATTGTGTTGTTATTATTCTTACTGGGTATACAAGATTTATGCTAAATAGACATATCAGTAAGGAGTAACCAGCAGACGTGCAAAACCATTGCTCGTCTTCTTTAGTTGGCACCAGTTGTGTAGCGAGCAGTCTCAGATTGTACACGTATTTGATGGACCAAACGTGTAAACAAAAGAAACGCGGGAAAGGTGCGCTTTACCGGAGGTAATCATTTACGACGGGAAACGAACATGAGGCGACAGCATTGCGTCGTCTGCTTGGAGAATGTGGCTGTTGAGTTTCAAAACTTTTCTTGTGGTTCCTTAGCTTACGGTGCCTAGCAACGGACTTTTAATGAGATCAGACGACGGTGACAAGACGAAAATGCAGGAGACGTCTGTACGCCAAGACGATTTACATTTTGAGACGAGCACGTTGAAAAAGTGTTCATTGCTTTTAAGAACGGACGTGATCATGATGGGAACTGTCAGAATAAGTTAGGAATAAATATAATAATGTGGGTTACGGTTTTTCACTGATAACTTGTCAACATGCCAAGTGGATTAAAGTACTCGAGCGAATCTTTGTGGACTTGTAGCCCATGGCTTTAACTTAGCGCTTTGTACTTTTGAAGGAGATTTTTAAAAATGAAAAGTCGTCTGCTGCTTGAATGTGTATTACAGATTTTGCTGTTCTGTGTTGCAAGTGAGTCTGTGACTGGCAGCACACAGACAGTAACAGGTAAAGTATATTTGAATTTTAGTTTACATCTTTCTAACGCTATTTTATTTTATTGAAATAACTTTAAAAACTATTATTATAATAGTTTAGGCTTAAATCTCTCCATCAGTTTAATTTTTACTCATTAAAATGTCAGTATTTTACAAATAAAAAATTAAACATTTGAAATAAACCTTTGTTAAGCAGCCATCATCAATAGGAGAATCAAAAAGTGGCCTTTAAACAGATGGCTGCTTAATACAGGTCAGTTTTTCTTATTACATGATTTAGGAGAATAACAGTGTGATCTTTTAAGACAGGTGGCTGTTTAATACAATGTTCGCTATAGCAGGTTTGACTGTACTATGACACAGTTTCCAGTCGTCCAGGGTAGATGTAATAAAACATATGTACCTAAATTATGTTAGGCTTTTACTGGAAAAAGCTATTAATTTAATAGTTATTGCATTCTTGTGTGATTTACTGACTCTATAGGTGTCAATATTTTAGTGACAAAGCTGTAAATCTTTATTTTGTTATCCCATCACTGGTTTTATTATGTTTTGAAAAAAAAGTCTGAAAATATTTTAGGTATCTTTTAGGTCCTATATCAGACTAGATAGACTTTGTACAAAACCTGTAAATAAAATTCTTGTAAAACAGAATTTAAAATTTGTAACTTAGTAACCTGCATGCTCATAAATACATACATACATACACACACACACACACACACACACATGCGCGCACACATGTACACACACACACACACATGCACAGACACACACACACACACATAAACATTTATACATTTATACATATGTGCAATACAGATACATATCAAATACTTTATGTTCAAGGCATGCAATGCACACAACATTGTATAAATCACAAAAGTGTTACATATGAATACATTGTGCACACTTTACTTTGAAGTTGCTATAAATCCGGGAATATAGACCAGTAATGAGCAAAGATCAGGTCAACATTATCTTAAAATGCTCAAAGCGTGATCAAGCTTTACAATAAAATCTTTTATTATGAAGAGTTCAAAATAAATGATCCATAACACCATAACACTGCAGAAACTAGTGATAAATGAAATGTACTTGTGAAACTCATAAACAGAGGTCATGTATCAAACAATGTATGACATCCAGAGGTACTTTATAGTACAAATAATTGCTACATTGTATAACACATTTAAAGTAACACATACACAAACAGTTCAAATAAAAAACTGGAATTTTGTTTTTAATGAATGTTTTATTTAGTACCATTTTGTAAAATTTGAAATTGATAAATTTAGGCTCTTATAAAATATTGGCTGTTTTTTCCTTTTAAGTTTGTGTTAATTTTATATTTTTTAAAATTATCTGGTAAGGGAATGTGTGAATAGTTGCTCTGTCTGTAGGAAGGTACATGTAAAATGATCTCATGACTATAGTCACAAGTAGTATCCTATTAGCGACAATAGGTTAATGTCTTTCATTTTCTAAACCAAGGATTGTCATTATGCTACACATAAACTTAAAGGGACTCTTGAGTTTTTTTCCATTGTAACATGTACAACATATGGACTAATGGAGCCTTTTTGATGACTAAAATTACATACTAAAATATTTTCTGTTTTAGAATATCAGTGTCTGTATGATTCATACTATGAATGAGGTATTTGTTACCATTCTAAGGGCCGTCCATAATTTTCAACATTTTCACGAGCATACAAACTGTACACTTTTGATCACCCCCTCCCCCCCCCCCCCCAAAAGTGTACATCCCCAAATGAAAAATGTTGATAGACATTTTTCATTTTGAAAAAAAAGCGTACGCTGGCCCCTTAACCCCCCCCCCCCCCCCCCCCCCCCCCCCCCGCGTACAGTTTGCACGCTCGTGAAAATTTAGAAAATTTTGTAGTAGGCCAAACCAGATTTTACCTTCCAATAATAATAACATGATTAGACAATGCAGATGTCATTAAAGTAGCATGTTCTTTCTATCTGGACATACTGATGTACATGTACTTGATACCCTGCCCGCTGTTTATAAAGCTATATATAATTCAGGAGGTTGACTTTTACATCTTTCACTCTGTTTCAAACAACCTGGCCCATGCATTGTTAATGGCTGTTCTTGTTTCACCAACAAAGGAAATATCAATATTCAGAGTGGGTGAGCAACAATTTCATAATCTCGTCAATATACCACCACAGACGTACATACTTATAAACCTGCAAATCAATTACCAGCATCTTAATCATTGACAGGTCTCCCATCATGCAACCATAAACAATTGTTTGAATAGCAAACGATTCTTGAAAATCACATAATTTAACATATTATCATACATATTCTTTTTTACTTAATGTTTTTTTGTTTTATCTTCTGTTCATTTCTTTGTTTTTTCCTATTCTTAATTTCATCTTTGTTGTGTTTTTCTTTCTTTCCTTTCTCATTATTTTTTTCTCTTTATCTTTATTTAGTTTTTGTGTCTTGCCTCAATTTTCTTTTTCTAATTGGTTTTCTACCTTTTTGTAAATGATCCTGCCTTTACACTCACTGTGAGAATGGTGTTTTTCATAGTTGCAGCGAGCCAACTGTTTTTTTTTTGTGTGTGTGTAAAGCATGTCCCCACATTGACCGGGGTCCAAAACAAATACGTTTTGTTTCACTCGGTCTTCTTGAATAAGAATTCACACCAACTGTACATGTAAAAGTGCAAGTAATCAGTTTGTTATTTGCTAAACCTGTAATCCAGAAGACTTAAGAAACTTAGTTTCAGACCAACCTGAAAAACAAATATTGATTGCTATTACATGACACTTGCTCAGGTTACTCTGTCTAATTCATTTGCAGTCAAATTTGTATGTCTGAGAGTTTAAGAACTTCAATTTTCATTATAAATATACTCTTCAAAAAAAAAAAATAGGGAAACTCTAATAAGAATTTACAATTGCCAAAATTGTAAGGTATATTAGCTGTGGGGAATGGTTATATGATAATAGTGAATTAATTGGGCAAACATTACAACCGGTAGTTCAGTATTACAGTAGGTTTTATGACCACCAAAGATCTTGAAGAACGATTGGTGTCAGAAGTGAAATTAGAAAAGTTCATGTGTTTTTTTATCAGTAAATTGCAAATTCAAACAATAAAAATGACTAAAAACAAAACAATAACAACTATATAATCAACAGAATGAAAACGATTGACAGAAATAATGTTCCACCGTGATTAATCGACCTTCCTGGAAATTGTCAAAATCGAGAATGACACCCCACACACGTGTACAGGGCTACTGCGTGATGCACGTGGAACCTATGGAATGTGTTTCGATGTGTTGATAAACAGACCTGAACATTCATTACTAGGATGTCTGTGGTCAAAACGTATGTTCAGTCTAATAGTTTATATTAACATTAATATTTCAGGTTCTCCTACTTTTTTTGAAGAGTATATATATAGGCCCTACATCATGGGTAGAATTTCGTGTTTGACAGATTTAGCCAGATGGACTTGGTGGAAAGGTATTCCTTGATGGGCTATTTTACCTAATCCTATGACTGGCCAAATAAATTACATCAACTTGATTTACATATGTAGGACAAGTGCCTTTCTGTGTTTACAGAAGTGTATGGTACATGTGGTGTTTCTTCAGAGTAAACACTTAGTTTGAGTCTTTTACCATTTTTAAAGACAAAATTAAATAAATATTTCAGGGATTTATCACCTATGTTTCTAGATTTCGATAATCGGCATCATTCACCACCATTCCTCAAAAGCTATGTCATTTTTTATTCCCAATTTTGGGGTAAAAATTCACAATCTATGTAAATAATTCTCATTTTTTATTATTATATAAAGGCATATTTTGAAAACAATACATAAGACTAGATATTAATTTGAATAAACAAGTATATATATAGTATTAGTCTTTTCGATTCTAACATGGCTTACTAAGATGTTTTTTTAAATGAAAATGAAAATTCCCTAAGTTTTGTAAAACAATGCTATAATTCCCAAAATCAAAGCCATGTGTGTTAGTCAAATTTTAGAAATAAAACCCTGTATTCGTACTTACAGCTTAAAATCATGAGTTAGGTTAAAACAAACTGCCTTTTTGTGTGGATATTTAGAAGAACAAAAAAAATTAATATTGTAATTTTGTCAGATGAAATGGTTATAACATCTGATCGTGTTGGACATGCACTGTTCATTAAATTGTTTTGACATTGATAGTCAATGCTTCAATTACAAGGAAGCCATTCGATTAATTTTTTGTGGAATTGATTTTTGACTGTAATTATGTCCTTCTATGAACTGGTCAATTTGGATCTGATAACCTCAACGTAATTAGATGTCTAGAAACTAGCTTTGATGTTGCAGTGGTCATGGTACAAGATTTAAGACCAAGTGTTGTGCTGTTCATGTGAAAATGGATATATTAATTTGCATTAAAGATACCCTGTTTTTGTACAAGAGCAGTGGGTTTCCTCCTTCACACTCTATACCAATTGTTGAAATAAACATATGTTACAAATGTAGATACCAAGTGGTCAGAATTCATAATTTGCTAAGATGTTATTAACAAACATTCCTTTCCTTTCCATTAGTACAGAGACTTGTAAAACGTAGGTCTGTTTTTCAAGGACACCTATCAAGAGTCATAGATCCTGGTTTCAGCCTGTGAACATGGACACTAAGTTTGGTTAAAAAAAAGAAAGAAAAAAAGAAGTTTTATTTAACGACGCACTCAACACATTTTATTTACGGTTATATGGCGTCAGACATATGGTTAAGGACCACACAGATTTTGAGAGGAAACCCGCTGTCGCCACTACATGGGCTACTCTTTCCGATTAGCAGCAAGGTGATCTTTTATTGGTGCTTCCCACAGGCAGGATAGCACAAACCATGGCCTTTGTTGAACCAGTTATGGATCACTGGTTGGTGCAAGTAGTTTACACCTACCCATTGAGCCTTGCGGAGCACTCACTCAGGGTTTGGATTTGGTATCTGGATTAAAAATCCCATGCCTCGATTGGGATCCGAACCCATTACCTACCAGCCTGTAGACCGATGGCCTAACCATGATGCCACCAAGGCCGGTTAAGTTTGGTTAATTTACAAACCTGTAACATACATGTATCTGTATGAATTACAACAGAAACAAGAGTCTGTGACAGTGAAATGGGGAAACATCCTCTAAAAATAGACTAGAGCACATCATCTCCATAACTGTTACTTCTCAGAGGTACATGTATTTTTAGAATCATGAAAAATACATTTCATGTTAATTACAAACACCAGGATGACCAGACACATTTCAGATGTATGGCAATGGATAATCTAAACAATAAAATATAATTATTGTCTGATTTCAATTATCAAAAAATGGATCTAATAGTGAAAAATACATTGTTGTGTCCCAAAAAATGGGGTCTGTAACTTTAGTGAGACATACACCTATCTAATGTGAGATTGATTTTTGTCCCATGCTGGACAGTGGCGTAGCGTGGGCAGGGCCATTGGGGTGGTTGCCCCAGGCGCAAAATTCTGGACTGGTCGAAGGGACTCTGGGAGTGCTAACGGTCCGGTGGTTAGGGGGTGCAATACTTGCCTTGCCCTGGGCACTGGCAACCCATGCTATGCCACTGATGCTGGATTACACAGCTCTACATGTCCAGATCATCCTGTGCACTGTATACATACCGTAAACGTTCCTTCATCAAAGGAAAGATGTGCCAAAATCTATGATCATCAATATTCCTCTGTTTACTCCCGTGAAAGACATGTTGTCCGAGTTCTGTGATGCTCACATTTGGAGACAATAAGGCAAAAAATATGTTTGGATGAAGTGGAGATGTTTTGCCATCATGACTAAATATTTAATGTGTCTGAGCTAAAAATACTTCAAAAGAAAATCACAGGCAATGAATATTTGTACTTTTTAAATAGGTTATTAAATAACATATTTAAGGTTGTTATGACAACTGCAGATTTCTGTTCCTCTGTGTACACTGACACCAAAAAAAGAGAGTATGATTGAAAAGTATATATTCATTCATATAATTTGTCAGTTTTCATAAGAAAACATTGTCATGAACAGAAGTCAGTTTTGTGATATTTACAGTATTCAAATAATTGGGTTTTTTTTTTTTTTTTTACAAGTGTAGCAATAATGCTGTTATTTTGTTAATGAGTACTTCATTAGACAGACCAGTATTTCCCCCAGGGTAAAACAACAGTAAAACAACAGGTGTATATAAAGTTAATTTTTTTTTTTTTTAATAACACCACTAGAGCACATTGATTTATTAATCATCAGCTATTGGATGTCAAATATTTTGTAATTCTGACATAGTCTTAGAGAGGAAACCTGCAACATTTTTCCATTAGTAGCAAAGGATCGTTTGTGTGCAAAACCCCACAGACAGAATAGGACATACCACAGTCCTTGATATACCAGTTGTGGTGCACTGGCTGGAACGAGAAATAGCCTAATGGTCACTGACAGGGATCAATCCTAGACTGACCGTGCATGAGGTGAGCTCTTTACCACTGGGCGACATATACCTGGAGTATATAAATGATTGTATATAACAATACTAGGAATGGTTTATAAAGTGTTAATTATTATCTTAACAACACCACCCAGATGTAGATCTTGTTGCTATCAGATGTTATAATAACTAAGGATTGTCCATTCCCATCCCATTTTTACAAGCAACATGTCATAATGATACTTGGCTGGTATAACATGAGTCACATATATGGGTATGGGTAATTGGTTTTTAAATCAATATGATATTTCTAACATTGGTTATAAAGTGAGACTGGCTTAGAAAAGTAAATTAAATATTAAAAACTGCATACATGTAGCATGTATGTACACTCACAATTACACATGCACATGCGCACACACACACACACACATGTATGTATGTATATATTTCAGACTATATTGTTATGGCACAACTTTAATAATGACAAACATACACTCATGACAAACACATTGAAGCACCTGAGACCGTTATGTTGAGCAGTAAATCAGATAGTATCCCTCTAACGACTTAACGATTATGCAACTTTGAACTGATCTTAATTAACAGTTCTAGGATGTTTAATTCCAACAGTCACATTGGGTCAGGTTCACAGAGGCACCTTAATGTTTGCTAAAATATTAAATTACATGTACATTTACCCTCAGGCTTTTACGAAAGAATATATATATAATGGCTATTCACTGGTCTGGATCATTTGATCCAAACACCCGATATTATACACCCATTGAAATCATTGTCATTATGGTTGATATCTGCTTAGTACACCTATTCAGGAATATTTTCTACATGGCAGTGAATACTATACTGAGAGGCATAAATAACGCAATGTAGGGTACAATATTTTTACGAGAACTATTGTTCTGTTTGCGTGTTGGTTACGCAACTTTAAAATCACGAGAACCGCCAATTGGTTATGTGGTGAACAATTACATTCTAACATTAAAAGTACCATATATCAGTAATGAAAGTGAAAATCAGTTTATATTTTTGAACCACCATTGTAGCACAGAACCATAGTTCAAGTGTTTTAGGATTAGGTAGGCCTAACTCATCGGTTACGAGAACTATATTTACATAACCAAACAATTGGTTACCTAAGTAAAACTCATATGAACTGACTTCTGGTTACCTAAGATTTTGAAATATTGTTCCCTGCAATGGGTATTTCACTGAATATTTTTTTATAGAAATGTCATATCATATATATTTTAGGGCTCACCCAGTCCATTGCAAATTAGACAATTACTAATTTTTATACAAACTGGCTACAAAACAATTAGTGTTTGGCTCACAAAAATTGCCTTAAAGGGACATTCCCGAGTTTGCTGCATTGTAAGATGTTTCCGACTAATAAAATATTTCTACGACTAAACTTACATATTAAATATATTTTCTTGTTTAGAATATCAGTGTCTGTATATTCAATGTGTTTCTGGTCGTCTTAATATTTGCAAGAAGTCCAAATTATTTTGTCTTCAAATAATTTTGTACGTATGAAAAAACAATATTTCAGGAAATAAGATGAAATTTAACCTAGTACAAATATTAGAATGATCAGAAACACGTTTAATATACAGCCACTAATATTTTATGCCGAAAAATATATTTGATATGTAATTACAATCATTAAAAAGTCTCTGTTAGTCGATAACATCTTAAAAAGTGCAGCAAACTCAGGACTGTCCCTTTAAATTAACCACATTTTATTAGTTTTCAAGGAAATACTCTACATATTTCAAAATGGGCTAAACTAAATTCTGTTCCATGTTATAGTATGCAGGAAAATTACATATTCATACCAATTGTAGCTGAAAGAGTATATTGTTCAAATTGGGGAGGAAAATTTTAATAAAATGTGTTTGAAGTAACAAAACACAACTTGGTATTTCTTGCAACTACAGTACATAGCATTTCATATGAAAATCTTTTTTTTTTTTTTTTTGCACTCGTCTTCCTATAAAAGTAACCATATTTTGTTTAGTTTTTCTGTCTTTCTTCAATATGCCATGTCAAGAAATGCTGAGAAAATGTTATGTTGTTGGCTGTTGCAGCAGGGAACATTTCGTTTTTAAAAATTTTCCTCAATTAAAAATTGATTATAGCAACTACTATTTAATGTTTTAAAATTGTGTCGTGATCTCTGAAATTTATGTAATGAATTGTCACGTGATACTGAAACAAATGTTACCTATTCAGTAAACACAGAGTTGTGTTTTTTGTGTGTTTCAAATGCATTTTATTTCATTATTTTTCATTTTGAACAAACTCCTCTTTCAATTGTATACCGGCCTTAGTGGCGTTGTGGTTAGGCCATCTGTTTACAGGCTGGTAGGTACTGGGTTCGGATCCCAGTCGAGGCATGTGATTTTTAATCCAGATACCAAATCCAAACCCTGAGTGAGTGCTTCACAAGGCTCAATGGGTAGGTGTAAACCACTTGCACCGACCAGTGATCCACAACTGGTTCAACAAAGGCAATGGTTTGTCCTATCCTGCCTGTGGGAAGCGCAAATAAAAGATTCCTTGCTGTCTGTCATAAAAGAGTAGCCTATGTGGTGACAGCGGGTTTCCTCTAAAAACAGTGTCAGAATGACCATATGTTTGACGTCCAATAGCCGATGATAAGATAAAAAAAATCAATGTGCTCTAGTGGCGTCGTTAAATAAAACAAACTTTACTTTAAACTTTACTTTCAATTGTAGTTGTTACTAATTTGTCAATTGTCCTTATGCTTTATATATATACGATACAACATTTCTTTAAGAAAACATTCTGTGAATACCCATTGCATTATTTATGCCTCTCAGTATACACTGCTGATCGTGTCGCACAATTACACTGATGAAACAAGCAGTAGATCATAAAACCAAATGAGTTGACACACATGACTTAATGCCCGTCATCCGACAAACCATTATATTGGCGGTAATCTGTAGGAATAATCAATTATGAATGAAAGTTGTTATCTGTTCTCTTGGAACTGCATGTTGTCATGAACACAGCGGTTGAAAACAGAATGGTTCTGTGTCAGGTTCTTGCCTATTCTTGATTGGCTGTTACATGTTTTCTCTCAGAATGCTATATGAATGAATAAATGAATGTTTAATGACACCCCAGCATGAAAAATACATCGGCTATTGGGTGTCAAACTATGGTAATGCAAACAAATAAGGTGTTAATCAACATTAATATAAAAATTCAAGATTTAAATAAAAACAGTGCAGGGCTCGAAATGCAGTGTTAGTACATGCACCGGTGCATGCTGATTTTTGCGTGTGCATGTAACTTTTAAAACTGGGTGCACGTGGTGCATGCTAATATTTTTCAAGTACTGTGTATTGCGTATACTAGTATCCTGTTGTCTACCACATTCAGACTCAAGTTGTTAAATTTTGCGTATGCATTTCGTAATCTGTTCGCCACATGAAAACGATAACTTTTATCTTATGGGCGCATTCATTTTGTATCCCATAATCCTACTTACAACAATGGCGCTCTTTCGGTCATTTCCGTAAAATATATTTGCGAAAATTGCCGGCAATATCTCGGTTATATCCGTGAATGGTATTAGGGAAGGTGGTCGAGACCGACTTTGGGGTATCGACGCGCATAACACAGTTGTTGTCGTCACTGACAAATTGAACTCCGCCAGATCTGTGATCAATACAAAGTACTGTAACTGCCTTGAACATTTTCGACCTCAAATATGGGCACTTGATCAGATGATTGCGAACGTGCAGGTGCGTTACTCGTGTAGTTGACTCAAAGTCAACCAGTGATTATTTCAATCGCAACTTCTCGTCGAATTCTGTAGGCTAATTTATATTATACCAACAGATCTTATCCAGTTAAAAAACTTGATAACTTGCTTAATACAAAACACAAATATTCGTACGTTTTTGTAATAGGCCTATTATAGATTTCTGTAAGGCGTTTACGTTGGGTGAAATTTTCAAATTTGATCAAGAATCAGTAATAAACGCAGTTCCCCTTGGAAAAAGACCCCCCCCCCCCCCCCCCCTGACAGTGACTGTGATCCAGCATGGATGTCAGACAGTGATACTGATAGTGACAGTTAAATTAAAAAGAAAATGACAATCAACACTGTAATCAAGGTAATTAAAATAATATTTTCCTCATTGTTAACAGGATTTACTTTATTTTTGGTGCATGCAGAATTTTAATGGTGCATGTAAAAAATTTTTACAGCATGCACCTGGTGCATGTAACTTTTTTTTACAGCATGCACCTGGTGCATGTAACGTTTTTTACAGCATGCACCTGGTGCATGTAACTTTTTTTTCAGCATGCACCTGGTGCATGTAACTTTTTTTACAGCATGCACCTGGTGCATGTAACGTTTTTTACAGCATGCACCTGGTGCATGTAACTTTTTTTTCAGCATGCACCTGGTGCATGTAACTTTTTTACAGCATGCACCTGGTGCATGTAACTTTTTTTACAGCATGCACCTGGTGCATGCAGATTTTTTTACAGCATGCACCTGGTGCATGTAACTTTTTTTACAGCATGCACCTGGTGCATGTAACTTTTTTTACAGCATGCACCTGGTGCATGTAGATTTTTGTTTTCATTTCTAGCCCTGCAGTGTAAAGAACTGTACAAAAATACAAATATCACAGATAGATACGGACTTTTACTCAAAATTACAAATATCACAGATAGATACGGACTTTTACTCAAAATTACAAATATCACAGATAGATACGGCCTTTTACTCAAAATTACAAATATCACAGATAGATACGGACTTTTACTCAAAATTACAAATATCACAGATAGATACGGACTTTTACTCAAAAATACAAATATCACAGATAGATACGGACTTTTACTCAAAATTTCAATCTGTGCTGTATTGGCCATTCTCAAAGAGAATGTTACACCCCTGCACCACGGTGAGGTTATAGCACGCGCAGGGGCAGAATGCTATATAGAATCTACACAGGGCTCGGACTTAATGATTTGCACCGACAGCAATTGCTGTCATTGAAATATAAATTGCTGTAGGTAGAGAGCTCCTCAACATTGGCAAAATGTATACACCTGGTGTACATTATCAGCCAGTATTTAACATTTGCACATTTGAAATATGTCTATACACAGTAAAATAACGGTAACCTTTTAGTCATGTTTATTGGCTGAAAATATCACTTTAAAAAAATTGCCATAGCCAGGCTCAAAATTGTAGTCGGTTGGTCGTTTCACCCATGGCAGTTCCTTTTTAAGTTCGATCCCTATGTACACACTGTTTGAAAACAGAATTGTTCTGTGATGAGTTCTTGCCTGTTTTTGATTGACTATTACATGTTTTTTTCTCAGAGTGCTATGTAAATATAATAGTGTTTGCTGAAGCCAGGTGTGCAAATCGTGCTACAGATGTTTTAATTTGTTTTGGTGTGGTTAGTACATGTACATACATGTATATAATGTCATACATGTGTTTTGCTGGCAGTTATGTAATGGCAGTTATGTAAATTCAGTGATGCACGGCCAGTTTGAAATCAATCTCCGTCAGTGGGCCCATTGGCTTATTTCTTATTCCAGCAAGTGCACCACTACTGGTATATTAAAGACTGTGGTATGTGCAATCCTGTCTGTGAGATAGCACATATAAAAGATCCTTTGCTACAAATGGAAAAATGTAGTGGGTATTCTCTCTAAGACTATATGTCAAAATTATCAAATGTTTTATATCCAATAGCCGATGATTAATAAATCAGTGTGCTCTAGTGGTATCGTTACACAAAACAAACAAGTTTTATGATTCAGCTTAGCAGATTTGTCAGTGTCAGCTATGTCAAATAGTTTGCAGGGTTATTTCTTATAAAAAAAATTTAGGCTGAAAAATCTTCATATGATTTAGATATATTTTGGTTTAGAAATAGTGTACCAGACCATCCTTTAAAAATATCCTATCCCATTATTTTTTAGTGGTGTGCTATTTTTAAAAAATTATATTTTTGATATTTAGAAAGCAGAAAGCATTATTTCAATCTATTTATGAGTCCATAACCAAGGTTCTTCATTGCGAATCCTGTCTCACAATTACACTGATGAAATAAGCAGTAGATCATAAAACCAAATGAGTTTAAAATTATATTTTTGAAATTTAGAAAGCAGAAAGCATTATTTCAATCTATTTATGAGTCCATAACCAAGGTTCTTCATTGCGAATCCTGTCTCACAATTACACTGATGAAATAAGCAGTAGATCATAAAACCAAATGAGTTTAAAATTATATTTTTGAAATTTAGAAAGAGTCCATAACCAAGGTNCAGAAAGCATTATTTCAATCTATTTATGAGTCCTTAAACAAGGTTCTTCATTGCGACTATTAGACAGATGATCAGGGCTCAAAACAGCCTGTGGCCAGGTTGCCAAATGCGACGTAAGCCCCGTTTGGACAACTTAAATACAAAAAAATAATGGTGTTAGTCGACCAGATATTATTATTTGAGCATTCTTCTTTCTGAAATATATAAGCCACTATTACTAATTGTATGACATATATTTATTCCACATTAAAATCTTGGACATGGTGCGCAAAACTGAACGTATCGGTTTACCGCAATTTGTCAACATTCATTTATATTATAAACATTGATGTTGTATACCGAATGCAGTTAGTTGTAGTCTTTATAAAACAAAGACCTTATGATCCAGTTCATAACCATTCTGAACATCTCGACTAAATGCGCGATCAAAACCGAACATTCCCGAATGCCATCTTAGTTTTTGTCATCTGCTTCATGGTGTTCTGTATTCTGGATGGGTTTTTTAAATTTCGTTTTAATTGTTGTTTTTTTAATTGGCCAGTTAATTTGGTCCCTATTGAATTGACTAATGAAATTAATTGTTCCCATTTTCTGAGTAAAATCACGATCATGATGTCCTCTGCTTGGTTGAAATTTCTTAAACGCACAGCAAGAAGCAAAGGAAAAAAAGCAAGCATGACAAGGAAGTTTACTTTGTTTTTTCCATTCTGTTTAGCACAAATGAAGTTAAGTTCTGTTAGGATACTTACAAATGTATATTAAACACTGAACACATGAACGACACTTCACTAAAACATGAACAACAAGTATGTAGCCCAGTTGTACATTATTTTTTGCATTATACGTGAGCTACTTCTGGGAGACTAGTCATGCCATGCAATGTATTTGGTGTTGATATAGTAAACAAAGAATTATTAAGTTCAGACATTTTGTAAAATTGTACAAAATAAGTAAATAATTTGCTCAAGTCAGTGTTTTCTTTAAATTTTTCATTTCAATATGTATGTTGGTATTTTTGCTATCTAGAAGTGGTTCTTCAAATCAATCTTATTTTAATGAAGCACATTTCTTATGCTTGCTTAAATATTTCGCTTAAAACCTGAAATATAAATATGTTGTGTTTGGGCTACCTAGAACAAGTTTGGGCCACTGAAAAAAACATTTAGTGGCCCAGATATTGTTTTTGGTCTACCATAATTAAGTCGAGTTTTGAGCCTTGATGATGATTTGGCACAAATATACAGTTATAATAATTAATATACATGCAAGTGTGCATGTTAGTGATTTATCAGGTGTAGTCTGTCTGGCAGTCACTCCATCCATCTGTCCATCGGTCCATTTATCCTTCATCCATACATCCACTCATCCATTCAAGAATCCATCCATCCATCCATCAATTAAAATATCTATCCATCCATCCATCCATCAATTAAAATATCCATCCATCCATTCATCCATCCATCAATTAAAATATCTATCCACTCATCCATCCATCCATCCATCCATCCATCCATCCATCCATCCTTATAGTATTTCACCATTATTCTAAGTTACATTCTATGCCGTATTTCACCATTATTTTAAATTACATTCTATGTCCATCACAGTGTTGTAAAGTGTTTCAGGTATGGAATATTTACAGTTTTGGAAATGTCTTTTACAGGACTTGCTATGCCGAGTACATTGTTCAGCAAGGTACACATTTAATGTGTGCTGAAGGATAGATGGGGGTCTTGAGATAAAATGCCAACAATGTGCCTGCCAATATCTCTTGGCCACTGTTCGATGGAAAGTCAATTCTGGCACCTCTAGCTGCAGGTGGGCAGATGTTTATACTGGACAGGTACAACCATTGTTCAACTTGAGGGGGGATGGGAACTAGATAAGTCAGTAGAGCATTCACCTGAGGTGCTGTGTTCAAAAGATCTAAACTATTTGCATGGTGAATTCATTTTTTAATTAGGTTTTTCCTCCATTCCAACCACTGCCCCATGACTGGTATATCAAAAGTCATGGTAGGTACTGTACTTTCTTGCCCACTGGACAGGGTTATCCAGCTTTTGCACGGTGCAAGAAAAATCTGTCTGACCTTAGGGCTAGATAAATCTGTCCGAACCCAAGGGCTAGACGATTTCTACATACGCGTGACATCATAACTCATGTTTTACGACGATTGACATCACAACTCATGGTTTTTAAAATTCTGTTTGCCATTTCACGTTGTATCATTGTTTTAAAAATATTTAAACAAATTAATATTTTCAACTTTATATTTATTGGTAAGTTGAACATTACATATTTATGTCGTTTCATCAGGTGGACTATATTTTTCCACGTATGATTAAATGAGTTTGCAGGTGAAATGTATACGAATCGTTCGACAATAAACAGACCGTAGCTTACAAAATTAATGTTTTGTTACTGTAATTAAATGGGCAATAAAAAGTATCAATCACTGTTGTGAGGTATAGATAAGGCAATTCCAACACTCGGAACAAAATGTTTTTGTAAGGGCCTCGGTAAACCTCGGCCCTCATAAAAAACATGTTGTCCCTTGGGTTGGAATAGCCTTATCTATACCTCACATCGGTGATAGATTCTATTAGTCTGTAGGAAAGTGCATATAAAAGATCCCTTATTAATGAAAAAATGCAGTAAGTTTTCACTTAAAACAAGTCAAAATTATCAAATTATTAATAAACCAATATGCTCTGGTAGTATCATTAAACAAAACAATCTTTAACTTTTTGTTCAACTCGGGGTGTGTGTGTGGGTGGGGGGGGATGTAGATCAGTAGTAAAATACTACACCATCCGTGTTGTCTTCTTCCCATGGCGCTCTAATGGTGTCACTAAACAAAACAAACTTCTTTTCTTTTCTTTTTTTCTTCCCATGATGCATAATTCTTCTGTACCCAGTCACTGCTGTGTGTAACTGGGTATTGTGTGGGCGTGATATTCACAATATCCACTCTCAGCAGTGTACTCAGGGGTATAATTGCATTTATTGTGTTTATTAATAGAATGAGGCATATAGCTCACTGGTAGAAAAAAAGGTTTATTTTGTTTAACAACAGTAGAGCACATTGATAAATTAATCATCGGCTAATGGATATATGCACCATCTCACAGACAGGATAGCAGATACCAAAGTTTTTGACCAGTTGTGGTGGACTGGTTTGAATGAAAAAAAACCAATCAGTTGAATGGATCCACCAAAGTGGTTCAATCCTGCGATGCAAGCCCACTCAACCGACTGAGCTAAATCCCGCCCCTCACTTTTAGAATGTTCACCTCAAATTCAATATGCCATAGGATCAAACCTCTTGGTGGATCATTGCCTCCTGTGCCACACAGCTGATATACCAAAGGTTGTTGTACAATGTATGTTTTGCCCTGTAGGTGAGATACTGCAAGTGGAAGATCCCTTGTTGCTATTCATTAGAAGAAGATTTCCTCTGTATTTATACCATATCAAAATAGCCATGTTAGACAACTTACAGAGATTAAAACAATATAATTTAGTCTTTTCTATCTTGGTTAAAGATAATAAATATAATGGGGAGTCATTGGTCTTTAGTAATGTCAGTAAGTATTGACATGCAATAAACAAGTTACATACTGATTAGTAAATGAAAAAAGATTAGACATATCATACAGTCTTAGTGTACACAGTGGTTGCTATTGGAAAGTACCATGACAGTTTTGTGTCACTATACAACATTGATAAAATATTTTGAATTTGACCTACATTTTGCACACTGCATATATATTACAGTATACTTAACTTGTTGAAAAGAAAGGAATGTTTGTTTAAAGAATACTGAAGTACATTATCAGCTATTATTAGATGCTATAAATAAAGCAATGCTATGCCAATTTTAAAAACATAGAGCTGAATTTACAATGCCCTGTTTTTGTCTTATATACATGTAACTACAAACATTTACAATGCTTAAACACCAGCTTTAAAACTGCTTCATAAATCGGTCCTTATTGTTTGCTTAACTCGCTAACTTATTTAAATATATGTGTAGCCATAATTTTCTATTTTGCAATGTATGTAACACGAGTCCACGATGTAGGATTGATCCTATGACCATTGACACCTCGGGTGAGTTGTCTGCCATTGAGCTACAATGTGTTCCTACTGCAGTGTGCCCTGTATTGAGCAAACATTGAGCATTGTGTTTCAGTGAGTCTACTGAGGGTAATCTCCATGGTTAAAGTTTGTCTTGTTGACAACAACTTAGGGGTGGGACGTAACCCAGTGGTAAAGTGTCCACCTGATGCGCGGTCGGTCTAGGATTGATCCCTATCAGTGGGCCCATTGGGCTATTTCTCATTCCAGCCAGTGCACCACAACTGGTATATCAAAGGCCATGGTATGTCCTATCCTGTCTGTGGGATGGTGCATATAAAATATCCCTTGCTACTAGCTGAAAAGGTTTCTTCTCTATGACTGTGTCAAAATGACCATAATATTATGTTTGACATCCAATAGCAGATGATTAATAAAAAAATCAATGTGCTCTAGTGGTGTTGTTAAACAAAACAAAACTGTTAACAACACCTAGAGCATATTGATATACATGTATTAATCATCAGCTGTTTTCTGACCTGTAGTGTTTATAACAAAGTTGTTACATTTTTTTGTTTGAAGTAAGCAATCTTTTTATATGTACCTATCTCACAGACAGGACAGCACATACCATGGCCTTTGCTATATACCAGTCATGGGGCAGTGGTTGGGAGAATGGGTCCACTGACGGGGTTCTGTCCTGCAATGAAAGCACCTCAGGTGAGGCTTCTCTACCAACTGAGTTAGATGCCGCCCCCCAGTCACCATGGGTGCAGGAAGGCAGCTGTTGGTGACACATATGCATGTACATGAAGGTAATGTTTGACCGCTAAGTACAAACTTGGCTCACAGATGATGGAGTTGAACAAAAATCATTAAATGCATTGAAATCTTGCCAATGTTTACCTTGCAAAATCAATACAAAACATGAGCTTTTTTAAGGTTAAAAGATCAAACATTTTAAGCGCTGTGGCTGCAAGTTATTGTTTTAGTGTTAAAAGACCTGCCCAGTATTGTTGTAATGAGTGCACACTTGGTTTACATTATGCAGTCCTGAGGTTTCATACATTTGTATCTGCAACATACCAGCATTCAGCCTTCATGCCACCACAGAATGTATTTGATATTACAGTATGATCATGCTTGTCTAAATAAAACTATGTCGCAGTGTGTTTGTTGGAACTGAATTTCTCTTAGTGGTTGAGTAGCTGTCTGAGGTGTAGAAGATCATGGGATCAATTCCTCAGTAGGCTCACTGGAAGGTTTTCCTGCTTGTCAACAATTACACAGTGTTGCTCTCTAGGTGGGAAAATGCTTGTCAGTGGCAATGTTGAGCATATTTAATTTCCACATAAAAGAGCCCATTGTTGCTAATCAAAGTGGAAGCAGGTTTGTTGTCACTCTCCAGACCAGATCTCACAAATACTATGTTCGACACATAGTGGACATAGTTTAAAATGTTATGGGCCGACTTGTCATTAAACAAACCTTCCTTTCATTTTCTTTTTTACACAGGTAAAGGAAAGATTTTTTTTTTCAAGACACAGCAGCAAAAAGTAAAGTTTGTTTTATTTAACGACACCACTAGAGCACATTGATTTTTAATCTTATCATCGGCTATTGGACATCAAACATATGGTCATTCTGACACTGTTTTTAGAGAAAACCCGCTGTCGCCACATAGGCTACTCTTTTTCACGACAGGCAGCAAGGGATCTTTTATTTGCGCTTCCCACAGGCAGGATAGCACAAACCATGGCCTTTGTTGAACCAGTTATGGATCACTGGTCAGTGCAAGTGGTTTACACCTAACCATTGAGCCTTGCGGAGCACTCACTCAGGGTTTGGAGTCGGTATCTGGATTAAAAAGCCCATGCCTCGACTGGGATCCGAACCCAGTACCTACCAGCCTGTAGACCGATGGCCTGCCACGACGCCACCGAGGCCGGTACACAGCAGCAAAGACATTTGTTTAGGATATCACAAACATAAAGTTGATGGTGAATAGATGATTGGTGAAGCTGCAGTATATCTCTTTTGACAGCTAGGACTGTTCCATGTTTGCTATTAGTTGAGATATCTGGGTATAACTCAAGCATAGGGTATACAGAACATGTTTTGCCTTGCTGGTAATCATCCTCAATTGAGGTCATGCATTGTGGAGACACATCCATAATATAATCACACTAGTGGAGTGGGTGACATTTGGTATATGTGGCTTTCACCTTCTTATTTCGCCTAGCAGTAAATTTGTTTTGTTCACTTCCACAGATAGCTGTCTGAAAAACAGTCGCAAAACACAAAAGCTGATTATCTTTTTAATGATCAAGTACAAATAAACATTGTACAATGTACTTGTAGTTTCATATATAAACTTAATTGTGGTTTATCTACATGATAATAAAACTACTATGTTTGACTTGGCTTGGTTCGGTTACTACATTGTGCAGCTGGTCCTGTCTATAAAGACCACCCAGAAATCTATAAACATAGCCAGGTGATGTTTATGGAGGTAAATATATCTGTATTTGTACGTCAAAGTTGTTTTTAATCATATTTGCCATGGACACAGGTCTGGGCCCAGTTTTAAAAAAAAAACATTTGGGCCTCTACATTGAGACTGACTTGGTTGTATATGCAGCTACTTTTTTCATTTGACAGCTGAAATATTTCATATTATCTATATAAAAAATACAAGTAGGCGCCATCTGGCTCCTATGTTGAAAAGTTGACATTGTAAGCCTAGTTTTGTACATAAACATAAATCTATGATTACAGGGGCGTGCGAAGGAAATTTTGCAGGGGGGGGGGGGGGGCGAGGTGTCTGGCGAAGCCCGCAGTGGTGGGTCTGGGGGGCCCTCCCCCCCGAAAATGTTGAAAAATTGACCCCTTCTAGGGCTATTCTGAGGTGTTTTCTGCTGGCTAGCCGAGCTGCTTTCACAGGAATGTAAAAATTTGGGATATGAAATTTGTTTTTGCCTTGAGCGGGGGGGGGGGGGGGGGTGTTTCGACCCCCCCCCCCCCCCCCCCCTGCACACGCGCCTGGACTAAATCACAGTTCCTATTACTATTAACAGTACAACAGATATAGTTTGAAGTACACATTTTTCATTTTCTTTTGTCCTCAAAATGCTTCATCTTCCATAATGATGTAATTTTTTGTGTGAAATAGATGTGAAAGACATGTAAACAAACATGTATGACCGGTCGAACTGCTAGTCACAGATCTTTGTGTAATTGGGCTCTGGTCTGCAACCGGCCTCAGTGGCACAATGGTTAAGCCATCGGACTACAGGCTGGTAGGTACAAGGTTCGCAGCCCGGTACCGGCTCCAACCTAGAGCGCGTTCTTAAGGGCTCAATGGGTACTACACCCTCTTCTCTCTCACTAACCATTAACCAACAACTAACCCACTGTCCTGGACAAATAGCTGAGGTGTGTGCCCAGGGCAGTGTGCTTGAACCTTAATTGGATATAAGCATGAAAATAAGTTGAAATAAAAATCTGGTCTGCGTCAGCACATAATATGTCCAAAACAAGACAGTTGGTCATTATGCAAGGTGGCCTCTCTAGCAGGTATGGCTGTACATGTGTTTTGTTTATCATTTTACAGAGACCAGTTGAACAAAGTACAGGTTGGATATGAATCCAATATCTTCAAGTTGAGAACAGGCAACAGGTGGTCAAATGATCACCCAACTGGCAGAGGTATTGATTTCACAACACAGGACGTTAATAAGTAATGTCACAACACTTGTAAATCACTCCCGACACTCAGGATGAAAAATTTATGACACCTGTAATTACCTACAAATGTCTGTTTTGTTTGTTTCAGTGTAAACTAGACAGGGAAGGAAATGTTTGTTTAACATGATGTTTGAACAGCGGCTGTCAAATATATAGTAATTATGACTCATGATCCTGTGTGAAAAAAAGAATTCCTGTGTTGTCATATGGTATATCGAGAATACCTCATGAGTGGCCATTACATACCATTTATTTTAAAAAGATGTTTTAAAACATATGTCGAAGAAGAGTGAAAATTAGTTGAATACATTGTTAGATATAAATGTAATCTAACTGACTCAAGCATGTTATTACATTTGTTGGGTATCCGCCGAAACTAACTAAAAAACATTAGTCTGATCCAGTTATGCTTGTACAAGTAATATGTGCATTGTTTGATGAAAATCAGTGTCTGTAGTGTTAATTTCAGTAGATGGTCTTTCAACTGATCTACAACATACATGTATGTTGGAAGATATTGCCATGTTGTATCATAATTGCATAATGCTGCTTGTTTTGGATAGCATGACAGAGGGTTATGTGGACAGGGAAGTGAATGTGTGATACCTCAGCACATTTTAAAATTCACTGTTTGGTATATAACACAGTGTACACTTGTTCTGGATAACAAGAGAAGAAACATAAAAAATTAGTCCATTCATCTCTCTATATAATAATATATCCATTTGTTTATCTATTTATCCATCCATTCAACCACACATCAATCCTTTCACCCACCTATCCATCCATCCATCAATCTATCGAACTATCCATCATTTCACCCACCTATCCATCTGTCCATCCATCCATCTATCTATCTATTCATCCATCCATCTATCTATCTATCCATCTATCATTACACCCACCCATCCATCCATCATTTTACCCATCTATTTATCCATCCATCCATCCATCCATTCATCCATCCATCCATCCATCCATCCACCCACCCAAAACCCATCCATCCATCCATCCATCCATCCATCCATCCATCTATCCACCCATCTATCCATCCATCCATCCATCCATCCATCCATCCATCCATCAACCCAACCAGCCAGCCAGCCAGCCAGCCAGCCAGCCAGCCAGCCAGCCAGAAATGCATCTGTATAAAATTTTGAAATATTCACTTAGCCAAACTGTTCCATCCTCTGACATGTAATATTATTTATTCATGTAAATTCATACTGTGTATTGATTGGTTTTAAAATCTGAAAGAAATCATTAATTATGAAAATGCCATTCTTCTAGTCTTTAAAGGTCTCTCATATTATGTTACAAAATGTTTGTTGTTAAAACTTGGAAAAATATATTATTAAAGAAATTGTACAAAGTCATTATATAAGATCTAAAACTGTATATCTGTACAAAACAAGTTTAAGGGATGTTTTAGACACAGCAGGGTATAATATTTCATGTGAACCATCGTTCAGTTGATGATTGATTGATTTCAACTTATTTTCGTGCTTATATCCAATTAAGGTTCAAGCACGCTGTCCTGGGCACACACCTCAGCTATCTGGGCTGCCTGTCCAGGACAGTGGGTTAGTTGTTAGTTTGTTAGTGGTTAGTGAGAGAGAAGAGGGTGTAGTGGCCTTACACCTACCCATTGAGCCCTTAAGAACTCGCTCTGGGTTGGAGCCGGTACCGGACTGCGAACCCTGTACCTACCAGCCTGTAGTCCGATGGCTTAACCACTGCGCCACCGAGGCCAGTTCAGTTGATGTGTCAGTTATGTAACTTTAAATTCATGTGAACTGCCATTTAGTTGTGTGGTAAACTATTATGCATTCAGAAAGTCACTTTACCAAAACTTTGTATCAATCAAGCTGTGTGTTCTTTAATGATTTCCAATAAAAAAGTATTTTGTATTTTATTTTGCTTAAACTTGTGGTATCCACTGGAAATACTGGCATTTAAATGTAAATTCAATGCAAATTTCATTCACATTACCAAACAATCGGTTACCTAACTTGGTCATATGAACAGACTTCGGTTACCTAGGATTTGAAAATATCCCCTGGCACAGCCATGATATGGTTACAAAACTGATGCAAACATATTCCTTTCTGTTTTCTATTGTATTGAAATGTTTTATTATTAGTTCTGGTATGCTTTTAAAACAGTCCACACCATTGCTGTTCTAATTTAAAAGTAATAGAAGACAAAGCCTTTCAAAATGTGGAGAAGCCAAACTCTGCAAGTACGATCCAAATATACAAGCCTCCCACCAAAATCGATGCTGGGTCCCGGTTAAAGCATTCTGTTGACACGCTGCAATCATTAATCTTCATTCAAATAGACACAGACATCATGTTTTAAATTGTTGAGCTCCAATATTTGAAGAATACAAATAACTGAACCGATCTTCAATGAGTTGTCTTTAATGTGATACATTCTCCGTCTGTTTATTCTGTCAGCTTAAGCCAGCATGGTTGTCTTGCAGTATGTCACAAGGAAACTTTAAATGTAACATTGCAATTTCCGCTAATAATGGGCTTAATAAAGGGCTGGGTCAGTGAAATAATTTGACATTTGTTAATAAGATGTGGGAGACACACTCGGTATTGTGGTGTCAATTAGTTTTTCAAACTGGCTATGTTTTTTAAGGACAAACATATCAATCAATTTGGAGTAGTGAAGTGTGCGTGATGGTTGTATTGTCAAGGAATTGACTGTTGAAATAAAGCCAATTGTTCTTTTCTATGTAAGTGTATGCAAATATTCATATCAGTCAGGGCTTCAAGATTTTTTTTTAAATAAGTGATTAAATTTTTTTACTTGCCACTATTAAAAATCTACTAGCCCTACTTTACTTTAAGTTAATACAATTTTACTAAATGATAGTAATAATCAGATAGGTCACCTAAAGAGAGAGAAAGCTTAAAAACACTAACAATGGGGAGTTGGGGTGGGGGTCAGGATATTCATATTTACAAATAGACTTAACTCCAGCATTTGACCCAAAGAAACAATCACTAGCCATGGGGCATGGCAATAGTAGTTATTTACTAGCCCAAGACTGAATATCACTAGCCATGGGAGTGGCGCTACCATAATCTAGGAGCCCTGATATCAGTGCATGCTCTGGCAAAATGTACATGTATATGAATCTAGCAAGTGTTTCATTTAAAAGAATTAAGGTTGTGTTTTGGATGAACGGTTTTAATCCATATACCAGGTACTAGTTTTCTTGCAAAGCTGTATCTTTCTTTTAGTTTCACTGGAATCTACTTTGTAGCACCATTTCCCAAGTAAACAAAAGTCCACATATCATGTTAATTTGTTTTTATTATAAAAATTTACATGCACACACATACACACACACACACACACACACACACACACACACACACACACACACACACACACACACACACACAAAATTACAAGTTTTAATTTCAACATGCATATTTGTATCATGCAATATCAGTTTAATACATGTATTTAAAGCTTAATAAAGCATAATTTTTTTAATTTTGAAGTTGAACAAAAACTTCTTAATTTTATTTGAAATTATTATAATTTCCCTGTGTCAAGTCACATATCAAAAACATAAACTTTGACATCTAGGTTTAACATGACAGTACAGTAATGTAGGATTTTACTATATACTTAGTAACAATTATATAGCTCTGCAATGTATGGAAGACTTGCCATCTTACCATTTATTGCCATCAGACAAATAAAATATAGATTGATAAACAAAAGCTGCTTTGTTCATTGTCATTGTGTATGTTGGTAATTATTGATATCAATGAGATGCTAATTTGTGTAAATCCATTGTCATGTTTAAGGATAAGACTCTTTCAGAAATGTTTTGTGAGAGGAGAATGCATTAAGTAAATTATATATTTTAACTTTTTATTTCCATTGAATTTCATTTTTGCGAAGACATACCGGTCAATAATTTCAGTGACAGCTGTTACCCCATAATATCCTTTCAAGCAACTTGTGACATCATCTTTATGAAATTTATAGCAAATGTTGTAAGCATGGACTATTCCTTTCCAGGGAACGTTTTGTTTTCAAAATGTTTATTTGCGATATTTCTAGTCAATTGAAAATTGATTAGCAGCTACTGTTTAATGTTTTAAAATAGTGTAATGATCTCTGTTACTTGCATAGCAAATCATGACGCAATACTGAACAAAATGTTCCCTAATTTATGGAATAGTCTTTATGTGAAAAACCAGCAACTTATAATATCATCTTTTCAGGGTTTTCAAACTTGGGAATTTGTAAAAACATAAGACAACTTTGAAATGTTTTTACTGTAGGCAAGATGCTCACCTATGTCAATTTTGAGCCTGCCTATAACAATTTTAAACCGGTAACTTTTGCAACAAATATAAAATCCAGAAATAATCCTTTCAGCACTGCAATAAATTTTATCCAACAACAAAAAATGCCATTGGTAAGCCCCTGACGTTCGGCTATTCATATCATAGCTATGACAAATGCCGTCGGTGCTATCATTAAGTTTGAGCCCTGTGTTCCTGAAATTAGTAGCAAGTGATGTAAACATGGATTACTCCTTTCTGGAATAGACTTTATGTGAAAAACCAGCAACTTGTGATATGATCTTTGTGAAATAAGTAGCAAATGGTGTAAACATGGATTATTCCTTTCCAGGGAACATTTTGTTTACAAAATATTTATTGATGATATTTTTAGTTAGTTGAAAATTGATTAGCAGCTACTGTTTAATGTTTCAAAATAGTGTAATGATCTCTGTTACTTGCATAGCAAATCATGATGCAATACTGAACAAAATGTTCCCTAATTTCTGGAATAGTCTTTATGTGAAAAACCAGCAACTTATAATATCATCTTTTCAGGGTTTTCAAACTTAGGAATTTGTTAAAACTAAGACAATTTTGAAATGTTTTTGCTGTAGGCAAGATGCTCACCTAAGTCAACTTTGAGCCCATCTATGACAATTTTAAACTGGTAACATTTGCAACAAATATAAAATCCAGAAATAATCCTTTCAGCAATGGCAATAAATTTTATCCGGCAACAAAAATATGTCATTGGTAAGCCCCTGACGTTCGGCTATTCATATCATAGCTATGACAAATGCCGTCGGTGCTATCATTAAGTTTGAGCCCTGTGTTCCTGAAATTAGTAGCAAGTGATGTAAACATGGATTACTCCTTTCTGGAATAGACTTTATGTGAAAAACCAGCAACTTGTGATATGATCTTTGTGAAATAAGTAGCACATGGTAAACATAGATCATTTATTTTTGAAATTGCAACTTTTGAGATCTCTCTGAAATATGTAGGAAAGCATGGCTTATTTTCAAGCCCATAGTAACTGTTTGTGATTTTGTCTGTGCTCCCCATTGCCCACTTTAATATAATAAAATTTGAAAATGTTACATTATTTAAAAGGTAATAAAAATAATATCCTTATGAACAACCAAAATTATCATTTGAAATATTATTTTGTGCCAGTATACAATATTTGTTGTTCCCAAAAATATAAAATTTTAATGTGAACATGTGTCTAGTTGACTAGGAATATAAATTTATGTCTCCACACACACACACACACACACACGTGTACACACACACAGGCACACACACACACACACACGTGTACACACACACACATGCACACACACACATGCACACACACACACAAACATACACAAACACACACACACGCACATGCACAGACACAGACACACACACATGCACACATACACACATGCACATACACATGCAGGCACCCACGTGCATACACACATGCACAGACACACACACATACACACACACATGCACGTAGGCACCCACCTGCACACACACACTGTACACCAAATAAAGCCTAATATTTTATCCAAGGTAGATTATAATGTTGAATTGTTAGTTGTTGTTAGTAGAATAATAATGATATAAATATTCATTGCAGCCCTCATTTCATAATACAAGAATATTGTGAGGTTCAAGTGTAAAGAATATGATATCATATCTCAGGTTTTCATGTCTTTTAAATTCCATTGATCACAAATCCTTAAAGATCTTGTTTGAAAAATGTCTCAGATATGTTTTCATTGATATTTAAACATCACTGATTCCTTGTTATGTAGGATTAATTTTTATTGGAACCTAGTCTTATAATGAATTGATTTTTCCAGGCTCGCCAGTATCAAATCTTACATTTTGCCATTATTTTATATTAGTGTAGAAATGGAAATTAATTTAAAACATACACTTATGTATTATTTACAGCTTAGTTATTAATTATAAATGCTTGTCAATACTAGGTATAGATTTTGCATTTCTTGTATCTATGTGTGAGTTTGTAGATCTAATTGAAATGTTTTCTCTTTGGCAGATGTGACCACCGTAGAAAGTAAACTCTTCACCAGCTTTCTTGATGCTGCTTTTGTACTGGGATCTGTGTCTTCTCTTGATGCTTCCGTAACGCATGACAGCCAACTTGTTAACATGGAAACGCCTTCTCTGTCTTCCACTCCGCATCTAATTCACACATCCAGCTTGCTCACAAAAGACTTACCACTTTTAATTAACTCACAATCTTTGTCATCAACAGATGCTTTCTCTATGACATTTATTGCAGAAAAATTAGATAATTTGTCTGCAGTGACTAAAACAGACAGCTCTAAAGCTGAGAAATCTTTATATTCATTAGTACCCTCTTTAACTGTAGTGATATCAAGTAGTGATAGTGTTGTATTGTCAGACAAAATATATTTCCAGTTTACAGCAAGTCTTTCTGATGTGGATAAAGGAGTTATGAATTCAAAAATATCTTCTGAACAGGTTGTGTCTTCTAATTTATTGTCACCACCACAAAGAACTTATTCTGTGACAAAAGAATCTCAAACTCTATTACAAACTAGTTTTCTAACAGTCCCTGTGATGGATGCAACCGACATGAAGCAGACATCTACAAATGTGTTGCCTAGTGCCTCTAGTTTGGCTTTTATAAGTAGACAGGAACCGACATTACGTGTAGAAGAGAGTGTATTTTCAGACTCTTTATCTGTGATACAAAATCCGTTGTACTCTTCCTATGCAACACAGCCTGTTATTAATGATTCTCAATCATCACATGTTTCTGAGGCAACTGAATCAGACACTTTGGTGATGCCTTCTTCGGAACATGTGATACTGGTTGTCAGTGAGGACCGTTTTACATCCACTTCTTTGAAATCAAAGCCTGCAAGTGATCAAATAGATGCCTTGTTGAGTAGCAGTAATTTAGAATATAGCATATCAAAACAACTTTCATCCCTTGTGCCTACTTCTGTGATCTCCACTGTGCCTTTCATCTCACATGTTTATTCTGAGACCAGCTCAATTTCTACATTGTCTTCTATGTCACTTACTAACACAAGGAGTTTACATTCCAAGAATATCGATTTACAAAAGTCTTTTCTGTTATCAATGTCTAGTGTAGATATGGAATCTAGCTTTACTGTGGTCTATTCAGGTTATGTAGAAAATACCCAGAGTTCGATATCACCAATTACTGAAAGGACGAGTGCAATAGATCTGAGTCGGTCAACTATGCAGCCAACATTTTTTAACAGCTCGTCAGTTCTTAGTGATATTGAACCATCTGTCACAAGTTCTAGTGATGTGCTACCTTTTGTAACTATGTCTGATAACTCAAATGCCTTTCACATTAGTACTAGCATAGACAGTGTTACATATTCATCAACTGTGCAATCAATTCCAGTATCAACAGGAACATTGTTAATGGAAACTATGCTAACTAAATCTTTGGAGTCATTTAATACTGATGTGAGTCAACAAAGCTCTTCAAGTGACATGGATTTCACAGGTTCATTGAAGGAGTCTCTTGCCAGTATTCAGTCAGCTGGAGGAACTGGAGTGCAGAGCTCCCAGGAAGTGTCACAACCACTAAGATCAGTTAGTGGACATGTTTCTCTTTCACCTATAATTACAGCAACAACATTATTTGAAACTTTATCATCACCATCCACTGCAGAAATTGATTCAAGAAGTTATGTAACGGAAACAGCAACCCCAGTGGTACCAGATGTGTTTAGCTCTGTAACAGAAACACCTACCTTGTCATCATTTATGGATACAGCTGCATCAGAAATATATACAACCATTACAGGAAGTGCAAAGACATCAATCCAACTAACTTTAAATATCACGGTAACTGCAGTAACATCTTCAAGCCTGATAGTAAAGTCTGAAATTGAAACATCTTTTGCAGAAATAGCGATACTTTCTACAACACCTTCAGATAGATATTCTTCTTTAATAGCATCAACACCCTTGGATAGCTACTCTGAATCCATAATAAGTCATGAAACAATATCAGATGTGAGATCATCTATATTGCCATCATTGCTGGAACCTACAGCAACTTACAAGACCATGTTAACAGCAGTGACAGAGCTATATGACACAGTTTCATCTGTGACTAGTGTCCTTGACTCATCTTCATCTATTGAGTCAGACAGATCACAAACACTGGAGTCTGAAATTTTATTAACATCCTACACTCAAATGATGCAACCTTCAATGTCTGCATTACCAACAGCAGTGTCTAGTTCTTGGACAGCATCAGTCTCAGTAACAGAAACACCACTTTTTGGAATTACAAGTGATATTGTAAGCTCATCAGGAGGTGTTTTGCCAACTGAAATCCATTCTGTCAAAACTTCATCAGTGGTAGTGCCTGATAGTGGGTTTGCAACAGAAACTGTTACATTTGAAAGCTTGTCTGCATCACTGTTACCACGAAAAACATTAATAACAATTTCAGATTTTAGAACAAGTGTAATAGATTCTAGTCAGTCAACCATGCAGCCAATACAGTACAGCTCTTCAGTGGTTAGTAATATAGAACCATCATTCACCAGTGTCGGCGATGTGTCTCCAGCTATAACTACAGCTGAGACATCCAGTGCCTTTCAGATTAGTGCTAGTGTAGACAGTGGTGTGTATTCTTCATCTATACAATCGGCTATATCATCAACAGGAATTTTATTAACACAAAGTATGGTAACACAATCTTTGGAATCAGAATTGGAGTCATTGACGGTCCCATTACCTTTAATTGGAAGATCATCATCATTTTTTATTTCTGAAACTTCAGGTACTAGCTATTCTATAGACATGACACCTTTTGTGACCTTTCCTACTGGTTCCAAAATGTACACGTCATTGGAGGGGACATCCTCACTTGCAGGTTTATTATTTTCAACTGAAGTAGTAGAATCAGTAATTGATGGCACCACAGAAACAGCAGCTTTATCACCTCCAGTGATCTCAGTAGCTTCAGACATGTTTAGTTCTGTGACAGAAACATCTACCTTATTGTTTACTGATTTGACAGCTTCAGAAATGTATTCATCTTTTACAAGATCTGCCAGTGAATCATCCATGATGGTACCAGAGCCACCAGAACTACACACAACTGCAGCAGTGACATCATCAGACTTGATAGTAGCTTCTGAAATAAAAACATGGAGGTTGTCTACCACTTTAGTTGAAACAGTTTCAGAAAGTTATTTTACTTCAACAGGATCTATGTCTTTGATGGTGGGAGCTACAAACATCTCCAGCTTGTCTGAGTTTATGATCACAACTACTTATGAATCTGTATCAGATACAGTATCTATATTTCCATCCATCTTGGAACCGACACCTAGTTACAGGACAATATCATCACCAATAATACAGGTGTCCAAGTCAGTTTCATCACTTTACTTTGTACTGACGACAGAAAGGTCACAAGCATTGGAATCGCACATCCTATCTACAGTAGCTGTGCCAACACAAGTCACCTCAACAATTGAAGAGTCACAGTCTTTGTTAGCTACCATTGTAGAATCCTCTGAATTTCCAAGAACCACAACTTTTGCAGATGTTTCTGACATATCTACTGCATCTTTGACATCACTCCTGTTAACAGTGGCTTCAGAGATTGATACATCTTTCACAGGAACATCTTATATTTCATTATATGAATCTCCTGCAGTAACACCAGTGATAAGTGGCTCTAATATTCTGTCTTCGTTTTTAGTAACTGAGTCACCAGTGTATGGAATTACAAGTGAATTACCAAGCGCTTTATCAGAATATCTGTCCACTACTGACATGGTTGGAAGTTCATCAGTAACAGTGTCTGGTGTTAGTTTAATAACACAATCTATTGTATTATCTGATAGTTTTACAACACAGTCTGTTGTGTTGTCTGCTATTGCAACAAAGTCTGTTATGATGTCTGATGTTAGTCTTACAACAGAATCCGTTCCAGTGAATAGTTTTCTAGAAAGCACATTAACAACAATCTCAAAGTCTTCACTTTTAACAGCTTCTTATAGTCTTGCAGAGTTTTCACCTACTACTGCTAGTAGTGTTTGGCAATCACCCGATCTGTCTGCATATTCGGCCTTGACTTCAAGTGCTGTGGGATTAACACTTTCAGATTTCACACAATTATCAAGTACAGAAATAGACATAGCTAGTTCTTTTGTTCCTGACTTCTATGTCACCAGCTTACTAACTTATAACTCATCATCTGTTTTTCCAGAAGTAGGTAGTATAACAAGTACAGTTAGTGATGTCATATCAGTGACAGGTACATTTGTAATGTCTAGTCGTTCACTGGAGTCATCTCCGTTTACTGGAAGTGTAACCATGTTGCCTAGCCAGTCAAGTGACTCCCTTGTTTTATTTGATAGTGTAACGGTGTCACCTAGCCAGAGCATGGATTCCTCTTCTTACACTGGAAGTATAACTCCTATATTACCTACACAGTCCATGGAATCATCTTATACAAGTCTAAGCTCGGTATTATCAATGGACTTGTCCCCCTCTAGTCAAAGTGTCACACCAGTAGTATCCAGTACAATGTCAGAATCATCATTTAGTCAAAGTTTATTAAGTGAATTGATGAACTCATCTCTGTTTATACAGACTACTCTAATAGCTAGAAGCACAGTAGAGTCATCTCCCTTTGTTCAGAGTGTGTCTCTAGATTTATCTAGCCAGTCATTCGAAATGTCTGTCATTACTCAAAGTATAATTCCAGTTTTATCTAGCCAGTCATTCGAATCATCCCTTATTGTTCCAAATGGAAGTTTAACTTTGTCTAGTGACTCGGTGGGAATGTCTGAATTTAGTCATAGCATTATTACAACTCTGTCAATAGAATTGTCTCCTCTTTTTCCAAGTGAAAGTCTAGCATTGTCTAGTGAGACATTGGAAGTGTTTAGTCAAAGCATAACTTCAACTGTACCTGCACAATCAATGGATTTGTCTCCCCTTGTTCCAAGTGGAAGTTTAGCACTGTCAAGTGAATCATTGGAGTTGTCTGTATTTAGCCAAAGTATAACTCCAACTGTATCTAGTCAATCAATGGACTTGTCTCCCCATGTTCCAAGTGGAAGTTTAATATTTCCTAGTGAGACAATGGAATTGTCCGTATTTAGTCAAAGTGTGACACCAACTGTATCTACACAGTCAATGGAATTGTCTCCCCTTGTTCCAACTGAAAGTTTAGCATTGTCAGTATATAGTGAATCATTGGGGCTGTCTGTATTTAGTCAAAGCATAACCTCAGTTATATCAACTCAATCAATGGAGTTGTCTCCCCTTATTCCATCGGAAAGTTTAGAATTGTCAATGTCCAGTGAATCACTGAAGTTGTCTGTATTTAGTCAAAATGTAACACCAACTGTATCTACTCAAACAATAGAATTGTCTCCCCTTGTTCCAAGTGAAAGTTTAACATTGCCTAGTGAGACACCAGAATTGTCTGTATTTAGTCAAAGCATAACTTCAATTATATCTACTGAATCAATGGTATTATCTCCCCTTGTTTCAAGTGGAAGTTTAGCATTGTCAATGTCTAGTGAATCATTGGAGTTGTCTATATTTAGTCCAAGTGTGACACCAACTATATCTACACAGTCAATGGAATTGTCTCCCCTTGTTCCAACTGAAAGTTTAGCATTGTCAGTATATAGTGAATCATTGGGGCTGTCTGTATTTAGTCAAAGTATAACCTCAGTTATATCAACTCAATCAATGGAGTTGTCTCCCCTTGTTCCATCGGAAAGTTTAGAATTGTCAATGTCCAGTGAATCACTGAAGTTGTCTGTATTTAGTCAAAATGTAACACCAACTGTATCTACTCAAACAATAGAATTGTCTCCCCTTGTTCCAAGTGAAACTTTAACATTGCCTAGTGAGACACCAGAATTGTCTGTATTTAGTCAAAGCATAACTTCAATTATATCTACTGAATCAATGGTATTATCTCCCCTTGTTTCAAGTGGAAGTTTAGCATTGTCAATGTCTAGTGAATCATTGGAGTTGTCTATATTTAGTCCAAGTGTGACACCAACTATATCTACACAGTCAATGGAATTGTCTCCCCTTGTTCCAACTGAAAGTTTAGCATTGTCAGTATATAGTGAATCATTGGGGCTGTCTGTATTTAGTCAAAGCATAACCTCAGTTATATCAACTCAATCAATGGAGTTGTCTCCCCTTGTTCCATCGGAAAGTTTAGAATTGTCAATGTCCAGTGAATCACTGAAGTTGTCTGTATTTAGTCAAAATGTAACACCAACTGTATCTACTCAAACAATAGAATTGTCTCCCCTTGTTCCAAGTGAAACTTTAACATTGCCTAGTGAGACACCAGAATTGTCTGTATTTAGTCAAAGCATAACTTCAATTATATCTACTGAATCAATGGTATTATCTCCCCTTGTTTCAAGTGGAAGTTTAGCATTGTCAATGTCTAGTGAATCATTGGAGTTGTCTATATTTACTCCAAGTGTGACACCAACTGTATCTGCACAGTCAATGGAATTGTCTCCCCTTGTTCCAAGTGAAAGTTTAGCATTGTCAATCTCTAGTGAGACATTAGAATTGTCAGTATTTAGTCAAAACATAACTCCAACTGTATCTACACAAACAGTGGAGTTGTCTTCCTTTGTTCGAAGTGAAAGTATAGAATTGCCAATGTCAAGTGAATCATTGGAATTGTCTGTATTTAGTCAAAGTATAACTCCAACTGTATCTACTCAGTCAATGGAATTGTCTCTCCTTGTTCCAACAACAACATCCTTGTTATCAGATCTGTGGTTGGGATCATCCACAGTCTTGCCAAGTCCGTTGTCAGTATTTAGTCAAAACATAACTCCAACTGTATCTACACAAACAGTGGAGTTGTCTTCCTTTGTTCGAAGTGAAAGTATAGAATTGCCAATGTCAAGTGAATCATTGGAATTGTCTGTATTTAGTCAAAGTATAACTCCAACTGTATCTACTCAGTCAATGGAATTGTCTCTCCTTGTTCCAACAACAACATCCTTGTTATCAGATCTGTGGTTGGGATCATCCACAGTCTTGCCAAGTCCGTTGTCAGTATTTAGTCAAAACATAACTCCAACTGTATCTACACAAACAGTGGAGTTGTCTTCCTTTGTTCGAAGTGAAAGTATAGAATTGCCAATGTCAAGTGAATCATTGGAATTGTCTGTATTTAGTCAAAGTATAACTCCAACTGTATCTACTCAGTCAATGGAATTGTCTCTCCTTGTTCCAACAACAACATCCTTGTTATCAGATCTGTGGTTGGGATCATCCACAGTCTTGCCAAGTTCGTCTTGGGAATCTTCCTCATTTGTTCAAAGTACCACTGAAATGGCTTCAAGCCAATCGCTAGAGTTACCTCCCCTTGTGTCCAGTGTGACTCCAGTACTCACTACAGTGACATTACTAGTTACAGAAGCTTCTCAGTCTCCATCATTGTCACCATCTGTCATATTGTCGAGCTCCACAATTGTAGGTACAACACCATCTGCTGTGGTTGATGTGAATGTCACTTCAACACCAACCACCGTTCCTGAGTCGACTACTCCAACACTGAACACAAGTACAGCTCTCACAGAATTCTGGGTTATCACAGGTAGTGTGTCATTTTATATTCTGGTAATATGTTTTTAGTCTTTATATTGATGAAGTTAGAAAGTAAGATAGCCTATAGGTGACCGTGACTGATATTTTATGTTGGCTAGAGCTGCATTATGTTTTTCACATTTAGCTGTTCTTACATATTATAAGTTCTAGACTAGTGAAACTTAGACCATAGTTTTACTTTTGTGTGTTCATTAAAAGTAATAAAAATTAAATGTTAAATTAATTTTTGTTCTTTAAGGAAATAAAACATAATTAGATTAATCATGAATTTTACATCACAAGTTTTTTTAGCAGCAATATATTTTATACACCAAGCAAAGTTATTGTACATGGTGAGACATCAAATTTTGCACAATTCTTATTTATTTTATAAAGACCTTGGTACATATAAAACAAAAATATTATTGTCATCAGGAAGTAACTGAATGTTTCCAAAACTGGGTACATGTGGGCTTCATGGAATATTTGAATATTGGGAATAGGAAGCTAAGACCATGGCTGTAATTTTGTGAATGATGATCATTACAAATAATTTCTATCTTGTTGTTTCATACACAAATTGAACAAATGAAATTATTTACATAAATACTTAACTTAGTATATGTAAATGAAATAATAATATAAGACTTATTTTCCTTTTATAAATCAGGCATCTGATCCTTATTGTTTATTATTTTGATCCAGTTATTAAAGTGAGACAGCATGTTAACACCTCACTGGAAACATTTCGTCAAGAACTGGAATACAAGCTATCACTGGTGTATGAGGAGGCTTTCCGCCGACAGGAACAAATAAACAATGGCACGTACAACCCGCTGCGAAGACGAAAGCGCTATGCTGTGTCGCCATCAGGTGATATTAAATTACAGGTAAGCACAATTACATTTAACTACACTTTTAAGTGCATGAAAGAGTGGCCTGTGAAAAGTAAAAAGTGGTACTTTTTTTTTTAGACATAGCAGACCTGTGCAATAGAATTTCACCTGCTACCTGCCTCACCAAAATGACAGGTCATTATTCAAGAGAAAAATGTGTGCATGAATATCTCATCTCTATTTAGCTCAGGATTCTGTTATATTTTAATTTCATAATGCTCTAAAATACTTCTCAGAGGTTTTTCACACTCTATCTCAAATCCTCCTCCCATCCCACACTGTGCTATTTTTAGCAGGTCATATATTTTTTTTAGCAGGTCATATTTCCTTCGGTCGGCTATTAAAACAAAAAATAACAGGCCATATTTTATTTCCTATTTCGAGTCCTGATTTTGGAAAGTTTTAAATATCTTGTCTCAAAGGTTCCTTGTTGTGGCTTTCTGCTATAAGTATTTATTAATGTGTTTCCACCAAAAGTATTAATTAGTGTTCCCATCAAAAGTATTTATTAATTTGAGAGTTTTAACATAGTCTGACACTAACAATAGACTTCTAATACATAGCAGTGTTTGTTCGGTTTTGTGACGTGTGTGTTAATTGTAGGTTCTGAATGTGACACTGTGTTAATTGTAGGTTCTGAATGTGACACTGTTAATCGTAGGTTCTGAATGTGACACTGTTACTTGTAGGTTCTGAATGTCGCACTGTGTTAATGGTAGGTTCTGAATGTGACACTGTTAGTTGTAGGTTCTGAATGTGACATGTGTGTTAATTGTATGTTCTGAATGTGACGTGTGTTAATTGTAGGTTCTGAATGTGACGTGTGTTAATGGTAGGTTCTGAATATGACACTGTGTTGATTGTAGGTTCTGAATGTGACACTGTGTTAATGGTAGGTTCTGAATGTGACACTGTGTTGATTGTAGGTTCTGAATGCGACACTGTGTTAATGGTAGGTTCTGAATGTGACACTGTGTTGATTGTAGGTTCTGAATGTGACACTGTGTTAATTGTAGGTTCTGAATGTGACACTGTGTTGATTGTAGGTTCTGAATGTGACATGTATGTTAATGTTAGGTTCTGAATGTGACGTGTGTTAATTATAGGTTCTGAATGTGACACTGTGCTAATTGTAGGTTCTGAATGTGAGCCGAGAAGCTGACAGTAACAACGTGCACCTGACGTACCTGATGGAGAAGAGTGGGAGTCTAGTTCCGGCAGCCACTGCTGTGGAGAGAATGAAGCTCATCGACGACCAGGAGGCAGCTCTAGGACTTGGCTATGTGGTTCTCACCAAGGCTGAACGTACGGCACTTTTCATGTCCTGCCTTTCTTTTCACTTTTGCTTTTTTTTTTTTATACACAATATTTATTCAAATAATTGAAGTTGATCAGCAAACAGGTGGTAGGCATATATAAATGTCTCTCTGCCCTTTTACCCATTTGAGTGGGCGGGAACCAGCTCAGTCGGTAGAGCTTGAGGTGCTTGCACTGTAAGATCGAACTACCTCAGTGGACTAGGTTTTTTTTTCCTTATCCCAGACAGTGCTCCACTACTGGTATATCAAAGGAAATGGTATATGCTATCCTGTCTGTGGGATGGCGCATATAAAAGATCTCATGCTACTAATGGAAAAATGTAGCAGGTTTCTTCTCTAAGACATGTAAAAAATTACGAAATGTTTGACATCCATTAGCTGATGATTAATAAATAAATGTGCTCCAGTGGTGTTGTTAAACAAAACAAACTTTAACTGTCTACCCATTTGAGTGGTGGGGATCTAACTCTGTCAGTAAAGCACTCTCCTGAGGTGAATGAATGAATGAATGTTTAACGACACCCCAGCACGAAAAATACATCGGCTATTGGGTGTCAAACTATGGTAATGCAAATAAATAAAGTGATGATCAACATCAATATAAAAATTCAAGACTTAAACAAAAACAGTGTAAAAACAGTGTAAAGAACTGTACAAAAACACAAATATCACAGAATTTTACGGATACTGAATTTTACTCAAAACTTCAATTTTGTGCTGTATTGGCCATTCTCAAAGAGAATGTTACACCCCTGCACCACGGTGAGGTTACAGCACATGCAGGGGCTCCTGAGGTGAATGCATTGTAGGATTCAACCACCTCAGTGGACCCATTCCCTCTGATTGGGCTCCCCCCCCCCCCCCCCATCTTAACCAGTGCTCCACGACTGGTATATCAGAGGCTGTGGTATTTGCTGTCATATGATGTCTGTCGGAAGGTGCATGTAAAAGGCCCTTGTTTGCTAGTGGGAAAAGTATGGGGTTTTCTTAACCAGTGCTCCACAACTGGTATATCAGAGGCTGTGGTATTTGCTGTCATATGATGTCTGTCGGAAGGTGCATGTAAAAGGTCCTTGTTGCTAGTGGGAAAAGTATGGGGTTTTCTCTGAGACCATGTATGAAGAAAAAAATACCAAATGTTAAGTATCCAAATATAGATATTGTTGTCTCTTTAGATACTTTATGGAAACTTTATGGAGACCTGGCCCCATATTTTCACACTATGGTATCGTAAAGCTGTTGGAGACTATGACATTACTGTGACACACGTCATAGTCCCTAACAGTTTTACAATATCATATTTTTAACCTTTAGACTACTGGATTAATTTTTAACAAAAACCACGTTGAGTGAGTACAAGAGTATAATTTTTACTGACATATATTCCCTTAAATGTTTTATAAATACATAAAATAAAGTTCATATATGAATTGATAAATATTATTTTTGTGGGTTTTTGTAATTTTTATGATATTTTAGATCAGTTAATGGTGATTAAAATTTTGCAAAAAATCTAAAAAGTCTTGTTTGCTTATGGGCATTTGTGGCTAGCTGTCCAGTATTTATGTCCATTATTCCCAATAACAGTGGTTTTCTGACCAGAATTAAAAAAAACAAAAAAACTACGATTCATATTGCAATATTTGGTGATTTTCGTTGTTGGTAAAATGATCAAATTTATTATCAAATTAGCTGTCACAATCAGCGACCTGCCACCATTGTCGTCAAGCAAAAATACTTGCTGAAAACCAAAAACGTTTTGAACTCAAAATTCCAAGCTATTTTCCACTGGAAAACAACAAACAAACAAACTAAACTGTTTCCTGTTAAGAAAAAATGTTTCCAGTGAGCGTCATGTGCAACACTGCGGGAAATATGAATTGGGGAATGCACTGTATACAGTGTCCAGTATGTCGACTGGCATGACATCGGGCGAGATATCTCACCTGCAGTTAAGATAGCTTTGAAAATATGGGCCCTGATCTTAAATAACTTTATAGAGACTGTTTCTCTTAAATAACTTTATAGAGACTGTTTCTCTTAAATAACTAAATTGAGACCGATTCTCTTAAATAATGTTACAAAGACTGTTTTTCTTGAAGCGTATGTGAAGCCTGCTGATACAGGCCCAGTGGACCAGAAGCTGTGGATCATCGGGGCCGTCCTGGGAAGTATTGCCTTTCTCCTCCTCATCTGGCTCCTTGTCTGCATCCTGTGTCGGTGTTGCTGTCAGAAAGGTCGGGGCAAGTCTGTCGAACCTCATCTGGTGAAAATAGTCCGCGATGGAGAAGAGGTTAGAATATTTTTTACACCCTTTCATGATGCAGGAACTGAATACATGAACATGTATAGTTTATATATGTAGCTCATGTATATGTGCATTAGTTCTTGGCTTGGTCCAAACATGTGTACTGTGTGTTTAAACCCACCCAGTATTTGTAGTTTGTATTTAATGGCTGAAATTATATTTTTGTAATGTTATGTTTTCTGCTTATCATTCATCCAGATTTATACAGTATGTAACACCATCTCGTGGAGAGGCATTTATATATGCTTACTGACTGTTTACTTATCCAATTCATTTATTTGAATAAATATTTAGATTTTTTTTATTCCATACATGTATATACATCAGTCCAAAAATTCATTTATACCTCTCATGATGCTGGGATTGTATACATGCATAGAGCGAGACCAATTTTATTGTTTCCATGTGGACATCAGTCCAAAAATCCATTTATCCATAAAATATACATCAATGATATAAATGCATGCCGTAGTATTTCAGTGGTATGTACTGTCCTGTTTATGGGAAAGTGCATATAAATAACCCCTTGCTGGGGTTTTTGTAGGTATTACCTGTGTGGTGGCAGCAGGTTTACTGCCTAATTCTCTAGACCAAGTGTCAAAATACCCAGATATCAAGACTCCCATATTGTTATAGTTTAAACTATACCAGTTGAGGTGTTTTAAAAATATCTTAACAAGGCTTGAAATTAATTTTGTGGAATGGGAAGCAATCTTTGCTTCTCAAATTTTAACTTTGAAACAACCCTTAAAAATTGAGTAGCAGCTCTAGAACACAAGTATTGATATAAAGTCTATAGTTTTATAGGGGTCAGATATAGCACAGTGGTAAAGCACTTGCTTGATGCACGGTTAGTCTGGGATCGATCCTGTGCGCTAGGTGGGCCCATTGAGCTATTTCTCGTTTCAGGCACTGCACCATGACTGGTTAATCATAGGTTGTGGTATATGCCATTCTGTCTGTGGGATGGTGCATATAAAAAATCTCAATATCTGTGTGGTCCTTAACCATATGTCCGACGCCATATAACCGTAAATAAAATGTGTTGAGTGCATCATTAAATAAACCATTTCCTTCTGATATAAAGTCTATAGTTCTATAGGGGTCAGACGTGGCACAGTGGTAAAGTGCTTGCTTGATGCACGGTTAGTCTGGGATCGATTCCGTGTGCTGGGTGGGCCCATTGAGCTATTTCTCGTTCCAGCCAGTGCTCTACAACTGGTGTAACAAAGGCTGTGGCATGTACTGTCCTGCCTGTGGGATATCATAGGTTGTGGTATGTGCTATCCTGTCTACGGGATGGTGCATATAAAATATCCCTTGCTACTAATGGGAAAATGTAGCAGGTTTTCACTCTAAGACTGTATGTTAAAATTAGCAAATGTTTGGCGTCCAACAGCCGATGATTAACAAATCAATGTGCTTTGGTGGTGCTTGTAAACAAAACAAACTTCTTCTTCTATAGTTTTATAAAACAGTATAATATAAAATGGAAAGCAAAAGTTGCTCTTGAACCTGATTTTTTAAAGCATTTTGTGTATTTAAAGTGGCAATTGGCTCCTGCTCCCTGTCAGTTTCAAGCCTTGCATAAAATACATGTAAATTTGATCAGTAACGGTCAATTCAGTCTTTGTAGTTAATTTCACAATACCTAATGTGCAAAAATTCAACAGTGACTCAGTCTTTACATCAATTTGTACTTTCTAAATATGATGTTTCATCACACAATTATGGAAATGTTCATTGCAGTAGATTTTCATATAAAAGTGTTGGTCCCGGTAGATTTTCATAGGAAAGTGTTGATCCCAGTAGATTTTTACAGGAAACTGTTGGTCCCAGTAGATTTTCATATGAAAGTGTTGGTCCCAGTAGATTTTCAAAGGAAAGTGTTGGTTGCAGTAGATTTTCATAGGAAAGTGTTGGTCACAGTAGATTTTCATAGGAAAGTGTTGGGTCCCAGTAGATTTTCATATGAAAATGTTGGTCCCAGTAGATTTTCATAGGAAAGTGTTGGTCCTGGTAGATTTTCATAGGAAAGTGTTGGTCCTAGTAGATTTTCATAGGAAAGTGTTGGTCACGGTAGATTTTCATATGAAAGTGTTGGTCCCAGTAGATTTTCATATGAAAGTGTTGGTTGCAGTAGATTTTCATATGAAAATGTTGGTTGCAGTAGATTTTCATATGAAAGTGTTGGGCCCCAGTAGATTTTCATAGGAATGTGTTGGTCCCAGTAGATTTTCATAGGAACGTGTTGGGTCCCAGTAGATTTTCATAGGAAAGTGTTGGTCCCAGTAGATTTTCATAGGAAAGTGTTGGTCCCAGTAGATTTTCATAGGAAAGTGTTGGTTGCAGTAGATTTTCATATGAAAGTGTTGGGCCCCAGTAGATTTTCATAGGAAAGTGTTGGTCCCAGTAGATTTTCATAGGAAAGTGTTGGGTCCCAGTAGATTTTCATATGAAAGTGTTGGTCCCAGTAGATTTTCATATGAAAGTGTTGGTTGCAGTAGATTTTCATAGGAAAGTGTTGGGCCCCAGTAGATTTTCATAGGAAAGTGTTGGTCCCAGTAGATTTTCATAGGAAAGTGTTGGGTCCCAGTAGATTTTCATAGGAAAGTGTTGGTCCCAGTAGATTTTCATAGGAAAGTGTTGGGTCACAGTAGATTTTCATAGGAAAGTGTTGGGTCACAGTAGATTTTCATATGAAAATGTTGGTCACAGTAGATTTTCATATGAAAGTGTTGGGTCACAGTAGATTTTCATATAAAAGTGTTGGCCACAGTAGATTTTCATAGGAAAGTGTTAGTCACAGTAGATTTTCATATGAAAGTGCTGGTCACAGTAGATGTTCATATGAAAGTGTTGGTCACAGTAGATTTTCATATAAAAGTCTTGGTTGCAGTAGATTTTCATATGAAAGTGTTTATTACAGTAGATTTTTTTTATAGATATTGATTAGTATGACAAGGCACATCCATTGTTATTATCGTCTGTGACCTGTTTTGGTGAGGGACCAGTTTCAGTGATTGTGTTGTCTGTGCGCAACAGTACATACATTTGAAGATTTTTGACATCAATGCTCATTGACTTTTGCATGGGGAAAGTAACAAATGTCAGTCACATTAACAGAAATATTCGTAAAAATAAAGTTAAAACAAGAAAGATTAAACTTGACCCACTCATAAAAATGACACATTTCTTAATACTATTTTTGTATGATTATCAAAGACTGTTGTTTGAAAGAAAACCTAATTTTAAAAACAGTTTTTGTCTGTTTTCAACTATACTGCTATCTATTTATTGAAGTCACATGATTGTCACGACGTCTGCTGGCAAAACTCTCTTTACAGATACTTGCCAAAAATATATGGTCCTTATATGTTTTAACATAAATATCTTTCTAGATATCTGTTTATATACTCGCGGACAAAAGTTCCTGTGCATCAAATAATTGCATACAGAATATAATTTACTTAAAATCTGGTCATAAAAATTTCAGTAAACAAACGTGTAACCACTCCCTTCGATATTCCAGCGGTGTCCTGTCAGTTGCATGAGCTATTCATACTTTGTGATCACAAGTTGCATTACTAGCATTCTTGGTCATGTGCTCCTGTTTGACGTCATTTTTCTTATCACTGGACTCAAAAACTATTGTATGGATTCTCATCACTCAGAAAAATACTTTTGTTGGTATCTGATCATCGTCAGTGTGGTGCCACGCCTCCAAGAAAATGAACATCCTTGAACGATGGGTATGATTGATGTTAGAATGGCACAAATGTTGTTTTTAGTAATTTTGGTGTTCATTAGTGTTCATCAGAACACTATGCAGTGTCTGCAGAAATGTTCTTGACAGCTTAGGGATACTAGGGATCTTCCATGTTTAGGGAGTCAATACCTAACATCATGTTAAAAAATTGTGACTATCAAGCAGGTACATATATGGAATCATTTGGAAATAACAAGTTTAACATCCTAATACATCCCTGAATTAAGGCCAATCAGTGGAAGAACTGTAAGCAACCGATTAGGTGATCACAAAGTACGACCACGACTTTACATCAATATGTTGTTCTGTTACATCGTCGTAAACAGCGCAGCAAGCATTGTGTAAACCGCACGTAAGGTTCAAAATGCAGGAGGTGAATCACTGTACTTTTAACAGATAAATAGAGCATCTGTGTAAAACACAATATTTTTAAATTTTAAAAATGTAAGTCTCACTGAAATTTTAATGATGCACAGGAACTTTTTTCTGTGAGTATATATTTATTAAAACTCAGAATGCAGCTTATAATTTTTTAACCAAACAATTTTACCATTATAACCATTCATTTGTTCAAGTTATAACATGATTGCAAGACATCAGAATTGTTATATTAATTTTCCTAAAATGTTGTCTGTTAACATTGGTTCTCGAGGACATCATTTTGTAATTTGCCTTAAAATATTTAAAATAATTTTTATAAATTATTGTAAGTACATGTACATGTTTTGTTGAACAATTTACAATTTTTGATAAAACTCTGAAAAGTTTTGTGTTAGAAAGTTTTTGCTGTAAGCTATACGGCTAAACATTTCATTGACCGAAACAGGTTATGTAGTTAACAATATTTACTGCTGATGCATGCTACAGTTTTTGACACACGTGCAGTAAACTTAGTTACTTATAGCGGCCAGTTGGTAGCTATTTGGATAACAACTGTCTGTTTATAAATATTGATATACTTTAGAACTGAATGCTTATGCTCACCGAAACTGGTTCACCCATGATAATACAAATAATTGAAATTGCATAAGAATGACCCAACCTGTCTCTAAACAGAATTTGGTGTACATTACAAACTAGCATTCAGCTTTGTATAAAGGGGTAATGTAGCTTTGTGTTGAAGCACCCATCTGATGTGTTGTAAGTCGGTCATATTGATTACCCTTGGTGTACCTATTGACTTTTCTCTATTCCAACTGTTCCTCTCCCCTCCACTTGTATATCAAGGGTTGTTGTGTGAGCTCTCTATAGAAGAGTGAATTAAAAAGATCCATCTCTGCTATTAAGGAGAAATAGCAGTATTTCCTCAATTGTTGCAAATAACTATATACAGTCAGACCTTGTTACTACGACATTTACACCATCCGACCACAAATTGTCTGGAACAAATGTACATCAGTGTTATTCTGTTCATTACTCCAGAATTCACACCTTCTGACACCGACAGAGCAAATTAGGAACAAACGTGCATCTGACATCTGAAATCACCTCTTTAAAATGACATTACACAATCACAGATTATCCAATACAGTAGCACATTGGCAGTACACACACAGCCACTTAGAATCTTTGATCTCGTAGTGAGTTGACTGTGTCACATGCTGTCCGAGCTACCGATGTCTGCGAAATCTGTAGACATGTATTGCTTTTACAAATAAACCAATTAAAGGATTAACTTCGAACAATAAAATAAAATCTTCTCTTTCCATGATATTTTGTAAATGAAACAGGTACCAATCGTAGGTGTCTTGATTAGACTGACGATGAATGCACCTTGTTTAATATATTTAATAACGTTTTTAAAAAACATATTTAATATATGTACGTGCATTTGTTGTTCTTGATGCACAATGCATTAAATATTTAAATGCTATTCAGCCATCAGTTAATATTAATTAGTATTACGTTATTTTGGCAATTTCGATAACTCATGACAATTTGATACACCAGCAATTTCGATATCACGACAAAGTGAACCAGGGACGAACATGGTCGTTGTGACGAGGTCTGACTATTAGGTTCATGGTAGCTTTACTTTTAACATGTGCTGAGGTGTGTTTAAACAAACATTAGGGGCGGGACCTAGCTCGGTAGAGCATTCACCTGATCTGCTTACATTGTAGAATCGAACCACCTCAGTGGACCTATTTTCTGATTGGGTTTTCCTCATCCCAACCAGTGCACCACATCTGGTATATCAAAGGCTATGGTATGTGCTGTCCTGTAAGTGAGAGAGTGCATATAAAAGATACCTTCCTACTAATGGAGGAATGTAGCAGGCTTCCTTTCTAAGACTGTATGTCAAAATTACCAAATGTTTGATATCCAATGTGCTCTAATAGTTTCGTTAAATACAAAACAAATTTTAAAACACACTTTCTCCATGGGCATGCCTACCTGTTACTTGTAAAGGGAAGCCCCTTGATGGTCCACACTTATTTCAAGGATGCTGCAGTGGCTGGATCCTGATGATGATGATGATGATGGAAGAAAAAATCCTCAACAGCAGAAATGACATCATGATGGATTGTTTAATGCCTGCCAGCTAACTGGTTTTCAGATTAGGAAATACATGTAGATAGAAATCAGACAGTGCTAGATCAGGGGAATATGATGGGTGATCTATAAGCTGGAAGCCACACTCGTGCATTACAGCCATGGTGACCATCGAGTGGTGAGCAGATGAAAAGCACACATTTCGTGAAACCTTCTCATACTGTCAGTAAGAGAGAGCACATCTGATGTACCAGTCATGGGGCACTGATTAAAACAGTCAAAAACTGAGTCTATAGAGGGTGGGTGATCTGCAACCCACCATACTCCAGGCAAGCGTTCAACCACAGAGCTATACCCCACACTGTTTTGCTTAGGTGACAAACCCTATACCCATTGCATCTCAGGTGAGCTCTTCAACACTGCATGGAAGCCCATTCACATGCATGTACATGTTTGTGACAGAAATACATGTACATGGTAACAACAGTCATTAACTCAGCTCTATACGCTACCCAGCAATCCAGAGCATATTAAACCCATGAATCTGTGTGCATAGACAACAGTCATCAACTTGCCACTGTACACTACCCAGCAATCCAGAGCATATTAAACCCATGGATCTGTGTGCATAAAATCAATTATCAGAATAAAATGCCAAACAAAAGCCCCCAGATAAAAACCTGTTGACATATTATGAACAACAGTAGCTACAGAAACACAAACAACTAGGTGTGAGCTAATGCATATTTGAACTGCATAATAAATATTTTAACTGGACAGTGTGGGTTTTTTATTTTCTTGTCACGATACTTTCTATATCGCTACCTCCCAATTGATTAAATACTTATCTCGGCTCCTGTACACAGTTCCTGTGTGTTGTTAACACTTCATACAAGCCATTATGACATGTTGGGACATGATTTAATTGGAGCGGAATAATAAGCTGTGTTCATTACCGTGAACCACAACTGGTTGTAGTAAACAGTGGATTACTAACGTGCTGTCGTATATAACATACAATGGTTTTGTGTTCAACTTGTCAAGTTAAGGTAAATCATGATATATATTTTTTCATGTATTGTAAACACTTTTTATACTAGTAGTTAAGAAATGGGTAACATTTTAAGTGTATTTATTAGCATGCACCAAACTTATATTTAGTGAACAGATTATTCCATGTTGTAATATAACGTATAGTGAGTTTTGCATAGTTGTTGATTGAAAACAAACAGAGGTTTTTGTTATATTGAGAACATGTTAAATACATGTATGGAAATTAATACGCTGCATTTACTTGGTCCCCTATACAGACAGGACATAGCCCAGTGGTAATGCACTCACCTGATATAGTCTAGGATCAGTCCTTATCAGTGGACCCATTTGGCTGTTTCTTGTTTCAGCCAGTGCACCACAACTGGTGTTTTAAAGGCTGTGGTATGTACTATCCTCTCTGTGGAATGATGCATATAAAATATCCCTTGCTACTAATGAGAAAGCAGCAGGTTTCTTCTCTAAATCTATATGTGTCTGAATTATATCTGAAATGTAGTCGATGATTAATAAATCAGTGTGCTTTATTGGTATCGTTAAACAAAATAAACTAACTTTTTGTTACCCTTTACATGTGCCACATTGGCACAATAATATTGTATTTGGTAAAGAGTTGATTACTTGCATTTTGTATATTTATTGTCATAACACTGATTTGGGGTGTGTGTGTATGTGAGGTGGGGAATGTACCTGTAACACAACAGACCGCACTGCATGCTTTAGGCAGCATGAATAAATACATGTACTGCAATCAGCAGTCTGTTGTTGGTAATTAATTTTAACTTTAGACATTAAGTTGACATGTCATTTTTACCCTGCTAGAAGTCAGGGCCAAAAAGTGTGGATTGCTCTTTCTTTATAGATTAATGATATTTTAACAGTACTGAAACATGGCAAAACATGTCACAACAACCATATGGTGTGATAGCATGTAATTAATCACCATAAAAAATGTTATTGATTTGTTATTTCTGGATGTTGGTAGAAATGGCTGGTGTTTACAGTACTTATTAATTATCTATGGTTCTTTCAATACATACTAGTACATGTAATTGTATATGTTTATTCAGGAATATTGGTATTTTTAGTTCAAGGTATGAGAGGGGCCATTCAAACATTACATAATGCCCGAAGGGGTGGGTGGTTGTACATGTAGGTCCAAGTGTTATGTAGCATTATGTAATGCACTTTTTTTAAATAACTAAAATCTTTTCTTTTTTCCCCTTTTTTCATAAACGATCTGTCACGGTGACAATGTTTAACATAGGTAGTTATAGCTAAACACAATAAGAATTATGAATCAATTTGAAATGTGTATCTGTGTTTTCCCAATTTGTAAACTGTACATTAAAATTGTATTACACTCATTGCATGACTTCTTTGTGAATAGTAAGGGGTGTCTCCAAGCTTTATGTAATATTTTGGAGTGTGTGTGATCTAGCGTTACTGAGCATTACAGCGGGGAGGGAGGGTTATCTAATCTCGACTAAAATAACATTACATAATATTTGAACAGCACCTGAGATACACATACACAAGACAATTAGGGAGTTCACACGAAAGGAAGGGTTAGTGTGTATTGTAGAGGGGTAGATCCAGGCATTTTCTTGGGAAGTGATGCAATGCAAAAAGTGCACTTGCTTGGCTGTCAGCTTTCTTTAAACTGGCCATATTTGTTGTAACTTGCAATTACAGGGCTTGGGAGAGCTGTATCCCTCCCCCTCCCTCCCAAACTGCCCTTCAGAATCGACTGCTCTGCAGTTGGTGAATCATGTAAAATTATAATATTATGGCATTCACAAACGTGTCAGTCACGTGTATATTTGCCAAAACATGTACGGGTACATAATTAATATCTTTGTATGTTTCAATAGTGATATATTCCAATTAACCCTTGTGTAATGTGACGGTGTGCAGCACGCCACTAATTAAATAATGTTATGGACTTGATGGTGTGCTGCACGCCACTATCACTATAACTACTATAGCTGCCCCAGTCTGTTGCGTGAACACCCCCGATAGTATAATGTGCATACACCATGATGTAATTAGTAAGTACTGTGTCTAAAATATAAACTGTATCCTAACTCTGATGCCATTTACCTTTAGTTGGTCACGTTTTAGTTCACTTATGATATTAAACTTACATGTCAATGCATGACTAGTACAGGAAAGGAAAGGAAATGTTTTATTTAACAATGCACTCAACACATTTTATTTATGGTTATATGGTGTCGGAGTCTAGTACAGATGCTAGAAGAAGACACCCAACACCCCAATTCAAAAGCAGGGCACTCTTTCAAATAGGAGCCTTGGATTTCTTCTTGTAGCTTTTGTACTAGTCAACATTATCTAAGTTATAAAATTAAGGCCCATTGAACCACATGTTCAAAATGAAGTTTAATTTTTAAAAACGTTTTAAACTGAAATTTTGTTAATTCATGTATGTGTTACATTTTGTTGTGTAAAATACAAAAATGCAGTCCCATCTACTAATGTTTTGTGTCCAATTTACTCTTAGTGTTGAGGATCAGTGTACAGTTGTACATTTGGCAAGGAGTTTGAGGAAGTTTGTGGATTTGTGAAAAATAATGCATGAGCCCTGGAGGGACAAGTTAATTAGTTTTCATAAATTCACACTTCTGAGTGCATTCTCCAACATAATCAGTGGTACAGCGCTCGCCTGAAGGGATCGATTCCCATCGGTGGGTCCATTGGGCTATTTCTCATTCAAGCCAGTGCTCCACAATTGGTGTAACAAAGGCTGTGGTATGTACTATCCTGTTTGTGGGATGGGCATATAAAAGATCCCTTGCTGCTAATCGAAAAGAGTAGCCCATGAAGTGGTGACAGCAGGTTTCCTCTCTCACTATCTGTGTGGTCCAATGCCATATATCCATAAATAAAATGTGTTGAGTGTGTCGTTAAATAAAACATTTCCTTTCTTCCTTCCAACTTAATCTGTTATTCATTAAAAGAATTATGTGACTGCTAAATTAACTTCTATTTTATATGTTAGTATGAAAATATAAGTTAAAATGGCAAAGAATGTTTACAAAACTGATAACCCAAATGATAGGATCCTTTTGGACCTAACCTGAATGATTTGATCAGGAAATCCTCAGCAGTGGATGGCTGGCATTCAGCATGGTGCATGTGTTAAACATGTGCATGTAATCTCTGATTTCTGATTTAGTTTCCATCTATCTTTGTTGTATTCCATCAGAATACATTGCTATCACTAGTATCAGGTTTATAAGGCTTAAATTACATGTTTATTACATTTTGCAGATGTTTGGCCTCGTGGGCTAATGCTTTGTATTTGTTTGCAATGTACAAGTTTTGTCAGTAGTGGGTTCAAATCCCGGACCTGAATACATAAAATATTCAAATTGCATTGTTTCACAAGTGTTGATTTTTGACAATATTGTGACATCACACATATGGATTAATCAACATATATGACATGTACTTAGGGAGGGGGTGGGAAATCTCACATTTTGGGGATACAATTTATCATTGTTTTACCTTTGGGATGCCATTCATTCATTTGTTTATTAATTCATTCTGGTTGAGGTCTCCATTCATTCATTCATTCATTCATTCATTCATTCATTCATTCATTCATTCATTCATTCATTCATTTTTATTTGTGTGCCTGCTATGAACTTTGTAACTGCATCTTTACCACTTCTTGCCATGCTATGCAGTCTATAATTCTCTTGTATATTTATAAATCACAAGAATCCAGTATCCTGAGTTTCTTGTTCGTGTTGAAGTCTGTTTAAACATTAAACATCGATTAATTGACTTGTTCTTCTAGCTAACAGTTGATCCTACTTGTTTGATTACTGTGAAGCAACAGAAATAAATTATGTATGTTGTACACTTGCACAGGAACATTATGGGGAGCCGACGTCACATCCAGAGTGTGCCGAAGAGTCGAACAAAGAGTCGGGATTTATGAGAACAAGTCCCAAGAAAATGGCATACGAGGTCAACCCTGAACATGGCCAACAGTCCATGGCTGACCACGATGAGGATAAGAAAACACCTGATGTTGTCATGGAGACACCGAACAATAAACGGTACTTGCATAATTTAGTTTGAAGAATATTTGAATTTACTTTAAAATTACAAATATTAGTTTTTAAAGACTAAGTCATATTTATCACTATTAGAGCCGTTTATGATCACTGATTATGATTACTTAGATTTTATTGTTTAGGTTATCCATTTTCATACATCTGGAGTGGTCTAGGTCATCCTGGTGTTTTTAATATCACAAAATGCATATTTCATATTTTTTTAAATGCACATGCGTCCGAGGAGTAACAGAAACGAATTCTAGTCTATTTGTAAAGGTGTTTTTCCATTTCATCATCAAAGACTCTTGTTTCATTCTGTTGTAACTATCCATATGTGCTACAGGTTTGTAGATTTAACTAAACTTAGTGTCCATTTTTATGGGTTGAAACTAGGGTCTGTACCTTTAAGTAATTAATAGCTTACTGGATTGGTAGATATTAAAATTATTCTTCAAATTCTTACAAATTAGAGATCAAAGAGACAAAAGTTTGAAAATTTATTTAATGTGACCATGAAATATTCAAAAACATATGAAGAGAGAGTGAGAAATATAGTCACAAAAGTTAAAGTTTGTTTTGTTTAACAACACTACTAGAGCATATTGATTTATTAATCATCAGCTATTGGATGAAGCATTTGGTAATTTTTACATATAGTCTTAGAGAGGAAACCCGCTACATTTTTCCATTAATATGAAGGGATCTTTTATATGTACCATCTTACAGACAGGATAGCACATACCACTGTCTTTGGTGTGGAAGTGTACACTGGTTGGAAAAAAAAATAGCCCAATGGATCCACCGATGGGGATTGATCCTAGACTGATTGTTTATCAGGCGAGCACTTTACCACTGGGACACAAAAGAGACAAACGGACACTGATGTGTTTTCATGTAGATAGTTTTAACAATATTTTATTATTTTATGTGGCATTTTCCATGGACTTTTATCTAGGATAAAAATACAGTTTAGATTAAAATATGGTGCAATGAATGCAGTGGCTTTTTTTTCAGGAATACTGGTCCTCCGAATGAGTCTGGATCAGAGACAGGCCAGCTGATGTATGTGTCTGAGGATGCCCAGAATTCAGACGGCATAACTCCTGTGAAAAAACTCAGAAGAAAGAAACCAAGAAGAGCTAATGGTAAAATTATTTGTCAAGTCTACAGTATTAGTCCTCTACTGGTAGGGGACCATAGGTTTCATCCTTCTGTCTCTGTCTGTCTGTTTGACTTTCTGTCTTGTCTGTCTGTCTGTTGATCTGTTCCACATATAATTTGCAAACTGTTTTCTTCGCCAGTGTCTCAAAATATTGAGCTAATGTTTTGTGTATCTATAACCTTATTATGTACAATCACAGATCAAGTTTATTTACCCATTTTTATATGCCCATCTATGATGGGTCGTATTATGGTATGGCGTTGTCCACCTGTCCGTACATCTGTTAATGTTTTCTTGTCCGGACCATATCTTGCATACAGGACCATCAAACCTCACATGTAGGAACAATGTGGGAAGGTGGTGTGTTGTTTACTATCACTAGGTTAATGTGACCTACTTTTCACGGTCTACTGCACATAACAGTAAATCCTTGTCCAGACCATATCTTGCACACAGATGCATACAGGACCATCAAACCTCACATGTAGGAACAACTTGGGATGATGGTGTATCACATACAATAACTAGGTCACTGATACAAATAAATCAAATAATGTGTCTATATTCACATAATTAGAATTGAATCATACCCGTAACATATTCATTAATATCTATGGTTTTCCAACAAACTCCTGACAGGCGTATCATGTACCTCACCGGTACTCTTGTTGACAAGAGTTATGGCCCTTGAACTTGTGAGATACAAAATTGAGATGGTAATACCATTTGTGTATGGATTACGATAAAAAAATTATTGGTAGTCCATATGATGTGAAACATTTTGCACTTCCAATGTTTTTGTTTGTAATGCTTACAAATAGCAGTTTTTAATCATACTGTTATTTTAAACATACAATAGAATCTCGTTGAGTCAAACTCAGAAGGGTTGAATACACCGCAACGCTCGAACCAACTACAAAGTCCAGAGTTACACATACACGATGTTGACTGAATGGTTATGTCGACCTACCTGATGGGTCGAACACTTTCTCCAGTACTGATGGGGTTTGAGCCAATGGGATTCAACTGTGTTTAGAGAGTGTTTGATGTAGCACTGACAGGGTTCGAGCCAATGGGATTCAGCTGTATTTAGAGAGTGTTTGACTGAGCACTGATGGGGTTCGAGCCATTGGGATTCAACTGTATTTAGAGAGTGTTTGACTGAGCACTGACAGGGTTCGAGCCAATGGGATTCAACTGTATTTAGAGTGTGTTTGACTGAGCACTGACGGGGTTCAAGCCAATGGGATTCAACTGTATTTAGAGAGTGTTTGACTGAGCACTGACAGGGTTCGAGTCATTGGGATTCAACTGTGTTTAGTGTGTTTGATGTGATGTAAAAGGTTCTGATTTATGTTCCAGGTGTCCAGTTACCTGTCCAAGAGCAACAACTGATTTCACATGAGGAGATGGCCTTGACCTCTAAACCTCATCCTGCTCCTAGACATAACCCACCTCTGTCTCAAGCAGATCTCTCTACAACTTACGAGGTACTTGTGTATATATGCGTAAGCAGGCCCTGTATGAACTCGGAGGGGGGGTTGCCTTCTCCAACTTGAGGACAAAAATGTATTGGGTTATTCTGTCCTGATCTATATAAATAAAAATAGAAATATGGCTCATGCAACCCCCCTCCCACTAGAAACAGTGCCCCTCCACCCACCAGCCACTCCAAAAATTGTTCCTACGGGCCTTGTAAGCAATTGTGTGACGGAACATGCTCTTATCTTTTTCGCCTGTGGCGATGTTAATTGTTTTAGAGGGCCGTGTGCAGCTTGGTTACATAATACCCCTGCGCGGCGGTGGTAGAGCTGCTCCCTAATACACACCCAGACCAGGTGTGGAGGCCATGTGGCCAGTAGTTACGTAATAACTCCGGTAGTGTGGTTTATGACCGGGGTATTGCTGGCGAACTGGCGACAGTAAGTCTGGCTATCTAAGAAAATATACCGACTCTGGGAGTTGTGGAAATATCACATGATAGGTGAGGTACCGCATTGTGCCCCCAGGCGATATTCGCTGTCTCTGAGATTTTTGAATAGATAGGATTTAAGATATATCGGGGAGAAACATTGGAAGGCTCCCGGGGAACGTAGTCTGACTGGACTGGTAAATATATTTTTCTGCTCTGTTGTATAACCTTGATGTGATTGATGTGACTTTAATTATTTTAATACTGTATTATACCAATATTCTTTAGACAGTGTCTCCGGTAATCTGACGAAGTAAATTGTAGGCTTCACTGTTCTAATATTTTTATACGAGTATTTGGTAAGATAAAGCTTAGCCGGTCATCCTAGAGGACCTAGGTAAACTGTAGGTTATTGTCTTTATTGTGATATGTACCAGTATTAATTCTGTATTACAAGGTTACTGAATGAGTAGTTAAGGGTTAATTAGAAATTAACCAGTTAGGAATAGAGTTGTAATTCCTTTATTAATTAAGTTCCCTTGGCAGCGTTTCTCAATTATCACACGTGTGCGTGTTGTATCACGGTGAAGTGATTAGAATATTGTGTAAACTAGACACCTAGTGATTAACTAATTAAGTGATTAGCTCTGGGTTGTTATTATATTGTTGTTGCAAATTAACTACTGCGGCAAGTACATTTGTCAGCGTAGTGTTAATACAGATTCCAAAGTGTATTGTGTTTTGTTGTGTTTTCTAGTGAACTAAACGTGCTATATATATATATATTTATATAAGATCTTATCTCTGATTATACCTAAAGCCGAGCCACTCGGGTAGTAGCCTGCCCGATATAGAGCGATCTAATAGATATACAGTTAGGAGAGATATTTGGATAATCATGTTTTATTCAGTTACGGGTATTATAGGATCCCCGTGACAAATTGGACTTGTGGTTGGTAGATACTGAGTTTGCATTGTCCTCTGTCCTGCATAAAAATTGGGTTAAAATGAAAGTGTAATGAAATAAATTATTTTTAACTTTTGCCACTGTGTTAAGTGCTGGTACATGCTAGGTTTCTATCCAGGTATTGGCTTTATCATAAATTAATATGAAATTTAGTGGGTAGGTGTAAGACCATCTTCCTGATCTTTCTGATACTAAAAGCAATTCAGGGGCACATGCAAAACATTTGTATGAGGGGGTTACCATACAGATTCTTCACAACAATGCATGAGAATCATTTTTTTCGTGGTCAGTGTACTGTATGTTAGGTGAAAGTAAATGCTTGTTTTTTGTTGTCAATTTTAAAATAGATTTGTGGTTTTTGGAATTTAATTGGATTTGCATAGTTTACATGTACAGGAATAATAATGAAGCTGGATTCCCCGATTCTTGTTACAAAAACGAGCCGTGTGTTCCTCAGTTGAACAAGATCAATAATGTAACATGTTTTAGTGACAGTGTAGTAGGCTACTTGAGCTGTCATGTCTGAATACAATGATGTGTTTAATATTTTATCAGGTACTGGTAATGAAGTATCGGGGAGCAAATTTAAATATAAATCATAATGTAGCTATCAATTGTTGTTCCATTGGCGTGTTTTGTATTCACTGGGCAGTTACCAGTCTGGAAATGTAATGAAGGTACAGGTGACGTTTACAAACTGTTGGCTAATACCTCAGCGAATTGTCACTGATGGTTTGTAATATGTTTCACAGTTGCTGAGGCACCATGTCAGTTACATTTTTAATATAGAAGCATTTGTGATAGAATTTCTGATATTGCTTTACACTCAACAGTGCAATGTGTCAATCAAATGTTAAGGCAGACTACAATTTCATGATCAAAATTTCAGGAAAATGGATTTATAACACACATGTAGCTTAGATTTTGTTCTTAATGTATTGCTTTCTTTCCGCTATTTTTGTGTACAAATGCTTTATTAAAATTATGTTTCAAAATGGCAGTGACAGTTTCTGATTTCATTAAAACTGTAGCTGTAAATAGTCTTCTGCATTAACTGAAGGGGTGGGACGTAGCCCAGTAGTAAAGCATTCGCTTTATGCGCAGTCTGTCTAGGATTGATCCCCATTGAGAGTTGTTCCTGCCAGTGCTCCACATCTGGGGTAATGAAGGCTGTGGTATGTACTATCCAGTCTATGGGTTAATGCATATACAAGATCCCTTACTGGTACTTCTTTAAACCAGACATGCATGGGACCAAGAATTTTGTCCAGTATTAGAGGTGTCCGGTTTTCAGGGGTTTGTATTGATACAAAACCTTTTGTTGTACTCTGTCGTGTCCTATTCACATTCAGCTTTATATATGTATTGAAGATAAATCCAACTTTTAATAATCAAACTTTTGAGTTAATTAAGATATTTTAACGTTTGCTTATATATTTTTAAAACTTGAAAAAAATAAGTTAAGTTGCACATTCCAGATGGGAAATTTTTCAATATGTCAATGAAACGCTACTGACATCTTTTCAACTAAATAACGATTTTGAAACAAATTCAAATTCAAACAGTAAAAAGACTGGATTAAATTCATTGTTGTTTTGTCGATCCTTAAAGCAAACTATAAATATGTTTGTGATGGATATCAAAACTGTCACTTGATCTTTAATTGCTTAATTGTTATTTGCCAACTGTACCCAGTCATATGTAATGGTGAGTACACATTTAATGGCTAACCCGATAATGTGTATATTACACTAGCTATGTTCGCAGTCAGGTAATCTGGCCGAAGATAGCTAAGTGACAATAAACGAAACATTTAGTGACTCCATAGTGATTGACAATGGTCTGGTTGTCCGGTTTTCAGAGGTACAAATTGCACTAACTAAAGAATTTTGGACTGAATTATTTATCCTGTGTTCAGTTTTGAGAGGATTTTGGTTTAGAGAGGAAAACTTTGGTGTTAAAAGATGCATAAATTATGGGACTTTGGAAATTTCCAGTTTTGAGAGAATTTCGGTCTTGAGGGGTTTCACTGTAGCCCATAGCATAGCGGTAGCAGGTTTTCTCGCTTATTGCCATTTGACCTGAGCAGGATAAAAGCAATATCTTAAGACAGTAACCAGTTATTTTAATATCCTGCATGTATACATGTATATTGGGATGCTCTTTCTTGTTATGCATCTCATTAAATTCTAAATTATTATTTACTTAGGACATTAAAGGAATGCTAAAGCAAGGCTTTTGGACTGGTATGCATATTCAACAATATATGATGCACATTATTGCTTAATCTTATAATCTTATAGTTAATTAATAAAATGGTTAAATGTGACGGCTATTATATATTACGGGCACAGCCATTTTGTACTATCCCAGTGAAAACACCCTCTGGTGAGCCGGTGGTTATGTAATACTTAATGTGTCATGTGAAGAATTAGTCTTAGAACTGAAGAAACAAAAGGTACCTGATTTTTGCAGATGCATCGCAATGTTCTGTAATAATATCCATCCCAGTAAGCCAGCAATAAGTATATATTGTTTTTAAATACAAAATAAACCACCACTGTCAAAGTGTCAAAATAACTGTATTATGTTCCGTCCATACATTAACCCACGTACTGACATGATAATCAGAGTGTTCTTTCCGTGGCCTGCACACATAATTCCTGGTTGGCAGGTGTATATTGCATGGTATCCAGTCATGGTAAGTGATTACCACTGTCTAGACACACATACAAAAATACTTGCCAGGTTTTTTTAAGATCACAGAGTATTGTGTGATAACCTGCTGCCCCTACAATGTTAATGGACATTATCAGCCATCCTGCTTTATTACTGTAAATAATTCTGTAAACCCCTTGATTAAGTAGACTTTCCCATCTAAAATAACAAAGCTGCCCAATTATGTATGGTAGTCCCAAAGAAAAGAAAATTATCACTTTGGTATCTTGAGTGGTCATTTTTGCTCCAACGTACTCTACCAATATAAGCCTAATAATATGCATTTTTTCTTTGGAATTTTTAAGAGAGAAAAATACTATATAACTCCATTTCATTCTATTGATGCAAATTAAAATATATTTAGTTAAATAGTTTATTATACTATGAAGTCATTTATGTTGTTTTACAAGTCTGGTTGATTAAAGCGAAGTGCCTTGTCGTAAATTACTGCTTTTGTTTACACTGTGCATACAGGAGTTTGTCAGAGCTGATGTCACTTTTCCCCAAGCTATAGTACCAGATGCCATGAAAACGAAACAAAATGGCTGCCCCCAGTTAGCAGGAATAATCAGATTTTTTTTATCAACTCTAAAATTACGCATTTTTCAAGTGTCAGTATGTGTTGGTGGCCCGGGTATGCACCTTTCCAACACATAAGGCTCTTGTTGGAGTTTAGTCTTCCTTTAAAAACAATCTATAAAATATATTGTCCTAAACCACATGTCCATTGGTATATAACCATAATTAAAATGTATTGAGTGCATTGTTAAATAAAACATATCATCTTCTGCATTAAGTTAAGATGGTACATTTTGGCAAGGTGTCTCTAAAAGGTTTCTAAAATGTCTTTGTCTGTTACCAGGAGGAGGAGGAGCTACTCGAGAAGGCTGAGATGGAGAGAATCCAAAATAAGCAGCGACTGCGAGAACAGAAGAAGAGAGATCGCCACAGTGAGTTCTGTTTAGCAGGAATAATCAAATTTTTTTATTAACACTAAAATTACGCATTTTTCATTTCTTAAAGTGTCAGTATGTGTTAGTACCCAAGTATGCATCTTTCCAACACATAAGGCTCATGTTTGAGTTTACTCTCCCTTTAAGGACTGTCTGTTATTCCTTTTATGTCTGCTAGTAGATCAATGATAGGTTGTTTTTTTAATGTTCTAGAATCCAGCCCCACTAAAGAGAAGTTCACTGCGAGTCAAGATTCCCAGAGAGAGATCGATGATGTTCTTGGTGCCCCAGATCATACAGGGAATACTCCTGTACCAGAAGTGTTTGTTCATAAAAAGAGGTAAAATAATCTTAAAAACTGTTCAATAGTGAGGATTGTTCATAGAAGATGAATGTAAATGTTTTCTACCACAGCAATGTTAGTTAAGCAGTTTCATTAGTTTCAGTATTTGGGGGCAGGATGTAGCTCAGTCGGTTGAGTGCTTGCTTGAGGTGGTTGCGTCGCAGGATTGAACCACCTCAGTGGATCCGTTCAACTGATTAGGGTTTTTTCTCATTCCAACCAGTGCACCACAACTGGTCAAAGGCTATGGTATGTGTTTTCTTGTCTGTGGGAAAGTGCATATAAAAGATCCCTTGCTGCATCAAGAAAAATGGAGCGGGTTTCCTCTGTTGACTATGAGTGTCAGAATTACCATATGTTTGATGTCCAGTAGTCGATGATTAATTAATCAATGTGCACTAATGGTGTCGTCAAACAAAAACTAACTCTTTTTTTTTAGTTTCAATTACAACACAGACTGTTCATAATTTTCAGTACAACATCTTTTTTCAGCACAATACTTTGATAAGAATTATCAAAGAAATCTATGCCATGATTTTTATATCTGATCCAGTACACTGTTTGTTTGGGTTTCTGGCTAATTGAAATAACTTTCTTTTTCTTTTTTTTGAACAGAAATACTAGAAGAAGGAATAAGGCTACAGAAGGACAATCAGTAAGTATTACTTGACATCATTTCAATTTCCTCACTCTTTATTTCAACCACACCCACAGCTGAGGTAATGAATATTTAGTTTTCCTTCATTTTCTCAAGTAAACCAACTTAGATTTGTGGAAGGTTCATAGATAGAGCCTGGAGTCACATGCCTTTTGTACTGGTTTTCAGTCTACAATCCAACTCCATGATTAATATATCAAAGGCTGTGGTATGTGATGTCCTGCTTATGGGGAAAATACTTGTTAAAGATCCCTTTTTGTTTCTTCAGTAGGAATAGTTCATTCACCTATTACATGGGCATCAACTCTTTTCCTCTACTCTCTATACTCCAAAATGTATTTTGGGTTTCCTCTCTAACACTATATGTCAAATCACCAAATGTTTGACATCCAATAGCCAGTGATTAATAAATCAGTGTGCTCTAGTGGTGTCGTTAAACAAAACAAACTTTCAACCTTTTTTCAGAACAACGGGTTTGAAGAAGACACGGGTGAATCACCTCAGTCTACTGAGTCTCTGGAAGAGGCCCGTCAGAAGATGCACCGTCTCCTTGACGACGCGTTCTCTCTCCTCTCCTCCAGCCGCTCCAGCATCAGGTGAGATAACTCTTGGCTAAAGTCATCATCATCATCATGACATCAGAAAGAAAGAAAGAAATGTTTCATTTAACAATGCGGTAGGCGTAGGCGGTTTTGGCCGTAAGGGGTGTTAGGTTTGTCCGGGGGACTGCCCGCGCCACGCCCCCCCCCCCCCCCCCCCCCCCCCCCCCGGAGCCTTCCCCGGTTTCGGCCACACCGAAGTCCCCAATACGATGGGTGCCCCTAAGTAAAACATATCCCCCTATTAAAAAAAAAACTCCTGTGGCTGAAGCCTAACCTCCTAGTCACCTGCCACCCCTATTTTGAGGGCTAATTAATATATTTAAAAAACATTTTAAAATATATTTATATTTAGGACTGCCCGATCTAAATTTGCGTTACAAATTGTTAGTTGTTTGCTGTATATTAAATATTGTTTGGGAAAATAATGCACAAAATTATTTATTGTAAAGTCCTTTTTCCCTGTTTGTTTAAATATCAAAATTGCCCCAGTAATTGTTCTGTCCCAGGTTGGACTACTGGCATCCGGTGGCCGAACCTGGGATAGACATGCTCGAAACCTTCGTGGTATAGGAGCATGTAAATATTTTATTGATTGATTGATTGATTTAACAATGCAGTCAACACATTTTATTTACGGTTATATGGCGTCTGACATATGGTTAAGGACCACACAGATATTGAGAGAGGAAACCCACTGTCGACACTTTTATATGCACCATCCCACAGGCAGGACAGTACATGCCACAGCCTTTGTTACACCAGTTGTGGAGCACTGGCTGGAACGAGAAATAGCCTAATGGGGATCGATCCCAGACTGACCGCGCATCAAGCAAACACTTTACCACTGGGCTATGTCCCGCCCCCTAACTCTTGGCTAAAGTCATCATCATCATCACATCAGTGTCCTGTAATTAATAGTAAAGTGCAACAGGATTACCAATATGTTGGCGGAGAGCCAACACTCTGTTGGTCACATAAAATTGTTTTATTTAAATATATTTCTGTGTCATTTTTAAAAATATAATTTTGTAGCCACACACTATTTATTACACAGAGTATGACAAATATTTTGAAAAGTCACTAGCCACAGGGCTAGTGGGTTTGTGAAAAACACTAGCCCACCAAGATAAAGCACTAGCCCAAATTCCTGATCAATTAAAACTAGATTTTTATATCATTTTTGTAACAATACACATTTACGAGTATAACAGTAAAATAAAACAAACACTTAAATCATGTTGTAACTTTTAGTTTTTTGACATGTTGTACGTTTGTTTTTTTGTCAAGTGTGATCCATCGTCATTGTTCTCTTTTTGCTTTTTCGGGGAAAAATAATTGAGCAAACTCATGGTTGGTATCTAAACAACACTATCAAAATAATTAAATTTAAGTGAGGGTACGACAGTATGTCACGATGGTTCAGTGTATTTAGTAGTGGGTTATACATTTAGGGCCCTACTACTTACATCGCCAGGAACGGTGATGCCAATTGCTCAAATACAGGGCATTATCCCGTGTCAGACCGATATCAAAAGAATATAACAGCGACATCTAATCCGTTGTTAATTGATGAACAAAAAAGGTATTATCTTGTATCGGCAGCTGTGGAGCATTATCCAGACTGCTACACGTAATAGGCCAAGAAGAGTCATTGCATGTGCGGTTACCATTAAAGTAAATTGTTTTCCTGATTGCAGATGTCAGCGAAGTGTTAAATTAGAAAACAATAGGTAAATAAAACAAACACTGAAATTCAAAGCATGACTGGGGTTTACTTGATTGAGATTAACCTGTCGTCGCGATTGGTGATTTCAAAGTTCTTAGCCTAAAACATATGTGCAAGATTAACTACCACGTGACGTGTCCAACCAATCAAAACATGCATGTCATTAGAATTATTTCCTGTGCCAGAAACTTGAAAGGGAAAAGTAAACAATGCATGCTGTAACTGTGGCAATGTAGAGATATCATGTTACTGCAGTTTGCAGACCTAGTTCAAGTGGATTATTATTATATACTGATTGCGTTGTTGATATTATTCGATGACAAAATCACAATCAAATTTATTAAACGAACTTTCAGCCGAGAGAAAAAGAAAAGAAAAAAACACACGATCGAGCGATAAGGAGGTGGAGGAAACCACTAGCCCTGCGGGCTAGTGGTTTTGCATTTCTCACTAGCCCGAACTTAAAAACCACTAGCCACGGGCATCGGGCTAGTGGATTTGTTGAACTCTGTATTACAGTATGTTAGTATGAATTTTTTTTTGGTGGGTTTTGGCATGCATTGGAGATGTGACAGACGAGTGAATGATTAGAGGGATTGATGGAAAATTTACATCAAAGAAAAATTACAAAGTTACATGTATTTTCCCCTTCACACAAACACACACACACACACACACACACACACACACACACAGACAGACACATACATGCACACACACACACACACACACACAGACAGACAGACAGACAGACACATGCATGCACACACACAGACACACAAACACAGACACACACACACAAAACCCTTTGATTTACTTTCTCTTTATGTTAAAGACAGGTAGGCCTGTATAATTATTATTTTTATTCAAAAATTCTTTTTACCACATACACGTTATTTATATTTGGTAAATTCTTCTACACTTAACACATTTAGGATTGTATAAAAGTTTATTACGAAGGAATTGTTTATCACTTAGTTTTATTGATACATATTTTAAATACATTTGGGTTTAATATGAATTAGAAAATTTTATCGATCTTCTATTTTGTCTTAGCTCTGTTTTGTCCAATGGAAAGAGGTGATACATAATACTTATATTTGATTACATTTTAATGTATAAAAACACTGTTGCATGTTTTTGTTATATTTAGAAATTTTAGTCTTGATCACATTAAATTTTGTAAATAGACTTTATTCACAAACCGTCACATGTTAATTCTTTTAATGTTTTGAAGAGTTTTACTTGTTAACTGAAATGAATTAACAAATGTCTTGGTTTAAAGGCGAACTCTTAAATTATTGGTCGCTAATAATGCTTAAAATGTTGAAACAAGTCTGAGAGTTGGCAACAAACATTTTTAGAGGCCTGCCCATGATTCCTGTAGTATAGCAGTTTGATATAGTGTGGCTGGAAAAGAGTTGATTACAGTCAAACCAGTGTTAAACAGCCACCAAATAGAGTATTAAAAAAGTGGATATAAGGACAGGTGATTGCTTAATATAGGTTGGTTAGATGATTTGAGAGAATAAAAATTTGGCTTTTTTTACAAAGGTGGCTGCTTGAGCATTGTTACGCAGATAATGCAGTAAATACTAGATGTTACTATTCAGTGTAGTTTAGAAATGACCTTCTTGTTAGAACTGTATTAGTCACCAGGGAACACTCACAAGCTGTTTATACTTTTAAAAACCCCCACCTGCATGTTGTGTTTAGGTGTTCATCCACAAATAGCAGCACTTAATTTAAGAACACATTACATTTATGGATATTTGAAGAGTCCCGGTAAATAGTTTGGTGCTCTTCTTAATCTGATAATCTGCATGGTACTTCACCATAATAATGGGCATGTGAAACTTTAATGTAAGTCTGGACAGAGGAATCATTCTTATTCTATCAGTTTATTCACTGTATGTTGATTGAAACTTAGGTTATTAGAGATCACTGGATTTTGTCAATATTAATTTAAACACAAGAAATGCACAATCATTTATTCACAAAATCCACTAGGCAGTCATTTAAATGAAGCATATGTTAGTGATATATTTACGGTACTTTTCCAGACATGTGATAAGGAGAAAAATATTTTATTAATTTTCATAGTGCACATTAGAAAACAGTATAGAAGAAATGCACCTCTGCCCTTACATGAAATTACTGACAGTAAGATTAGCTCAACTACTAAACTTAGGACTCGAAGTGGACTCGAATATTAGCATAGCATACATACAAGTTGAGTCCAGGTACAGATTTGAAACATTATCAGAAGTAGCTAGTCCAAGTGTTTGGGTTTTCACTGTTCCTGCCCAGTTCACCAAGCCTGGTATACTAAATGCTGTGATATGTGCTGTCTTGTATTGAAAAGTATGTATAAAAGATTCTTTCCTGATGAGGCTACTTGCTTGTAATATAAATTAAACATATTAACAAACAAATGAGTTGATTACTTTGGTAAGAAATTGTATAGCCAGAATTGTGGTTACACCACAAACTTTATTTTTTGCAAAACTTTATATGGTTATTCTTTTCGCATTTGAATTCCTGTTACATTTACATATATGATTATTAATTTACTAACATGATTGCCATATATCAGCCATCTCACATATTAAAACTAAATTAATGTAGTGTATTATTACTTGTTCATGGGCTGTTGGATGTTAGTATTGACTTTGTTAGTGATACCATTTTTCAGAAACAAGGTAACTCCAGCATCCAGTCCAAGGGAGACACCTCACAAGAAGAAGGGGAAACGATCCAAAGATGTTGAGATGGAGGAAGGACTACAGTGAGATTTAAATACTAAAGTAGCTGATAATCACTTTGTTCATCATTGTTTTTCTTGATTTTGTTACTCATCTAGATTCCGATATTTGGCACTAGTCACAGTCAAAATTAAAGCAATGTTAATTGTTTTCGTTCCAGTGTGAATGAAAAAAACTAAACTTTTTTGGGTGTTTTTTTTTGTTAATTAACAATTTTGCTTGTTTGTTAATTAACAAATTTATTTTTATTATCACATTATGTCTTGTGTAATACTTAGCAATGGATCTTTAATATGCACTCTGACAAGTTATCACATACCACAACATTTGATGTACAGGATTCTGAGAATTGAAAATTTGCATAAACCATTTATGGGTTATCCAAAAACAAATTCAGGTAACCCATCATGATCATGTAAATGATGTCATAAATTCAATGCCGAATGAAAAATGGGTCACACAAACTATACTTACATGTACACAAGCAACATGTGAACGAAACTTTCGCTCTCGCATTTATTAAGAGGCCTGAGGCCCAATTCACAAAGCTATCTTAGGCTCTGTTAGACAACAAAGCATTCTCTTTGCAAGTCTTTTAGCATTGTACTACAAGATCACAATGTGGCGAGAGAGTAGAGAATTAGGCCTCTGATGTACTATATTGTGATCTAAGATTAGTAGTTTTTACATTAGACGGTTATTTACAGTTCAGCATGTACCAGTAGCAATGTTTAGTATGACCTCTGTATATGTGATATCAGAGCATGTGCTTGAAAAGTTTGTTGGTAGCCATTTTTGGAAGTAATTAGTAAATGTTTTGGAAACTAATGGATATGTGTTTTGGTTGTGTTAAACATAACAATTGGTTGGGAAAGGAGGGAGGGAATGAGTGCACCAAGGGTGATTGATCCTACGACCCACTGCTCCTTAGGTAAACTGCAAGAGACGCAGTATATCATTATTGAGAGCAGAAACAGTTTAATTCTGTTTAGTCTGTTATTCATGAACCAATACAAAATGTAGTATACTAAATTTACATTTCTTTAAATGAATAACTAATTTGGCTTTTTGTGCTTCAATACATTGTTCAACACATTTGTTATAAATATATTTAATACTTAAAATTAATGGTGCATCTTATGGTGGCTAGGTATTCTGTTTGTGTGCAACAGAATAATGAGAAATATTTGGCTTGTAATTTTCAGAACAACTAGCCCAGTTCCTGCTGCTGAACCACACATTGAAGGTACGTTTTATCTTTATTATGCAATACATGTATTAGAACTCATAGATTGTTAGCTGCTGGAATACAAACTTGTAATCACAATAACATGTCTAAGAAAATTAAAGTGTCATTTTTAATATATAAACTGTTTGAAGTATTAACATGTTTAACGGCATGCATTCAACATGTATGACAGCAATGTCTGGAAGATCTGTAACTTGTTATTTTTACTTTGTAAAATCTTTGAACCAAAGTAATAAAAACAGACCGACAATGCGTGTCAATTTGAATACACATGCCAGTTCAGGGCCGAAAGACATGTAGGCCATCTCAAGGGCTGAGTTCAGCCAGACCAAGCGAAAACAAAACGTTCGTTAGACTGGTTTGTGCACTTCACGTTAAACCAAATGGACACAACGAACACCAATCAAATAGTTCGCGAACGTTAGGAAGAACGTTCTTTGGCTGAACTGAGGACAGCTCTTGGCACGAATATACGTCACGCTTCAGAGTCAGCTGACACCCGCGTGTCAAGAGACATCGTTGCAGACATTAAACAACACGATTACGCAAAAGTAAATCTTGATGTAAATTTGTAGAAAAAAAATAGTTATTCGCATCAATGAATACCTAACTGCAGTTTTTGTTTATTCTTTTGTCTTTGTTAATTTCATACCCATGGTCGAGAGCACGCATGCAGATTGCGATCGCCGGAAATGAACATGCAGTATTTAAATTATACAAATTGCAGTTAAATGTACACTGAATAAAATTAGTTTACAATAATCATATTTGTTAGATAATTTTAGATATAAATTTGTAAGACTGTGAGGTGACATTTAATAAGTTAGCTGGATTTTAAAAAGACCGTAAATTTTAATTTTATTAAAGGATTTTTTGTTTAAATTTTTTTTTTTTTATAAATAAATGGGAGTATACTGTGAAGTTGGCATTCTTAGCCTAGGTATTTTGTAAGCAGAAATCACAACAAGCATTTAACACGACGCTGAAATCAACAGCAACAACATGGCACAAATTATGAAATTGTTTGGGGTGGGGAATTGATGGGTCACTTAAACAGAAAAGAAAAAAAAAGTTATTCAAACTAACATAAAGATTGCTATTTAAAGAAATAATGAGCTCTATAAAAAAGAAAAGAAAAAAAGCTCTCAAAATTTTATTTGGGAAAAAAGGAAGAAAGAAAAAACACCACCATCCATAAACATCCACCCACCCCCATATTTCTGTATGTTTGTTAATTTAATGTCATAGGCCTTAGAAGTGGGGGTGGGTGTATAGGGTACTGGCTTCAAACTCTGAAGATATTGCATAACCCCATCCCAGCCCCACCCCCGCTGAAAAACTCGAAGTAATATAGTAACTGCCCCTACCCCCATTGAGGTTTTGTTATTCCTATTTATTCCAGTTTGTACACAATTAGCTGAAAAAGATACATTTTCATAATCATATATAAATACTCTATACAGTACTGCGTAAAACAAATTTGGCTAAAGCATTTTCAATATGGCTAATAAAAATTCCATTTGGCTAATATTTTGGCTACATGTATTTTGGATCCAGGGTGAGCCCTGATGGCAGTATTACGACCACTGTATTTGCATCATATATCAAGTGGCCCCCCAAAAAAATATACCTTTTGAATATTCAACTGTATAAATAATGTGTGGACTGTAATTTTGATTTCACACCCATTATTTGCCACCTTCAGTGAAAAAGTGAAAAATTTAGGCCTATAGGTGAAATTTTGTTAAACTAGCAACAGATTCAAAATTGTAAGTAAAAGGATGCAATGCTTATTTTTATTTGACTGTTTGGCGTTGCATTTTTTAAAATTACAATTTTGAATTTGTTGCTAGTTTAACAATATTTGACCCATGGGCCTCAAATGTTTACTGAAGGTGGCAAACATCCATATAGTAATGAGTGTGAGATATCAAATGTTTACTGAAGGTGGCAAACATCCATATAGTAATGAGTGTGAGATATCAAAGTTACAGTCTTCATACTTTTTAAATACTTGCATATTCAACAGGGTTTTAGGGTGCCACATGATATAGGCAAAGAAGAAAGAAAGAAATGTTTTATTTAACGACGCACTCAACACATTTTATTTACGGTTATATAGGCAGTACACATTATTGCTTTTCTGCAGTTGTTGTCAGTCAGTGGTGATAACAATTATTTGTTTGTTTTCCAGAAAAGAGGCATACTCCGATATTTCTGAACCCCACCTATTCTACCAGTCATTCATCTCAACCAATCTTGGAAGCATGGAGTCCATACAGGGCTTCTGATGAAGTGGCACTAATATCATTACCATCAAAACAGGTTCTTACTAGACTCACTTCTATTGATTATTATAATTATGTCCAGTCAGATACATATACATGGAATTGGAAATGTCTTTTTCACATTAGTACACTGGCCTCTTGCTTAGGTAGTCACCTTTGTTAACAGGTTACCTTCCTATTCTCCCATAGCATCTACTGAGCGTGTCACGAGTCAGTAATTTTGTAAAGGATTTAATAAGATGTTTAAACTTTAACCAAATTTAATAACATAAATAATACATACATAAATTCAATATTACTAAATCCCCACCCTTTCCCAACTAAATATAATGTCCTTCGCTGTTCTTCATCTGTATCTCTAATACTTCCTCTAGTGTCTCTAGTACGAATACCCACACACCCCACACACACTCACACACACAATCTCCAAGCCAGGCAAGAAACCGCCTGATTCTGCCCAGGAACAGCCCGCCACCCGGCTCCATCCACCACGTTAACCAATACACCACAAGGCCAAGCTCAGGAACAGTCCGCCACTTCACCACCACCGCCACGCCGGGTCATCAGTCGTAAGGGTAATTCATCATAAAGTCATCGGTCCCCTAGGCTTGGCTGTAAAGACACCAGTTACTCTCTGCCAGAGTGTCTGCCCTTGTTTCTCCACCCCTTGGTACCCGATGCTAACGGCCGCTCTCCATCACTCACCCTCTGCCCGTGCTACAATCCAATATAAATAACTCTTGTTTAATTTTTTTTATTAATTCCCAAACTCCTAACATTATTTCAATAACCCCCTACAACAATATACTTCTCATGCTACATAATACAATATACATACGAGATACACTATGTGGTAGAGCATATAAGGATATAACATATAATACTATAAAGATACAATGATACAATATAAGATAAATAAAGATACAACATCAGACATCACAGTGACATTCACAAGACCATTCCTGCCTGCATTAGGTGGACGCACCTTTACATGACAAATTAATCTTTATACACAATAAATAACGTCTTGCTCTCTCTGGTCTAAATGTGAAAATGTCCCATCAGGGTGTATACTACCAAATCAAATCCCATAGATGACAATAGTAACATATGTGGCTAAAATTCCTACCTGCAACGTATCAACCGACATAAACGCCAGGGATATAAATACTACCACCCCTTACACTTAAAGTGAATCAGAAAAAAATGGGGGTCAAGCTGCTCGTTTCTGAGATAACGGGTAGCGTCTATGACTACCCTAGTTTCGCACAAAATTCGAGTACTTTTTTTTACAGGTACCCCATACATGTTTCAAGCACAAGGCTACTTGACACATTGGTACTAGATGAAATAAAATTGCACTTTTTTTTACCCAGATGAAACTATTATTTTTTACAACCAACACTCACATTTATAACCAATTGCAAGACTTGTGGTGTTCACTTCTCTATCAAAAGTTCGGTGCACCTCGAACTTTGACCCAGCCGGAAGTTATTTGGTTTAGTACTACCTATACTGATAACATACATTTTTCAAAAAGTGTCCAGCTATGTGTATTTATGACAACCAGGATCTGGTGTATTCTGACATAAACTGACAACCTCACTGAAACTGTTGTTTCTACAGTGCACCTAATATAATGTACACCTCAAAAAGCATATATATTGCATATAGTTTTGTACAAATGCAATATGTCATATTAAACAAAATGTTTTAAAATAAAACTCCTGAAGATATTTACTTTCAGTTGGGTGTGTGTACTCAGGTATATATGTAGAGACAACAAAGATAGTCAGAGTACCTCTACCCCTTTAAAGAATTCCATTAAAACACATGCACTTGATTGACCCCTAGATTATGAAGACCTTAACAGGCACATCAAAGAAATATCAGTATTAAAAAAATACACTGTCTAAGGAAGGAAACACAAACATGACTGTACCTGTATGAAGTAATGACTTAATGTCCTGAACATTAGTGTTGGGAGGAAATCCTGTATGCTGGGTGTGGGTGTCTTCAAGTTACCAGATGTGGGAATTTCAAATCCATCGGCCATGCTGATTTTCATAATGAACCATCAAAACTATTGGCAGCCACCAATATTCCTGACTATGTTTTATTTATAGCCTACTGTAGTTGGAGGTTTTAATAGTTGTGATATCTGGAATAATCATGCAGCTTTAACACATTTATTTTTGATTAATTACTGAAAAAAACTATTTTTAAATGATAAAATTACCCGAACATCTATTTTCTTGCATTATTTTCTAATCCGGATGAATACAATATGTACATTAGATGTATTCCTACAATCTGTAATCCAGCATTTTATTTAGCTAGTAACATTACTTAATCCAAGGCAGATAATCAAATCTGAAAAAAATGGTTCTGAATCTAGTATAAACTCAAAATGCTTTTCATGAGAGCTAACTAAGTGATTATTAAGAAAAAAAAATGATCTGGAGATCTAAATATATGTTTAACAACCTTATTGTTATGTACAAATAAGAAAAGAAGGCACAATAGTGACAACAAATTTAATTATGTTTTTGGTAAAGTTTTTCTTCAAATTTACTTTAAATTTTGCATAAAACTACGAATTTGTCTAAAATATAACTTAGCACCCTATAAATATGTCAAAATTACAATAAAAATCAACTTCTTTACAAATTTGAGTTTTCAGAATTTCATACATAAAAAATTAACAATGTTAATGAAAACTAAAGACATTAACCCACTATTGGCACATGCTATTTTTAATAAATTGCTATTTAATAAATTGCTATTAAAATCTTAGTTCAGGTTGCCTATATATAAAACCATATTTAAGAGCAGTTGTATATGGCAAGTCAAATACCATGTAAAAAGAAATTATTGAAATCTTTACAGTATGAATTATAGGCCAAAACCAACTTTTCTTCAGTGCTAACTTTGATTCAAACTCCATTCAGAGCCATGTGCAGAGATTATTGTCAAGGTCAAGGTCATTGTGAACTTGCATGATCGAGTGATGGCTAATTAATCAACCAGTGTAGTTTAATTAAATAAAATGACAAAATCATAATATTTTTTATTATGCACTGAATATGTACTATAGGGTGTATACTACCAAATCAAATCCCATAGACGACAATAGTAACATATGTGGCTAAAACTCCTACCTGCAACATATCAACCGACATAAACGCCAGCGATATAAATACTACCACCCCTTACACTTAAAGTGAATCAGAAAAAAATGGGGTCAAGCTGCTCGTTTCTGAGATAACGGGTAGCGTCTATGACTACCCTAGTTTCGCACAAAATTCGAGTACTTTTTTTTTACAGGTACCCGATACATGTTTCAAGCACAAGGCTACTTGACACATTGGTACTAGATGAAATAAAATTGCAATTTTTTTTCACTCAGATGAAACTATTATTTTTTACAACCAACACACTCACATTTATAACCAGTCACAGGACTTGTGGTGTTCACTTCTCTATCAAAAGTTCTGTGCACCTCGAACTTAGACCCAGCCGGAAGTTATTTGGTTTAGTACTACCTTCAATAATTCCACCTCTCTCTTTTATTAACTGCTTCTCAAATACCAAGGTAAACATTTTACTCACTGGCAATCATGAAACACTCCTGCGGTCTTAATAGCTATAGTACTCACTTTGTTCCCTTGGTCAAGACTTCGCGGTTGACTGACTATAGCTTGCTTTCATTTACACAATAAATACTACTGGACAATAAAACTGCAACTCTTGTCAAGTAATCAATAACTGTGATAAAGGCTATACTCGCTCACAGCATAATTGCAACAACTTGTTTTTATGAACTTATAAATATTCACTACATCATACAATAAAATTACTTCCAGGGTGACATGTGACAGAGTGAAAAATTCTTGGCGTTAAGATCGCTTTGTAAAACAGGCCGATGGGTTTTTTTTTACATTGTATTAAGCAGCCACCTGTTTTAACAAACTGTTCTAAATCACCTAACAGTACAAAATATATATAATTTTGTTTCTGGTTTTCACTCATATAACTCACTATAGCAGCTGCTTAACATCACTTTAGCTGTATATTTTTACTCCTATAATTAATTTTGTGGCTGCTTAACATCAGTTAAGCTGTATGTTTTTACTCATATATATATTTCTTTTCTGTTTCACTCATATAACTCCCTATATGCTTAACATCACTTTAGCTGTATATTTATTTCTTTTTTGTTTCAGACTGATTTAAAGACAACTCCTACACAGGAGCCCATAGCCACTACCACATTCAACGAGTCATATCCCACAAGTCTCCGTGACAACTACTACACTACCGAACCTGCTAAGCCTATTTTTATCAGGACAGCGGACCTGGAGTCCGGCCCAGATGTCAAATCACCACCACATTCCAAGCACACGCAGTACAGTGGCCTAGGATCTTCTGGCAAATCATCCATTCTGAAATCACCAGGACTACCTAATGGTGATGTGACAGTCTATCCTGGGATGCAGCAGTTTGAAGACATTCCACTGAACTCGCTATCTGCACGGAGTACACACAGAGATGATGATGGCCATGAAAAGCTGGCATCATCTAATGGTGGTGTTGTGGAACCTCACCGGCCACCGGCCAAGGACTGGGGCAGGGATGATGAAATTGATGTCGTTACGCAGAGCCTGAAGCCAGGGGTTGCCCCAACTCCTCTCATTCGGTCTCTTCGCGAAGAGCTGGAACATCTGTCAGGAAAACTTCATGTGTATGATTCCAATGTGAATGTATGACAAAGCTCAACTTGACAACCATGAAATTTTTTGAAAATATCACATATATGTGACCATGTCTGCAAGAAAAGATACGAATGAGTGAAAATTATTGAATATGTTTGGACAATTATTGAGAGTATAATGTCCATATATTTCTCTTTCACAGATGTGGTCATATCAGTGTGAAAATCTCAGGGCAATGCCAAGCCTAGCAGGGCAGTCAAAAATGAACCAGGGCACAGTAATATTGGGTCTAATAAGGTAAACTAAAAAACCAAATTCCAGTTAAAACCTAGAGTCTGACTACAGTGAAGATGGCATAACATTCACTGTCTGTCTTTTTGTCTTGAAGATGTGTAAGTGTTCATGGAGTGGGGTTTGTGGAGTTACAGCTCATCATCTAACATCCTAGATTATGAATCTATATATTTAGTGTTTACAAAATAAATTGGAAAGGTTGCGTTGCGTAAGTTTTTAACATGCTCATATACCACAGAGGTTTCGAGCATGTCTGCCCCGGAGTTTGATCTCCGAAAAGCCAGGGACCCAACCCGGGGAAGATATTGGAAAGGTAACTGCTTCAAACGACAATGCTGCATCTAACAACCATGATGAAGAGGAAATACCAAGTGCTGAATTGGATGCATCTGGGTTTTTGTCCTTGTTAATATTTAATTATATTATTGTATGTACGGCCATAAGCCCATAAATAATATATTGATATTTGGGACCAGTTGTTCAAACGATTAGTCAGCTGTTTTGGAAACACAAAATAGAAGCATTTATTATGATACATATGGTTAAAAATATAGATTATCACACTACAACCTTCCATAATAAAGGTAAAACAAACGGTCAGTGTAAATAGGGGTAAATAGTTGTAAACATTCTTAAAGGTATACAGCATTGTAGGGTATTTTGGGTTAAAACATGGTTTATTATAAAGGTATACACCCTCTTACAGCATTGTAAGGTATTTCTGGCTAAAACATGGTTTATTACTGTAAATATTAATTTCTTAACATCTGAACTTTATTTTTGAATGCATAATCGCATACAGATTCATCGACCATTCCCCAGGTCAAAATTTTTAAACATACAGAAACAAGTAAATAATTGTGGTCATGATCATTAATTACAAAAAGACTATTATCTAAATCTTTTACAGGCCAAATGGACACATCAGCATCAGGGGCTGCATTTACAAAGCCTGTTTATGTCTTACATGTGTGTAGTTTTACAATGCTTAAACACCTGCGTTTAAACAAAAAAACTGACTTAGTAAATTTGGCCTCAGATGTTTGTTTTAAGTTCCTTTAACATTAGGACAATGAAGAACTCTAAAGAAGTACAGAAATGAATATTCTAAGTAATAAACTAAATTTCAACCAGAGGTTTTGTAGTGTATAGTTAGAGAAATACTAGAAGCAAGCACCAAATATTCTACAAAGTGCCCAGACTGTGGCATTAGTACAACTGCAGTGTTTGACAAATGTTTCAGAAAGTCACTAGCCCTCGCAGAAGCCTTGGCTCGTGTCCTATGTATTATAGTAATTTGGTTGAGAATTTTTACTAGCCCAGACCAACAATTCACTAGCCGGGACCAAGGGCTAGTGGATTTGTTGAACCCTGCAAGTGATAGAGAATAACAGGTGTCTGTCATGAACAGGCATCAAAGACAAACAACTATTGTTGCTGGAAAGACCAGGACTGTACAGAGATGTGGATGTTAGATGAAGTTGTTAGAATAATGCCATCACTGCAGGAGGAAAATATGAACCTCAGATGACCAACATTGTTTGGAGACGAAAGTACTGAATTGGATCTAGTAGATCCGTAATTTGCTCACTATTCTTTATAAAATGTAATATAATTTTATTATTTTAAGAATACAATGACCAAAAAGAGGTGTCAAAATTATTATATTCGATGTATTTTTAGTCTGTGCCCAATGACAGAATGATAGTTTTAGCCTTGTGGTGTATTTTTATGAATAGGCCTACCTTGATCATCACCATCATCATCATCATCATCATTTCCTTAGTTTTAAATATTTACATACTTATATATTTACATACTTATATATACATGTATATATATATATGCAGACAAGCATCTCATTTACTAGAAGTAACAATATCTCTTACTAAGAATAGCCCATGAATTGGCGAAAGCGGGTTTCCTCTCAAAATCTGTGTGGTCCTTAACCATATGTCTGACGCCATATAACCGTCAATAAAATGTGTTGAGTGCGTTGTTAAATAAAACATTTCTTTCTTTCTCTTACTTTCTAGCTCTTTATATAATCTTCAAAAAAAAGTAGAGGAACTCTAATAAGAATTTACAATTGCCAGAATTGTAAGGTATATTAGCTGTGGGGAATGGTTATATGATAATAGTGAATTAATTGGGCAAACATTACAACCAATAGTTCAGTATTACAGTAGGTTTTATGACCACCAAAGATCTTGAAGGATGATTGGGGTCAGAAGTGAAATTTGAAAGTTGACGCTTTTTAATCAGTAAATTGCAAATTCAAACAATAAAAATGACTAAAAACAAAACAATGACAACTGTATGATCAACAGAATGAAAAAGATTGACAGAAATAATGTTCCACAGTGATTAATGGACCTTCCTGGAAATTGTCAAAATCGAGAATGACACCCCACACACGTGTACGGGGCAACTGCATGATGCATGTGCAAACTATGGAATGTGTTTCGGTGTGTTGATAAACAGACCTGAATGTTCTTTACTAGGATGTCTGTGGTCTAATAGTTGATATTAATATTTCTGGTTCCCCTACTTTTTTTTAAGAGTATAATTATATGTATAGCTCCAAATGAACCGAAGGAAGAAGTCAGTACTATTAAACTATTTTCACATTTTGGAGGGATAACGGTGCTATGTTAAAGTTGTAATAATGATGGTTTCTGCCAAAAATATTTAGTAAATTTTGCTTTGAAACTTTATATCTTCACCTATATGCCTATAAATATTACAAGCAAATATTTCCATTTACTAGTGGAATCTTAAGAGTATATTGATCACATGCATTAACTAGTGACGTTACTGCTTTATGCATACACATTCAACACACCATACAATATTTAGCCACAAATTATTTGGAAAACCTCTCTTGTCATCCAGTACAAGACTTTAATAAAAAAAAATATTATTCTTAAGTTAATTATGGAAAGATTATGTGTGGGATCGATTAATTTTGTAGTTATTTATTACATATAAATGTGAAAATAATGAAATATTGTAGTTTCAACTTTGACATAGGACCTTTAAGACTGAAAAACATAATGACCATTTAAGATTTAGTTATACATGTAGAATATAATAATGGTACATTTTTCATCATTTCTTGATGTCATAGTGCTGAAATTTACGCAAACATTGGTGTGGACATTTACTTTTATGACACCCGGAGTGCTAATTATTTATGACATAATTATATATTATATTATATATGTGCTGTTCAGAAATGTTTTATGTATAACAGTAATTCCAATGAACTTCATGATTACATGTATAATTAATTACAGGAACATAATATCCATTCCAACATGTTGATGGCCATCGATACTTAAAATTAATGGTAGATTTTTAATTACTTTTGTTTCAGAATGTGGGTAGGGGGTGGAATTTTTATTTTTTATTTTACACATTTGAAATATTGCACATTAAGCTATTTTGTTTTTGCCAATAAAACAAATGGAGATAGGGGTGGGCCTTTATCCTATGGGTGGGAGGGGATGAAACTTGAGGGTGTAGTTTATTATTGCCATAAACTGAAATTCCATAGATGTATATATATTAATTAATTAAATACATGTACATATATATACTAATTAATACATGTACATGCAGTCCAAAATAAGTATATAGTCCTTAAAAATAACTTTCTTGATTGAAGCCTTTTCCATTTTCATACAAGTGTGTATATGGAGTCTAGACCTTGCATGCTTAATCTGTGTATGGATTATACATCTATGTATTCTTGGGTAATAACTGTTGATAACATTGTGCTCCGGTGTCTTTCAACATTTCTTTAGCTTCTTCATTTTGAGAACAAATTTTGTTTCCTTTTCTTTCTCTTTTTGAACTGTTATATATTTGACTGTAGCTTTTTACAGGTAGGATTGTAACTGAGATTGGTGTTTGTACAGTGAAAATGTAAAATATATTTAAAACTATATATTATGTAAATATACAAATATTTATTTTTAGGGTTGTACTCATCAGAACATAATCTTTTTAAGATTACTTTTAAAAAATAGGCAACTAATAAAAAAAAAATCAGTATATATTTTAACCAATATTATTTCAGATATGAATTTATATTGTAGTATTATTTTTCACATTTTATAAAATATATTTAAATATATACATATCCATTTCACTAGTCAGAGGCAAAAATATTTGTTAGAAAACTGTTATTCCATTTTAACATACATTATTAACTTTACTGTAAATAAAATTTTTAATTTGAAATGTGTTCTTTTTATTTTCACCCTTAATTGGCTGGTAGTTTAAGTCAAGTAATTATTATAGTTCTTTTCATTAGGCCAATGGGGAGAGACATGGCTCCGTCAGTAAAGTCAAGTAATTACTATAGTTCTTTTCATTAGGCCAATGGGGAGAGACATGGCTCCGTCAGTAAAGTCTAGTAATTACTATAGTTCTTTTCATTAGGCCAATGGGGAGAGACATGGCTCCGTCAGTAAAGTCAAGTAATTACTATAGTTCTTTTCATTAGGCCAATGGGGAGAGACATGGCTCCGTCAGTAAAGTCAAGTAATTACTATAGTTCTTTTCATTAGGCCAATGGGGAGAGACATGGCTCCGTCAGTAAAGTCAAGTAATTACTATAGTTCTTTCCATTAGGCCAATGGGGAGAGACATGGCTCCGTCAGTAAAGTCAAGTAATTACTATAGTTCTTTCCATTAGGCCAATGGGGAGAGACATGGCTCCGTCAGTAAAGTCAAGTACTTATTATAGTTCTTTCCATTAGGCCAATGGGGAGAGACATGGCTCCGTCAGTAAAGTCAAGTAATTACTATAGTTCTTTTCATTAGGCCAATGGGGAGAGACATGGCTCCGTCAGTAAAGTCAAGTAATTACTATAGTTCTTTCCATTAGGCCAATGGGGAGAGACATGGCTCCGTCAGTAAAGTCAAGTAATTACTATAGTTCTTTTCATTAGGCCAATGGGGAGAGACATGGCTCCGTCAGTAAAGTCAAGTAATTATTATAGTTCTTTCCATTAGGCCAATGGGGAGAGACATGGCTCCGTCAGTAAAGTCAATACTTGAAGTGCTTGCGTCTTAGGGTTGAACTCGGTGGACCCATTTTCTGATTGGATTTCCCTTATCCCAACGATTGGTATATCAAAGGCCATGTTATGTGTTTTGGCAGCCATCTTGAATATTTAAAAATGCTCAAGGATACCAAGTTTGCACCCCTCGGATCCTCAGTCAGCACCTTCCAAAGATACAACACCCCCCCCCCAAAAAAAAAAAAAAAAATAAAAAATAAAAAAAAAATAAATAAATAAAACAATTTGTGTTTCAAAGTGCAAGGTTCAGCCCAAAATTATGTTTTGGCAAACAGATCAACTAGTGTGCATTTAGGCCTATATATTTAGCATGTACACATGCATACAGATTATATACATCGTGAAACGGTGCATTTGTCGGCGTTTATAAAGATGAATTTAAATGGCAGAATCCAGGACATTGCACTTTATAAAATCTTGTTTTTTTTGTGTGCTTTTTTTTTGGGGGGGGGGGGGGGGGGGGTCGGGAAAGCATGCCCCCGAACCCCCAAGGAACGTATAGGCACTTCACACACTCGAACTCTGCCAGACTCTCCAATGTTCTCTTTGCTTCCACCGTATCTGCATCCGTCTGGCCATGCCTTTACTGTATGCGCCAAAATGTCTCCGCTCCTTGGGAAATTCTTGCGCATGCCTCTGTACGTGTGAAGGGTGCCAGCTTTGATTAGGACATCTAAGCAACTAGTTTTAATGCCCATTTGATATTTATGTTTGAGTGGGTAAACCTTTATGGCAGTCTGAAGAAAGGAGAAGAATACGACTATAACGAATCGACATGGAGAAGACAGGCGCGTGTACAGGGACAGGGTTTCGGTAATTGGAACCGTAAATTACCTAGCCCAAGCAAATTAAAACAAAAATCTCGATATTTTCCGGGGAGGATGACTCGACCCCACATCGGTCTCCCCAGTCTAGATGCCCCTATGCAAAACAAACCTCCGTTGTAGTGACGTATAGGGGCGTTGGGTTTTTTTCATGTAGCGTTAACATTTAAGTTTATAATGTCATGACTGGACTCGAGAATAATCAAACTAAAGCTGTTGCATCAGATTTAGGAAAAATATGTATTTTAGACAGTAGCTTGCGAACATTTGGTTGTCGACAATTGCCAAAACATTACATAGAGTTTCCTCTAGCCTTCTACATATTAATATCAATAAGGGGAGGGCTGGAGGTGACTCTAGCTATAGCTGTCAGTGACCTAGAGAACACTTTCAAATTTGATTCTAGACTTGAATTGCATGAAAAGTAAATGGCAAGACTTTATTAAAGTCTCGAGTCTAACTTTTATAAGCACAACGCTTGGTTCTGTTCTTATAAGCCAGACAATAGACATTAATTGTTTTTATAAGCACCACAACGTCTCATAAATTAGGTACCGTATATTGTTTATCATTATGAGATACGTGGTCAAATATATGCATCCTTGCGCAAACCAAATCCTTTGTTGCAGCGAACATATCTAAATACCAACTTTATGACTATGCAAAAAAGACATACTTTTATGTACAATACATGCGTTATAAAAACGGGTATATCATTATACTGTAATGAGCGACTGTATATTGTAAGTTGTTAAACAAAATGATTACAGGCTGGTAGGTACTGGGTTCGGATCCCAGTCGAGGCATGGGATTTTTAATCCAGATACCGACTCCAAACCCTGAGTGAGTGCTCCGCAAGGCTCAATGGGTAGGTGTAAACCACTTGCACCGACCAGTGATCCATAACTGGTTCAACAAAGGCCATGGTTTGTGCTATCCTGCCTGTGGGAAACGCAAATAAGAGTAGCCCAGGTAGTGGCGACAGCGGGTTTCCTCTCAAAATCTGTGTGGTCCTTAACCATATGTCTGACGCCATATAACTGTAAATAAAATGTGTTGAGTGCGTCGTTAAATAAAACATTTCTTTCTTTTTTTTCAACATTACGGACTTCTTTTTTTTTTTCACTCTGTTGTATCCAAATTTGTTACAGGTTTGTAAATTATGTGGTGGCGGTGGTGGCGGCGGTGGTGATGGTGATGGTAAACACCTGGTGGAGACACCACCACCACCACCACCACACTACCACTACCAGAGTTGTAGTACAATAGCATCATTATGAATAAAAAGGATAGCGTCATCGAGTTGTTATCACAGAGAAACAGACCTTGAAAGAACCAGCATCACCATGGTTAAGACGAAACACAACTCGTCACCAGGCGGTTTCACTTTTGATATTCGTATCCCGTTGAATCGATCTAGGTACACCAGTAAAGTTAACCATAAACACACCAAGAAGACGAAATTGAAAACAGAAAGGGATATAAGCAAGCAGGTGTCAAAATTAAAGAGGAAATTTAAACCAATAATGAGTGTATCGTTTCCAAAAATAAAAGTGACGTCGTCCGCCCAAGGTGTAGTAGAACGTGCTATCGCTGAACAAAGAAAACACATCATTAATCAGAATGCAGGAATCCAATATGTTACCACCTCAAAAATCGTACGCATGTAGTATGATGTGTGAACAGTCTGCTGACGCCTCCTGGATCCATGCATCATTTACTAAAACAGTGAACGACTAGGCTATGGACTGCTTCTTGTAAGGGTGAATACAGGATGGTTCACTGACCTGTGTTTAGATTGATGGGAAATAAATATATCCTATACACATTGTTGTCTTAAGTTATATATTATGTTTACGTTTCTAGTACAAAAACATAAAGCAGCAAGTTATGAATGTGTAAATGAATGCAATATTTTGAGTATTTGTTTGGCTGTAACTTGCCATGACTGGCAACATAAAATATTTCACGTATGTGCATAAGCCTGGCCATGGTATACATCACATCTTCATGTGGTAGGCTATTGTTGCCGCTTGCATCGCAGTTCGGTGATACCGTGTGTTTACTCAAGCCAAACAGTATGATAATCAAGCTATTAATAGTAAAAAAAGTTTGTTTTGTTTAACTACTAGAGCACATTGATGTATTAATCATCGGTTATTGGATGTCAAACATTTGGTTCATTTTGACACATAGTCAGAGGAAACCTGCCACAGTTTTCCATTAATAGCAGGGGATTTTTTTTTATATGCACTTCCCCCATAAACAGGACACTACATACCACAGCCTTTGGCATACCAGTCGTGGGGTACTGGTTAGAACGGGGAAATGTCCAATCAGACTTGGTCTACCGAGCGGATTCAATAATTCGACCGAAGAACCTCATTGTCTTAACTTATATATTACGTTTATGTTTTTTTGTACAAACATATTGAAGCTAGTTATGAATATAATTCTCAGAACCGAACATACGGGTACTTCGACCCCTGGCCGCCATTGTTTATCACGTGACGCGGTGAAGCTTCTCCTTAGTTACGTATGGTTTGATAGTGAAATGAGGCAACTTTGGTCGATCATTTACAACAGTTAACGGTCACGATGCCTAACACGTTGTGCAGTTGGCTGCATAAACCATAACATGATGTTAAAAAAAATATCGTTTTACAAATTTCCAAAAGAAGAGACTAGGCGCCGCTTGTGGGTAGGATCATTAAAACGACAAACCTGATGGAATTCCATGGCTTCCCTCACAGAATGTGACTACGTTGACTTAATTTTGTTGCTTGTTGACACCAACAGAGATTAATTTAGCAAACAAAATGGTTAAAGCATGTGCAGTAATAAAAATCCCACATTATACTGTAAATAAAATACACAATTCCATCGTCTTCCATGACCCCCCCCCCCCCCCCCCCAACAAAACGATGCATCCAGTTCTTGAATAAAGAGTATATTCCTTTATCATTAAATTTGTGTGGTCTTTATTTTTCATTTAATCTTAGTTGCTTGGATATTATTTATACTTGTATTTAGTTTGCCATACCACAGCTACTACATCTTATTTATTTTTTTAATTTTAAAATAATAGTTTATACTGCTAAATTACACACATATAATAATTATAATATAGGCCTAAATTCTTGTTTTAAACTTTAATTATTTTTTTATTTTTTTTTGCAAATGTGTCTGTAGCAGGCCTGCAGTAAGAAAATATAGGTCATCCCCCCCCCCCCCCTCTCTTCGTGCGTTTAGTATTTACTTTGGTGCAGAGGGTAAATAATGTGTGTGTGCCTTTGTTTCAGTATATACATATATATATATATATATATATATATATATATATATATATATATATATATATATATATATATGTATGTATGTGTGTGTGTGTGTGTGTGTGTATATATATATATATATATATATATATATATATATATATATATATATATATACTGAACAAAAAAAAGAAACTTCCGATTTGTACATATAGTATTTGTTGTGTTAAAGAATTCATTGTGTAATGAAATTATATAGGTAGTATTAGCCTTGAGCTGTATTATCAGAATTCATGAATTTTATCGATTATTTTTGCACTGTTAATCGTCGACAACGTGAAATTCAGTTTGCACGTGCATGCATGGTTCGACATGTCCTGTGTAGTATTCGGTCAATTTGTTTTACTTTTCTTACTGACATTGTTGTCAAGTGAACGAAAACGCTTCAAAATTAAAAAAAAAATTAACGTTTTTTTTACACTGTAGCATTTTTAGTATGCCAAGAATACCCAATAATTTACGCGAACGGGCGATTGGCATGATTGATGTTGGCATGTCGACAGAAGACGTTGCAAGGCATGTTGGGAGTTCTAGTCGAGCGATACGAAATCTTCGCATAAGATTTCGAACGACAGGAAGCACCAACGACTTGCCGCGTCGTGGACGTCCGTGTTACAACGCGTGGTCAAGACCGCTATATCATGAACACGCATTTGCGCAATCGATTCCAAACTGCCACTGCTACTGCTGCTAACACACCTGGGCTTCATAATAACCGAATCAGTGGGTAAACTGTTCGTAATCGTCTGCGGGAGAACGATTTACATGCACGACGTCCTTACGTCGGATGCGTTTTAACGCAACGTCGTCGTCTAAGTCATCTTAATTGGGCACGTGTACACACTCGTTGGATACGGCGACGCTGGAATACCGTTTATTTTTCGGATGAATCCAGATTTTCTTTACTATGTGGTGATGGCAGGGTGCGCGTCTACCGTAGGAGAAATGAACGCTATGCTGACTGTTGTCTTTTTGAACGAGATCGTTTCAGGGGTGGGGGTTGTGTCATGGTCTGGGCAGCCATTGCCCATGGTTATCGTTCACCACTAGTCGTCATTGATGGCAATTTAAATGCTCAACGTTACCGCGATGACATTCTCGCTCATCACGTCATTCTTCTGTTCCATAACAACACCAATATCTCGATTTTTCAGCATGACAATGCCACCTCTCATACAGCTAGAGAAACTGTAAATTTTCTTAGGACAAATAACATTGATTTCATTGATGACTGGCCCGCTAAAAGTCCTGATCTCAGCCCCATCGAGCATGTCTGGGATAGTCTGGACAGACGATTGAGGCGTCGTCCCAACCCACCCGCTAACGTCAACAAACTTCGTCAAGCGCTCATTCAGGAATGGAACAATATTTCACAGGCAGAAACCAACACTTTAGTCAATTCTATGCGCCTGCGATGCAGTGGTCAATTCAAGAGGTGGTCATACCTGTTATTAAGTGTTTTTTGTTTGTTTTAACCCCTACCACGCTTGGTAAAAATATCTTCCAGTTTCTGTTAACCTATGACCATGATTTTTGCACCAAACGATGCATCATGGAACACTCTTTAAACGCATATATAACAATTATTCCCCCAGTTTGATTTCATCAAGTTATGTTCAAGCAAATTTAGCGGAAGTTTCTTATTTTGTTCAGTATATATATACACAAACACATTAGTGATTTCCCTAGAAATCTGTCAAGGCATGGTAGACCAAACACTTTTGGGCCATTTTCACCATTTTCGGGGCACTTTTTTTCATTAAAAATACACAAAAATTAATTGAAATAAACATTAATGTAATTTATGTGCTTGCTTTAATAAATGAATGGCAAAAGATGTAAAAGGCATATGTTATTAATTAATAATACCTTTTTGGGTGTTTTATAAAGGCAATTTTAGAATTAATTAGTGAAAGAGGCTTATTTAATCTCAGGCAGCATGGTGCTGATTAAGGCAAGATGGTGCTAGACTATTGAGGCATGATGCTGCACCGTGCTAAAACAAGCTAGGGAAAACACTACACATACATATACATAAATCTAAAAATACATAAAAATCTATTCTATTGTAGATCAATGTAATTTGGTGGTTGTGGTACATTTGTAAACTTTACTTGTTCCAAGTTAGAGGACTTACCTTTGTACATATATATGTAGTTTCATGGTATTCTACAGTTCAGTGTGTGTGTTTGTGTGTGTGTGTGTGTGTGTGTGTGTGTGTAATCTGCTTTAGAAATTACCTGCAATAAAATGAATGGTCAACTGCCATATCTGATATTTGTTTTCCATTTTGAAAACACTGTTTGACATGGAGAATATAGCATTTAACTATCTCATTCATATATTTTCCTTGAATATGCTACATAAGTGCATCTACATGAGGTAATTTAACCCGGGTTAAAAGCAACTTAGGTTAAATATGTGTAGTCTAGTAGAAGGCATACCGATATAGATCAGTTTATTAACAACCATATTTGCCTCCTTTCTCCAGCTGTATACCATGGGCGTACATACGGGGGTTCAATGGGTTCGACCGAACCCCCCACCCCCCCCCCCCCCCTGAAATCGCTTTTTTTTTAAATTTAATATATCTGACATTATTATATTTACTCAACATAGAAACATATGCCCAATATCTCTGCAATCTATTTTGGAACCCCCCTTTTCAAAACTCAACATAGAAATATATGCCCAGTATCTCTGCAATCTATTTTGGAACCCCCTTTCAAAATCCTATGTACGCCCATGTATACTATTAAAAATTAGTTTTGTAGATATTACTTAAATTGAACTGCAATAACAATTCCAATACAGCATAAGACTGAACAAGAAAATATCTGCAATATCCATTGTGACTAGATACAAAACAACACCAATATTACACATATATATATTAACCATTATTTACTCAGGTAAGTTTTTGTGTTTTATTACTAAATATACCAGGTTAAACCCTATTATTAAAACATTTGCATGTTTGTTCCACGAGGTAACACTTATGTTTTATTAGGTTGTAGACCTCGACATGAAAATAACTGAAGGAACTGATTATTTGCTCCCTAATGTAGTTTATGGGGGGCAATTTAAAATATTACCATATTGATACTACTTGTATATAAATTCACATGCCAAAGGAAACTATATATTATTCTCCTTGAAACTAATCTCAGGTGTGATGGGTAAGTAGAGAGAGATATTGCTCCCCGTAGATGTCAAGGTCTGAGGATGGCTATATTTTATTATTGCTATTTTTTGTTGCCTGCATTCAACCGGTAAGGAAGGGCAACATCATGTGGTAATTTTGCAATCTGTAAAAACAAAAGCATTTCATTATTTCAAGAAACTGTGTTTTGTTTTAAGAATAAAAGAATGTATTCAGTGGAACATTATACTGTTGCCAATACATCTATATAATAAGATATGACAATAATACTATTGTAATTTTGAACTTGTAAAGTAACAACTTTGCCATTGTTTAATTATTACATATTATTTGGAAATAAAATAATTATTAAATCATAAAAATAATTAACTTAATCATGCATACAAATTTTATTATAAATACAAATTATATATTTTGTAGCCCACATCATAATTATTATATTAATAATTATCTTATCATTTCAAAATTGTTAAAATGTATAATTAACATTACCTGAAAATTGCATCAACAAAAATTATATTCTGCCCAACCTGCCCTGTCCCCTCGACATTCAAAGTACACGGAAACACATCGGTACTAAATATAGATTATACTAATTCAGATTCCCGTTGTTCGTTTCTCTTATATGGCAACCCAAGCTATTATAATACACATAAGACGTATTGCAACTATGTGTTAGCTACTGAAAATAAATGACAATATGTAAGGCATGTAAAAAGTTAATAGGATAACTTTATTCTATGTAAACCAGTAATCACTAAGGCTTTGCTTCACCCCAAAAGACCCGGATAATCTGTAACTAGGCCGTGTGACGTCACGCCGGTTCCGAGAATATTTTGATTATTTATTTGTTTGGCTGTACCTTGCCACGACTAGCAGCACACGACTAGCAGCACACTTGGTCAATTCGGATGACTTGTTTAAGTTATACCACCTTTAAATGAGTGTGTATAAAAAGACGTATAGTTAGTTAGGCATGACATGATTTTTAAATAATTATTTTAACACCATATTAATATAATAGACAGACTGAGAGTGAGACACAGCGTGACCTAGTTAGACCCATGTACACATTCCAGCAGATCACAATAGACCCTGTTTCGCACACGACTGTTTGTATTACAACTTCAAACACAACTAGATACTATCATACATTAGGCCAAGTAAAAAAAATTGTTTGGTTCCTGTTACATGCCAAAAACAAATAGGGTAGGTAGTTAGGGAAAACATTTTTCTTTCTTTTCTTTCCCCACCCATTTTCGAGCTAATATTTCCTGAATAGTATAGCAGATTAATATATTAAAAGCTCTTCCTTTGTGTTACAGTGCAATTGACAATACATACTCTAATGAGAATCATTAATTATTTTCTATAAAAAAAAACCCATGTCGAAACCTAGTCCAACCACAATCAGTATTAATGTAAACACCACCCAAGTCTAATACTACACGGTAAGGTTATAAACTACGATAACACTAAAATAACACTATAATTTGTTCATTGGAAAAAAGTTTTAATATCAAAGGTATGATCCACAACATGGTTACACCCCCTCACAACTACAGCAGCAACACTGATCTTCCCGATCTATTTCATTGCCAGTATTGCAGTAACAAAATGTACATCATGAACTCAACGAAGATGTCAATAAAAATTAACAAAATAAGTTAACAAAAAGATCTCCATACTAACTATCCTCATAGCAAAGATATCAAAAGAAAACAACTATTTTCAGGAAAACAGTTTCCCTTTTGGTCGTCCATAAGGACACTGCACAGTATCTTTGCACTGTTGACAAAGAGGTAAAACAGGTTTGTATTTTTGCTTTTAAAGGTCTGATCCACAACGTGGTCACACCCCCTCACAACTACAGCACTGAAGACGCTATTAAATGTGAAAAGAGTTGTCATTTCTTAAGGTTTTGGGTACCAGCAGTTCATTTTAAATGTCATGGATATCATCATATTTAATAATAAATACAGGGGTTATTTGTCAAACAAATGCAAAATATTGATAGAGTTGATGTCTAAATATTTAATTTATGTAATCTTTTCAGCATAATCGGCTATTTTCATGTTTACTCTTTATGTTTAACATTGAATCGTAACTCGGTATTTCTAGAAGTTCGATTACGTTTTAGGGAATTCCCCTACCAAAATAGACTGGAAATTTGTATAATTCTGCTTTTTAACAGTAAACTAGCGTAACATTTTGAAGATTGGATTCACAAGTTACGAGTAGTTCCGAATGAGTACGAGAACACGTCCGAGAGCATGTGGTGTCAATGGCATCTTCCATTTACAGAGTAGAATGTCAAAAATGTGCTCATTCAAATCAAATAATATTACATGTATTTAAATCAATTGAAATCAAATGAAACGACATTCAAGGAATCGGAATACCTCGTCACATTCCGCTACGCTTATATTTCGTGGAAATGTACGAGGAGTTCCGAATGGCTCTCGGAAGCTTTTTATTTGGAACTCTTCGGAAGTAAAATTGCGCGAAGTGTTCCGGGTCTTCTGGTAACGAGGTCTTGGACTGCCAGATCTCGTGGCATCTCTCTGCAGTTGTTGTTTTTAGAGTCAACGAAAATTAGGATTAATATTAATGGATTATTAAATAAAACAGGTGGGGGAAAAAAAGGGGGGGGGAGGTTAAAAAAAGTTTAGGGTCGGCACCAAAAATCTAGGGACGGTCGGGTAACCGGAACCAAACAATTTTTTTTACTACGCCTTATAGGAATATAAAAGTGTAAACACAACTAATAACAGTGACCTCTTTTTCGGCCGATAGCGTGTATTTACTACAGCGTGACCTGTAGGCCTCTATACCTAGCCAGTGACGCGTTATCTATTTATAGCGCGATGGGACATTCCCGCGATTGCACAACACAGCAATACCCTGGGACGTCACGTGATCAATTAGCCAATGAGAGCACCTTCCCTGAGAAAGTGATGTACAAATCTCATAATCTCTTCATCACGGGCACATAATAAACAAGTCATACATAAAACGTTTTTAACTGGACTTTCAGTTAAAAATGTGCATAAAAGTTCTTCCTTACAACCATATTTTTATTTCAATAGAGAAAGTGTTGGTTATTAAATAATGTCATGTATATCTGTTTGTGCATATATAAAAGATCCTTTGCTACTTTCCCGAATGACTCCATGAGGGGTGGGAGGGTGTTACAGCCCCCCCCCCCCCCCTTCACTTTCGACCAAATAAAATATGTACTCCTCCATTCGTCACACGCGCCGAATGGTTTCACTAGCGGCGTGATTCTAGGCAACCCAAATGCGGGTCTCTTCAGACATTGGAGGAGTGTAAATGCTAAAGAGAAGAAAAAGAAAGATGGGCTAATGTGATTCTAGCGAACTTTTATACCGGAAGCTATCGATTGGTATAACACAAAAGAGAATGTCAAGGAAGACAACTCTTTATCTCTTTTGTTTTAATTGGAGCACCAGCTTAAATGCATCGACACTGTCGTAATACCAATAATTAGCTGATTAACAGTATATCGTACAAATAATATAAACAGACCCCGTTGTATATGAACATAACTTACTATATATAATGTTTATTTATTTCAAATGTTTATTAATTTATTTTTGTTTTTCATATCAAATAAAATTACTATTTTTCCTTTCTCTGGAAATAAATAATCTAATATGTCTTGCTTTCTAGCAATAATGCATAAATGTGATTTGTTTTAATTTATAACCTTTGGTTGTTTTGAATGCTTGTTTTGTATGTTTGTTGTTGTTTGTTGGTTTTTTGTTGGGTTTTTTTTTTTTTTTTAATTCTGCATCTGTATACATGTACCGTACTCAACTTTTCCTTACCATTTTTTTTTAAATGCATCAACCCCAATACCTTTGTGGTGACATAAGTTAAGTGTACATACACACTAACTTGAAAAGTACAATATTTGTGACCAGTCTTAACTTACTTTAATTGAAAATAAAACAAAAAGCAAATGAATAATTTACGGCATTTTAAAATAAATTTATTTTTAAAAAGTAAAAATATTACCTACACATTCAATTGTCATTTCTTTTAAAATAGTGTCACCCCAAAGGTTTCGGCCTAATTGTCAGCATTTCTAAAATAATGTTTGTTCTCAATAGGCCTTTCATGTAATTTTATACATGAAACCATAACTGGTCATCAGTCAGGGTATGAAAACAAAAAGTTTTTTTTTTAACTACCAACAAGTTGAAGCTTGCATTCAAGAAGACATACCCGGTACTTACTTCTACATGATATAGTGCCACCTCAACTAATAGAAACCTTATGTTTTTTGTTTTTTTTTGGTTTTTTAATCCCTCTTCCCCCTTTCCTTTCTCTCCTTTGATTTCCATCTCATTTCTTCCCGATCTGGCAAGTCCTCCTGTCTTTCAACTTCTTTCGCTGTCCACCTCCACATCCCAGTCCCCCTAACCGCGACAGGTGCTCGTCTATTGTGGCTATCTGTGCCACACACCTGCCATTCCCCATCAGCTTTTAGCTGTGGGCTTAGTCTGACCACTTCAGTGAGTCTTCAGTAGTTACTTCTGGCATTGTAAAGAGGCACTTGTAACCACCTGCTATGCACCCCTACTACCGGCGGTCGTCAGTTAGTGCCATGGGTCAGACCAGCTTTATTAGCAGCAGAAGACGAGGAAACCAGGTGGGTGCAGGGAAATACACAGAGACTGCACCTGTGGAGGAAGTTGAGACAGTTAGGCAATGGTGCAGACAGCTCAGAAGACAGAGTCGGAGGAAACTGACAGAAAGGGTCGAAACAGATTGAAATAGTGGGAGAAATTGGAAAGTTTTTAATGTTAAGATAATGAGAATGCTAGGCAGAGGGTAATTGATGAGAAAGATAAATGAATGTGTGAGCCAGCTTTGACGGGGTTTAAACCACTGTCGTCAGCTTGATTGTCCAGCAGCTTATCCACTAGACCACGGAGAACCTTAGTGTTACCTGAAAGTAGTTACACCCATAGTTTTCCAATGGTATCAAAATGTAGTCGATCATCCTGGGGTCGCTATAAACCAGCTAGATTATCAACCATTACATTAAAAAATAACCATTTAATTATCCATACAAAAATAAGTAAAACTATTTTTTCACATATACACCGTTTGTTATATATAGACGTCAAATTATATGAAAATTAAATGTAATGTTTGCAAATATATAAAGTATTTGTAGGTGGTTGTATGAACATTTGATTTTAATATTTAATAATTGAGCACATCCTTGTTATCAATTAGATATGTATCCTTGTATGAATATACATTTTATCTCAAATAATGAACAATGTGAAGATTCCAGTTCTCAGGTGTTTAGCGCTCAGCTAAAATTCTCCCGCTTGCTTTGAATAACAATATGTTAAACTTATGCTACCATGTTCACTTTATAGTTCTAACCAATGTCCTGAACTACAAAACGTAATAATTTGTCATGGTATGTGTATGAGACATCTACAGCAATTTTGAAATATTTTGCATCCTGTAATTTGCTTTTGCTTAAAATATAAAAAAAACCCAGAAAATAATCCATTCAATCTACGACAATAATTTTTATCCATTGGTAACATAAAACCCTGCCATTTGCAATTCATATTGCAAGTACAGCAATTGCAGTTGGTGCTGTCATTAAGTTTATTTTATTAGATACAAGTAGCAATATTTGAAATGAGACGTGTACATAAACTTGTTTTTCAACATTATAGAAGTTATAAATATGTACAATATTAAAGGCTACTGGTAAGATAAAGTTTCTGATTTAACCATCATTTACATTATGAACCTATCTTCGGTATATAAATCTTTAAAACCCATTATTCATATCCGACCCCAAAACTGCATAATATAAAAGATATTATCTCATTAGTAGAGTACCTACCTCAAGTGTACTGGTGCACCCATATTTGTTTACCAATGTAATTTGTGGTAGATATGGTTGTGCTGTTCGGTCTAGGAAATACAATTTATGAATTCCATTCTACCAATTGTACAGAGCAACCTACATATACCGGTACAGGTATATGGTAGATGTGACCAGTGGTAATGTGAAGTAACATTTGCTGCAACAGCACTAATACATCATACCTAACCCATGTACCAGATTCACAAAAACAAAGATATTATGTAAACAGTAGGGCAAGCACTTCTGGCCGATCAGCATGCAATTCCAGTTCTGGACTAGAAACAGTGCATTTAATTTTAAAACATTCCTTAACTATGTCCAAATGCAGTCGCAATAGCCAATTTTGGGCAAGTATTCAACTTGGGTGTACACCATCTTTTAGCAATGTTAAAGTAAACATTTCCTGCCTGTTCGAGTATGACAAAGGTTGCTATTAAATTTTAAGGTACTGCGACCAAGATCACTGTTCAAATCTTCAATTGCTTTGTTCAGTGAATCCACTTGTTCCTTGATTTGTGAATCAGATGCTGTATAACCTTTCGATGCGTTCCAGTAAACAGCTGAGTGGCTCATATCCCATTATAGGGTAAAGTTAGGAACTAAATAACCATTTTCATCACGAAAATCTGTTTCAGGGCAGATGAGGTGGGTATTAGGGTTGTATGGGTCCCCATGAAAATCAGTTGTTGCCCATTTTCAGGCTCCATTTACAGACAGAACTAAATGATGTGACATCAATAACTATGCATGGCTGAAAATGGGCAGAATTTTGAAAATAGCAATTAGTGAAAAAGTTAATAGAATAAATAAAAAAAATAAAAAGGTTACAAGCCAAAAATAAAAAGAATCGACTGCTCGGCCAAATATTTATATAATTTGGAGCATTTTAGAAGGACAGTCCAAAATTAAATAAGAGAAAGAAGAGAGGATCGGACTATTTAATAATATTAAAAAAAAAGAGAGTAATTTCGACATAAAATTTTGAACGCAGATCTAAAAGTTTAAAGTCCGATCGATATGTCCACGCGAGTGGCCTCGTTAATGCCGTTTGGGTGCACAGCTTAAAGGGACGAGATGGGTTGCATCCCGTTAAGAAAACCCCTAGATTGACAGTTGATAGACGTTGAAGGTGTAGTGCTGTGCTGAAATACAGATCTTGAGAAGCCGGATCCGTCTGAACGAGAGAGAGTATCAGACTAGGGTATAGTCCAGTCGTCATGGGTTGGTATAGTGGTGCGGACGGGCCCGACTCCGGAGGATACGAGATGGTATCACTATAAAACAAGGTAAAGTGTAGAAAAAGAGTAGTAGGGGCCGACCCCGCTTCCTATTTCTTCTTAGAGTGGGGCGGTCAATCTTCCAGTGCTGCTAGGACAGGCTCGGACATGTAGAGACTAAACGCGAACAACCGTGGCGTTCTGCAGAATGGCCGTCATACGAGTCACGAAAAAAAACAAGTCGACAGTCAGATGGAGAAATGACGTGGAGGCAAGGAATCTCGCTAAAAAAGAATCCAACCTGGTGGTGCAGGCTGTCGAAACGAGAAGCGTTCCAGCGTTCAATCAGTTCCAATGGCCGCATACATCCCAGTAGAAAACTTCATTTCGCTGACGAAAACAACGAAATAAAGGACCCCCAAGTCGAGCACACGAAACCACGTGCAGTGTGCACAAGCGGAACAAACACGTCTTACCGCGTGGAGCTCCAGGCTGGGAATCATTAAGAGAGAGAACTAAATGATGTGACATCAATCACTATGCACGACTGACACTCTATTATAGGGTAGGGTTAGGTACTATCATCGTGAAAATCCGTTTACGGGGCAGTATGGGTGGGTATTGGGACAAGAGGTGCCCGAGAAAAGTGGTCTTTGTTTAATTTCAGGCTCCTTTTTCAGACATAACTAAATGATGTGACATAAATCCCTATGTGTGGTTAATACCCTATTATAGAGTTGGGAACTACATTTTCATCACAAAAATTGGTTTAAGGGCAGTAGGGTTGGGTTTTGGGGTTGTATGGGTCCCCATGAAAATCGGTTGTTGCCTAATTTCAGGCTCCATTTACACACAGAACTAAATGATGTGACATGACTCCCAGTAGATGGCTGATACCCTATAATAGGGTAGAGTTAGGAACTATACTGATGGAAAGAAATAAAGGAATACATCAAATTGTAGACCAAATTTAAGTCACAACTAGCATAGAATAGTTCCCAGTCAACTTGACAATATGAATTGATTTTTGATGCAGTCATTATTTGTTGTTGCTATCTGGGTGATCCTTTATTTCTTTCCATTAGTATATATTGCCATTTTCATCACGAAAATCCATTTAAGGGCCGATGGGGAGAGTATTGGGGTTGTATTAGAAAAAATTAGACGTTGCCTATTTTCAGGCTCCATTTACAGACAGGAATTTATGTCATATCATTTAGTTCTATGTGTGTCTGATACACTATTGTTGGATAGAGTTAGGAACTTTATAGCCATTTTCATCACAGAAATTGGTTTAAGGGAAGATGAGGAGGGTATTGGGGTTGCATGGGTACCTGTGAAAATTAGTCATTGCCTAATTTTAGGCTTCAATTACAGACAGAACTAAATGATGTGACATAATCCCTGTGTGTGGCCAATACGCTATTATATGCAATAACCACTTTTAGGCAAGTATTCGAAATGGGTGCACACCATCTTTTAGCAATGTTCGATTAAATATTCACCGGGACGTTCGAGTATGACAAAGATCACAATTAAATTTTAAGGTAGGCCCCTACTGAGACCAAGATCACTGTTCAAATTGTCAATCGGTTTGTTCAGTGAATTCACTTGTTCTTTGATTTGTGATTCCAGTCAAAACCTGAGCGGAATGTCGTACCGACAAACCTAACTTTCCCACCTGAATTTAAGACAAAGGCCATTAACTGCCTGCAAATGATGACAATGTCTTCAACTATTTGAGTGGTTGTATTTCTCAATGTAATATATGTTTCCTTCGAAAAGACTTTGGTAATGTCACAGATACCTGACCAGACCTAGACAACGGTGGTTTACCATGCTGGTATTTTTAAGTTTCAGATAACCTGCTTTTAAAAATATTAAAAGGTACTGCATTACGAGCACCTTATTCACAATATATACAGGCAATCACAATTCCTTATGCTCATCCATCAGATACATTCCCCTGCTGTCAACTAGTAAAACAGCAAAACAGCAGGGATCTATTGAAGGAATATTAATTAACATGATGTTCCTCAATAAATGTATTGAACAAAATGTATATGTATACATTTGTATTTAAAAACAAGGATACATAATCAGTTGCACAAAATGTGTTCTTTTCAATATAGGTACAATAACCTGAAAAAGAAATGAGAAAAATTATCATATGCAACGTATGTAAAACTTTCTACCATGAAATGAATGTTTGTTTTAAGGTATTACTTTTTTTCCCCATAACAACTGTGGTTTGGGGACCATTCAAATATGATTTAATGACCAAGGGATTTGGTATGTGTTCAAATGTATTTGCTTTATGTGGGGTTGTCCTGAACTGTTACACAGCACAGTTCTTTATTACTTAAATGGTTTGCATTCTGTTGGTTTGTTCTGGATTGGACAGTGGGGGGGTGGGGGTGGGGGAGCTTTTTGTTTTATTTTGTAGCTACATGTATATGTATGTACATACAATGATTATGTGGCTGAAATGGGCTTTCCCAGGTTGTCAAACAATACTTTAAAATTAAATTATATATATCGCATGCGATTCGCATGACTTGTTTGTGAATGTGGTAGCAGGTGTTTAAGTGATGCATACATTTTATTTTATTGTATTATTATACATTTATTTTGTTTTTTTTAGAGGGGAGGGGTATGTTCTAGCATTACAGGGTATGTTTGGGCATTTAAAGTGTGATGTAAACCACTTGCACCGACCAGTGATCCATAACTGGTTCAACAAAGGCCATGGTTTGTGCTATCCTGCCTGTGGTAAGTGCAAATAAAAGATCCCTTGCTGCCTGTCGTAAAAGAGTAGCATATGTGACAACAGTGGGTTTCCTAAAAAAACCAGTGTCAGAATGACCATATGTTTGACGTCCAATAGCCGATGATAAGATAAAAAATCAATGTGCTCTAGTGGCGTTGTTAAATAAAACAAACTTTATTTAATGTGTGAAAAAAAAAGACATATATATTTGAATGGATGTAAAATTAATGTAGTCAGTAAATCCATTTCATTTACTAAACATTATAACTTTTAAATGAAAAACAAAACAAAAGCAATAGCATACATGTTAATTACTCAAATAAACAAAGTCTGATGTTTATATATACAAATGAATCTAATGTATTTAACACATCTTTGGATGTTGTCCCCAACATATATGACGTGAATTTAGTGTGATAAAAGTATAATGCAGAAATTTCAATTACAAAAAATGCAGACAAATACATGTATATGAGAAATATAATTGTTTTTCGACAATATTCAACATTAATTATTTAAAATTATATTTAAAAATGGACAGTAACCACACTTGACAAAATGCCACCATTAACTCACCAATTATCATAACTATATTTAAAAAATAGAAGCCTCTAAACGTTATTATATTATATACTACTAACTACACATACAAATCATTAACAGGGGTGACACAGATACATCATGATACTACTGCTGACTACAAAATACTCGATACCATTGCTCGTGTATCGATTCATATTTTAACCATGGTATGATTCCTACTTTACTTATGCATCAATTTACAAAAATTTTATTAATTTAGTGGACAAAGAACATGTATATGCATGCTTAATTATGTCAATAATATTTACTCAGAAAATACTGTGAATCGGGTATTGTGGTGTAATAACAGTATGTATATTGAGGTTGGTGTGTCATGACATCCATTGTAGCGGATACCGAAAGAAGTCCGGCACACGAGTAGTCTCAACTACATCAAAACGCAATCACAGATAGTGCATTCCAATATACATTCAACTATATAGTATTTTGTGTTTAAAGAAATTAAATGGAATAACTTAAAAACTACCAATCCATTCATGTAACATCACAATTAAATTACTATAACTCTTACTCTTCCAACATACCCCACCTCCACCATCTAAATATATAGAGTGGAAACATTTTTAACTTACCTGCTTTTTATTCAAACCATACCAGTAATTTCAGAAATCAAGAAAGACGGACAGAAAAAAAGATGTCACCACAAAGGTTTCAGCCTCATTGTTAAAATGTAATTTTGTTCTCAATAGGCCTTTCATGTACTTTAAAAATGTGTACATGAAACCATTGCTGGTCATCAGTCAGGGTATGAGAACAAAATGTGTATATATCTTTAACTACTTAAAAAGGACTTGATGTCGCTTGTCTTCAAAAAGAGAACACCATCCATCGACGTGACTGTAAACTTTAAAAGATAAGAAAAAGATTTTAGTCCTCGTATTTAATTCAACCTGTGGTTGACAATGCAGTGTTGCTATAACCCAGATACATTGTCAACCTATCTTCACATGGAAATACAACGTGTTGTAACTGAATTATGAAAATAGAAAAGCCTATACAGCATATGTTAAGACACATAACATATTATTTATGCCTGTGTCTATGTTCAGAATGTGTTGTGTATAAAAATAAAAAGTATAAAGCAACCAACTTATACACCAACATAATTATACTGTATCAACAAAATCAGAAGAAACAAAATTTACTAAATGTATTTTTTCAACCTATCTTTAACCATCTTCCTGATAGAATGCCAAATATATATCATTTAAAATCGTATGGTAGCTACTAAATAAACTTTCCTAAAAGAGCTGATCATCTTGGTCACTGTAACCCAGCTAGACTCAACCTTTCTTTAACCATCTCCCCCCCCCCCCCCCCCCAGATTTATAATGTTAGAACTCGTACATTACTATATGCCAATCAGGGGTGGGGGAAAATAAAACTGTCAATTGGTCCCACTTGATGTCATTACCGGGGGGAGGGGGGCGGGGGGGGGGGGGGGGAGAAAGGAATAAAAAAAACAAAAAAAACATTTAAAAGACGATATTTGCCATATAGTTTTTAAAAAAAATCATAGTGACATTTGTATAGTTAAACTATAGTTAAAACTGTTTTATCTTGAATCATGAACGCGAAACGATAAGTTACATGAAACGGTTTTTTTTTTTTTTTATCACATCAGTGAAAAACCCAGCACAAATTGTATATATTTTACATAATGGAATAAATAATATAAAAAATGAATAAAAGTTATGAATTTTAATTCCCATATATGTATAAAAAGTACAAGTATTCAGTACTATGTCCTGAAAATTAATAAAAGTTGGCACCGTTGAAGCGTTTGACAGCCTGAGCAAGCACGTTTAGACAAAGAGAGTAATAACGTCATCACTGATTGGATGAAACTTGACCTCTGCTGGCTCTAGAGATAACAGTACATGTAGCTGTTCTGCTTACTCCCACTTGTTAACAAAAAAAGTGGAAACCTTTTGTTAATTTTAAAATCCTTTATAATTATTGGATACATTACATTGAACAGTCAACAATAAATACATTTACAGATTATTTCAGTACATTTTATGCTATTTCAAGCAGTTTGTATTGCACAAAAGCCTCTTGCTTCAGACTAGGACACTCGACCCGACACAGCTCCGTACACACACACAGGCGTTGACAGGTGTTGATTGTAACCAGTTGCAAACTCTGGGTCCTTTGTTTTAATTGGAGTGTAATACCTTGATGGCTCTCTAAACCAAGAATGGTGCTATCATTAATGTCTGTTTAATCTCTTGACCAGCTAAGCGACTTTGACAAATGTCTATCCTAGTGGCAGTCGATTGACACTACTGTAGCTCCGACTTCAGTGACTGGCGATATACTTTGGCAGACTTTAAAATCACAAACGTCTGAAACACCAGCCATATTGACCACTAATTATTTATTATTTTAAATCATGCACGAGATACCGATGTCTGGGTAGGCCGGTCCACTTGACGGATAGGAATTTGTTCCAATAATAGAAATGGACAGGTGCTTCGGACCGACAAGAATGACAAAAGTGGGACCGGCAAACGCACGTTTTAAAAAAATAATTTAGGTCTCAGAGATCGAGAATCGGTCCCAGACCAGGAAAAAAGGGCTTTTCCCCACCCCTGGTGCCAATGTTCAGAATAATTTGTGTTATTTAAATGAAACACCAAATCATTTAGTTATATCTGTAAATGGAGCCTGAAATTAGGCAAATACTAATTTATACGGGTACCTGTAAAACCCAATACCCACCCCATCTGCCCTTAAATGGATTTTTGTGATGAAAATGGCTATATAGTTCCTAACTCTACCTTATAATAGGGTGTCAGCCATGCATAGTGACAGATGTCACATCATTTAGTTCTGTCTGTTAATGGAGCCTGAAAATAGGTAACGACTAACTGTAATGGGGACCCATACAACCCCGATACCCACCATAACTGCCATTAAACCGATTTTCTTGATGATATTGGCTATATAGTTCCTAACTCTACCTTATAATAGGGTATCGGCCACACATAGTGATGTGTGACATCATTTAGTTACATAGGGATTTATGTCATACCATGCAATACCTGATGAAAAAGACAATTTCAGTTTCATAGAGATAGCTTCTAAGTAACCTGAAAGGCTGAGCCTGCTGAAGTCGATTCCTAGGACTAGTAGTAAACCGTCTGTATCCGTCGAACTGAGGGGATCAATCAGGAGAAAGATCGGCTGACATCGGAAAAACTCCAAAAATTTCCTTGCAACAGCGGGACTGAACATATTAGAAGCTGTGAAAAAAAATAGTATGATGATTAGGTACAATTTAATTTAACAAAAACAATATTATACTAAGTATTAAACAATGCAATGAACAAATTCTAAAGCAAAATTATTTAAAATATTTAAAGTGATGACAAATTAATATTGCACTCATTATTTTATATTGATATCTATTGATTTCAACCCAGCGAACAAAACCAGGAAGGTCTCACTACACAGATGTCATCTGCCATTGAAACCCATGTTAAATTGCCCAACTTCAAACGAAGATTGCCAATAGAACGGGTTCTCGTTGGCACTAACAACATACACCATTGTGAACATACATTATATAAGCATTTATTTTCACTCCAAAATTGAGAACATTTCCGTCTCAGTTTTTTGCTATATAACCGCATCTGGCTGTAGTACCGGTCCGAACAGGTGGTTCACTAACCGATTCACTCCGGCTGTCACTTGCGCTGTATACCCATGTCCCAAAAGGTCGATGCACAATATTACAAAATAACATGGGCAAAATACAGTCAGAAGGCTTACCATTAAACACACATATTGTTTTAATTCTTCACCATTTCCTAGAAGTGAATATGTGAACCATAACATGTGTCACAATTAGGAACTATTAGTGGGGATCAGTGAACTCTCACCCGGAAGTGATCTGTGTAGTGAGACCTAGGAAGCTAGCGAACAAAATGGCAGAGGTAAGGGGGTGAGAAGCCGGATATCGTATTAATACCTAAACTAATAACCATATTTTAGAACTGTAATATATTAGTCGTCACTGTATTGTGGAAGAAATAATTGTTTATTGCAAAAAAAACCTCTAAAATTATTTATACAGAAAGAAAATAAAGTGATTCAAAGTGGGAACTATATTCTGGAAAGACATTACATCCGATAACCTCTTATTGTTCGCTGGCTTTCACAGCGGATAGAAAAGTTCGCTAGGTTTATTTCAATTAAAATGGTGTGTTGTCTAATTTTATCGCACCTTATTTAAGGTGCGGGAATATGGTTAATACACAGGTAAAAACACTGTTTCAGACCTGACATAAGTAAAACTTTACATATTTGTAACCATACTACTGTAATGATGTCGACTTGTTAATTTAAATGGTCGGTATGTTACTTAAATAGCGTTTAATCTGGTATCGTGCATGGGCCCGGGTTTTCAAAACAAAATGGCAAAGGGGAATCCCCGTTTAAAATATTTCTTTTAACTTGAAACTTTCAGTTGGTTCATGGGAGGCAGACCAAATTTTATGCATCCGTAACAATATGATACTGGAATTATTTTATTCTATCTACCACCATTTATTTATCAGGTATGATTTTCCGTTTCAGATTTTACCACAGTGAGTGACATTCCGTTTTAGTTTTTCCCCCGTTTTTGTGTGTTCAATTAGTGTCATCACAGTCATGTTTTATTATTATAAACAATATCCATTTATATTTTATTGTTCCAGCTCTGAGCTTTTTGGCTATTGCTATTTTTTAAGTACCTGTAAACATTTTTGTTGACACAAACTTAAAAAAAAAGTTAAGTAATGTTTACCTGCCACTAATAAAGACCAAAATAAAATAAAATGTTATGTACCATATTTTCTGGTCTATTGCAGTCCGTACATAAACCTCACCTTTAACTAAACCGCAGTTAAAACTAAGTCACAGACTTAATTATTGTTTGTATTTAATAATAATAAATAGATCCATTCTCCCTTAAATTCAAACAATAAATAATTATTGATTGTGTGGCTTTCAGTTTCATTTCATCTAATGGATTATGGGTAAGTCTCGTAAACAAAACACACTGTTGACAAATCCCGCTATTTTCATGAAAATATTAACAAGAACTTGGTAATGCATTGTTTGTAATCTTAATTAGTTGCAAAAAAATATATAAATAAATACATAACATTTTATTTGTTCCAGTATGATTACAAAGCATGAACCAAAAAAAAGTGCACAAGAATTACTAGTACTCACTCGATCACACATGTATGTTTCTCTGTTACCTAACTAGCGTGCCACGTGCACAAATTACATATTCAAATGTGGTCGGGTCAAGCTGGTGGTAGTGAACCGAAACTAAGCACTGTTCTGTCGATCGTTTACAGTTTCGACATTGTTTTATAACTTTTAAACGATGGCCTTTAAAAAAATATATATATATTCAGAGCCGGTTTAAGGATCCACGGGGCCAGTAGCCCAAATAACAGCGGGGCCCAATTCCCAAGATATATATTTTGCAAACATGGGAATAAATGTACACAATGCCTCACCGCGGGACCCTAACACGTGCTACTAGAATAAACCGGTAAGAAGAATAGTAAAATGCTATTTTTGTGTGCATTTAGAAAACAATCGGTTCAGAAATAAGTAACTTGTAGTAAATTCCATAGCATGAAAAAAGGCGTTCCCCGTGGGATGGACTATAAATGTGAATTGCTTCTGTACAGATTAACGAATATGCCCGAAGTTTTACGAAATTACGTTTTCCAACGGAAGCGTCACGTAAATCGGTTATGCTTACGAATCGTAATAAGTATTATTAAAAAACATCGAAATTGAATATACTAGAAATCTTATTATATAATCAACATTCTAAAATTGTATTAGTACATGTTTATTTTTATATTTCAAGTTAAATTTCACTGTGTAAAGTGACATGAGTAACAGTCACATGCTTTGTTGCAAGCTTACTGCAATTAAGCATAACTTCCGAGAATTAACGGTTCTGTGAAGTGTTTAGGCATACAGTGCGCTCCACGAAAGTTGGCATACAAAAACACTATGTGTATATTATTAATATTGAATCTTAAAACTACGAAAAAGATTTATAATGGTGCTTGAACCACAAATACAACTTTTGAAGGTTATTTTTTAGCAGCACATTGTATTTGAACAATTCTTTGACACAGTATTTATTGGATGTGTACACCAGTTTGGATTCACAAAATGGAACATTTGATATAAATACAATATTCTTTAAATTGGTTGATTATCAATAATTCATTGTTTGGTTAAAACATAGAAGCATAGAATTAACTGATAATAGTATTTTTGTATCTACATGAATGCATAAAAAAACGTATGTGAAGTTCTGTATATTTATTTTACTTTTTGACACCTGTGTGGTTACGTTGAAATATATGCATTAATTCTGAAACATGTATTGTAATGAAAACAAGTACAACCCTTGGTAAATAAATTTATTAAAATATGTCATACACAGTGAAGAAAATAGTACGTTTAATAAGGGACTTTAAAATAATGAAGTGGAAATTAGAACATGATGAAACACTGAGTTGCAGCATCGATTGGATCGATCGAGGATTCGCAGAACTTCAGGTCTTTCCGTTCAGACCGAGAAGCTCAAAGTTACCGGGAAATCCCCATTTCGTTCAGACTATTGTTTGGCGGCAACAAGTACTCCCCTGTAACAGAACCGATGGGGTAGTGTGCTGAAATGTAAATAGCAGCTTTCAAGTTTAATAATTTAGTATTTATGATAAGAATTTGGAGAAAGGCTATGGAAATCGCCCATCTTATATTCCCATTTGATTACCGTTGCCGGTTAACTATTTCATTTGTATCTGAACCACTGGAGAAAATCGTTTGTGCAAACACTAAAACCACACAAACGACATATCGTTTGTCTGAAAAAAATCAAATTTTATGCCCTGTGTTGATACACAATAAACGTGTACACCAACAAAAAAACTAATTTAGTAAAGCAGGTTTTGTTTTCGTAAATAGCATAGCGACGTACTCACGGACATTTCTTTCTGTTTCACGATACTGCCACGTGATATAAAGCCAAGGACATTGACCTTGGTAGAGTCAGATTTCTAGTACATGTGATTGGCTGACAGGCACCTGAAACAAACACACACCTATTTAATTTCAACTCAGTAATTCAAATTTACCGAGTGTAAAGCATGTATATTTTAAAATTAAATTTACATTAGGGTGGTTTTGTTTATGGGTTGCTATGATTCGAGTTAGTAGTATAATAAATGACATGTTAACTGCAGTACATCGATAATGAAAGTTAATCCTGTTTATAAAAATATAAATTTATAAAGATATATTTGAATAGAAAACAATAGATATTGACATTTTCTTTGTGATGACATTATTTTATTTTTTAAATCGAGAATTTGCAGGTACGTAACATGTATATTATGATATCATGATAAATGTGATAACCCTGTGCCATGTGGTTGTTACACTTTTTTTTTTTTTTTAGTTTAAATGATTTACAAATAGGCCTACTGACATTATTTTTTGTAATAGTTTAAGACATTTTACAGTTAGAATTCTTAATAACAATACCATAGTTGTTACAATGTCAATTCACATTCAGTTCGCAGGTTTGTGTCCATGGAGAAATCATATCATTCTGTGATGAAGACTAAAATTATTGTACTTGTTTTAAATAAACAGAATAAGCACAAACTAATCGGTTTCAATTCTTTATTCATAAATAGTCAACAGATAATAAATCATGATTCAGAATTTTAATGCAACATGATTTGCATATAATACATAAGAAATCGATAAATGATGTGTTCATGGTGTTTCTTTTTCTTGTGTAAGACTGCAATGGCCCATTCCTTCATCTTTGAGAACAACTATCATATTAGTTAAATTAGGATTTTTATTTTGAAAACACAAAACATTAACTCTTAAGATATTTAATTTAGAAATCATTACTCCTCAAACTTAATTATATTCATAGGTGCAATTCCTCTCGGTCTCTCGCTTCAAATTCTGATTATTTTGAGGGGTGTGATTTTTCCCTCCTCTGCATTTTGAGGAGTGTGATATCCACCCATCCCTCGTAAGCATTTTGAGGAGTGCTATTTTTAGCATTCCTGGGTTTTTCAAAAATGAAGGTCTTCCTCCAGTAAATAGGAAAAAGTGCAATGTTTCTATCTGCGTTCAGGTGCATGCCTTTGCAAAAGTATCATACTGTGCATGTGCGATTTTCCATTTCCATTTTTAAGGCCACTATATGAAAAAATATGTTTATGAAATATGTACAGTGGATGAAAACTTTGTTTCATTTTTTTTTTTAAAGGATAAATTCAGTTTGTCAAGCGATCTGGTCTGATCCGCGTTTTACCAACGCCCATCGCTAAAAGTTGATGTCAGTACAGATAGGCATCATATTCATACCAGTGAATAGATTGTAAATATAAATTTTCAAATGAATTGATTCTTAACACAATTTATACACTCAAAATTATTTACAATTTTTACGAATGGATTATGAATACTATTCACTATGTACAGTAGAGGCACAAAAATATAGCGTACCTTTTGCAGATCAAATTTCATAATTAAAAACAAATTCTAACAATTGGGGGCTTCAAAATCATCAAAATTAAATGTTTTGGCGTTGGTGTGGCACCGAATGTTAGTCATCTTCCTCCATTTCAACTCAATTTCTACGAGTCAAGTGGATCCAATATACTTTTGTATTGAGATACTTGTCTGAAATTTATTGTTAATGAATTTGAAAACGTTCACGAACTGAGACGAAAAACCTCACAAATGAATGACAAGCAGATGACAACAAATCAGATGTTGATTGAGCAAACCGTGCACGAGTAAACAAACCGAACAGACTTGGAAGCATAAAGCAATTATAGATGTTGACGATATGTATTATGGGCAGTTTAAATGTTTTATGTATGAATGGGACGATTTTTCGATGTTAACCGAAAACCACAGTTTTAGGCCCACTTTGAGATAACTGATCAGGTAACCAACGGGTTACGCAAATACAATTCATCAAACCGAACAATTGGTACCTAGGTAAAAACCATGTGAACCGACTTCCGGTTACCTCAGATTTAGAAATATTGTTCACTGCTTTGCCCAAGTATCCCAGACCCAACACGCTAACATGGCATGTTAAAAATGCTATTTTTGTTTTCTAGTCCAGACAGTGTTCAAAATAAGCACTTATCCGACAAGTGATAATCTGCTGGGACAAGCAGAATGAACCTTAGTGGTTGTCCAGTGGACAAGTAAAAAATTATAATGCTGTTTCATTTTGAGCAATCAAAACATTGTCCTTGCTCTGAATAAAACTAACAACTTATTTGGACAAGTAAAAATATTGATGAAGAAGTAGATTTGTAGCTTTCGAGGCGTTTCGTCCACTGTACAATTAGTCTAGTACAATTTGTCCACCCACCTCGGACAATTTGTCCACTCGATTACATTTACAACATAAATCTAAAATGATATTTCTTAGCCATTGCAATGGTAATTATTTTCGTTTTGTGGTAAACTACTACAGTATATGAAACAAACTAAATTTTAATGGCACTATCAACTTATTATTGTCTGTCTGTGTCCATTATAGAACTTTATTGATATGTTGTTATTCAAATTGCTCTTCAAATAAACCTATAATTCTGACATACTATTTAAAAAACAAAGCTAGTATTAACTAAACTCATTTATGTCAAAAATTATCAATATCTCCATTTCGCTACCAAGTTCTAGCCAAGTTCTAAATTAACTAAAAATTACAGTGGACGAATTGTCTAAGAACAATTTTTGGTTGTGGACGAATCGTCTCGAGTTCAACAGTGGACAAATTTTTAGTGGACCAATCATCTGTAGACGAAATGTCCAGAGGACCAATCATCTGCATCCCGATTTGTAGATGTACTTGTCCGGTGGACTAATGAAACATTCTGCTTATTTCTATCACTGCCAGATATAATTTTATATTTTACAATCATTTTAGAAATGACCATTAAAAATAAAATGTCTTGCTCTTAAAATAGTTTATAAAAAAGTATGTATGATAATTGGCGTGCTGGTTTTACATGTGAAAAGTATTGTGAATAAATTGAACTGTGGACCAAAAACTGAAAATAAAAAAATACAAAGCATGCCATCCCTAGTTTTATGTAATCATTTTGTCACCAGTCAAGTGTTCTCCCTGAATCTGAAAATATAGAGAATTGAGATACATTTATGTGATGCAATTTTAAGGTCATGAAATACTATAATTGGGTTAGATTACAATTCAAACTGTTATGTTTTGTAAGTTGGTCTTACATCTTTGTAACATAACAATTTTCTTTTCTTTCATTATGTTGACAGGTAGATGAGCAAAATGTTTCATCCAGTTGATCAGTCCCAGGATGATCAGTACACAGTGGTGCCATCTGGTGCACTTCAAGACACTCCAAAATACTGTAAGTTAATTATGTGGGCTTTTTCTCATAGATACACTGTAAGACATTATGTACACATGGTTCACATAGATTGATAAAAACATATTGAAAAGTCATAGAATATTGTATAAGAAAATTGTAACTGTGAGTATATGACATCATCCATCCCTTACCGGCCTCGGTGGCGTCGTGGCAGGCCATCGGTCTACAGGCTGGTAGGTACTGGGTTCGGATCCCAGTCGAGGCATGGGATTTTTAATCGAGATACCGACTCCAAACCCTGAGTGAGTGCTCCGCAAGGCTCAATGGGTAGGTGTAAACCACTTGCACCGACCAGTGATCCATAACTGGTTCAACAAAGGCCATGGTTTGTGCTATCCTGCCTGTGGGAAGCGCAAATAAAAGATCCCTTGCTGCCTGTCGTAAAAAGAGTAGCCTATGTGGCGACAGCGGGTTTCCTCTAAAAACAGTGTCAGAATGACCATATGTTTGACGTCCAATAGCCGATGATAAGATAAAAAATCAATGTGCTCTAGCGGCGTCGTTAAATAAAACAAACTTTACTTTTTTTTCATCCATCCCTTCTTCATAAGGTGTGTTTTTGTTGTTGCTGTTGCATCTAATAATTGAAGATCTTCTATTTTTTAGTAATTAGTTTTATAATGCTTACACTAAAATCCTTTAAATATTAATTACACTTATTTAAGGGGTGGGATGTAGCCCAGTGGTACAGCGCTCGCTCGATGTGTGGTCGGTGTGGGATCGATCCCCGTCGGTGGGCCCATTGGACTATTTCTAGTTCCAGCCAGTGTACAATGACTGGCATCTCAAAGGCCATGGTATGTACCACCCTGTCTATGGGATGGTGCATATAAAAGATCCCTTGCTGCTAATCGAAAAGAGTAGCCCATGAAGTAGCGATAGCGGGTTTCCTGTCTCAATATCTGTGGTCCTTAACCATATGTCTGACGCCATATATCCGTAAATAAAATGTGTTGAGTGCGTCGTTAAATAAAACATTTCTTTTTTTCATTTATTTAAGTGCTTAAAATTTTATCCAATTAAGATTAAATAATAAATTATAGTTCTGAGCTATTTGGATTAGTTTTTTTAATAGGTTTTTAAAAAATTATTATTTAGTAATGTGGTCAGATTAATCATGAATATTGATGACTTTGTTTTCTTGCAGGTGATGAGGATATTGCACTAAAAGAGCATAAAAGAAGAAAGACCCTTGTAGATGTTAACCTAAAAACAGTTACCAATAGTGATGGCTACAAGCCCCGTACCAGTGTGCCTGTTGATAAGGCAAAGACCACATCGCGTCCTCCATGCCAGGTGGATGCTGCCTATGACGAGCTCTTCACTGCAAAGGACCTTAACATTCAGCTTCGTGCTGAATCGTCAGAAGTTGTCGTTCAGCGGTCAGGCATCCAAGTGGTCAAGTCACTAAGACAGTACGATGATTACAAATCTGGGTATGATAATATGTTTGTATTTACTATCGCATAAAGTTGTGTTTTATAGTACCAGTATATGTGATGAAGTTAAAATATGTTTGGTTTAAAAAAAGTAAAGTTTGTTTTATTTAACGACGCCACTAGAGCACATTGATTTTTAATCTTATCATCGGCTATTGGATGTCAAACATATGGTCATTCTGACACTGTTTTTAGAGGAAACCCGCTGTCGCCACATAGGCTACTCTTTTTTACGACAGGCAGCAAGGGATCTTTTATTTGCGCTTCCCACAGGCAGGATAGCACAAACCATGGCCTTTGTTGAACCAGTTATGGATCACTGGTCGGTGCAAGTGGTTTACGCCTACCCATTGAGCCTTGCGGAGCACTCACTCAGGGTTTGGAGTCCGTATCTGGATTAAAAATCCCATGCCTTGACTGGGATCCGAACCCAGTACCTACCAGCCTGTAGACCTATGGCCTGCCACGACGCCACCGAGGCCGGTATGTTTGGTTTATTATACTTAGTAAAATGTATGCACCTGATTGATACATGTATATATGCTTGAAATTAAACAAAATATTTACATGTTAGTTAGTCAGTTCCCAAGTGGACTATAGGACTTTCTACTAACTTGTAAGCATTTGGTATTCACCAGCTACCAAAGCTTTCAATGTTAAATGACCCCACATGGTGTTATATTCTTTGTTACCAGGTCAGTCGTATTTGGGTCGAAGGAAGCGGTGAAAAGATTGCTGACTGCAAATCCAAAAGAGCTAAAAGTTACAACTGGTGTCATCATTGATGAAGTATGGTGCTTTTTGGCTAAGGGTGACAGGATTTTTACAAAGATAGTCACGAAAAACCAGTATTAGTGTTTACCCCAGGAATTGTGTTAGAGGGTTGGCAAAATAATTTGACTTAAACTGAGCCCCCAAGGGGGGCGAAAATGCTTGGGGGGTTTGGGGCCATGCTCCCCCGTACATTTTTAAAAAATTTAAGTTTTTAGATGCATTATGAAGTATATATGTGTGTCAAGTACACTTATAGAAGGATATATTTTAAGGTATATTTTAATAATAATGTATATTATTATTAAATATTTCCATAATGTCAAAACAGTCATTTGAAAAAAGAAGTATAAAATTATTAGACTAAGCACAAACAGATAATACATATTACTGAATTATTGATTGTAATTTAATTATCTATATTTAAAACTAAAATCCAGGTTTTCTAGAATTTAAAAAAAATCCACTGACTATGGGATTGTTGATGTTTAAAATTCATAAGCCATGATTGAATATCTACTAGCCCTATTTCTGTATGTATAATAGCGATTCTAGAATTTAAAAAAGAAATCACTTCCCTTACTGACCAATAGATTAAAAATTTACTGGTCATGATAAAAAAATTCACTTGCTAAATTTTAATCACTGATAAAACCAGTAAAAGAAAGTAAATCATTTTCATTGTATTATTTCAAATACTGATATAACTGAGATTGTGTCTGATGGTTTGTTACTTTACACAACAGATGGGTGGATTAGTCAGTAAAAATTAAGTTAGCAAAAATTGTATCACAGTTTAAAAGGCCTATAGTATAATACTCCGACTCACAAATTGGTAATAAAATGGGAACCATTTTTTTTACTGTCATATGTAGGTACATTTTAAAATTTGTGTTAGTTCATCATATAATACATTTGAAAATAATTTCTTCCAAGTCTTGCAAATTTAATTATGTAATGTTTAAATATAATTAAAAAAAAAACATTATTTGGAAGTTCGCAAAAAACTATGGTTATGTGCAATCTTAAAAAAGCCTGACCTGACCAGACCAGACTGGTCACCGAATAGTATACATCGTTACGCCTGCACTGTGTTAGAGTAACAACTGTTTGGGTGCCAGTCAACCCAGTTGTTACAGGAAAATGACATTGCAGCATTTTGTTTACTTGGACTTTAATATCTGTAGGTATATTCATTTTAGGGATGGGGCATAGATTACTGATAGCCATATATTGATTAGTGAAAGTATTCATATTTTTTTTCATTCGATCATCATCAAGATGGTTTATTTGTTTTCCCTTCCTTGGTCATCGGGCTCTAACAGTGTACATATTTGGGGAATACTAGTTTATTTATGACCACTAGCATTTGCATTTAAATTTTTGTATAATATCAGCGAATTAATCACTGTTTTTTAATGGTTACAATTTTTGTGGTCCCAGTAAAGAAATTTACGGAGTTGGAGGGAGGTCCTTTCGGCCTCTTGGGGAAATAGTGATTATTACAAAAATGTGTATTTTTTCAAAACATAAATTCTAGTGTGATATCTTTCGTAAATTTTGTTTTAAACATAGACAAACTAACATCCAATATAAATGTATTTGATGAAATGATATTTATTGGACAAAATAATTCATACTAAAAATTTTAAAACTATTTACAATAAATATTTTATTTGGGTCAGAATATTTGGAAAATGCCACCTGGGTCTGTCTTCACTAGTCCCTAATAGTGGGAATCCTTTTAGTACAAAATAATATAAAATATTTTGGCCTTAATGGATTGGTCTCATTATCGGGGTAGTCGTTTGATGGGGTTTTACTCTATATGTATTAACTTGTAAAACATTTACTGTAGTAGTTTGAGGACTAGTTGAATTTGCCAGTAAGTGGTGCAGAAATGGAAAGTATCTTACTATTTCACCAGATCCTAACCAACCAAAATGTACTAGTCCTCTACAAACTTTATTTCATTGATCACCTAAGGGGCGGGACGTAGATCGATTCCCGTCGGTGGTCCCATTGAGCTATTTCTGGTTCCAGCCAGTGCTCCACAGCTGGTGTAACAAAAGGCTGTGGTATGTACTATCCTGCCTGTGGGATGGTGCATAAAAAAGATCTGTTGCTGCTAATCGAAAGGAGTAGACCATGAAGTGGCGACAACAGGTTTCTCTCTCAATATCTGTGTGGTCCTTAACCATATGTCCAATGCCATATAACCATAAATAAAATGTGTTGAGTGTGTCGTTAAATAAACCATTTCCTTCCTCATTGTGATTGATCACCTAGTGAAATCAAAGCGTATGTCTATCCTTTTTTTTTAAATTCAGTTCTTGTTTGCTTTATTTAAAGTGGGTGAATCAAGAGAAATAAAGTACAAAGAAATAAAAGTGTGATACGAATATTAAAGTATTCAAAAAAAAAATTTCAGCTGAACCTCGTAATGCTAGATGTCTGGCGTATATGTAGGTTCGATGTTAGTTGAAAAACCTTGGTTTTGACTTACAAATGACATTGTGTGTTTAATTTGAAATTGACAGTTATTTTGTTAAGGACAATGATATTAAACAATCAGATAATTATAACCCAAAATGCCTCGTCAGTGATGAAGGAGTTTATTTTTTGGTACTATTTAATCATCAGTATTTTTATTTTTAAAATGCTGACTCATTAAAGAGATAATATAATATAGTTGCTTTACATAGACGAAAAGTGTTTACATAGACGAAAAGTGTGTAATGTTATTTTCTTTTCAGGCTATCCATCCATCAGCTGATTGGCAGTTCAATGAAAACCATGAATTTTTTGTGGAAAAAGTAATTGGAAGTGGGAGTTTTGGAGAAGTCGCTTACTGCAGACATTCCACCACTGAAAACGATTTTGTCGGCAAACAGGTTTGTATTATTTTCACTTTTGTCTTGACCTTAGACTTCTGGATAAATATTTGACAAAAACCATGTTGAGTCGGGTACAAATTTTAAAGTTTTATAAATACAAAAAATGATGTACATATGTGAATCAGTAAGTATTATTTTCGTGGGTTTTTTTATTTTTATTTGTATGATATTTTTTATCAGTCAATGTGGATTAAACTAAGGCAAAAAAGTTCTAAAATTGGCATTTACTTACGTGCATTTGTGACCAGATGTTCAGTATCAACATCCCAATATTTAGTCATTTTCATTGTTGGTAAAATGGTTACGTTTATTGTGAAATTATCAATTACTGAAAATGACTGCGACATTTGGCCATTGTTGTCAGCCGAAAATATTTGCCGAAAACCATTTTTTCAACTCCTATTTCCAGGTATTTCTCTCAAAAAACTAAATCAACCATTATCAAGATTAAAGTCGATCAGTGTTATTATTTCAGTCAGTGCCGTGTGCAAAACTGCGACAAATGAATGAGTGAATATACTGTATCAGGCCCTCATGTTGACTTACCCATCTGGGAGTCAAACGGGGTCTACTTCCATTTTTTTTATGTAGATAGTATGAAATATTTTAGTTGCCAAATATGAAAAAAGTGTCACATATGCGACCAAATCGGATTCAGATATATCACCAGTAGACTGATGGTTAACTAAATTCTATATGATAATGGCAGTGTGATGAAAAAACTAGATGGATATGAATTATAAACTAAAATATTTAGTTTGGAAAGGATGTAATAGAACAAAGTGCTTACAGTATCACCAGTTTGAAAATTTTAACATAAACATCTTACAGAGAAAATCATTGATATCTACATTAATTTTGACCGACATTGATTTTTCATTACTCAAGCACTGTTATAAACACTCCTACTTGAGCATATTGGGCCAAATTTATGGAGTCTATGAATTTATGAAGACGAGTTGTTAAAAAACAGGCTTTGTGAATTCAGCTCATTGTGTTTAACTAATGACATTTAAAACAATTCATTCTCTAGTTGTGGCATTTGCTAACAGCCTGGTGTGGACCTTGTAGGTATGTTGGCCATAAAAATTAAACTGTTGTTAACGTTGCAAGCACATATGTGCACATATGTACGTACATGTACACACACACACACACACACACACACACACACACACACCTGTGGGAAGTAGGTTAGTCAGTATGAATAAAAAAAGAAATATCTAGTAACATGAGAATAGGTATAGCTATAATAAAAATTAATCTATTAAAAACTCTTATAAAGCCATGGTAGATTAGGCCTATTGTTTTTGACAAGATTATATATTTTTTTCATGTACATGAGAACCTCTTAGGTAAAAAGACAAAAGGTAAACAAGCAATCTAAGTGACTTATATTATAAATGCTATAATTTGATCCTTTGATTTTCAGGTCGTAGATAAATTTCACCGTAAGGAGGTAGATGTTTTGATGCAGCTGGATCATCCCAATATCACCAGGTTCCTGGGTTTTGTCATCAAAGATAAGATACCAGAAATCCTCATGGAATATGCAGGTGAGTTCTGTATTTCAGGGATAAACACAAAATAAATCCTTTTATCTCGGGGTTTCACAACTGATGTCTGTGTGGACCTACTGTTTTTTGTCTCTTGCTGTAGTTTTATTCTAACCACAGGGCTATATGTTTTGTCTCTTGTCTGTCCCCGGGCAGGATGTAGCCCAGTGGTAAAGCACTTGCTCGGTCCCCGTCGGTGGGTCCATTGGGCTATTTCTTACTCTAACCAGTGAACCGTGACTGGTAATTCAAATGCTGTGGTATGTGCTATCCTCTCTATGGGATGGTGCATGTAAAAGATCCCTTGCTACTTATGGAAAATATAGCAGGTTTCCTCTCTAAGACATATGTCAAACAAACCAGTATTTCCATCACAGTATCAATCAAAAAGTTTAAATTTTATTTTGTTTAAGGACACCACTTAACAGAGTTTGACAAATCCGCTAGCCCGACGCCCGTGGCTAGTGGTTTTTAAGTTCGGGCTAGTCAGAAACGCAAAACCACTAGCCCCTGCGAGCTAGTGGTTTCCCCCCTCCTCTCGCCATCGCTCGATTGTGGGTTTTTTGTTTTCTTTCTTTCTTTTTCTCTCGGCTGAAATTTCGTTTAATAAATTTGATTGTGACGTTTGTCATCGAATAATATCAACAACGCAATGAGTATATAATAATAATCCACTTGAGCTACGTAAACCATATTTGGCACCAACCATGTACAATTAATTATAAATTGAATCACCTAAAAAAAAAAATTTATAAAAAATTAATTACTTAAAATATCTCCATAAAAGAACCCCAGATACGAGCTCTTAGCGGAAATTGCCGATCTTTAATGAGCAAGGCGATCACGTGGTCCGTGACGTCAGAGACGAGACGCTTGATCTGAAAAGCCTTACACTTAGCATTAGTCGGTACCGCTCACAAAGAATCCAAGACTAGCAGAGCTTACCAAAAAAAATGAATGTTCGTTCGCAAAACATTTTTGCCATATCAGTTTGAGCCGTTGGTAAATGAAGAAAGACACATATTTATTAACAACAGTGATACGGAAGAAGAAACGGATAGCGAGTCGGAGGGTGGAGACACCGATGGTGCCAGGCCCATACCAGACGGCAGATTTGGCGATCTTGGCTGGTAAGTTGTGGACGGTAATGACTATTAGTAGGATTACCTACCTTTTGTTTGTACCGCTTGTACGCGATTTTTGTATTACGTTTGTCATTTATTATACTTCTTTTATTTCTGTTGAAGTTGAAAATTAAATGAATACGCGACATCAGCGTCGGTTGTCAGAACCTTCAAACGGTGTCCGACCACGTATACGGTATAGGGCCTAAGTTATATAAGTTATACTGTTATAGGACAATTGTTTTCTAAATTGCACACAACAATAGTATTTTTGTTAGTCCCAAAACATTTACTTTTGTTCTTACGTGAACCCAAATTGAAATTATTTACAATTTAAATTTTTCTGAAAGAAAGCCTTTTCCCCACCCCATCGTTTGTTGCTTTTGTTAGGTTTTTTTTATTTTTAAATCATATATACATGTATTCAGTGTCTCTCTCCCCCCCCCCCCCCCCCCCCCCCCCAATATATAAAATTCTGGCTACGCCAGAGAGACGGGGGTGGGGAGAGGGAGGCCATGCCCCACCCCATTCTTATCAAACCTTTTTTTTTTTAAAGTAAGTTAGTTGTTTTTTTAACGACACCACTAGAGCACATTGATTTATTAATCATCAGCTAGCCTATTGGATATCAAACATATGGTCATTTTTTTTTTTTACAGTTATTAAGGCAGAGCCGGAATATAGACCTTGGGTTGGGTCTGGGCACTTCAGGTTCGGGGGCCCCTCACCATGCAAACTAAATTACATGACAAATAAATTTTAAAAAAATCCATTAGTAGCAAGTGAACTTTGTGTACCAACCCACAGACAGGATAGCACATACTACAGTCCTTGATATACGAGTCATGGTGTACTGGATGGAAAGAAAGAAGTGTTTTATTCAACATATTTTATTTACGGTTATATGACGTCAGACATTGGTTAAGGATGGATGGAAAGAGAAGTAGTCCAATGGGCAATCCTAAACCGACAGTGCATGAGACCAGTGGGTTATGTCCCACCCATTTTTACAAATAATTACACACATACATATTGTAGGTCCCCTCCCCACTCCAATATAAAATCCTGGCCAGTTTGCATCAATTTGAATGTCCTTTTTTTTCTTTTCTTTTTTTTCTTCAAATTAAACATTCACAATATAACACTAATTTGCCCTGCTAACACATTTCATAATTTTCTGGCACAATGCCCCCAAACCCCTTTAGAGATTTCAGTCCCTTTGGAAACTCGGATCATTTGCCATCTGAAAACTCACGAATCCTTTTTAAAATGTTGTTGTAATGACTGGATCCACCTCTGTGCTGTAATATCGGTGCTCATTTTACTTTTGAGTGCTCAAACAGCTTGTGGGTATGGAGTATTAAGTTAGTTTTGAGTGCTTACCCGAGAATCAAACCACCTCAGTGTACCCACCAAAAATGGTGACATTGTTTAATTTACTTCAATTGCCGAAGAAGCAAATTCAAAGAATACTAGTACCTCAAGATGTTTGCAGGCATTTCTGGTTTTCAGTAGGTCATGATAAAATAATAATAACAATAATAATAACAAATGATGATAAAATAATAATTTATTATTTGGACATGTATATAAATATTAATTACCCCCCCCCCCCCCCCCACACACACACACACAAACACGCGTAATTAACTAAGGGCTGTTCCATGAAAGATGGAGGGTGTCCGGTTTTAGATACCCACCACCCACAAAATAAATATGCTTAAATCATGTATGCATAGAAAATTATACATCACCAAGTGTAAAATAGTTATTGTGCTCTCCCACCTGTTGGATCAATTGTGGAACATCCCTAAAGAATTAATATCATATTCCTATGAAGTCTGGGCTTTAGATTGCAACGAAGCTAAGGTGATAAATGCTTTACTCCAAATAAGTATACCCAACATAAACATGCTCAAATTAAGTACAACATGCCGGCCCTTCAGTAATTGAAATAACATTACAGTATTATAAGACCTTGATGTACTTTAAAAAAAAATCCCTGTTGTGTCCAAATTAGAGATATCTAAAGCCCTGTCAACTATTTTCTTCATGGGGTAGGGGAAGTGACCAGATTTGTACAAATACAAGCTATTAATAACTACATTCATCCTTGTTCGTCCAGATAAAGTGTTTCATATGTACATGTACTCATTTCACAAACATTTTTTAACAAATCAAAAATAAAAGCCAGCCTTTTTTCTTGGTAGGTTTGATTTTCCAGAAACATACAATTTCTTTTCAAGGCCTTCCATAAGTATTTTACATAAATAATAATAAAAAACCAACACACATTACAAATAAAAACATTAAAAAATATATACATCTACTATTTATCAATAACGGGGTGTTTTTTTTAATCGTAAAAGGGATTATGGTATATTAATATTATCAAGTCATTGTTACAAAATGCTGCTTACAACTTGCTCATATTATTTATTTTTCAACATCCAATGTGTTTCTGATCTTCTCAGTGTATGTAGTACCTATTATGTACTTAATAAAACTAGGGTCTGCTGTCTTTGTGGAGAAAAAAGTTGGAAAGAAAAGTAGGTCAGTTACTTTTAATAAATATTCATGACATCTTTAAGAATACAATCCATTTCCTTCACTTTTGGTTAATAAATACATGTTTGTTTCAGGTGTGACTGTGGTAATTGTGCCTTGATGGCCACTGTAGAAGAATGCCTATGTTGTATGGAGGTGCCAGCAGCTAGATACAAGGCCGACATGGCAGATGTTGAGTGTGTGTCACAGCACGAGGGATTTATTGTAAACTGCCTCAACATGCATGTCTTGGAGTTGGCCATGTTGGACTATGTTCGTATGGACGGACCACTCGATGACAATGATCCCATTCACGAGTAAGAAGAACAATCTGATTCAATTTACATAATTGTATCCATTTGACACAGTAAAAATTAATGGTCAAATGCAGCATAGTAGACCCTGGCATAGTTTAGCATACAATTTCATCTTTTTTAATGCATTTCCTAGAATAGCTCTATTGTACACATAAAAATATAAAGTCATGTGATATTATTTAAATGCCAATATTTTCAAGGTACATGTGCCCTCACAAAATGACCTTTATTTAATAAACAATTAAACATGGTCACGTTTTAGTTTCTAAAGATAATTATTAGAACAACAATCATCTGATGCAAACACATTGAAACAGTAATGTTTCCATAAAATATGCATGATGTATTGAATATTTACAATTTCTTTGCTGTTTCTTCCTTTACAGATACAGATGTTGCTTATAGACGATTTGCGAGATGGATTGGTCAAAGAAATCGCCGTGTGCTTCCTGCATGTGTTGTTGTGAAGATTAGAGACAGTTTCCCATCAGAAATCTACACCGGCTTTCAATATGCTAGACCATAAATAAATTAATAAAAATGTTCATAACACTATAATATCTTGTTTTGGTCATCACTTGATATTCATCACATAAACAGCTTATCAAATAGCATTGAATCGTGATCTGTGTCTTTGCACAGCTTCTGTTTTCTCCACTCTGTGATAGTCATTTGTTTAGAATCCAGGCATGCTTGACATTGTCTGCTTGACATCTGTTCTTGCAACTCCGTAATTATCCAGCTGGTATCGTCTTTGCATTAAAGATTCCATCAGTGTATCCACATACTCTGAAAATGAAGTTTAAAAATATGAAAACATATAAAATGAAGCAACAGGCATTATACTGTTGATTAGTTCTTCCTTGTAATATAATAATGGTATATTTGAGCACACCTCCAACATTTTATACTATAGCTACTAGTATTCTGTGTCGAAGATCTAATAATCTTGGGAGGAACCTGTAACTATCACAAAGGCTACATTTATTATTTATCATCTGCAGCAGGTACTTTATATGCAATTTCACATATATGAGATAGTAAACAGTACAGTATGTGGCAAATAGACATACAGCATTTGTCTGAATGGGGAATAACACTGGTTGAGGTAAATACTCTACTATCTCACCCTGAATCTATAATATATATGTAGTTTAATGTACCAAATATTATTACTGTGCAGTGTTTACTTACTGTAGCTAGAGGATTCCTTCACAGCTTTTATGACCGCATCCTTTCCTTTCTTTGCTTTGGGATAAACCAATCGCCAACATAGATTGCCATCCTTTGTTACGACTTGAGCTTTATTTCCATTTTCGTTATAATGGAAAGCAGCAAGATGCAGTCTGAAAATTAAATGTATATTGTATATCAACAACCATATTGGAGAACATCTGATATTTGTATCATGTATGGCTATTTGTTACCTATTGGAGAATGGTATTGGGCGTTCTCATTATGCGATTAGTTGCACAACTTGTCGTATGCAATCAAACCGTACTGTGCGAATACCTAAATCAGAACGACTACAGTCTTGTATGTTCTGATTATTGTAGGGCTGACACTTGGGTGTGACCCATCTCTTAACGAGAATGCTGCTTTACGGTTTACAGAGAAGTGAGAGATATTTGCTATTATTACCCCAGAGGTCACTCGTAGCGGGAAATATTTTTCATATTTTCTCAGTGAGAAATATTCTGCATTGGTTTATCGAACAGTATTATTGGATAATTTGACGCTTCCAAACCAATTACCTTGTTGGTACTAAATATGACATCACGATTTGGCAAACACAAAATGATGTCATGTAGTTTAAAGAGTGCGTTTATGTCTTTGTATTTGGTTTTAAACTTATAACAAAATGTAATTTTAATGCAATTCATTGTAGTAGATGTAATCATTGAGCGAGTCTATTGTTTGTTTAATTAGCAGCTCGGAGAAACTGAAAGTACAAGAGAATCTTGCAGGGTATTATCTGCTTAATTAGCAGTTAAAAGAATCTGAAGGGATATTTACTCCTGGTACAATATAGCCTTGCAGGGGATTGTCTGCTTAATTAGCAGGTCATCCTTAGCATGAGTAGCCTATGTGATTACTTGAATTTGGGCCTCTTTGGGCCTTTTCTTGATCTCGAATAGAATCGGTATTAAACAAATATATCTTTGTAGTATAATGAGTAATTAAGGTAGGAGCAATTTATTGTAGTTGTCCACATTTTGTTTCGGACCACCCCAATACATAGGGGCGAAACGACTCATAATGGAGGACGAAACGACTCATTCTAAGGGCGAAATGACTCGGGGCGAACGGGAATAAGGGCGAAACGACTCGGGGGCGAATAAGAATAAGGGCGAAACGACCCGGATTCATTACATATAGTAGTATAAGCATGTCAGGCCTAATTTCATTTTTCGTATAAAAAAAAAAAAAAAGACTTATAAAGTGAAAAGTAAAATGTGCCAGGACGTGACAAAAATGGACATCACTTTTTTAACACTGCAGTTATTTCCAAAACTCTACTCTCCTGGTAGAATGTTTGCTTATTGAAATACACTGTTTAATACAATATCCAGTCTATTTCTAAATGCCATATAGCAAATTACTAAAAAAATATCCTGTATGATGTAATATTTACTTTTTAAAATTTCAGTACGAGCCAGGACGTGACATTTTGTCCAGTTCACTTAAACAACTAATAAATGATATGTATATCAAATACTACTGATGAAACAATGTTAATTTATGAAACCAATTATATTTACTGGTTTTAAGTGTTTTCATTATCAAAATAAGTTCATAAAATCCTAATTAATTGAACTGTCGAGCAAAAATAAACTTCTCATACAATATTCATATAATATAGTTTTATAACCAGTAACCATACCAGTTGTCAACAACATCGTTATCCTGAAGTTGCTAAGTCTGGTGATTTTTGTCTTATCTTTACAATACATGTACAAACTAAACAGACGAAGTATAGACGAAGTATAGGTATTACTTTTTCGTTGGCTGCAGCATCAACTTTTGCATTTAGCTCAACACTGATTGTACAAATGTAGCTACATTTCTCATAAATTATATGTCCTGCATCAGTAAAGCTGCATTTATAGTTCTATCTATGAATGTTCATCCCAGTGCATGTCAAAATTTATTATTTAAAAATTTTAATAAAAATTTTTGAAGTTTAATTTTTTTTAATGTTTAAAAAAAAAAAATAACATTCATTGAGATGGATATATATCTACAGATGCACTATTAATGACACTGAATAAGTTTATGGTAGGCAAGACATTTAATTCTGTAGAATTATTGTTTGCAATTTATTATATATTTTTAGATAATATATTATATTTTGCCTTTTGTTGGTATTTTTATGATAATCTGATTTAATTCGAATTCAAAATATAAACCCCAGTCAGTAAAGAAATTATAGTTTTTGGACAGTTTCTTCTTTCTGTTCATCATTATCTGATATGCCAAACCGTCAACAATGTATATTAATATAAATAATTAAACTGTTGATGATTGACAATAGCAACAATCTCAACGACACAATTGATTTGAATTCCCCCAACCCAAGTTTTATCTTGTATCATGTATCTTTATCGATTATATCCTCAGGGCTTCTAGAATTTTTATAAAATCCACTAGCCATGGGATCAGTGATTTTATAAATTTACTAGCTCTACTTTACTTGAAAGTTAATACAATTTTACTAAATAACAGTAATAATCAAATATGTCACCTAAACTCTAAAAACACTAACATTGAGGGGTTGGGGCAGGATATTCATATTTACAAAATAGACTTAACTGCAACATTTAACCCAAAAAATGCCATTGGGCATGGCAATAGTAGTTATTTACTAGCCCAACGTTGAATATTACTAGCCATGGAAGTGGGGCTACCATATATCCTTCACTGGACAAATGTTGGTTTATATATTCCAATACATGTTTGATACCTGTATCTGTTAATGAATAAAATATTTTAGCAGCACATATTGTATTTGAACAATTCTTTGACACAATACTAATTGTATGTGTACACCAGTTTGGATTCATAAAATGGATGTATTTGGTATGAATACAATATTCTGTAAATTGGTGGATTATCAATAATTAACTTTCTGGTCAAAACATAGAATTAATTGATAATAGTATTTTTGTATCTACATAAATCCATGTTAAATATTCCCCCGGAACATACAGTTTCTCTCTTTCCGATTCGTGCTGGTGAGAGCAAAAATATTGAAAATAAAAGTAATTTCTTTTAGGTACACGTGCATTATCTAGTCCGTTAAGAGGGAAGGTAACCCTAATATTTATAAGTATTTATAATGTGTCAAAGGAAAGTCCTAAAATTATCAAATTACTGTGTAATTATTGATAATGAAAAAAACCAAACACTTCTATTGGAAGTTGGGATGGAAGTATTTCGACATGCACAAGAAAATGAAATGAACAGATAAACTTACCTCAGCTTGTCTTCGTTTAGCATATGCCCCTCGTGATGTTTTTGGCGTCTTTGGCTCTTCTGGTGCTAGTAATAGGTGAACATCAGGGATAGCTGTTACAAATAATTTTGCTCTAGCATTACGATATCCGTAACTTGCTTTCGTTGCTGGAAAAGTCTCGTAATTTGAAGGTGAAAAATGTACGGAACACAAAGTACTATACGGCGTTGGTGTCCAATCTTTTCTTTTGCAATAAAATATCCACGCCTTTCTTCGAATACAATCCTTTGGAAAACCGAAAAAAGATAATCCCGATCCTTTAAACTGTTTATTTTGACACCCAAAGGCCGCACAGTACGGCATTGTTGGGCTCTGAAAAGATCATAAGCCCCTTACTCCATATATAAACAATGAAAGAGTATAGCGGCTCTGACGTCACTTCCGTTTTTTTCCGAAAGCTTACGGAAAAATATGCATAAATCATACTTTGATACTGATCGGTGTAATTTCTTCGTTTTAAGATAACTACACGCATTTTATTGTTATAAACTTATTTGTATATTATTTTTATATCATTTTGTTTTTAAAATGAGCTATAATGTGGTTACGTTGCTCAATTAATTTCCCCCCCGGGGGGGGGGGGGGGGTGGGGGGGGGGGGCAAAAAAAAACAAAAAACGGGACAATGGATCACACTTGACAAAAGACAAAACGTACGACACGACAAAAAACTGAAAGTTACAACATGATTTAAGTGTTTGTTTTATTTTACTGTTATACTCGTAAAGGTGTAATGTTACAAAAATTATATAAAAATCCAGTTATAATTGATCAGGAATTTGGGCTAGTGCTTAATCTTGGTGGGCTAGTGGTTTTCACAAACCCACTAGCCCTGTGGCTAGTGACTTTTCAAAATATTTGTCATACTCTGCACTTAAGCATATTGATGTATTAATCATCTGCTGTTGGATGTCAGACATTTGGTAATTTTGAGGAAACTGGCTACATTTTTCCATTAGTAACAAGGGATCTTTTATATGCACTATTCCAGAGCCAGGATAACACATACCATGGCCTCTGATATTCCAGTCAAGGTGGACTAGCTGAATGAGAAACAGCCCAATGGGCGACCGACAGGGATCGATCTTAGACTGACCAACAACAACAACAACAAGTTTATTCAATATTAAGGCCACAGGCCCAAAATACACACAAAAAAACTATGATATATATTTTGTCATATGCAAGTGGTTTTGGTTTTGTATGACAAAACATCATCACTTAGCTTTCTTATCACAGGTACCTGATATTAAAAAAACTGACAAATTGTACAGCAATAGTTCATTTGTAGATGATATCAGCTTCACAAAAATAATCGACGGTGGTACATGCAAATATTTATTGATAAAATAAAAAAGAAACTTTTTTCTTAAGTCCGTATACTTTTTACACTCGAAGTTGGTCTTCAATAAATAAAAAAAAAGTTACTATTTCTACAAAAAGGGCACCATCTTTGTTTATAGATTATATTGTTAAATTTGCCAGTGTCTACAGCTAATCCAAAGTTATTGCATCTAAACTTTGACAAGGCCCTTTTGACATGTACCGCAAAGTTAAGTTGCAAATACCGTTCAATATTCAAAAGAGATTTATACTGCTTGTAATAATAACATGAGGCAGATATATTTTTATGAGCTAACCACTGTTGCTGTAAATTGTCATAAAGCCTCTGTTTAAACAATAAGATAAACAAATCAATATTACCTATTTCTGACATAGCCATACAAAACCAAAACCATAATTAAATAAAACTCTGTTTCACTTTGTAGCCCAATTAATGTACCCAACATCATCTAAAGAATTTAACATCAATTAACTTTGACACGGTAATCTGAAAAAGTGTTAGTTGAATAAGTTTACACCAATATTTGATAACTCTTGTCATATAAATAAGTTGAAGATGGACCCTACCACACTCGCCCAACAAATATAATTTTTTGCTGATTTCCCAACCTTAAGCAGGTATTTACAAAATTTAATTTGCACAACTTCAATAATTTTGCATCTGCTAGTACCCCATATTTCTGATACATAACATATAATTGGTGTTATCGTAGCATCGGATAATGTGAAGCTATCTGTAAAATGTATATTTCCTGCTCTCTTGTGGTATCGGTAAAGTTTCAACAAAGATTTGTTTGCCTGAGCAGAAAGACAGAGCTGAGCTTTATTCCAAGATAATTTAGGAGTGAACATAATACCTAGATACTTGAAAAAAGAAACTGCTTTAATTTGAGATCCCATGTAAAACCACTATTCATATGATCAAAGGGGACCACTATTTCTAAATACCATAACTTTAGTCTTATCAAGATTAATTTTCATTCCAGTAGCTATGCAAAACTGTTCAGAAACTTTAATATTGGCTTGTAACTGAGAGCATGTATCATCAAGTGTGGCAACGTTGTCTGCAAATATCAATATATGCATATTCTCCATATTAGCTGAAATGAATACTCTGTGATTACCAGTGTTTTTGAAGAATTTACTTAGTTTATTCATAATTTTTTTTAAACATTTGAGGACTAATAGTACAACCCTGACATATACTGACATTACACTTGAAATATTCACAGAGCCCATTTACTGTCTTTACACAAGCGCTGAGTTTACTATACATTGATGCAGTAGTGTTCAAAAAAAATTCTGAGATGCCAACCTTATTTAGACTAATAAAACGTCATGCCACATTTAGACTATTTAATAAAACATGCCGCACTGGGTGAAATGCTTTTGAAAAATCTACAAATAAGCATTAAAATCTTCTCTTACGTTCACAAATATACTTCTCAATAGCTGCATGGAGAGTAAATATATGGTCAATAGTTGAGTAAGTAGCACGAAAGCCTGCTAAGTTTTCTTCAATTACTTAAATTTTCATCACACTAGCCTCACAAGCGATCATTTAAAATCGATGCAAAAATCTTACTTAGTTGCGGCAAGTTGTTAACCATTATGGCGTTGTTTTTCGCTATTAAACCCACTTTTTCACAAATAAAATTGCACTTTACTTACCGTTTATTATTTAGAATATACATTTCCATTCACCTGAAGTGTTTTTTGGTAATCCTGGTAATCCTGGTTTTTGTAATACCACAAAATGCATTTTTCTTATTTCTTAAAAACGCACGCATGTTTGAGAAAAAAACGTTGAGCAGACAAGGTCTAATCTATTTTTAGACGGGATATTTCCATTTCAATGTCACAGACGGTGGTATACCACGTGACCGTTATCATTTTGGTTCGGTTTGTTTTCTCGTGCACGGTTCGCGCAATCAACATCCGATTTGTTGTTGTTCATTTGTGAGATTTTTCTTCACAGTTCGTGAACATTTTCAGTAACAATAAAGTTGAGACAAGTAAGTGTCTCAATACAAAACGTTACAAACCCTTAAAACCAATAATTTTGCTAAGTCTTACGATATCTGGAGAGGGGATACAACCAGAACAGAACAGTTGGAACATGTCCAGGAGAGGTGAAAAGAACGCACCCCAAGTCTGTGCACACTCTGTGAAATTTGTCGTGATGTAGGCATTGTTGTGCTTCTAGCGACATCTACCGGTGACATCAGAATACTAACTTTCAAAATTATTTCAAGCAATTGGGACATGGGGATTCCCATGGTATTTATCGATATAAAACCTGCTTTTTCACTCCATTTGATAAAAACGTGATCTAAGTGTGTTACAGGTTTGTAGATTAATCAAATTATAATTCATTTTCGCTGGATGGAACTAGGGTGTGCGGCTTTAAAGAATCAGTCAATGAAATCCCTCTATAGTTATTTGGCTCATTTCTTGATCCAGATTTAAAAATAGGGCATATGATACTTCTCCTCTTCTTAGACTGACCATGCATCAAGCGAGCACTTTAACACTGGGCTACATATCAATCATTACATGAGATTATTTGGCCGAATTAAATTAAAATTCTCCAGTTGTGTAAAATTTATAATGAGCAGATTTGATGTGTGGCAGAACAGTCGTGTCTGAATGTTTGCTCCTGCATAGAAATTCTAAGATTTCTGTATGCATATTGCTTAATTTTTCAGGACAGTCGCTGAAGAAACTGGTGGAACTGGATGAAGATAAGAAAATCCTCAACACAGAAAACATCATAAATTTGTCTTTTCAAGGCTTTGATGGATTGTCTTACATGCACAACTACGACATCTTACATCTGGACATAAAGCGTAAGAAGACATCTATTTCTTAATGTAACAGATCTCTCAAAATTGTGAGAACAGTTTTGTTTGCTTATGTAATTCTACTAATTTACGGAATCCTCTCTAAATTGGACACCTACAGGAGCAAGTAAAGTCTGGTTTAAAGAGTTATCTAGTTTATGGCTTGAGTTCTATGCTGATATGTAAAACAAGAACAGAAAAATTGAGGGAATTTCAGATTAGAGAAGGCTCAGTTTTGAGGGTTTTTCACTATATATGCCAAATGAAGTGGATAACTTACTTATAATTGATTTTGGAATAACTCATAAATGTTTTTTGCAGACTGTCATTTAAAAGGTACATACATCTCTGTGTATTAGCCAGCTTTTCAAGTCTTTAAATACCATCTTGTGTGACATATCTTCAACAAAACAATTCTAAGATTATACAGTATTATATAGCATCGTATAGGAAAACGCAACACTGATGAACACTTGTCTTTTGAGGCTTCAAAAGCTTACATTATTTATCCATAGAGAATAATACATAAGTGGCAGTTAGATACCATTTATCTTACAACAAGTTTTTTTTAAAATGTATCTTAACGAGCGAAAGTGAGTTTGATACGTTTCTTATATATCCTCAAAAAGCAGGTTTTAAGCAAATTTTTATATCTTTTTCGACTCAAAGTTATTTACAGCCCCTTGCACTACCGTATATCTTTGCCTATAAGTCGAATTTTTTTCACCCAAAAAATATTTTATAACTTGGGGTGTCGACTTGTAAGAGGGTGAACAAATTTAACCAAAAAATATTACCATTTTGGAGATTATTTTACAAGTTTTATTGTTGAAGTATGCCTTGTATTTATACTTAGATATGTTAATTTGACACATTTGTTTTTTTATAACTTTTTTTTTTTTGCATTAGAACGGTTTTGGTTATGCAAAAAGGCGTGTGATCTCACTCACATGCCAAGACAACAGTCCACTTAGTTATAATACATCATCACTAATAGCAAAAATGTAAACAATACTAACTACCTGTTGCCTGAGTTTATTTTGAAATCTGGTCACTGGCATTAATGGTGGTTCAAAAAATGTTTTGTTGGTGATTAACTTCATGAATATTACTGAGCTTTCCCTTAAAATAGCTTAGACTGATCTCTGCAGTTCACTAGAGCAATAGGGACACACATTTGGTACAAAAACCAGTGTACTTTCCAAAGTTATCCTTCTTACATGTATTAATATGGCAGCAAAACATGATTAACTGATGATGTTTTCATTTTTATCGTAGTGATCTGTTGTCAGTGTTTATAAATACTCTCGAGTGCCAAATAAACGTACACCTACGTTTATTAAATTTGTGAAAACATTTTGGTGTCTACGCTTATTCAGCACCCTACGTTTAATTACATCTTTAAAAAATGTAACCCCCTACACTAATTCGGTACCCAACGCTTATTACAATTCTTAATTTATCAAATGGTACCGATTTTCCGCGATCACGGATTCGCGGACGAAATTGCGGAATTTACAATTTTCCGAGTTGTCAAATAAAATGCCAACTTTTGTGGTCAAATAATACATTTATTTATTTATTAATATACATACATTGTTTTTCTGCTCAATTGATCATTTGAACCATTAAGGCACAACAAAGTATGTTACTCTACGACAAAATGTAAACACACGTTTACGAACATTGTTGGCCGCCATATTTTTTTTATCGCTCGGCTCGGTTCGGTTTTATTCGGTTGGGTAAATTCCAAGGATGCGTTCGAGTGAGTGCTCGCCTGTAAATCGATGCAACAGTTCATGCAAGCACTTTATTATATAAATTAATCAATTACACTTCAACACTTCATCTTTTCACCAAACATTGAAGACTTGAGTACCGAATTCTTAAAGGTAAATATGACTTTTTAAGCTATGTATACTAGAGTAGATATAAAGTACAGTTCCTTTAGGATAAGGGGAACGGGCCCAAACTTTATCTACATTCTTTCCTCTTTTTATATATATATTATTATTATATATAATTAGGCAGAGTTACATCCCCTAACCGTGTTCCAGTTCTGGCGTGTTCCGCTAACAGCTGGCATGGCCGATGACCACAGTTGTTTGTGAATATTCAGCTGAGATTTATGCATGCCAGCCCCTGGCATCATAAGTGTCCCCACCTATGCTTTAAAAATAAAGAATGTTACAGGTAAAAATTAAGTTGATGAAATTACGTCTTGTTATAATTAACCAATGTGTTAAATATAGGAGATGAATCTAGCGAGCTGTCGTCCACCCTGATTGTTTTGGTTTTCAAGCCTGGAACTTTTGGAATTTTTTTTAAAGCTGCAATCTCGCCTCACATTAATTATCATAATTTCATTTAAACGTACAAACACACTTACAGTTTTAATTAATTGTGTGTGACAATAACACAGTTGTAACAGTTAGATAATAGAAACATGTTTATAGTGAACACATTTTTTCATACTATGGAATTTACTACAAGTTATTTATTTCTGAGCCGCTTGTTTTCTAAATTAAATAACAATAGTATATTTTTGTTATTTCCAAAACACTTATTTTTATTTTTACGTGAAACCAAATTCTGTTTTCATTACTAGTCAATTTTTACAATTTAGCTAAATTTCCAGACCCTATGCTAATTCCGCACCCTACTTTTAATTGATTTTAGACAAATTTCCAGACCCTATGCTTATTCAGCCCCTATGTTTATTAGGCACTCGAGAGTAAAGTTGTTGTCTGTGCACAAAATCATGCTGTACAGTGCTATACGGTAACAGTCAAACAGCTTTCACTATCTACTAAGGGAACATTTTGTTTTGATGCTATATAGTTTGATTGGAATACTGCGATTTACAAAACGTGAAAACCGAAGTTTGTAAAATAATTTTCTTTTGTTCAAATATTGTACATTATTGTTCTCATGTGCTGAAAATAAGAAATACTTAAATATTTATAAGTTGTTTTTCATGGGTCGACTTATAAACGGGTCAATCAAAAAAAAGTTTTCAGGGCTTGAAATTAGGGACTCTATTTATAGCTGAGATCGACTTACAGGCGAAGATATACGGTACACATCACAGACAAATGATTGTCAGGTTAACTATATGTCAGAGTGTAATCGATTTCAATCATGCTATTTTTTATTGGATGTCTGGCATTGGTGACCTGGTCATCACCTAGGAGCAGGCAGTCATATAGATGTTCTCACCAACAGGTGTGTAAGAAATTTGTTTAATACACACAATAAAAGTTGTATTTCATTTGAACAATGAAAACATACTTAGTAATAGTATTCTCTGTATCTATTTTCAGCTGAAAATATCTGCATCACTGAAGAGCCACTCACACTAAAGATCACCGACTTTGGCTCCAGCAAGACACCACAGGAGCCAGTTTCGTGTGTAGGCTGGACACCAGAATACATGAGCCCTGAAGCTTGCAAGATAGCCATCATAGACAAGTTTCCGCACTTGAAAGACCTTGTGTTCATATTAACCTGTCTGGAAAAGCTGACAACTTTGCCTTTGCCCTCACAGTGGCGTATATGTTGTGTGGTCGACACATTGTTCAGGATATCATTTTGAAATATTTGATGAAAAAAGAAGACCAGAAAAATGCTGCAAAATATACGGAAATGCGAACCCAAATCCTTCTTTATGTGAGTTTAAATTATACAGTGAAAGCCCTCTTAACATTGAAATTGATAACGTAGCTGTGTTAATGCCTTGGTAAATCTAAATTTAGTTGTGTGTTTGTTTCTATAAGTAAACTTGATAATATTAATAAGAACAGTTATAGTTCTAAATTATAGATTTTGTATAGCTGATGTAGTGCATAAAATGTATTTTGATTTTGATTTAAGTTGTGAGAAAATGGTCTAAAAAAAATTAGGTGTTTTTTGTTGTCAGCAACTAGCACAGTTTGTTTCACATGCATTAACATATTTTAATTTTATTTATGCAATGGGGGTGGTGTAGAATTTTTTTTTTTTACGTCTGTTATAAAATCTGGGTTTTTTTTAAATTCAGATTGCATTTTTGTATTATTTAGAGTTTTGACGATGTCAACTTCATCAAGAAGAGAGCCATTGATGACTCCTGGCCTAACTACATGAAGGTCTTCATGAACAATGTGTTGGAAGGTGATGCTGAAAGTCGCTGGGCATCCACCGAAGGACGTGAATTTTTCAGAGGTTTGAACTTTCTTTCACTTTTGTAATTAAATGTACATGTACTGTGTAACTTTTCTTTGACACCCCTTTTTTTTTTGTTCATGCTGGAGTATTGTTAAATATTAAAAATAAAAGAACCATATTGTAATTAATTTTGCTCTCGTTTCACCCAGGTCCGCTACCCCTTTTGGTTGTAGTCTCCAAAAATAATAATTATAACTTAAGACACCAGCAAACTTGCTGCACCACTCTAAATACTATGCTCAAACAGATAAAAACCAATAAAAACCAACATTACAAATTGTATATTTATTCAAATTAATTATCATTATTATTACAGAAAAAAATGGAGAAAACAAGACACAACTTCTAATATAGAGATAGCTAAAACTAGCCATAATTACAAAAATATCACCCTCCCCTTAATTTAGTACTACCCCTTTTCAGAAACATTCATTAATATCATTAACCAACCCACCTCCTATAAACCGCTCCCTATTAAAGTCTGACAGGACCCTTAAAACAGTTCAGGTCTTTGCCTATTTGGAAATTGTTTTACAAACTGTACCCCCAGACGTTACTCCCTATTAAAGTCTAACAGAACCCTTATGTTGGTTCCGCCCATGCTTATTTGGAAAGCGCATCACACTTTAATTTACCCAGATATTCCCAAATTGCACAGAGTGAAATGAATACTATTACTTAGTTATAACTATGATATTTTACATGTCTAATACTAATAAAGGTAGACTATTTTGAAGCAAGCACAAACAAAAACACTCACTGTCAAAAGCCAAATTTGAAGTGAGGGTTAATCAGTCAGCAAATCAATATTATTCAATACGATTGGCTGGGTAATTAAAATTCCTTTTCAAGTCTGTAGTTTCCCCAAAACACCCAAGTAAGTTTCCACCAAAATATCAAAATAAATATGGTCTCATTTCAAACATAATTTCGACAATTTAAACAAAATACTGCAGTGTAATGCAACTAAACTTAACGTAACATTCCTGCCATTCCTATATAATAATGTAAGCATTGGTGATTAGTATATTTAGTAAGAAGAATAATCAGAAGGAAAACGAAATAAAAATAATAACCAAGGAAATATGAAAGCACAGATCAGCACAGATGTTCAGACCAGGCCACTTGCGTAGGGGGGGAGATGCACTTGTTTAGGACAGGTAATGTATCTATAAAAGAGAAAACACTCCCAAGTTTGCTCCAGTCCAGTCAAAAAGCATGTCCATCATTGATGCAACCATTTGAGCAACACATGTAAACATATTTTATTCTAAGTGAAAAACAAAAATATTCCATTGTTTCAAGAAAGGATTCTAATAAATGCTTATGTTGTTCAGAAATACAATTATCATTACATTATAAAACGTCATTGAAATGTTTTCTTGTTTTTGCTTACCCATGTAAGTTCTAAATGAACCAAACTTCAAAATATTGCAGGATATGATTATACTAGCTAATTGGAAAATTTACTTTTGCAGACAAAATGAAGCAGGAAGTGTCCTTGTTGCCAAACATCCTTGACCAGGTTTCAACTGGATCCCCAGGTAATTCTTCCATCGGTGATGGCAACAGTCCATTTTTCAGTCAGCTCAAGTCATCACTCAGCAGTAACTGGTCCACAGGAGAAGACACGCTTACTGGCAAGATAGTGAAGAACAGACTGAGGATGAAGCTCAAACAGAGCTGCAGCTCCCAGCCATACACAATTACAGAGAGACGAGGACCACAAGAAGGTCACGGTCACACACGCTCCATTGCCCGATTTCAACATGCTCATGTAATAAGAGACACTTTGACAACCAAAAAACTCCTAATAAAATTTGGTTGGTCCGTCATTGCAGATCAGCTGCAATTTGTGTTCTTAGTGCTAATGTTTGTGTAGTGCTTTGTGTGTTCTTAACAATTTAAACTTTTATCATTTAGAATATATCCAGTGTTGGTAAAATGATACATATAGAAGGAAAATATTAAAAATTATTTATGAAATATATCTAATTTCTTTCTTTTTTTTCAAATTAAAATATATCTGCCTTTTTATGTCACAGATTTATTGGTTTGCTATCTCTATCTTGTAATAGCTTGTAAATTCATTAATGGTGATATAAAGGGTTTTGTTTTGTATTCAAGGTTACATATTGCAGAATTCATTTAAAGCCACTGGCCTGCGTTAATACGTGTTCGTCTATTTCAGCTTTTTACTTAAAACATTTTGCTTAAATTATCCATTTTGGCAAATTTGTTGTGTTTTTGCTTGAAGAGTTTGTAATAATTCAAACTGCATCTTATATACAACAGAAAATTTATGTACTTTGGGTAATGACTTCATTTAGTATCATTTTACTATCATTGACAGGGAACATTTTGTTTTCAAAATCTTGGTTAGCAATATTTCTATCAATTGAACATTAATTAGCAACTACTGTTTAATGTTTTAAATTTGTTTAGTAATCTCTAAAACTTGCATATTGAATCGCCACGCGATACTGAACCAAATGTTCCCTGATTCGTACATGTTTTGTATGTCATTAACATTTTGTTTGTTTTATAGTATTGTCATGATTGTGGTGTGGGGTCTCTAAATAAATGTGGTGGTGTCAGTATAACATCTCCCTCAGAACCACTAGCTGTAACCATTTCACCTCTAGGCTATCTGTAAAGTTCTCATGGTGATTACTCGTTATTTTATTGCTTATTAGACGGTTTGTGTCATCAAGGATAATATCCCATTTTTACCATGAGCAAAATCAAGGCAAGCTGAAGAGTGGTCACTCACCTTTCCTGGCGAAGACTGATATCTGTAAAGTTCAAGATAAAACACACCAATCTTTTCTTTCACATAACAAGAAAATACAGCTTGAAATGTTAGTTACAGCTAAATTTGGAAGGGACAATTAATGTTGCATTAAAAACATTTGGCATTGCTTGTATGTGAAAATATTATTGAAATTATAATGGTAATTATTGAATTTGAAATGTTGATCTTGGCAGTTGAGTTTGAGCACTGAATGAAGTAACAGATGGGATAGCTCAATTGGTTGAGAGCATTGGCTTTCTATGCCAAAGATTTTGGTTCAAATCCAGAGTCCATCATCATAAGATGGTGTTCACTCAGATCACTGTTGATCAAGAAGACTTAGTACTGTCCGTGTATCCCAGCCAGTCTCTGTCTGATCGTTATTAATTTCAATCATTGTCAGTTTTTTAACCAGTATTTTTATGATGCCATTTTAAAACAAATGTTTAGCAATGTAAATTTGAACATTTTACATGGGTACATAGGTATTAATGTCAGTTAATCAGGGCTAGCCCTGGGTTATTAGAACATTTTGCCAAATTCTCTATTAAACTTAAAAAATGGCAAAAAGTCTGTTATTTTGTAGAAAATTATCAATAATTATATGAATTTATTTTGCCAAATTATTAATAAAGTTAGTCCTCAGGTTTTTTGTCTATTTTAAATGGACTTGACAGTATTGACAGTATTTTCCATAACTAAGTCACTATGACCTACTTTTGATGGGCATATCATGTACCTCATTGGTACTCATTTTCAAAATGCAGGTAAATCATTTTTCTTTAATATTTAAAGCATATCCTTTAAAGAAATTGACAACAGTTTTAAAGGTACTTGTTCCCCTGTAAACTGGTCATACAAAAGTGTGCACATCGGTTTTTTCGGTTCATACATGCATCAAAATATAATTGCTGTGAAATCTTATAATTAAATTTATATGCATACTTTAACAATACATAACTGAATTTTGTTTAGCTTTAAATACGCCTGTGGTATTGTTTGTGTAAACTTCATTGATACTTATGTCGCGTAAGAATGCAAACATTAATTCACTATTATTTTAATCAGGTGATTTTTATTTTTGTAAATGATGTCATTCATTTGGTAAAATTTTTGATAAGCGATGCCATTTCCTCTAGCAGCTGTGCATTTTTACGGATCATTTATTTATATTGGAAAGAATTGTCCTATTCGTGTGTAGTTATATTTTATGAAAGTGAATGATGGGAACGTGTCTAAACATTTATGCTGTCGGTGGAACTGTTTAATTTTCGCCAACAGCTGCAGAACATCGCTTACAAGTAAGTTACATGTGTAAAGTTTCCTACATGATTTCTTTGGCCACCGACCGAGTTTCATGTCATGATTAGCAAAGAGGGTTGGTTGGTGGATTTTTTATATTTTTTTTTTTTTTTTTTTTTTTTTTAAATCAGTGGGTATAGATATACATGTTATGTGCTATAGCATTTTCCATTAATTTATCATATACATTTTTAAATTAGTTTTTGTAGCTTTCACGTGTGTTTTCTTCAAAATATCTAAATCTGGTTGCTTGAATAATCCTGGTTGCACAAAAGTAGTGCGAGTCATTGGGTGGGTATAAGGCGTGGCTTAAATGTTTTTGGTTCCTCCAGATATGAATGGGGGAAAAAAGTAAGCACCTCTGGACCAATCAGATTGCAGTAAAGTGTATAGACGCCAAAACAATTTTTAATTATATAATAATCTAAATGATATGATTAGATTATAGATAAGAGTTTTAAAAGCCCAGATATGTAAAACAAGAAAGTTATTTGCAGGAAACCCAAGTACCATCAGTGGTCTAGTTCCATCAAGGTTGCTGTTCGCTAGAAATGCCATGTTAAGTAAAAAAACAAGAAGAAAAAGCTCATTGAAGTTACTCGGACGTGGAAACTACTAATACATTGAATTTAGCTTTTTATATAAAATGTCTTGTATGTGATCAGGGTTTAAGCTGAACACCAAATATTTTTAGTGATTTTCCAACTTGGATCAGATTTTTTTTTCAATTAGCCAGACGGCGAAAACAGCGATAGATCAACAAATGAGATACAATTTTAATATTAATATATTGGCAAATTAAACATGAAATATATTCAAATTTAATTTTAATTCAGATTTGATGGACAGCAGCTTAAATCCTGTGTATTAAGGTGTTCACTTTTATTTTGCAAAATTGTTGATGTTTGGTATTAAAAATAATAGCTGTTTATTAAATCATGTCCGGTTTTTTTAAATCTTTATTATATTATTAATGTGTCTAATGCAGATCTACATCGTTTATAAATTGTATAAAGTGGGTACCTCTGTTTACTGTGTTTGTCAACAGCTTTTTGTCATGCTGTATAGAATAAAAAAATAAAGAAAAAAAGTTATGCGAGTTGATTCTGTGTACAGTTGAGAAAACTGAAAAAGTGCATGTTGTAGCAGACATACGATGTCTACAATAACATACAAAAAGTTTCTTAAAATTATTAACCATTACATAAATACGACCGTAACACCAATGACAGTGAATAAACCTACTTTTATATTTTGACTTCCGACGCCATATAACCATAAATAAAATATACTCTTCAAAAAAAGAAACGCAAAAGGGTACAAATGGGTTATAACTCCGATTTTATGTTTCCTACCGGTTCATGCTTTGTGAATATAAGGTCATTGCATGTCCCAAACACATTCCCACGGTTACATTCGATAAAACGCAGCTACTGTACAATAAAGTTCCAAAATGTGAATATTCGCAAAAACGCAGCCACGTGCAAACCATGTCACCACTGCACGTGCGTTGTCTGCACGTGCAACATGAACACCGACAGTATAAAAGTGCAGGGTGTTCGCTTGCCTGGCCTCTGTATCTGGCCGACAGTTGACAATCCAGGACATGCCACGTCTCAGTGAACCGCAGAGAAACAATGCCATCGGCCGACTAGACGCAGGCGAATCCAGAACGGCCGTTGCCAGGGCATTCCATGTGTCCCCAAGCACCATCTCCAGACTGTGGGACCGTTACCAGCAACATGGATCAACACGTGACCTCCCTAGATCCGGTCGACCACGGGTCACTACACCCGGGCAGGATCGCTACATCCGGGTACGCCACCTTCGGGAACGATTGACTACTGTCACCTCCACAGCCGCAGCAATACCAGGTTTGCGCAGGATATCCGACCAGATCGTACGGAACCGCCTACGTGAGGTAGGAATTCGTGCCAGACGTCCAGTTCGAGGTGTGATCTTAACACCACAACACCGTCGACTCCGACTGCAGTGGTGCCAGATTCATCGACAATGGCCTCAACTGCGATGGAGACAGGTGTGGTTCAGTGACGAGTCCCAATTTCTGCTCCTACGTCATGATGGAAGATGTCGCGTGTATAGGCGTCGTGGTGAACGTTATGCGGCAAACTGCGTGCAGGAAGTGGACAGATTCGGCGGGGGTAGTGTCATGGTGTGGGCAGCCATCTCACACACTGGCAGAACTGACCTGGTCCACGTGCAGGGCAACCTGAATGCACAGGGCTACCTTGACCAGATCCTCCGGCCACACATCGTTCCAGTTATGGCCAACGCCAACGCAGTGTTCCAACATGACAACGCCAGGCCTCACACAGCACGTCTCACAACGGCTTTCCTACAGAACAACAACATTAATGTCCTTCCTTGGCCATCGATATCACCGGATTTGAACCCAATTGAGCATCTATGGGACGAGTTGGACCGACGCCTCCGACAGCGACAACCACAGCCCCAGACCCTGCCCGAGCTGGCAGCAGCCTTGCAGGCCGAGTGGGCCACCATCCCCCGGGACGTCATCCGTACTCTGGTTGCTTCAACGGGCAGGCGGTGCCAGGCAGTTGTCAACACACGCGGAGGCCACACCCGGTATTGACTCCAGATGACCTTGACCTTGGTGGTGTGTCCTATCACTTACTCACAATGGACTAGAGTGAATTGTGAACAATCCTGCAACATTTGGTAATTATCGGACTCACCATTCAATAATTAAATCAATTCTCCAAATGTTACGACAATGTGGTTTTGCGTTTCTTCTTTTGAAGAGTATATGTTGAGTGCGTAGTTAAATAAAATATGTTGAGTGCGTAGTTAAATAAAATATGTTGAGTGCGTAGTTAAATAAAATATTTCCTTTCCTTATATTTTGACACCACAATCATGGCATTTAAAGAAAACTATTCACAGCTGTTCATATGTCTGATGTTTTTGACAAATAAGTTCGATGGCCGATATCTACTGGTGGAATGTTTCATCCAGAGAGCATTTAGTGTTTTCTCATAAGTATATACAGCATGGGCGTACATAGGATTTTGAAAAGGGGGGTTCCAAAATAGATTGCAGAGATATTGGTAATACATTTCTATGTTGAGTTTTGAAAAGGGGGGGGGGGGGGGTTCCAAAATAGATTGCAGAGATATTGGGCATATATTTCTATGTTGAGTAAATATAATAATGTCAGATATATTAAATTATAAAAAAGCGATTTCAGGGGGGGTTCGGGATGGGGGGGTGAAAATGGGCAGAATTTTGAAAATAGCAATTAGTAAAAAAGTTAATAGAATAAATAAAAAAAAGAAAGAAAAAGGTTACAAGCCAAAAATAAAAAGAATTGACTGCTCGGCCGAATATTTATATAATTTGGAGCATTTTAGGAGGACAGTCCAAAATTAAATAAGAGAAAGAAGAGAGGATCAGACTATTTAATAATATTTAAAACAAAAAAAGTAATTTCGACATAAAAGTTTGAACGCAGATCTAAAAGTTTTAAAATCCGATCGATATGTCCACGCGAGTGGCCTCGTTAAGGCCGTTTGGGTGCACAGCTTAAAGGGACGAGATGGGTTGCATCCCGTCAAGAAAACCCCTAGACTGACAGTCGATAGACGTTGAAGGTGTAGTGCTGTGCTGACGTACAGATCTTGAGAAGCCGGATCCATCTGAACGAGAGAGAGTATCAGACTAGGGTATAGTCCAGTCGTCATGGTTTGGTATAGTGGTGCGGACGGGCCCGACTCCGGTGGATACGAGATGGTATCACTATAAAGCAAGGTAAAGTTTAGAAAAAGAGTAGTAGTCGATTCTTGCAGTTTCAAATAGATCACGATGAGACAAGACGTGTGTCCATGCTCTCTCGAGTTACCCCCCCCCCCACCTGGGGGGGGGGGGCTGATGGTCTCTTACGGAGCTTTGCTAGAGTACCGGATTACGTACACCGGGTCACGGGCAACCGTGACCTTGGTGTACGGGGACCCGGTACCACCGAAGAAAGGAAGGTGGAGGAAGAGGAGACGTGCGCCAGGGAAGGCTCAGGGGGAGACAAAACCGGCGGTTAAACCGCCGGCAGCGGCTCCTTCTGCTTCGCCACCCATCTCCGCCCCCCGTAAGAAGACTGGACTAGAAGAGGCACCAGCCCCGGACATCCCGTCTTCTCTTATGGAACCAGTTGGACCAACTCCACAGGCCAGGACTTCAGCGCCTCCGGTTGTGCCGCCGACTATACAGGCGGCACCCGTTGAGGCGCAGGCCCGAAAATTGGCCATAGTGAAACGGAAGGCAACCACTCCCCCGAGTGGCCAACCAGACAAGCCAAGCCAACCGTTTCAACCGCCGAAACCCGACGAGCCACAAACCCAACAGTGGACTCTACAGGCGGGTAAACTACAACAGCGGTATGCCAACCTCGTCCGGATGAACGTAGAGGACGTCACCAAACTCTACATGACCCCCAAACCAAAAGCCTGGGTCAAGCTTCCAAGGAGCCCGGAAGGAGAGTTCGCCATCACCAGAACCCTTCTGAGTGATAGAGAGGAGGTGTGTATAGTGACCATACGCCAAGCCGGACTTTACCATCAGGGAATGCTGTTGAAAGAAATGGACAACCCGACGATACATCGCATCGTGAAGACGATATCGGGGGCCAACTACCGTCCATTACTCAGGCAATTAGCAGTTAGACCCTACCGGGTCTTCTTCACAGAGATTGACTCCACCAACTTCATCGGGTCACCCTAGACGCCAACCTTTGCTAGGACAGGTAACAACCACCTTTTTTGGGGCTAGTTAGACTTTAAACACTTTCGATCCAGTTCAAAATTCTTATGTTTATTTTTTTTATAAATAGTCTGACGCATTTTACTTTGGCGCCCGATCAATTGCTCAAAATCACCTTAAAACCTTTCCGGCCGAGCAGTCTTAACTTTTTGGGTCTAATTTTAGAGTCCAGACATGATTTTGGATGCAGTTATTCTTTGTAGACTTAGGTATTGACTTCGCGTTTGACTTCACTAAATGGCTTTTTTCCAAATTCCGCCCACCTCAAACTCAATCCCCCCCCCCCACTCCTACTCCGGAATTAGTCACTGGCGATGTCAGAGGCTAAGTCCGTAGTGGGCGTGCCTGAACCTTTTTGGAGAGGGGCACGTTAATAGAATTCCCAGTCCCAGTAGGGTCCGACCCCGCTTCCTATTTCTTCTTAGAGTGGGGCGGTCAATCTTCCAGTGCTGCTAGGACAAGCTCGGACATGTAGAGACTAAACGCGAACAACCGTGGCGTTCTGCAGAATGGCGGTCTTGCGAGTCACGAAAAAAAACAAGTCGACAGTTAGACGGAGAAATGACGTGGAGGCAAGGAATATCGCTAAAAAAGAATCCAACCTGGTGGTGCAGGCTGTCGAAACGAGAAGCGTTCAATCAGTTCCAATGGCCGCATACATCCCAGTACAAAACTTCATTTCGCTGACAAAAACAACGAAATGAAGGACCCCCCCCCAAGTCGAGCACACGAAAGCACGTGCAGTGTGCACACGCGAAACAAACACGTCTTACCGCGTGGAGCTCCATACTGGGAATGAATAATCATTGCATTTTCTTACTGAAAAATGTATTTATTTATTTATTTTAAACAGTCTTTTAAATTATTATTAATGACCTGCAATTTGGTATGTAAGTTATAGCTTTTTATATCTTCGAATAGTGATATTTTATTATTTAACAATTATCGGCTATTTCCGGTATTCACGGAAATGCCTGTGAATTACCGGTACAATTTCTGCTACAGTCTCATTATGTAATATCATTCTGATACGGTCGGACTGTTGGTGCTCCCTTGCACCTGTCAGTGCAGGCGGTCCCTCCTCCACCCACCCCAACCTTTCCTGTCCTGGACGGAGGGGCCGGTCGAGGCCGGCACCTGTGCCCAAGACAGGCGTGCACTACAACGGCTTGCTCTGAATGTGCACGTTAAACAATTTGGTCTTGGTCTTGGTGTATTTTGTCTTTGCTCTCAGAAGATGAAAGGTGAATCATCTCACCAATATTTCTTTTAACATTTCCTTTTCCTCTTTAGCTCTGTCTGCATTTGTTTTTGTTTTTTTAATTCTTTTATTTAAAACGTAATTTGAGGATTTTAGTTTCACAATCATTTAGAATTTGTCCGTCGGTTCGTCCATACGACCATCTGTCTATCAATATAGTTGTTCGTCACACTCCAACCCATTTATTTTGTTTTGTTTTATGCTTGTTGAAATAAAATGTATGAAACATTTGTTTTGTTCGTTTCTTCTTTGTATAATTATTCTGGTTCAGATAAAGATCCAAAGAACCTTTTGAGACCAACAGGGTCAGATATGATCCCTGATATAGTGAAACAATTTGATTCATTATTTTCAGATGATCATGCTAAAATTGTTAAATCTATAAACCAGACAAACATGCAAAGAGAAACGAATATAGTCCATGGAAATAGTGGGTTGGGGAAATCATTTTGAATAATAGTCACGAAGAATGTGATCTTCCCAAAAACATCTACACCTGTGTATAGTGATAGAATAAAACGTGATCATGTGCTAGGGAATAGTGATGAATAGTTTGACCTGCCTGGACAAAAACATGTTCGTTTTGAAGATTTCTCCCTCCAGTTGCACAGTGATCATTTGGAGAGAGGTAGTCCTTTTGATAGAGATATATTTATTCCAAAAACACCAGAGAATAAATATTCAAATTTTTCTCAGAATGATTCGGGATATACAAACATCTTTGTACCAGAAACACCAGTAGGAGATAGACATTTTGCAAAAGAAAAACGTTGTTTGTATTCTGCTTCAGGCTATACACCTTTAGGAGTTTTCTCATTTACACCACATAAGCCAGAGTACTCTGTTCCAGATTATCCTGAGTTTAGGAATAGATCAGTCCCTGAGAGGACGAGGGAGTCAAAGTACTCTGATTCTATTTCAAGGGAATACCCTTTCCCTAGCAGTAAATTTTGGGAACTGATGCCATTTAGAAATGTACAAAATCGGGTGATACATAAGGAAAAAGAGCCTGCTCGGCTTTATGGAAAATCGTGTGATTGGTCAGATTATATCGTTCAGTTTGAATAAACTGCTGTTTGGAATCAGTGGACAGAAAGGGAAAGTTCAAGCAATTAGTAATGCATCTTAGGGGACCAACACAAAAATTGTTACAGATCTGAATGTGAATCAGTTAAATCATTACCCCACATTGAAACAAATGTTAACTCAACGGTTTAATCCACCTGAGAGGGAGTCTGCTAATAGATCTGACTTTCTTAACAGGCAGCGTAATCCGAGAGAAAACGTAACTGAATTTGGATATACACTTCGTTGGTTAGCTTCTCTGGCTTATCCTACATTGCCATTTTATGCTAGGGATAGTTATGCTATTGACCATTTCATAAATGACCTTGAAAATGAAGATATGCAAAAACATGTAAGATTTCAGAGACCTCAAAAATTAGATACCACCATATCCTATGCAGAAGAATAAGAATCTTTCACACGAAAGAGACAATTAGGGCCAAAACCTAGGGATAGAGATTGGCAGGAACAGTTTCCAATCCAATCACTTAAAAGTGAAAAGCCATGTAATAAAACTGATAAGCAAACTACGTTTAGGGCATCTAAACACTGTAGTTAGTGTGGTAAGCAAGGGCATTGTGAAGCAGAATGTTTTCAAAAAGAAAATACATCAAGGATAGAATGTTTTTACCGTCTTGAGATGGGACACATTTGAAGGAAGTGTAACGAATTAAATTTTTTTTTGCAGAAATGCAACAATCTCTCCCTGATACTTCCTGTCCTAACGTCTCTAACAACTGGAAAACTAGAAAGGACTGGACTTAAGGCCAAATGTCCAGTCAAGTCACAGGACAATAGTTTTAGTAATGAAACAAAGCGAGAGATCCATGTAAATGATATAAGTCAATCTTGTTTGTTTACAAAAGCAAATTTTGGAAGATGGGAAGTAAAATTATTGATAGACACTGGATCAGCAGTTAGTATTATATCCAATGCAGTTTATGAACAGTTAGCAAGTGAAAAGATCTATTTGCAAAGTGTTAAAACAAAACTTACAACAAATAATGGTACCCCTTTGGATGTATTTGGTAAATTCATGCATACATTTAGAATAGGTGGTGTTTTGTTTAAGCAAACATTCATTGTGGCAAATATTGAGGGATTAGCTGGTATATTGGGAATGGATTTTCTTTTGTACCATATAACTGGCATAGGACTTGCCAAAAGTGTACTTAAACTGCAGGGTTATAAAATAAAATTGATTCGTGAAAATAATCCCAAATGTACAAGAATCAAAGTGTACAAACCTGTCACAGTACCACCAAACTCAGAAATGTGTATACATAGTTCCATACAGGGTAAATCCATTTGCTCGCCAGATAGAATGGCAGAACCAATAGACTATTTGAACAAAGGGGGTTTAATGATTCCTAGATCCATAGTGAGAACAAATAAAAAGAAAGTGATTTTGTCCGTCATGAATTTAACCAATTTCTTCGAGGTACTGTAATAGCAAGCCTGTCTCCGATTGATAAGGAAACATGTTAGGTTGCAGAGATGTCTCAACAAGAAAATAATTTTCTTCCAAAACACGTCGCGCCTTTGTTAGAAAATGCATCTGCCAAACTAGAGGGTAAACAAACAGATAGTTTGAAGTATTTATTAATAAATTTTCAAGATGTTTTTGTGGGACTCAATGGTAAACTAGGTCGAACAAATGTAGTAGAGCATACAGTAGATACAGAGGATGCAAGGCCAATTAAACAGCCACCTCGTAGGGTACCATTGAAAAAAACCCGGGATGTGATTTATGCAGAAATTCAGCAAATGTTACAGGAAGACATTATTGAACCAAGTAATAGTCCCTAGTCTAGTCCTGTTCTCTTGGTTTCAAATCAGATGGCACTGTTAGATTTTGTATAGATTACAGGTTAAATGAGGTGACTAGAAATGATGCTTATCCCGTTCCCCGCATTGATGATTGTCTGGATTCTTTAGCAGGGGCTAAATATTTCTGTAATCTTGATCTACAAAGTGCTTATTGCAATTAAAATTAAAAGACAAGGATAAATCAAAAACCGCTTTTTCCACACATAAAGGGTTATTTCAGTTCAAAGTCTTACCTGTTGGTCTCTGTAATGCACCAACCGTTTTTGAGAGACTAATTGAATTTGTTCTGGGAGGTTTGCAATGTCATAGGTGTCTCTGCTATTTAGATGATATCATTGTTTTTGGTAAAACGTTTGAGAAAACTTTGGATAATTTAAAAGATTTTCATCTGGTTTCGGAAAGCTAATTTGAAGCTAAAACCTAAAAAGTGCTCACTGTTTAACACGGAAGTATCGTTTTTAGGTCATGTTGTGTCTGTAGATGGAGTTAAGTGTGATCCTAGGAAAATAGAAAGTGTTGGCCTTAACCTACTAATGTAACAGAAGTGAAATACACGGGGTTGTTTTGTGCCAGAATTTTCTACTATTGCTAGTCCTCTCAATATGCTTACTCGAAAAGGGGTAAGAGTTCATTGGGATAAAAATTGTCAGGATTCTTTTGATAGTTTGAAAGAGGCATTGACCTCTGCACATGTTATGGCATACCCTGGGATGGAGGGACAGTTTGTTTTGGATACAGATGCAAGTTTTACAAGAATAGGTGCTGTGGTGTCTCAAATTCAGGATGGTCAGGAAAAGGTTAAAGCTTATGCCACGAAAACATTGAACAGAAATCAACGAAATTACTGTACATTATATAGAGAGTTGTTAGCTGTAGTAGTTTTTGTTAGACAGTTCAAACATTATTTATGGGGTCAAAAGTTTCTAGTCACAACTGATCATGCATATCTTATTTGGTTGGAAACGTTCAAGGATGCTGAAGGAATGGTTGCTAGGTAGATTTCAGTTCTAAGTACCTATACCTTTGAAATATAACTTCGCCGAGGAAATCAGCACGAGAACGCTGATTCGCTTTCTCGTATTCCTTACAGATATTATAAAAGAAAAGATTGTCCTAGTACCTGTGGTATAGTAAAAGGTTTGAAAAGAGTTAGGACCAAGATCAGTAGGAACCGAAAAGATGTAAAGTCATCTGAAATGGTTCTCATTGCTCCTGTCAGTGAAAATGAAAGTTTGCTGGAAAAAAATGATGATGTGAATACTAGCAATGAACAAACTGATCCAGAAGTTGAGATGTTGGAAGCAAACTGGTTAGCTTCCGTCAAACGTCGTTTCTTCTGGCTTGGGATGTCTTTTGATATTCAACGTTGGTGTCAACAATGCGATTCATGTGATCGAAGTAAACAAGGACCGGGGAAAGGGAAGTCTCCTTTGAAGCAAGATATAGTGAGGGCTCCATTAGATCGTATAGCTATTGATATTCTTGGACCGTTACCAGTGACAACTAATGGTAATGAATACATCATTGTGGTCGGAGATTATTATACGAAGTGGAAAGAAGCATATTCTGTCTCTGAACATTCTGTAAGTACGGTTGCTGATAAATTAATTACAGAGTTTATTACCAGGTTCGGTGTACCAAAGCAGATTCACATAGATCAAGGTCGTGAATTCGAGTCAAACTTATTTGCAGAGCTTTGTTATAGGCTAGGCATTGAAAAGACCAGAACAACGCCTTATAGGCCACAGTCAGATGGATTAGTGGAATGCTTCAACAGATCATTATTGCAAATGATGTCAGTATTTGTAAATGACAATCAGAATGACTGGGATGATCAACTTCCATACGTGTTGATGAGCGGGTAGGGCAACTGAACTGAAGTGTAGGCCTAATCTGTTAATGTTGGGTCGTGAAATTCCATATCCAATTGATCTGATGACTGACAGACCTTCAACTGAAAGAAATGATTTCTGTCCCATTCAATATGTAGAATGGATGAAAAATGCCAGCAGAAGGAGTTTTCAGTTTGTTAATATTCAGTTAGGGATAGCAGCATCTAGACAGAAAAAGTACTATGATAGGAGATTAAAAGCCCATGTTTATGAAGAAGGCGATTGGGTGTGGAGATGGTATCCTCCCAAAATAAGGACGACATTAGGCTCGGGGTGGACAGGACCTTATTTGGTGTTAAAAAGGGTTACTAGTCTTACAAAATCCCGGCAGAAAGTGTTCATAAGCCAGTGATTGTTCATGTAGATCATTTGAAACGAATTCCCCTCAGAATTGGATGAATCAGACTGATTCAAATGTCAGCGAATGTCTGTCTAGTTGTGATGATTCTGTTAGAGATGATACTAGTGAGGAAATAAATATTGAATTTGAAAAAAAAGAAACTCGTACAGGGCCTTTGATTAAATGTTAATGGTCGACAAGGGCATGTACATGGATTAGGTAACTAGCATGTATGAGATTTGCAACTTTCTATAAAAAGAAAAATGAAGGAACTTTGATTAACCAATGATTTTTTTCATAACTAAGAAACATGTTTTCTTCTATAATTAACCCTTTGTCTTTTATAGGCACTTCGGGTTTTGGTGTTGGGATTGACATTATATTTTGGTGTCTGGAAATAAAATCAGTATAATTTTAATGAACATCGTACCTCACCTAGATATATTTTTCAAAGTGTTTTCTGCATTATACTTCATTTAGAAGTGCTTATGATTCGAGGGGCAACGTAAAATAAATAACCGGCAATCCTTAATTATTCCTTTTTTTCAAATACAAAATTATTAAAGGCAAAATCTAGTTTCAGCTGCTAATTTAAATTGTTTGGTCTGGTATTGACGACTTCTGAAATATGCCCACTTGTTGCTTAGATGCAAATCTCTTTTTTACTGCCCATAAAACTATAGGTGACAGTAAAACCAGCATTAACATTCACAAATACAACATGGTTATCCTTAATTCAGATTTCTGTATCTTTATTTTGAAACCTTTGACAATTGATGGGTGGGTAATAATTTTCTACATGGTACTATTCGGTATCCTGAGTGGAAACATTAATCAGGTGGTCAACATGTTTTGGCAGCAGTTATTAAATCACATACAGTAACATTACATAAATTATATTTCTTACTTTTAATATTGTCCATGTAACTAACACGATTTGGTTTCCCTTTTATCTAAGGTATCTGCTATGGCTTTGAAATCATGGAAGACACAGAAAGTCCCAATATTCCATTTACTACTAGTACTTTGAGGACACGATTTCATACAGGTAACAGCAATCTAATTAAAATTAGCTCCACAATTACATGTGGATCTAACACCAGCCAGTTGGAGCTTATGTCCACCAATCAAAACCTTACTTGCAGAATCCTGCCAGTGATTTAAAACTAACAACACTGCGTAGTCCCCAATGCCCAGGTAACATTTCGTCTGTAAATAATAATTTAAATATTGACCAATGACACTTCGCCTTTTATAACGTTATTTGGGAGCATACAAATTCTAAAAATATCGGGCGAGTCTATTTTAGTGGCCGCAGTACAGCGAACCATATCAATACGTACGGGGTGGGTTATCAGTCTTCAATTTTACAGTAAAAAACTATTTATTTATTTATAAAACTAAAAAAACTAAATCAGTCTTCAGTTTTACATTACAAATTATTTATTTTATAAAATAAAACATGTTTTAAGGCATTCGTAATTCACACGAAACATGTCGTATACCCTCAGGATAATTCGGAATGTTTTCAAATTATTTTTAAATCACTGGCAGGATTCTGTAAGTAAGGTTTTGATTGGTGGACATGAGCTCCAACTGGCTGGTGTTAGATCCACATGTAATTGTGGAGCTAATTTTAATTAGATTGAGGTAACAGAACACGACTATTGTGAAACTATTGCTTTCAGATTTAATTAATTTTCACAAATGTAATAAAAACATGATTTTTATGTACAGGTTAAACTAATTGCATGTTAAGGTCAAACTTAAATACCTTTATACAGATTTGGACATATTTTAAGTGTTTTATAGCATGTTAAATGTAAGTGTAAAATACTCCTGTAATTAAAATGTTCTTTATGTTACTTAACAACATGGCATAAATTCTCAATACTGTCAAAATAGAAGTGGTCTCGAAGAAAATTTTTTCAATGTTTGTATCCTTAGTTTTCTTATTTCAGTAGCTTTTGATGTGTCACACCATCAGTTGATAAAATATTTAAATTCCAGCTCCCAAGATGATATATTTACGACAATGCTTGCAACTTGCACAATTACTGTCTAAATCCTGACCCTACATTCATTCGAGATTCCTGGTTTGTTGTTGATCGTTTCCACTGGTGCAACCATGTTGGTATGTATAACAGTTGATTTTGGCACACAGTAATAGTGTATATTAATAATTTAAAAAATTTACCTGGAAATGGGTAAGCACCACTTTCTTTTTTTACTACAAGCAATTGCAACTACATTTGTATGAAAACATAATATCAGTGTTACTTTAAACATAAATAGCTGGTGAAATGTAACATATTACATGGTATGTTGCAAATATGCTACATTGGACATTAATGTAAGCAAACGACGAAACTAAGGAAAACAACATATACTATTATTTTTATTTACAGTGTCAAAGTAATAATTCATTGCAAACTTTTTACATTCACTAACTTTTAAATACAGTGGCAGATCCAAGGTATTGGTTAAATGTTAGTTAAAAGCTATATCTGTCATCGGTTTGTAGAACAATTAACCTGTATTTCCTGGGGGTTTTGGTTGTAGCCATTTAATGCTGCCTTTCATTAAAAATACACATACGTTATTTTTCAGGATGCCATACTGGTTACAACTTACAGACTTACTATCAGTTCCTAAATGTAAATACTCAAGTTGCTGAACAACGGAATTCAACTTTAAAAAGATTAAAGAGTATGCTGTCATATATGAACTATGAAAACCTTTTAAACCATGTTAAACTTTATATATGGTTCAGGAGTATGTTATCATTAGCTGATCTGAAACCTGATTATGTGTTTGAAAGATTTTCAGATATTCCTCGACTTGACTAAGGTATACACAAAGTAGAAAGGAAATTAAAAGAAAGGATGATATTTGTTTAAAGAGTCTGAAGTCCACTTTATGTGTGACATAAAGGGACTATCCATAGTTTCCTGCCATTGTAGGATGTTTCTAAAAGTTAACAATTGTGAATTTTGTTATTACAGCATGGTTATCTAACAATTTGGGACATCATGTGATCTCAGAATATTAAATTTACAACCTTGGTTAATGTGACATAAATTTTAAATACAATATATATACTGCACTATAGGAAATTCCTAACGATTCACAGGGATGACAATATTAAGTTTTTATGAGCAAAAGGTACAGCATTTCAGGCGATATTAGTAACTCTATCCAGCTTTTCTATTTATAACCAGTAACGTTTGTTTGTATCATCAAACAAATTCCATAATATCAATTGAATTTTTGTTACTCAAATGTTAATTACTATATGTGCACACATTTTCATATAGGAAATTTTCTTGATTTCCTGTTACCATAAAATGTATGTTTTTCTTAGTGATTAGTAATTAGCCTATTTTAGTTTTGTTCACAGACAATAATATTAAGTTTCTGTAACTGTAATATCTAGGGCGGACTTTACGAGCCCTGTTTTTCTTAAATGCAGGTGTTGTGCATAGTTATACATATGCAAGTCAAAAACTTAATTTGTATATTCTGCCCCTAGTTTGAAAAATAAGAGCTATTAAAATGTTATGTATTTTGTGTCAGGGCTAGCTCTGGGTCAGCAGAAAGTTTCGCCAAATAATCTATTAAACTTTAAAAATGGCAGAAAACCAGTTATTTTGTAACAAAATATAAATTATTACATGAAATTATTTTGTCAAATATAAATATAAATTATTACATGACATTTTGTAATAAAACATAAATTGTTACATGAAATGTTTTTGCCAAATTTAAATACAATTCGCCATCTGTTTATAGACGCAATATGGATGTAACCTATGTTAAATTACTGCTTGTGTAGATGCAGTTATAGTTATTAATCCCCTACCGATCCAACTGTCCTGTCAGTCTGTCCCACATATAGTTTCCGGATGTTTCTTTCTTAAGAAAAACAAGAGAGTAAAGTTTGTTTTATTTAACGACGCCACTAGAGCACATTGATTTTTAATCTTATCATCGGCTATTGGATGTGAAACATATGGTCATTCTGACACTGTTTTTTTTAGAGGAAACCCGCTGTCACCACATAGGCTACTCCTTTAATACAGGCAGCAAGGGATCTTTTATTCGCCGGTCTCTTTTTTAAGAATGACTTCAGATATTAAGCTGAAATTTGGTGTATAGCTTTATCACGTACTGTTACAGATCATGTTTGACTTTTCATGGTGATTTATTCATTTTTGAGTTATATCCTTTGAACTTAGGAGATATGAACATTTTTTTCTCTCAGAAAGCCGTGAGATGTTTACCAGAAATGTTGTGTACACCTTTATAATGTACTGTTACTGATCAAGTTAAACTATGTTTATTTACCCACTTTTCACAGAAGTATGGCACTTGAATTTAGGATATAAAACAAATTGTTGGGTTTGGTAGGAGACATGTATTGCTTTAGCAGTGTTCTCGAAATGCCTGTTACCAATTATAAACATGTTTGCAGTTCCTAAATGTAAAATCATAACAGTTGATAATAACATAACCGTTAATAACCATGAAAGCGAGGTCATAACATGACATTGCTTCTCCAGTCCTAGCTCAGACTTGCATGTGAAATATGACATCATTACTTCCATCTCCTAGTTGTGACTGAAACATTTTGAGACGCAATTCATAAAATTAAAAAAATATGGATAGTAAATTACTAGCGTGTGTCGTACTGATGTTACGAAACAAGTCTCAGGATTTGTGTATTACCCTCGCTCTCACACTAGCAATACAAAATTCCTGACTTTTGCTTCGTAAAATCAATACGACACCCAAGGTAAAACTGTTAACTACCGATAAATGAATCTCCTACCTTTAATTACGGTTGGATTTTCTCCACTTTCTGTCCAAACACAAATCGTGAAGAAAACATTACATTGACATGGATTCCACATTAGAATGAAACTGTATTACCTATATCGACTTTGTTTATCTCCTAGGACAAAACAAATGCAATTTTTCATTGTCTACCTTTTTCTTGTGTAATACTGTAGGGGTGGAAGTCTTTGTATGTGACATAATTAATCTGACTTTATGATGACTGCAATACACTTTAGCGCATGTCATGACGTTAGATTACCTTGTATAAATCCACCCCACTTGAAGAGTATTCCATAAACATCCATCCAGATATTACACTATTTTTAAAGTTTAACAATAGTATATACATGTATGTCATGTCTTCAAGTTGAATGTACTGGAATATGAAATAAAAGATTAAACATTTACTATTGATCGTTTGTTTTATTTACTTTAATTGTGCTCAGACATATTTCTTAGAACCTTCTGCAGAATTTGTTTTCTTTTTTTGGTAATATACATAAGAACAAAACGTTCAGCAATTTGGTTGTACTGCATTGTACTTTAAAAGTAACATACATTCAATTATTTTACAGTTTTACACATTTCATTTGGTATTGAAAATCTGATAATACTTGTACTGAAAAATGATGCATCAGTTGATTTCAGTTTGAAAAGTAACCCATTTTAGGACATTTACCAAATTGATGAACATTTTTTGTTTGTGAATTTTCACTTTCATTCTGCTCATGTTAGAAGTCAACTGTTGTGACATGCACATTTGTTATTCAAAGATAGTTTGTTTTTGAAATGTCTTGCTTAATTATTTACATGACTTCTGTAATGAATCGTATTTCATCGACCGAGAATTAATTTCATCATAATATCAAATACATTGTGAATAGGCCTAGTTATTTTGTTGTTGATGATTTGCTGTCGAGAACTGCAATGGGAAGCATGAAAAATTAAAAGGTTGCATCTCATTTGCTGGTATTCTAGAAGGAATTGGAACTTGAGAATTTCAATGCCTATAAATCAACATCATGCATACAGATGACACAGCCGATTAGTGTGTGTGTGTGTGTGTGGGGGGGGGGACATCGAAAATTATTTTACCAGAGCACATTATTAGCAATGTATCTTTTATATGCACCATCCAACACAGGATAACACATACCACAGCCTTTGATATACCAGTCGTGGTATGGGCTCTGCATACAAAATGTGTGTGAAGTATGGTTTAGAAGTAACAGCATTACTGGAGTTTTACAAATGGTGTTCATGTCAGAAGAAGATGAAAACTGGGTTAACAAGATCCTATCCAAGATAGTTCTATATGTCTTTGTGGTCAAGTCATGTTTTTGTGGGAAGAATTATTTCATTCCGATATCGACTGGACACAAATATATTAAAAACCGTTTAAGACAAGCATTTTGTAAAGGCACTCAAGAAACTATAGTTAATCTCTTTTGGGAGTGTATCCCAGTCAAAACATTTTTGAATGATTTTGTCCAGCTGGTATACAATAACTGTCCACACATTTATAACTTTTCTCTTGATGCTGAATTGATTCTTCTTGGTGAACAATATTGAGTACCGCATTTCAAGGTTTGGTGCTCCAAAGGCGGACCCAGGGGGAGGGGAGCAGTTAAGTTGTGCGTGTATCCGCAAGCTTGCAGATGTGTGTCTGTGTTACGGATTCTCAATGGGGTTCACCACATTGCGTGATCAAAGTTGCATAATGATAGCCTAATAGTCTTTGCTTTGAAATTGTATAGATTTAAAAAATTACTAATGAACAATAGGCTCTGTCATATTTATGTATAGCTGCCCTACCTAGATAGCGATCTCTAAAATAGTGTCCTATACAGCTATAATTTACAAATGCCCCTTTGTATTGTTTTTTCATGTATCACTTCTCTACCTAGACAGAGCCGTCCCCAAAATAGTGCACTTTACAGTTATAATTTTCAAGTGTCCTTTGTATCATTTTTATGTATAGCAGCCCTTCCTAGACTGAGCCGTCCCTAGAATAGTGCCTTTTAAAGTTTTAATTTACAAGTGCTTACAAGTGCCCCTTTGTATGGTTTGTTTGTGGGTTTTTTGTTGTTTTTTGTAGGCTGTATCTGCTCTACTTAGACAGATCCGTCCCTGGAATAGTGTCCTTTAAAAAAAGTTATCAAAGTCAAATTAAAATGAAATATATGATAGTCATACTTATATACGAAGCAAAGTTGATTCTGTGGGTCCCCTTCCCCGTTCTACCGCCCCCCAGTCAACACTAACATTCACCATTTAGTGATCGAGATCTAAGAGTAACGAGTTTGAACTCTTCTTAATAATAATTGTTGGGTTTTAAAACTCCAAATGAGGAAGTGATCACTGTGTGAAAATTGATAATTTTGCTATCAAGATGCCAAGGGAAAAACCCACATTCTTTGGTTATAATACTGTGCAAAATAATACTCAAAATAGTTTTAAAATTATTGTTTAGAAATGGATAATTTTGCAATTGAGATGCCAAGAAAAGGCGTCTAAAGCCATCCAGTTTTAAAATTTTCCCCGGGGAACCATGCCCCCTGACCCCCTACACATCTCATACCATGCTTAACCCCACTTTAAACAAAAATGCTTCGATGGGCCTCAAATCTCATATAGTAATCTTTATTAATGCAGTTAGCGCCACAGAAAACCGCAGCTAGTCATTTAGTGTACACTTCCGTTCATACACTGTGATATATACACAAACACATTCATATTAACTGCAAATATTAAAACTTTTATTAAGATGCCCTTTTAACGAGCCAATGTTCCCCCCTAAAATATGTCCTGGATCTGCCCATGTGCTCTAACGCGTGACTATTAGATTTTTAATACCTGTATTAACCAATGTCATTGTCATTACAAATCGATGTAGGTAATCGACTCCAGAACTTCGTCTCATGCTTCGTCGATGTAAGGTTTGTACTAGACACATGCATAGAACAAATCGCCCAGAAAGGCTTTGATATTAATAAGCGTCGGGTGCAAATTATGTCGCATCAAACATGAACAGCATCGTCCAGAGAAAAATCCCCGTGGGCAGCACTCCAACGCCTTGGCAACACCTTGACATCCCATGACGAAGAGAAATCTGAGCTGCATCGCAAAGGAAAAAATAAAAATAAAATGTGCACAAATGTCTATGTTGCTATTAAAAAGCTTAAATTATTAAACCTCAAATAGTGCTAAACTGGGGGGGGGGGGGGGGGGGGGGGGGGGGGGGGGGGGGGGGGTTGCACTTTATCCGAATAGCTGAGGGTTGTTACAGTAGTACTATTTGAGACCTTCAGTAGTTACTAATGTTCATGGAAGTTTGTTTTAATTAATGGTAGTTTGCATGACAATGTGAAAGTTATTTTTTTATTATTATTAAAATGTTCTTACAATGTGGCAAAGAAATAAATAGCTCTTTATCCGAATAGCTGAGGGTTGTTACAGTAGTACTATTTGAGACCTTCAGTAGTTACTAATGTTCATGGAAGTTTGTTTTAATTAATGGTAGTTTGCATGACAATGTGAAAGTTATTTTTTTATTATTATTAAAATGTTCTTACAATGTGGCAAAGAAATAAATAGCTTCTATGTTACTAAGTATAAAATAACTATTTGAAAAAGAGCTTTGTGCAAAATACTGCTTATAGGACTAATTTCTTTTATCTTTTCCTCTTTTTTTTTCTTTCGTTGTGGAATTGACATTTCAATTAATTAATTCTTACTAAATTTTCGATGGTCGAATATATATATATATATATATATATATATATATATATATATATATATATATATATCTCTGTGTGTGTGTGTGTGTGTGTGTGTGTGTGTGTGTGTGTGTGTGTGTGTGGTAGATGGTTTATTATGGAGGGAGGGTTATGTATGTACATTAGTATTTATTATGTTTAATGTTTTAGTAATATGTTGGCCGCAACTAAAGTATAATGTAAATTTAGAAAATACGATTTGTTGATTGCACTATCGGGTACAAAATCGATATACAGCGTACAGCATAGATAATAACACTAACTGCACGAACACGTAGCACTGCAGTTTTTTGCACGCGCACGATTTGTCCGTCGTGTAGTTACATAAATAGACGGCAAGGGGTCCAACCTAACAGCGCTGTATTTAGTGGTGATGGTTGGTTCGGTTTGTCCTTGGCATTAAGTGCAGTAGTTAGGTCATTTATAAAAATGTTAAACAAGGTTGGTGAGAGGACAGAACCTTGTGGTATTCCGTTTAGTATATCTGTTTTATCTGAGTAGTGGCCGTTTACTCTAACTGATATGGATCTGTTATGGATAAAGTTATTAATGAAGTTGAACATGTTACCTTTTACACACACAAAGCTGCATGCTAAATGCCTTTCTGATTAAAATAATATTGCGATACGGCTCTAGAATGAATACTCTATCCATCTGTTTACATAATTTTTGATTTTGTTCAACCGAAAAAAAAGCTATTGAAGAAAAACCTTGTTTTGACGGTCAAAACAAACATGATCAAAATGTTTGGTGTTATTTTAACGAACCAAGTTATATTTACATACTTAGAAAGTGTCATGGTGAGAGCTTGTACACCCTGGGAGCTAAATTAAGCAAATACGTTTTGGAAAGTCATTTTATAATTATTCATCCAAGACATTTCTTATAGTTTAGGCACATTTTCGTCTGCTCCCCCGGATTTAAACCAAGATTTCGTTTACTTCAAAAAATTATATTTGAATTTGTACCCCTAAAATTAGGCATTTACTAATCACGAAAGAGGAAAGTTGTTTCCCATCTTGACACCTAGGAGATCCAGTTCTGGTAAAAGGCTATGTAATCGTCGTACCTCGGACTTTGCAAATTGTGATTCCTCAGTCCATTTAAGAAAGCATCTTCCATATCAACACCTATAGATGTATATCCTACATCCAACAAGGAATTTCCAACACCACCACAGCAGATATCATCACAAAAGAAAGGAGAAAAGGGATTTAAGGAGAGGTTGTCAATCGCAACTCAGAGTGTAAATGACAGTGATGATAATCATACATTTCAAGTGTCCCTTGATGCAGACATGTATACTGATGATGTAACAGAAACAATGTCACGTTTGAGAAGCAGTGTTCAAAATGGCGGGGTTCCCCCCCCCCCCCCACATAAAAAAACAAAAACATTTCCTATGTATTTAAAGATACTCTAAAACGGCACTGTCACGGTAATTCATCCTGGTTGAGGTATTCTGACGCCAACAAGGACATATTTTGGACAGGGAACGTTTTTTTGGAGGTCAGTTTATCAGATTCATGAGAAGGTTTTCTCACCAGTATATATCCTGGACCACCTCAAGAAGTTTAACCTGCACGTGCCAACTACAAGGTGGATGAAGGAAAGATACTCCCTTCATTATGACTTGGAATCAAGGACAGTATGCTCATGTGTTCAGATGTTACATGCAATAAACTAAGTTTCAACTATTCAAATGCGTCCTTATTTTTAAATAAAAACCAACCCATGTATTGTTCCAGACCTGTAAATGCTTATATATAATTGCTTAAGAGCCGTATCGCAATATTATTTTAATCAGAAAGGCATTTAGCATGCAGCTGTAAGACAAAATGTACTCACGGTCGTGTGTCGAAGCAAGCTTTATCAGCCATTTTGGTAGTGGTATACGAAGTTCAAGCACGTGTCATACGGTTTAGGTTGGACCCCTTGGGCGGGTGTGTTGGGGGAAACGGTGTCACTTATCACTGGGTGTTGACGGATCGGGTTGTCGTCAGGTTAGTGCGTTTTGATTTAATAGTATTTATATTTCATGGTAGGAGTTCTTGTATAATATTACATTTAGTATTGGTATGAACGTATTAACGTTTACTGTAGATTATCTTTAACGATCAACTAACACATGGTTATGATTACTATCTATGGTATGCGCTATTTTTATTGTTTACCTGTATGTATTTTAATAACCATTTTAGGGGTTTTGGATTGTTAGGAAATGTCTTTTCATTTAGACATTTACGGTGGTGTGAATTATCATGGTTTTGTAACCAATGTACTTGCGTTTTTTATTGTATTGTAGTATGGTTTTGATATTTGATTTTTAAGATATGTATTTTATCCATAGCTGATAGGGTTTTGGTTAAAGTTGTAGCTTTTGACGGGAGACATAAGTTGGCAGATAAGTGGGAAGACGATGTATATGTTATCCTTGACCAACCCAATCCTTCAATTCCAGTTTTTGTTGTTGGTAAAGAGAATGGGGAGGGGAGGAAAAGGACATTACATCGTAATCTTTTACTTCCCATAGGTGCTATCTTAGGTCACGGCTTACCTACACCTAAGCCATGACGGAACATCCAGAATCCGACACCTGTTCCAAGGACACGACAACGACGTCAAACCCATTTTTCAGGGTCAGAGAGTGAAGATGAAGAATTTATTCTGATACCTGTTGCTTCATCAGGATATCCGTCAGATTCAGCTGCTCATTCAGCTGATGGGCCATCTGAGGATAATGATAATGATATCATAAGGAAGATGAAGATGATGATGATGATGAGGTAGAACAGGATACTGAAGAAGGATCCGATGAGAATAGTTCAGAGGATGAACAGGAAGAACTTTCCTCAAACCCAGATATCTCTGACTAGACTTCCCTGAAGACCGTCAATCCGACTGATGTTTTGGATGAACTCCCAGAACCAGATCCAGTTGAGCTTGATGAGACGTCTCGACATTCACTTTCACCACCTTCTCCAGCTCCAAGGAGATCAAACCGAGACCGGCGGAAACCAAGGTGGATGACAAGTGAAGACTATGTTATGTCAGCAACAGTTCAGCAAGACTGGGTTGCTAGAGCTGATTATGTAACTTCACTTATTTCCCAGGGTCTACTTCCCAAATGAAGCTGTGGTACATGATGCACTTCTTCAGCATATTTTAGGTAAATGATGAGGACATCATTTCACGGTGGGGGGGGGGGGGGGGGGGAGTATGTAGTACACGTGTATTTTAAGCATATAGGTTTTATGTAACTAATGTTTAATTTCAGGTTCTTAGAGGGTATGTACCTTAAAGTATGGTATTTAGTATGTATTTCATTAACTACAGGTTGAACAACAAATCACTATAATTAAAATTGTATCACCTTTTTCTAGTATTGCCCTGTACCTTTGATGTGTTCCTGTATGCTGGTCCACCACGTGTGACCACATCAGTGCAGTCAGTGTGAGCTCTTTTGGTAGCCATAGCTACAATACAAACACCCAAGCTATCTTTAAACTTTGACCCTTGTCTCTTTCTCTCCCATTGGCTAATTAACGCTCACCTGTATCTGCATGCTTTCTTTGGACTGACCAGACAGGACAGAATTATTTAGTATTTGGAGAAACAAGTTCAGATCAGAGAGAAATAGTAGAAGTTTAATTTAAAGGTTTCCCCAGTTGTTATCGAATATATCAACACAATGCCTACGTGTAATTCATATGGGTGTGTCTTGTGTCTTATGTTTACATGAATAAAAGATGATGCCCTAACCCGTAGCTGGTGTTGTGAACTTTGTTGAACCTAGCTTCACGCACAAAATACCGACTGCTACATTTGGAGCCGACGTAGGGACTGGGTGTGTTCTTAACACAAGAATACAATTATAACCCAGTCAGGACCCGTAACAGTTCAACTGCCCGTGGCCCACAGCTCCGGGACGTAGCTTCACTTGAGGGGGGAGTATGTAGTAGTGTAGGTATAAAGTGCTCCTACTGGCAGTAGCTAGTGGGAATTTCCCTATTAGCTCAGTTGGTAGAGCGCTGGACTCTAGTACTGAGAGTCCGTGGTTCGAATCCCCTCAGTGGAGGTTGATTTTTCTGTTACATTAATATGCAGGTGAAAGAAAGAATATTGATAACGGAATTGACTGTCTATATACCTGGTAGGTGGAAAACGCATGTTAACACGTTAACGTTCTTCAAAATATTATAATGGATATATTGTATGCATGTTCTTTTATGTATGTTATATTATGAATGCCATATTATATGTATGAAATAAAGTTAATCACAATGGACGTAATTTCATTTTATGTACCAAACTACAATATTGATTGTTACGAACTAAAACATTGTTTATTATTCTGCAATGTACATATATTATTTATGAAAGTAAAGTAGTTTTCATGACGCAGCTTAATATTGTGTATTATTTTATTTTTTATAGGGCTTTATGTCGAACCCTGGAAAATAAACCATTAGTATCGACTACCGTGTTTTGTTGATGCTGTTATATATATATTTATATATATATATATATATATATTATTATGTAATTACGATACCGCCGTATGTTCACCAGTCCCCCTTCCAAGAAATAATATTAGCGCTAAGAGTATCTTAAGTACATAACTACATTATACTCTTATAGTGATCTTAGCGCTACGATTGCTTCGTGGATAAATGTTAAATACTACACTATTATCCTGTTCAATTATTTAGACCCAAAGTTTTTTGCAAATGTTACTTTTATTTCCTATTCGATATTTGTTTTCTTTGCATTTACATGAAAACAAACCCAAACCCCGACAGGTTTTATATACAAATCATCATATGAAATGCACGAAGTTGACTTAATTCCACTTTTTAAAAATCTCTGTGTGTTCGGAATGCACGTTATTTCTCCTATAAATAACTAAGGTCATTTGCATATCAAAACATTGGGATCTGAGGCTACGTGAAGGCCATTATAGCTTGTTTCACTAAATCAAGGTTATTATTGTTTTGCAGTGTGTAACAGCATTGTCTAATCTTTCCGTTAAACATAGATGTAAACAAACAGAACATGTAACCCTTTCTTGTAGGTGCATTATATTTAATAAATTTAGCTAATGTATTATGTATTTTTATTTTATTATATCAATTATATATTAGCATACTATACCTAACCTAACACAACTGAGGTGTAATAAACACAAATCACCTCACACACAGCAGGAATGTGCTTTCCAAATTTATAAATAAATTTAATGCAGGGCCGGACCCAGAAGACCGGGGGGGGGGGGGGGGGGATAAAATGTCAAAGGCCACCAACATCAAATAATAATAAAAATGTTATTTAATTTGCCTCTAAATTGGGAACTCATACGTATATATATATATATATATATATATATATATATATATATATATATATATATATATATATAGTATTTATGGTGGTGCTAGGGGCTGGGGTTTGGGGGTGGGGTGTTACATTTGTAATGCGAAAAACCAAAGGGCTATTGTTCGGACTCGTATGGGTTCAACCACTTTTTCATCCCGCAGACACAGCCCTGAATGTCCAAAATACGATAGCATTGCTTGGTCAATAACATCATTATTTCGATCTATGACTGCACGTGCTATTGTAGCAATGTGTAAACCACGTAAAATACAAGTTAGGTAGGGTATATAAATTCATTGAAAATGTATTAGTCGACATTCTTGTTATTGTTATTTGAGGAAAAATATGGGTAAATCGAAAAACACTTCAGTTGATGTAAAATCGTGTATTAAGAACGTTTTCGATTATTGTGAAGATGAATATCAGCGCGGTAGATGTAGGTATGCTTCTTATCGAATTGACAATCGAGTTGCCGCTGCACTTAAAGTTTCGGTTTCAACAGTAAAAAGAACTGTGAAAAATCTAAGCTCTACGAATCCGAGCACAGAAATCACTGTTAAAAAACGCGACCGAAAACTCATCGATTTATTTGATAAAGATGTTATTAGACGACGAGTATACAGATTTTATAGAGAGGGCGAATTACCTACATTACATAAGATTAACGTGGCTTTAAGGGAGGAATGTGGAATCAACATATCCATATCAACTTTACGAAGAACACTCCATGACCTCGATTTTAAATACCAACATATGTCTACAACCGGAAAAGTGATTTTTGAGGACGCCAATATATCAGACAGGAGACTGTCTTATCTCCATGAAATATCCAGTTTACGAGAACAGGGGTATTTAATAGTGTATCAAGATGAGACCTGGGTGAATGTCAACCACACAACATCCCACCACTGGACAGATATCCACCCGGGCACAAGTACCGCCAATCACCTGCCGAAATCAGACGCTGCTGATTGAGTTCCTAAACTCTGTTCGGTGACTGGGAAGGGAAAAAGACTTATTATTTGTCATGCTGGCTGTGATAAATATGGATTGATACATGGCTGTGAATTGATCTTTGAGGCTAAAAAACACAGACGGAGACTATCATGGTGAGATGAATCATAACAATTTCATCAAATGGTTTGAAGAACAACGTATGCCTTCTCTACCAGAACCTTCTGTTATCGTCATGGATAACGCAAGCTACCACAACAAATTAACTGAGATTACACGATGTCCTGCACTAAACGCTAAAAAGGAAGAAATTCAGTCGTGGCTACGAAACAAAAATATACCTTTTGAGAGTAACATGACAAAGCCAGTTCTTTATGAAATTATGAAAAGTAACAAATGTGCACAGCAATTTGTTACTGATGATATTGCTGAACGACATGGGCACTTGTGTCTAAGACTGCCGCCAAGACATTCTGAACTCAATCCGATAGAACTGATCTGGAGTCAAGTCAAAGGGCACATAGCTCGTCATAATGATGGTAAAATTACCACGGTGCGGAGAGAACTTGCACATGCATTGAACTCTGTCACACCTACACACTTCTCTGACGCAGTTAAACATGTAATAAAGATCGAAGAAGATTTTAGAAAACAAAATAGTTTTATAAGAAATAAAATATCCCCTGTGATAGTCCCCCTTAACGAAGATAGTGATGAAGAAATGAGTTTGTCGACTGATTAAGTTATTTCTCCATACCCATCAGGAGTATTACTTTAATGTATGCATGAACTCTTTAACACCAAAAACAATTTATTTCCATATCATTCACTATCAAACAACCTAACAACCTATAAACTAATCGACTAGAAATGCATATAGACGAGAGAAATGTTTATTTAACGACACACTCAACGCATTTGATATACGTTTATGTGGCGTCAGACAAAACGGTTAAGGAGCATTATGACAGTGAGAAAGAAACTCGCTACCGCCACATGGGCCACTGTTTCCGATAAGCAATTTTGATAAGCAATAAGGGACGTTTTATAAGCACCATCCCATAGACAGGATAGCACATACCACATCCTTTATACATCAGTTGTGGTGCACAGGCTGGAACTAGACACAACCCAATGGGTCCACCATGTGGGATCGATCAGTCGACCTACCATGAGCGAACGCTTTACCTCTGAGCTACGTCCCGCTCCATATACAAAAGAAGCCTTAAGTGGGGTTGGGGTTGTGCAGAGGGTCACACCTCCACCAATCGCATGCATACCATATTCTTCTTCTCTCTCTCCCTATACCATATAACCATAGATTAAAATATGTTGAGTGCGTCGTTACATAAATGACGTCTCTCTCTCTCTCTCTCTCTCTCTCTCTCTCTCTCTCTCTCTCTCTCTCTCTCTCTCTCTCTCTCTCTGTATGTATGTCTCTCCCTTCAGCGCGCGCGCTTGTGTATTCCACAATATAATTGTAATATTTGATACATATTTTTTTTTCAAACTGAGGTTTTGTCACTTGAACGCCTCACCTGAATCCGCGCCTGCTTCATGTTTACAGATATTTTCTTAAATATAGGTCATACTACGATTTGTGCGGATAGGACGATAGAACCGAACATTAGTTTGAAACGCACTATAGAATGATGCTTTTGATATGCAAATGACCTTAGTTATTTATAGGAGAAATAACGTGCATTCCGAACACACAGAAATTTTTAAAAAGTGGAATTAAGTCAACTTCGTGCATTTTATATGATGATTTGTATATAAAACCTGTCGGGGTTTGGGTTTGTTTTCATGTAAATGCAAAGAAAACAAATATCGAATAGGAAATAAACGTAACATTTGCAAAAAACTTTGGGTCTAAATAATTGAACAGGATAATAGTTTTCGTTAGATATAATTTTTCCTAAATGAGCCGCTTTTCGAACGAATGTGAGGTCACATATACCAGGAAAGTTCGTGGGTTGGTATATATGATATCTAACGAAAACGAGTAAAGGCATTTAGCGTCAAACTCAGAATTGTTGTATTCAAGAGGGAATCTTTGTCGTGTCGTGTTTTAAAACAATTAAACCAGGGAAAGTTCCCGTAAATTGTTTTTAAGCCCATGGTTTTGGTGTTTTTCGTGTTCATGAAGTATAGGAAATCCCATACAATCAATGTAGAACAGTTAATCATCAATTCTTATCGACAAATGTCTCCTTGTTTGGCAGAAAACATGTCAAAACACATATCCTCTCTTATTCACGGTTGTAAAACTATTATTATCCTGCCCTGATTCAAGCATTCTCTCAGAAAAATATTCTTTGGATACCATTCGTGAAAGTGTTTCTGTTCACAGTAACTTTATTGTGTGGATCAGTTAGTTTCCTTTCATTATTAAAGTTGCAAGTGCGAGAAACAAAATACCATTTTCACCCTCCCCCCCCCCACCCCCACCCCACCCCCCACACACACACCCCCGAAAATAAACTATTGTTATTCTAGATTTGTTTTTCCTTATTTGTAGACAAAACTACAAAGGAACCAAGGGGATGGGATGTAGCCCACTGGTAGAGCGCTCACACGATGCACGGTCGGTCTGTGTCACGGGGATCCTATAATACCCGTAACTGAATGAAACACGATTGTCCAAATATCTCTCCTAACTGTATATCTATTAGATCTCTCTGTAACAGGCAGTTATACCCGCGTTGGTTCGTCTAGGTATGATCAGAGATAAGATCTTATATACAGTATATATTATTATAGCACGTTTAGTTCACTAGAAAACACAACAAAAACACAATACACTTTGGAATCTGTATTAACCTACGCTGACAAATGTACTGCCGCAGTAGTTAATTAACAACAACAAATAATAACAACCCAGAACTGATCACTTAATTAGTTAATCTCTAGGTGTCTAGTTTACACAATATGCTAATCACTTCACCGTGACACAACACCCACACGTGTGATAATTGAGAAACGCTTCCAGGGGAACTTAATTAATAAAGGAATTACAACTCTATTCCTAACTGGTTAATTTTTAATTAACCCTTACTACTCGTTCAATAACGTGTGATAATTGAGAAACGCTTCTATGAGAACTTAATTAATAAAGGAATTACAACTCTATTCCTAACTGGTTAATTTTTAATTAACCCTTAACTACTCATTCAATAACGTGTGATAATTGAGAAACGCTTCTATGAGAACTTAATTAATAAAGGAATTACAACTCTATTCCTAACTGGTTAATTTTTAATTAACCCTTAACTACTCATTCAGTAACCTTGTAACACAGAATTAATACTGGTACCTATCACAATAAAGACAATAACCTACAGTTTACCTAGGTCCTCTAGGATGACTGGCTAAGCTTTATATATATATATCAGAACGGTGAGCCTACAGTATACTGCGTCAGATGACCGGCAGCACCGTCTAAATAATATTGGTATAATACAGTATTAAAATATTAAAAGTCACATCAACCACATCAAGGTTATACAACAGAGCAGAAATAATATATTTACCAAAGTCCAAACGGACTAACGTTCCCTGGCAGCCTTCCTATGTCTCTCCCTGATATCTCTAAAATCCTAGCTATTTATTCAAAACTCTCAGAGACAGCGAATATCGCCTGGGGGTACAAGGCGGTACCTCACGTATCATGTGGATTTTCCACAGCCACCCCGCCGGCATATTTTTCTCTGATCGTCAGACTGGCTGTCGCCATTCCGCGAGCAATCCCCTGGTCATAAACAGCACTAGCGGAGTATTACGTAACTACTGGCCACCTGGCTCCGCAACTGGGCTGGGTGTGTATTGGAAAGTACAGCTCGATGACCGTCGCGCAGAGGAATTACGTAACAAGTTGCCCATCTGGGCTTAAGTGCAATTTGGAATAACACACGGCCCTCTAAAACAATTAATATCGCCACAGGCGAAAACAAAATTAAGAGCATGTACCGTCACAGTCTGTAATAGACACATATCTGTGTGTGTATTTATGAAATGACGTTTGAGGTCTGCCTAATATTTGTTGCATCAGAGTAGTGATTCTTTACCACAAATTAAATGTCAATTTTTCATGAAATTAATTCAGTAAAAATTGTGAAATTAATCAACTACTGATATTATCTGCAACTGGACCAGTTGGTAACATAATCAATCCGAATATAACAGAACAAGTGAAATCATATAGTAGTATTTTATTGACAAAGATGTGTTCATATAACGACACCGTAAACATTACCAATATCAATTAAAATAAGCTAACAGATAAGAGATAAGCATGTATGAATGATAAAAGTGTTAGTATTAGTGCTGTAGTAGTAGTATTAGTATTAGTAATATTAGTAAAATTAGCCCTGTCCCGAGTCATACCCCCGATCCTATCGGAGGCCGGACTCGGGATAGGCGTGTTCGAAACCTTAGTGGTATATGGACACATTAAACCAGTTACTAAGCTAAGCTAAGTAACATTAGTATTAGTAGTTAGTATTGTTCATATTAGTGAAATATTAGTAGTTAGTATTAGTAGTGTTAATATTAGCAAAATATTAGTAGAATTAATATTAGTAGTTAATATTAGTAGTATTAGTATTGTTAATATTAGTAAAATATTAGTAGAATTAATTTAGTAGTGTTAGTATTGTTCATATTGCGACGACACAGGAAAACTGGGTGTCTGGTAAATGGTCAATTTACTAATGAAGGCAAAAAATCACCAAGAAATGTTCATCTTCGTCAACGTTTATTAATAACAAATAAATTTTAACAGGTTAACATCTCGTTCAATGTATATGTATACGTCTCTTTTAGTAATTAATTAATCAATAATAGCTATGTACTAACACTAAATTATTCCAGGGCTAAATAACTAACAATATATTCTACTCAATATATTTAACAAGTCAGGTGATGACCTTAAAAGACTGAGTTCAATCATCTACTAATACTTTTAACTAATTAATTAAAAACTCAACAGACTGAGTCTAAAAAAAGATACAGGTAATGGATTTTGTTTATGTCAAATACTAGTGCACTCGCACTTACTTCACTGGTACAAAACAATACAAACAAAATCCAATTGTTTGCCTAATAAGTGTACACGCACAAGCCTATTCTTTATACACAGTCTTGTAATTGAACTTGTCACATAAATATCCACAATACCCGGGACCTACACCTTTCTGCGCTGGGTATTGCTTACTCTGTTCCCTAACTTCATTAATGCATAATCGAAACCTATTTCTATTTCTTAACAAGTTTCGTTTTATGGCCTAAAAATGAGTCTGGTCCTTATTTATTATACTAAAACATCTGCTAAATCTTTATTGTCAATTACTACACCAAACCACCTAATGGGACGAAATACTGACAACAACCCAACTGACTATACTATTACGTGATTATGACCACACTATATGACGCGATTGACCAGACTAACAAACATTGGCCGGATTGCTATTTATACCCCCGCCACATTCTACGTTTGGCGTAATTCTGCTGGATTTCCAGCCGCTTGCGGAATTTACACTGTACAATTCCGCCGATCCCGTCAATGGTTGGAACGGCAGAATTATTCTCGATAAATATATTATTTTAGCTAACTATACTTAATTTTACATATTTTATACCTTTTATAAGATATTTCTCGTTCTTTAAAAACACATAAATACATAATCCGCTAAAAATAGCACTTTACCTTTGCAAGGTGAATGTCGTCTGCAAAACATCTGTTTATGACAGGAAGTATTTCAGAACGAGGCTCTGGCGCCATTTTCGTACAACATACATGTTACGATCTACTATTGCTAACCTTCGATCTTATTTCCACTTGGAAACTAATAACATCTGTCATACGGTAATAAATACCTCCATTAATCATAAACAAATCTAATGATATGTTGTATGAATTGTGAGTAATTCAACTTACCATTAAAATAAGCGTAAACAAGAATGCAAACAAACCAGAACCTTCTTCTTTGATTCTATTAGGGACCGCGGACACTTTTTAAATATGACAAGAATGATATTGATTGTTTGCTATACTGAAGAAATACCTTTAAAAGAATTAAAAAAAAAAAAAAATTCAATTAGCCCTGACCCCCAAAATAAAAAAAATGTAATCAGGGTAGGTAACTCCGTTTTTCAAAAACAAATTAAAACCCAAAAAGTTTGGCACACTCAAAATTGGAGGAATGTATTCATTATTTTCAAATAAAATACCTTCAGTACCATTAATATAATCAGTATAATCGACTAATTGGTCATTATAATACCCATCCACCCCCAAAAAGGGTTCAACATAAGAAAATGACCATTTTTGTTGCATAAGCATATATCATACAACATACATGGAATGTAATAAAACTCATTTGTGCATTACAAATGAACATTACCATCATCGTCATATGCTACATATAACTCCTCATTCGTTACCCGCACTATCACAGCAGTCAATTGTACAGAGTAAAGAGCATCAGTCGGCCATGGAAAAAATGATATACGGGTCAATGGTCAATATGTAAGAGGACAAAATGTGTACCATTAATGTTGTATCTCTGTCAAAATGTCAACTTGTGTGTGTATGTTATATGAGAGATAGAGAGAAGAGAGAAGTGAAAGAGGGGGAGAGAGGAAAAGGACAGAGCAAGAGAGATAACAAATGTATGTGTTAGGTTTTGGGAAATTGAGTTTCTTCATAATTACAAAATTTTGAATAATTAGAGAGAATGTTTCATTGTTGTTTGTATGGCTTATTAGCCAGCCTGTCTTTGATTCTTAAAAAATAAGTTAGTGGCATGCTCTGTCATGTCATGTCATAGGGTTTAACGTGCACATTCAGAGCAAGCTGTTGTAGCGCACGCCTTTCGTGGGCACAAGTGCTTGCGGAGCAAGCTCTTTCGTCCAAGACAGAAAGGTGGGGGGGGGGGGGGGGGAGGGACCGCCTGCACTGGCAGGTACAAGGGAGCACCAGCAGTCCGACCGGGATCGGTAGCAGGCGGGGGTGGTGGCATGCTGTGTTATTGAGACAATTATATACACATTTAGTGCTGTCATTGTCAAAGGTGTGCAAACAGTGGTTTAATTGGTGAAATGAAAAGTTGTAGAATACATGGTTGGGATTTTAAAAAGTTTTTTTTACACAATGTCAAAGTTGACATTTTTACCTGGGTACGACTTTAATTGATTACAGCCAGTGCTCCACAACTGGTGTAACAAAGGCTGTGGTGTGTACTATCCTGTCGGTGGGATGGTGCATATAAAAGATCCCTTGATGCTAATCGAAAAAGAGTAGCCCATGAAGTGGCGACAGCGGGTTTCCTCTCACAATATCTGTGTGGTTCTTAACCATATGTCTGATGCCATATAACCGTAAATAAAATGTGTCGAGTGTGTCGTTAAATAAAACATTTCCTTCCTTCCACTTTAATACTAATATTAATAGTTGATATTTTGACTTGACATTTTTTCCAGTGACATTTTGTCCTACATCCGTAGATGTGGTTATAGGGATTATTTTTATGTGATTCCCTAACAACAGATGTGTCAGGGCCACAATAAATGTATTCATAATAACAAATCATTGAAAATGTAAACAAATATCCGCCATCTTGGATTGTAGTAAACAGACAAACAGGAGATGTTGTTAACGGGTGATCACAGTTATACAATAAATCAAAACATCTAAATTTTGTCATGTACTGCAAGAGTAATAAATTAAATTTAATTACCTCACAAAAATAAATACTTGCAATAACGACAACAACACTATTTTTCAATAATTAAATGCGATATCGCTACGTTTTCACTTTGCCACTGAATAAAACGTAAAGTGGCAAGTAAAACAAGTTCTATATTTGTTATAAAGTTTTATCAATGTATTTTATACCTGATACAAGTACTGGTATTCTTCCAATATTAAACAATAAATGTTTTATAGACGTTAACTAACGTGCTTTTCAAACCTTGCATTCGGCAATGGTGTAACGGATGTGAATGGCGCTACCAGTCTTCCGGTGCAGTCTCTAATTCTATACTGACACACAATGAAAACGCAAAACAGATATTTTTCAATATTTTGTTGTGATTAATGAAATATATATTTATTGGACTGAAAATAACAATTTATGAGAGGAAGCCATTGATTGGTACTTTTGTCTGGGTTTTAATCCTGGTTTTGTTCTCATTACACATACAATAGCAGAAACACAAAATGATGTGAAATGTGTTCACTACATGCTCAATCATGCTGCATGCAATGCACGTGAAATGCCAGTATGTGGACACATAAAAGTCACGTAACGGTGTCATATTCCTCGTCACATTAAGAACTCAGAACCGGTAACATCATGACACCTCAACATTGCTCTCCAGAATGCTAATCATCCACCAGCCTTTTACCGGAGCATTGTTTTCTCAGATGAGCCCCGTTTCTCTGTCTCCTTTGCCGATGGAAGAGCACGTGTGTACAGGAGACTCCATGAACAGTATGCTGACGGATGTGTGAGGGAACGTGATCGGTTTGACGGCGGTTGTCTGATGGTATGGGGGGGCAATCAATGCCAGTTAAGAGAAAAATTGCCGCCCTAATAGTTACTGATCAGAAACACAAACTTAGAAAGGAAAACACAACTTTACTTGAGAAATACAAAAGGAGAAGGAAGAGTGAAAAACAAGGGCGATTACTTTCACCCAATACATCAAGGGAGATAACGTACTCCAACTAAGGTTGCTAACATAATATCTGGCGTAACCACTTTTTTCTTCTTTTTGTTTTTGTACTGTTAATGTACTGTCAGATTCTTTTAAGGTTAGAACTTACTGTCTGTGAGTATAGAATAAATGTATGGTTACTATTAAACTAATACAAAGTCATCAAAATCGACACGGTAGATGTTCTTGTCATTGGGGTCTGGAATAAAACATGGTAAACGATAGTTAAATGCAGATTGATGACACTGACACAGTATACTTCTATGTCATGGTTAGAACAAAAACATGGTGAATGTTAGTTCAACACAAAATCCTTAAATCGACCTGGTAGATTTATCCGTCGTCGTGGTCTGGAGGGGCGTAGTGAGTTCTCCGTTGTTGTGTCCAGGATGTTGTCCAGTGATTGGGAAGATATGTCTGGTAGAGGCGACGCTATCTCAGTTGGAATCAGAGGAAGATCATAACTTGTGTCAACGTCAGGATCTGGGGGTGTTTCATCATCATTATCTGTCACCGGAAATATACTGTGGAATTAGACAAGTCTTGTTTGGTACTATGTAACACTCAGTACGTTTAACACGATAAGTTATTTCTAAGTTGTGATCCAACAAATTTGCGGATGTCGCACCATGGCCCGTCAATGTTCACAACAAGACATCGATTACGTGCACATGTCTTTTTTGTCACAATATAGATACACTAAATCACCAATGTGTACTGAAGGCATGGTTGATTGGATTCCTTTAGGAGTTTTGGATACTTCACTGTGTGGGTGGTTTGATAATCTTGCGGAGTGTTGGTCTGTGATAAGTTGTTGGTCAGAAAGGGGTAATTGGCTGCTTGTGAATTGGTCTCTCTGAGTCCACATTTCACGAGATGATACGCCACGGTTTCGAATGCGGGAATTAAGAATAGCGACTGCTATGGCTAACGAGTTCATTTTCCAATTCTTGTATTGCTCTTTCCGCAACTGGGTTTTTGTTTATGTTCTTGACCCTACCGATTTCAAGAGTGATTCTGTGTTTATGTAGGAAACTGTCATTTGCCAGCGCGAGAAAGCCTGGAGCAGGATCTGTGCGGATGACTGCTGGGGGTCCGTCAAGAGGGCGTAATTCTATGCACAAATGAATCAATGCCTGTCGAATGACATCACTACGTTCATTATCAATCAGACAGGCGACTGTAAAGGATGTAACACATTCCCTCACAACTATGATGACTTGGCGTTCTCGTTTAAGGATATCCGCAGCAAAGAGACTGCCCACAGTCTCAGGTGGATTACTTGAACTTTGTTCGACAATGGTAGATAGAGTCTTGCACAGAGCAGCACACTGATGGCAGTTGTTGGATACAGAGTCAATGGAACGATCCATGTCAAGCGCAAAGAAGTATCTGTGAACTACCTTCTTCAGTTGAAATACTGATGGGTGATTCAACTGAATATGTAAGGCATTGAGGAGACCTTCTAGAACTTGTCGGGGAACAACAATACATTCTCGTGTGGGGAATAGTGGATCAGTTCGCTTTACAACGAGGAGACCATCTTTGGCAATGGTTACTGTATTGATGTAACGTTTAACATCTTTGATGTTGGTGAGCTTCTTCGAAGGGTGAGTACCTTGAATCAGGTGAGAATGGGTACGCCGTAAATCCTTGCACTCTCCTTGTAGTGAGTGCCAAGTTGATCTTGTGGTGAAGGGTATCCGAGTCTTACCTGATAGTATGTCATCTATGAGAATGTGTCGAACAACAGAATTTTCAGTTTCTTGGATGAAAGTACATATTTGACACGATTCATTGTGACACTCTGGAGCATTTCGGCTAGATGACGGACGGAGGCTTGAAATCTGCTGACTGTAGATAGAAAAGTTGAAACCCGAGGACTTGCTAAAAATTCGCCACGACATAACTTCTCAAAAGCAAGGACGCAAGGTTTGTTGTCAGTGAGGATGATAGGTTTCAGACTAGACTGGATGATGTAAGGACTGAAGTGCTTTGTGGCAGCGGCAATCGACAGTGCTTCTTTTTCACAAGGTAACCATGTGACTTGACGTGGTCTGAGTTTTGCGCTGAAGAATCCTGCAACGCGAGGTTGATTATGGCGAGTTACGTACAAGGTTGCTCCTATGCCTGGATCCTTAACAGCTCCATCTGTAACAATCCAAAGTTGGTCTTTTGGGTTTGGGAGAACGATTGCTTTGTTTGACAAGAGCATTGTCTGGGCATGAGAAAAGGCATCATGCAGGTCATTGCTCCAAACTATTTCATCTTTTGACTGGCGACCTGCTACAATATCATCAAAAGGGGCAAGAATCTTCAAACAGCCGGGTGTAACGCAGGCGAGAATTTTGTATGCACCAATGAATGAGCGCAAACCATAGACTGTGTTGGGAGGCGAACACGACACTAAAGTAGCGATGCGGTGAGGCCTAGCCTGAATACAGCCTTGTTGCCAATTCCATCCTAGGATTGTGGTTGATTGTGGAGTAATTATTGTTTTGTGTGCTGACAGTCTTAAGTTGTTGTGTCGAAGGGCTGTCAACGACCGACGCCAAGTGTTGATTAATTCTTCAGGGGTATTTCCGCCACAATACAAGTTATCAGCGAGTTTAGTGACAACCCCTTCCATCAATAAATCTCCCAGAACTCTACACATAAGTTCCTCTAGTGCAGTTTCTGAACCTGGCATACCCATTGCCGATCGGGTGTATACACGGATACCGCGAAACGGAGTAGCGACACCACAATACTTCATGGAATTCTTGTCAAGTGGTATTTGGTAGACAGCGCTGGACAGATCAGTGGTAATAATATATTTCCATTGACCGATTTGTCTTAATGTTGAATCTACATCAGGTAACAGGGATGGCTGAGGTTTGGTGTAACGACCAACATCACCGAATGATGTGACCAGGCGATGGCCGCCTGATGGCTTTCTGACAAGGAAGGAAGGGTTAATGCATTCAACCTTGATACCTGCACCTTCAGGACGTTTGAAAACTCCCTTGTCCTCGAGGTCATCGAACATCTGTTGAAGTTCTCCGAGTTGCTTTCTGGAGTACTGGGGTACCATGATCTGCAACTCAGTGTCTTCCCTTCCTCTGAGGAGGTTGTACTGGACCCATGTTAACTACTGCTTGGAATGGACCACTGGCACCATTATAGCATTCTATGGAAGGGTCAAATACATCATCATATTCCTGAACTAGAGCACTGAATTCCTTTCTGATTTCTGGAGAGAGAATACGGTGAGGGTCTATTTGAATTTGGTCTGAGAACTTGCCATATGACAGTGATTTGGTATATGTTCTGGGGAGATGTGGTTTGTCACTGACATTGTCAACTTCTGGGATGAGTACTGGTCGAATTTGGCAAAAAAATTCATTTTTTCTCAGGAGTTGTGGACTGTCGGTTGTGTTTGGTATGCGAATTCTGCACGATACACTTTGGAGGAGACTGTGTGGAGGCCATGTTTTGGCTTGTGTAGCATGAATGTTATTGGTTCGTGGTTCTACAGCATACAAATCATCTTGAAGTGCGTAGACATCAGGCACTGATATTTCAACATAGTCACTGGGCCACACTGTGGTAGTAGTGGGTAGTGCTCTGTTTCAACAAGACAATGCCCGTCCACATACTGCAAGAATTGCCCAGGCATTCCTGCAACAAGCCGGTATCACCGTTATGAACTGGCCCACCGTTTCACCGGATTTGAACCCAATTGAACACATGTGGGATGAGTTCGGACGTCGTGTATGTCACCGCCAGCCACTACCGCATATCGTCACTGAGCTTGCACAGGCGTTGCAGGAGGAGTGGAGGAACATTCCTGTGGCTTATGTGAGATGTTTGTGCCAATCCTTTCCCCATCGTCTTCATGCATGCTCACGGGCCAATGGTGGACACACCAGATACTGACCTTGATATGGGGGGGTGGGGGGGGGAGTTGAACTTTTCGATTACGAATGCAACTCGATTACTGATGATAACTGGCCATGTTTCCATGTGAATGTATCTCATGAATACCAGTCATTAATGTGATATTACATTATCCATCAATTCATTAATAGTTTGTCGTTATTTGCAATGAACAGTTGTTTTTGCGTTTTCATTGTGTTTCAGTATATTAAAGGTGCATTATCTTCAAATACGAACATCAACAATAATGCAGATATTATTTATAAAATACACTACTGGTAATGTCACACATTACCAAATCCTTACAATATCAGTAAAATATTAGTCAAATTAGTATTAGTAGTTAATAGTAGTATTAGTATTGTTCATATTACTAGTGTTAATTGTAAAATATTAGTAGAAAAAGTAGTTTGTTTTATTTAACGACGCCACTAGAGCACATTGATTTTTTTTTATCTTATCATCGGCTATTGGACGTCAAACATATGGTCATTCTGACACTTGTTTTTTAGAGGAAACCCGCTGTCGCCACTTCATGGGCTACTCTTTTCGATTAGCAGCAAAGGATCTTATTTGCGCTTCCCACAGACAGGATAGCACAAACCATGGCCTTTGTTGAACCAGTTATGGATCACTGGTCGGTGCAAGTGGTTTACACCTACCTACACTCAGGGTTTGCAGTCGGTATATCTGGATTAAAAATCCCATGCCTCGACTGGGATCTGAACCCAGTACCTACCAGCCTGTAGACCGATGGCCTAACCACAACGCCACCGAGGCCCGTCTTTAAATAATGATGCGGTGTTAATGTCAAGTGCAATGACTTTGCATTTAATGCCATTTATTAATTCCAGATCTTCACTATGATGCAATCATGGTCAGGTGCCTAGCTGAGCCAAATGTTTCGTCAAGGGTAATTAAGTTGAAACACATTTTTGGGTAAATGATTCTGATCCAGTATAAATGATAAAGTAGTTATTTCATTTAAGTTATTAATACATGTACATGGAATATATTTTTGTGAATTATGGTACAAAAAAGTGGCTGATGCCATCACATATCCTGGAAAAAACAAGTACGTAATTATATGTCTGCATGCAGAGATACCTGTTAGTTTCAAACGTCTCCCATCAAAGAACACTAATGCCATTAGTAGGCATCCCTTCTGTTGTGAAATCTTCATAACCTACCGTAGCATGTAAGAAACGGACTTGAAATCTAATGCAAATTGTGGAATACCTACTGATTAATGAGTGTTTGCATGTTATTTATATGTGAAATCTTCATAACCTACCGTAGCATGTAAGAAACGGACTTGAAATCTAATGCAAATTGTGGAATACCTAACTTATTAATGAAGTGTTTGCATGTTATTTATTATATTCCAGGCTTTCCAGAACACCCTTATGAAAAAGTAGGACTGAAAAGGAAGAAAAGGTAGGACAAAAGTACGAAAATAGAAGGAAAAAGTAGCACTGAACAGGATTCTCATGGACCAGGTACCTGACGCAGCGATCAAGGATGGGACGCACGATATTGCATACACGTGCGTCCCTGTGTATGCAGTATATTTTTATTTTTTATTTAGCTTCAATACAATTTTTTTTTTCAAGTAGTAAATCGGCAACATTCATAAAAAATTCTTGGAAATGAGTGTTAATTGGTACAGTCAGTTGGTCACTCCAGAAAGCTGCCCGGAAATGATATCTCCGGTCATATGTCGATGTTTTTACATGTTGAGCTACTCATTCATAATGCGAGACAAATGGAGATCACTATTTTACAGCAGCCAATGAGAAGGCATCTTGTAGTTGATTGACGTGATCACCGACTGTTGACGACTGCTTTGTGAATCGGTTCTGTCGGTGTTATCAAAGGTGCGAAATGAACGGGATGACTGAGGCCCAGGAGTGGGGAAAAGCCCCTTTTTCCCGGTCTGGGACCGATTCTCGATGTCTGAGACCGAAATTATATTTTTTTAAACGTGCGTTTGCCAGTCCCACTTTTGTCATTCTTGTCGGTCCGAAGCACCTGTCCATTTCTATTATTGGAACAAATTCCTATCCATCAAGTGGACCCGCCTACCCAGACATCGGTATCTCGTGCATGATTTAAAATAATAAATAAATAGTGGTCAATATGGCTGGTGTGTCAGACGTCATGATTTTAAAAGTCTGCGTAAGTATATCGCCAGTCACTGAAGTCGGACCTACAGTAGTGTCGATCGACTGCCACTAGGCTAGACATTTGTCAAAGTCAGTGAGCCGGCCAAGAGATTAAACAGACGTTAACGATAGCACCATTCTTGGTTTAGAGAGCCATCAAAGTATTACACTCCAATTAAAACAAAGAACCCAGAATTTACATGGTTACAATCAACACATATCAACTGTGTACGGAGCTCTGTCGGGTCGAGTGTCCTTGTCCGAAGCAAGAGGCAAGTGGGAGTAAGCGGAACATGCAGCTACATGTACTGTTATCTCGAGGGCCAGCAGAGGTCAAATTTCATCCAATCAGTGATGACGTTATTACTCTCTTTGTCTAAACGTGCTAGCTCAGGCTGTCAAACGCTTCAACGGTGCCATCTTTTTCAGCACCGGCCTCGGTGGCGTCGTGGTTAGCCATCGGTCTACAGGCTGGTAGGTACTGGGTTCGGATCCCAGTCGAGGCATGGAATTTTTAATTCAGATACCGACTCCAAACCCTGAGTGAGTGCTCCGCAAGTCTCAATGGGTAGGTGTAAACCACTTGCACCGACCAGTGATCCATAACTGGTTCAACAAAGGCCATGGTTTGTGCTATCCTGCCTGTGGGAAGCGCAAATAAAAGATCCCTTGCTGCCTGTCGTAAAAGAGTAGCCTATGTGGCGACAGTGGGTTTCCTCTCCAAATCTGTGTGGTCCTTAACCATATGTCTGACGCCATATAACCGTAAATAAAATGTGTTGAGTGTGTCGTTAAATAAAACATTTCTTTCTTTCTTTTTCAGGACACTACTGAATACTCTTACTTTTTATACATATATGGGAATTAAAATTCCTAACTTTTATTCATTTTTTATATTATTTATTCCATTATGTAAAATATATACAATTTGTGGGTTTTTTCACTAATGTGATAAAACAAAAAAAAGTTTCATGTTTATCGTTTCGCGTTCATGATTCAAGATAAAACTATACAAATGTCACTATGATTTAAAAAAAATTTTTTTTTGGCAAATACCGTTTTTTTTTTTTTATTCCTTTCTCCTACCCCCCCCCCCCCCCCCCCCCCGGTAGTGACGGATCCCTGCTGAGGCCCCTTAGACCAATTACTGTTGTGACAACTACTCTGATTGCTTTTTCTGGGCGCATTTCTCATTAAAGATTATCCATTCATGATTTAAAAGGAAATTATTGATAAATTTATTAGCGGCCATGCCTTAGTGCATGTAAATTCAACTACAAAACAATTGTCGTCAAAACTGGAGGCCATCGACTAATACTATGGTTTTGATAAGCATACTGATAGTACATGTAGATGTAAACAAATGTAAGTTTATAAATATGTCCCCATTTTTGTACCATTACCATTTACGATGTCTGTGCAAGGGAAATTAGATGGGTTTTTTGGTGGACGTAAGTGACCTGCCGAAGAAAGTTTGACAAATTCTTCTTCTCGTCCATGATTAGATGAAAATTCCAGTAATGGTACTGATAAAGTAGTTAAAAAAAGTAGAGTTAATGTTTTTCGTGATAATTGCTAATTATGGCAGTATGAACATTCAATATAGCGCTTTTACGCGACACAAAACAAACCCAGAACACTTACTGGTTGCTGAAGGAAGACGGGCGAATGAAGCCCAAACCACGATACCAATTGTTATTGAAAAACAACATGCTGTGACTGTAGACAATGACTGTGACAAGTCAAAAGATGCACAGATGCATACCCTGTACTACCTCGCCAAAAACGGACAACCGCTGAGTCAACACAACAACTTCATGAATTTACAGGTATGTAAACGAGTACTAGTGACTAAACGTCAATGAAATAAATAATAATAATAAATATATGCATGTAGCATTAAAGGCACTCAATCACGGATTTAGTGGGCCTTATTTCTCCAAATATGGATTATAAATGGAAATTACACTCATTTGGAATACCAAACCTATTTACTGTATGATCCAAAACATTTTAATTGAACTACGATCGAGAGGAATTCCATGACACACTTCATGTTTAAAAGTTAGAACTCTTCATGTTTATAAGTTAAAAAATTACGGCAAAACAGACTAGTAGTGATGAGGCTATATATACATGTACGACAACCGTATAATGTATTTTTGAATTTTATATAAATGACTGCCATGTATAGAGACTTGGCAAATGGGGGCCGGCTATATACATGGCAAATAATAAAAAATATATTATTAATTTTATAACGAAAATAACTGCGAATACGCTGAAATAAAATAAACATTCAGAACATGAACTCACCATTTATTATTATTATTATTATTGTTATTAAATTATTTTGACTGGTTCCTAAAGTGGTCATTCGGTTTAATGTATAGCGTAAAAAAACAACAACAGTGTACTGTCGCATGTTTTGTCGGCCAAAGGTTGGCTTAATTATTACCAATCTGGCATGATTCTACAAGTAAGGTTTTGATTGGTCGAATGAAAGATCAACTGGACATGAGCTCCAACGGGCTGCTGTTAGATCCACATGTAATAGTGGAGCTAATTTTAATTAGTTTGAATTATTATTTAACCCAGTTGAATCCAGTTCTACGTGCAGGGACAAGTTCAGCCTGCCGTGTGTGCACACACGTTAATCTTGCGTTTTTATAGCCAAAACTCCCCCAGATAAAACACCGCCGCCTCCACCCCAAAAAGGTAGTAGTAGGCTAATAATAATAATAATAATAATAATAATAATAATAATTGGGTGTTATTAATATATATATTTTTTTAATTATCATTTATTTTGCTAGTACTGTACGGACAATATTACGCTATTCATATGTCAATGGAAAACGTACACAAAAGGGTCCGCTAAATTCATGTACTCCCCCTCCCCTTCCCCTGTTCAGAAAACGCTCTGTTCGTATAGTACTTAGTATGTATTCCTCCTGTTCCAGATGGGTCGGTAATATGGATCAATCAAATACTTATTTACCGCCAATGTACATTTTTGCTGTGAATATAGCCAGCCCTCATTAGCGGAGGCCTTCGTATATATAGTCACATCGTATATAAACATCGTCTAGTTCAGAGTATTCTTTTAAAATGTAACAATTCCTATCCCAAATCAGCTGTTATGGCATATTTTGTATAATAATGAATTTGACATGGTGGAAAATGAAGGTATTTATGATCCAGATGTTTAGAGTTTTTCGCGTACGACTAACGATAAATTTATCTATAGATGCAAAGGCCTAACTAGTCGGGATTGTCGACGTTTAACATAGTTCTGTTACTAAAATAAATTAATGTATAAGCTTATTATCATTCAGTACATGTTTTTATTATTTTTTAATAACTTATTTTCATTGTTGCTGTTTTTCTATTTACCCTACGTCGCATAGGACGGTCAAGGGTTCTCGTTACACGAGCTTGGTGAATCGTTTTGACACTGCGGTTATTCGGGGAATGCCCGTCACGTGACCCAAAATAATACGTCAAACCTCTGCTCTCCAAATAGCCGTTATTTTTCTCAGAATTATGGACCGTACCCATAATTCAATTATTTTTTATAAAATATCAATAATAAGTGTGATATGGTGGTTATGTAGATGGTTCAATAAAGCACTTTTAGGTACAAATCGAATGCATATATTGTCATATAATAGCTTGTTGGGTCAATAATTAGGTCAACCATCTGTGAGAGAGTGCGTTTAATAATTACTAGCAATAATATATATTAGTAAAAAAAAATATAAGTGTCTGTCAGATCAAATACATTTGTGAACATTGTATTCCTAATTATGTATTATAGAAAGGGAAGGAGATTCCCTCCCTCCCCTCCAATCAATATATATATATTTAAGTTATTGTAAAAATAATAATTTAATATTTAATGTAATATTATTTTGATATAGATATACTTGGTCAAATACTGAATTTCTAGGGTCTCTGTTGTAACTTGGTTATCAAAATCATAAAACCATTTTGACATTTTATATTTTACAGAGACAAAATTAATGTCCCCATCTACAAGATGAAAAAAAGATATACACAAGTGAGGGTGTGAAGTATGACATGTTGAATGCTATTGAAGAAACAATCATAGTAGATATTAACGCTGACCTACATCATTCAAAGTTTATTGGCTTGATTATAAATGAAAGTACTGAAGTCACAGTCCATAAAAAATTGCACTTGTACTAGCAGGTGTCTAAAAAGAGAGACCAATGAACCAGTAACACACTTTATTGAATGTGTAGCTATTCCTGATGGTAAGGCTGTTACAATTGTCGATGAAATCAAGAAAGTGTGCATTAAGATAGGTTTAGATTATGCCTATTGTTCAAGTTTGGCAAGTGATGGAGCAGCAGTCATGATGGGAAAACATAATGGTGTTGGTGCTATTATGAGGAAAGAGTTGAACCCAAGACTGATGCAATTTCACTGTGTAGCACACCGTTTGGCCCTTGTTGCCGGGCAGCAGTCATGATGGGAAAACATAATGGTGTTGGTGCTATTATGAGGAAAGAGTTGAACCCAAGACTGATGCAATTTCACTGTGTAGCACACCGTTTGGCCCTCGTTGCCGGGCAGCAGTCATGATGGGAAAACATAATGGTGTTGGTGCTATTATGAGGAAAGAGTTGAACCCAAGACTGATGCAATTTCACTGTGTAGCACACCGTTTGGCCCTTGTTGCCGGGCAATCATGTTGAGATGTTTCCTACTTCAGCAAGTACCAACTGACCCTAAAGAATGTTTATAGGTTTTATAATAATTCAGCGGTACGTTACAATGAACTTTGCGCTATGCAGGATTTTATGGAGGATGAGAATATGAGGCATTTGACGCTGAAGGAGCCTACAAGTTTCCGCTGGCTATCCATGGATGCAGCTGTAAGTTCTGTGTATGATGTGTACCCAGCTTTACTGAGAACTTTAGAACACAACACATCAGGCAAAAATAACACTGAAGCAAAAGGTTTACTGGGAAAGGTGAAATCTGTGGCATGTCTACTAACCACTGCATTCTTGAAAGATCTTTTGTCTGTGGTGACGAAGTTGTCAAAGGTATTTCAAAAAGATAACGTTGATGTTTCTATGGTGAACATTTTAGTAGCTAGCACAATTGAGAGGCTTGACATGTTCAAAAGCATCAATGGTAAGGAATTGGATGATGTGTACAATGAGTTGGGAAAAGATGGCATCTACAAACAAGTAAAACTTCTGGACAAACAGACTTAAAGAATGCAGTTCCAAAACTCTGCAAATGCATACATTGACAAATTGAAAGAGAACTTAGAAGAGCGATTGGAGGAAAATTCCATGAAGGTGGGTTGCAGTTGTTAAACACTGTACTGAATCCAAACCTTCTAACTGATTCGTCAATTTCGGCCCATGGGAAACAGAAGTTGGAGAGATTGGAGATATATATGGCAAAGATGTTGAAATGAACGAGAATTGTCTTGAACCCATTGTTGGTGCCAGTAGAATGTCAAGTCATTTTCTTCAGTTTAAATTGATTCTGAAATCATTTAGGAACCACAAATTGCAAGATGTTTGCGTTTCAATTGTGAATGATTACAGTGAGTTGTTTCCTGATTTTGCTGCTCTGGCCAAAATAACACTGATTTCTCCAATCATCTCTGTGGCATGTGAACGTGGATTCTCCTCACAAGACTCAAACACAAAAACAGGTGCAAACTGAAACACGAAACTGTGAACACACTGATTTGTATTATGGAGGAAGGTCCAGCATGCAGTGCATTTGATCCAAAACCCAGTGTAAATAGATTCCTGATGGCCAAAAGGCGTTTAAAGTAAAATTAGCACAATACACACACACAGTGTAAAGACTAGAAGTAGAATGTCTGACTTGCCTCTTTTCGTTGTTTCATGTACATGCTAATACTAGTACATAAGTAATACTAGTATATTAGAAAGATGGTTTGATGGTTCATTGTATATTTGTTTTATATTTTATCATACATTTTAATAATAAATAAATTTCATGCATGTATTTTTTATTACAACATAAAACCATTTAAATGTCAATGTTTTTGTGATGTTAGTTGTTACACAATTCACTTGATATTTTATTGGATATATTTAATTCATCTTCAAATGTGGACTCTCCTACATTCCTAATGGACTCTCAAAATATAAGGTCATGAGTCCATGGACTCTCAATATTTTTGGATGAATGAGAAGCCTGACTGAAACAGCATATGTAGCAACATTATTCAACCTGTTGTGGGATAAACGAATGTGTGAAATCCATACTTCAGTGATATTAACATATACATAAAAAAATAGGTATTTTGGGTGGAAAAAGTAGAAAAAAACCCCCATGATTTGAGTTGTAATGGAACTAAACAACAATGTTTAAACAATTTCTGTTTTCTTAACTCTTAATAGACAGTTAATGAAATGTGTGTTATAATTACTTTCAGTAACTCAGACTTGAACAGTCATCATTTTACTGGTCATCAACCATCAACAAAATAAATATGAATGATTTTTTCATTTACATGTGGATTATTAGATTATTTCAATTCAATTAAAGAGATATCACAATAAAGCATCATTGATATGCTTTCACAAAAGTGCTTATATGAACTGCTTATTAAAGCTTAAATAATAAAGTATGAAAACATAACACAAATAAATTGCTAGTATTTTTACCTTCTTTGAAATTCTTCTTATTTTCTTGTGAAAACTTTTTTTTTTTCTTCTCCAAATAGGCAATGGAGTGATCTGAAAATTTAAATTAAACTAATCATATATATTATAATATATACTGCATTATTTATGCATGTTATTGACATACGCTATGTCAAGGTTCATTATCAAATTGTAAATAATAATAATGTTAAAGATGGTTTCCATTACAGACAGTAAATAATATCACTAGGTAGAATAACTGTTGCCAAAGAAAAAGCATTAATGTCCACTTGTTACAATACCTAAAATATATTTCATCAATTGTGTAATGATTGATGTTTACATTTTTACATAATATTTCGGCCACAGGCATTTATTAAAATGACAGATAATCAATATATACTCTTCAAAAAAAGAAACGCAAAAGGGTACAAATGGGTTATAACTCCGATTTTATGTTTCCTACCGGTTCATGCTTTGTGAATATAAGGTCATTGCATGTCCCAAACACATTCCCACGGTTACATTCGATAAAACGCAGCTACTGTACAATAAAGTTCCAAAATGTGAATATTCGCAAAAACGCAGCCACGTGCAAACCATGTCACCACTGCACGTGTGTTGTCTGCACGTGCAACATGAACACCGACAGTATAAAAGTGCAGGGTGTTCGCTTGCCTGGCCTCTTTATCTGGCCGACAGTTGACAATCCAGGACATGCCACGTCTCAGTGAACCGCAGAGAAACAATGCCATCAGCCGACTAGACGCAGGCGAATCCAGAACGGCCGTTGCCAGGGCATTCCATGTGTCCCCAAGCACCATCTCCAGACTGTGGGACCGTTACCAGCAACATGGATCAACACGTGACCTCCCTAGATCCGGTCGACCACGGGTCACTACCCCCGGGCAGGACCGCTACATCCGGGTACGCCACCTTCGGGAACGATTGACTACTGCCACCTCCACAGCCGCAGCAATACCAGGTTTGCGCAGGATATCCGACCAGACCGTACGGAACCGCCTACATGAGGTAGGAATTCGTGCCAGACGTCCAGTTCGAGGTGTCATCTTAACACCACAACACCGTCGACTCCGACTGCAGTGGTGCCAGATTCATCGACAATGGCCTCAACTGCGATGGAGACAGGTGTGGTTCAGTGAAGAGTCCCGATTTCTACTCCGACGTCATGATGGAAGATGTCGCGTGTATAGGCGTCGTGGTGAACGTTATGCGGCAAACTGCGTGCAGGAAGTGGACAGATTCGGCGGGGGTAGTGTCATGGTGTGGGCAGCCATCTCACACACTGGCAGAACTGACCTGGTCCACGTGCAGGGCAACCTGAATGCACATGGCTACATTGACCAGATCCTCCGGCCACACATCGTTCCAGTTATGGCCAACGCCAACGCAGTGTTCCAACATGACAACGCCAGGCCTCACACAGCACGTCTCACAACGGCTTTCCTACAGAACAACAACATTAATGTCCTTCCTTGGCCATCGATATCACCGGATTTGAACCCAATTGAGCATCTATGGGACGAGTTGGACCGACGCCTCCGACAACGACAACCACAGCCCCAGACCCTGCCCGAGCTGGCAGCAGCCTTGCAGGCCGAGTGGGCCACCATCCCCCGGGACGTCATCCGTACTCTGGTTGCTTCAATGGGCAGGCGGTGCCAGGCAGTTGTCAACACACGCGGAGGCCACACCCAGTATTGACTCCAGATGACCTTGACCTTGGTGGTGTGTCCTATCACTTACTCACAATGGACTAGAGTGAATTGTTAACAATCCTGCAACATTTGGTAAATATCGGACTCACCATTCAATAATTAAATCAATTCTCCAAATGTTACGACAATGTGGTTTTGCATTTCTTCTTTTGAAGAGTATATATATGATTGTTTTTTTTATTACCATAACAAAAATACCTTTAAATTGTACAATCCCCCCCCCAACTTGGCCTCTTTTACCAAGTATATTTCAATCGGGCTTATTTAAAAAGGGTAAATAGTAATATAAACTAATGATTGCCACACATTCTTCATATTATAACATATTAAATTGAAAATATATCCTATTTATTAGAACAAATATTATTAATCCAAAGCTTACACCAAATGTCTTCTTTTGCTTCTGGTACAGACAATTTCCTAAATCTTTCAGTACAAACATGTAGTTTGATAATGATTAAGTTAATTAATGACAATCAAACATTGATGACCAGTACAACTAGACATGGCTATTGGAAAACGTCACATCACAGGTTTCTTCCTTGCAGTGGTTGTAATGATCACCAACAAATTAATTTCATGAAAGAATTCAAAAAGTATCAACTGAAGGCAATTACTGTATGCACAGTCAGATTTAGGAAACTGTGTAGTCTGGAAATAATACTTACTGGGTAATAATAATTAGGTTTTAAATTGCTTTTTTTAAACTATCTTCTTCATATTGTGGGTGTCCCAATCTTGGTTATTTGCATACATTTTAGATATCCATTTCAGTCTTGAAAAGTTGTCTCCATTTAAAGTTGCTGAATAATTTTATGCCAAATGTCACCAATGGGGAGATTGTAACCTGATTTTGAATAATATACGCTTTTTGGGTCTGAAACTAACATTTATGATTTGTAGCGTAGAATTTTTGCACATCCTATTTGTATCAGGTTCCTAATGCTAGCTCAGAGGTATATAGCAATGTCATTTTTGATATTGTGTAATATGTAATAAACTTTATGACCTATTGCAAAAACCTGTGTGATCAGAAATACTTTTATTATGTTACAAATCTGGCACTTATTCAGGAATTTTAGCAATGGTGGGTTTAGACAGTGAACTGTAAAATTTATAGGGGTGGGTGGACACATGACATCCTGGAAAACATCCCCTGCACACTTGCCTGGAACTTAGTCCTGTCACACAACTGGTAATCATCATAAAACAAAGGTCGATGACAGTCTTGTGGGCAATTAATTTGTCTTTGTGCATACAGGGCTTCAAAAGTTTTCTAAGCAAGCATTAATCATGAGATAGTGGATTTTTAAATTCTATAGCCCCACTTCTCATTGTACATTTGTACTAATACGATTTAATTGTCATACAGTGTAACAAAGAACTTAAAATCAGTAAAAGGTACAATTAAAAAATGCAATTTTTACTTTCGGCTAAATTGAGAGATGCTAATAAAAAAATATTTTCAATCTCTTGTAAGCAATGTTACCTATAATTTCTTTTTAAAATAATGTATTGTTTGGATATCTTTTACGACATATTGTCCATATCACTAGCAATGACAACTGACTGGGGTAGTGAAACCTGACTATATATACAGTGTATTAGGCTCTAAACACACCAATGCTGGGTCTGGGTCTTGGTCTGAGCAGTGTAGCAAAGTTACCACCTCTAGTGTATTTTGATGTCTGGGTCCGTAATTGTTACTAGTTTTCAATATATGAATGTTAACTGTGTTCATATCTTTTGTTCTGTAAACATCAACAATAAATATGAGAATCCTACTTCTTGTTTATAAGACTAAACAATAACATAGGACTGGCACAGGCTGCAGCTTGAAAATATAGCGCATATTCTATGTCGTCTGTTCACATTCGATTCAGTGACTTTCATTTTCAACTGACACAATACTTTTCAGATCCAGCTTCTGTGTGTTTTGGGCCTTACTTAAGAGTAATGACTTTTTCAATGCAAATGTTAATACTAGCCATTGGCATCAAGCTACCATATTCTAGTAGCCCTCTACACAATAATAAATTTTGCTGTATTGAGTTTTTTCTCTTAGTCTGCTTTTGACAGAAGAAAAGTGGGAGGGAAATAACCCAGTGGTAAAGTGTATGATGTGCCATCGATCTAGGATCGATCCCTGTCAGTTCTCGCTTCAGCCAGTGCACTAAGACTGGGATATCAAAGGCCATGATGTTCTATCCTGTCTTTGAGAGGGTGCATGCAAAGGTTCCCTTGCTACTAATGGAAAAATGTGCTGGATTTTCTATGAAAGAGTGTATGTAAAAATTGCCTTATGTTTAACATCCAATAGCTGATGATTAATAAAGCAATGCACTCTAGAAGTGTCATTAAACAAAAGAAACTTTTTACTTGTTTGACAAACAGTACTTCTTTTCAGTTGTCAGTACTTCATTTGCACTATAACTTATTTTTTGTAAAGAAACCCCCAAAAACCCTAATTAAATGTAACTATTTGAAGTAACGACAGGACAGCAAAGCAATTTCATAAATTTAATAAACAAAAAAAAAGAAGAAAACCCCCCACAAAAACAATAAAACAACAATAACAATGATTGCACTGTAACAAGATTGATATGTATTATGGACCAAAACAATTAAGGATTATCTGTTATTTCTGTGGTTACAATCAACACCTGTCAACACCTATGTACGGAGCTCTGTCGGGTTGAGTGTCCTAGTCCGAAGCAAGAGGCATTTGTGCAATACAAACTGCTTAAAATAGCATAAAATATACTGAAATAATCTAAATGTATTTATTGTTAATTGTTTCCACCTTTTTTGTTAACAAGTGGGAATAAGCAAAACAGCTACATGTACTGTTATCTCTAGAGCCAGTAGAGGTCAAATTTCGTCCAATCAGTGATGACGTTGTTACTCTTTGTCTAAACATGTGCTAGCTCAGGCTAGACTCAGACCACAATTAATTTCCCTATATGTTTCTATATCGCCTTAGTGGCTATAACATTTTTATTAATATCAGCAGGCCCGTGAATTTTTGTATGTACCTTTGCCTGCCTGGGGGACACATCCTCCTTCCCCCCCCCCCCCCCACCCACCCACCCAGTAGTGATGACATCAAGTGGGACCGATTGACAATTTTATTTGACCCCACCCCTGGGATGACGTTATATTGTAACAAATGTAACAGAAATTTTATTATTTAATATTGACCTAGGCAGGATGCCGAGGTAATTGATATTTAATTTTTTAATGCTCCATAAAAGATCATATTGCCATACAAAAATTCAAGCATTTTGCTCAATAAAGTCGTATGTGAAACACATCATCTTAAGATGCTAAAACTTCCAATCAACTGTCCAAAAAACCTGATATCATTCATTGGTCAATGCTATGGGTAATACTGGTTTATACTGGAAATGGTGCAATATTATGATTTAAGATTTGCAAAACCAAATAGCAGCGCAAAATGATCTCAAACAGACTAACATTTGACATAACAGCATAATCTAAGTTAGGAGAGCAATTAATAACTCACCTCAGTTATGTTCATGTCACGGTCTACAACCTACTAAAATATAGTGTTACCTCATCAAACAAACATACAAATGTTTTAATAATAGGATTTAACATGGTATATTTATTAATAAAACACAAAAACTTACCTGTAAGGGGGGGGGGGGGGGGGGGGAGGCAATTTAAAATATTAATATTAACATGCCAAAGAGAGCTATATATATTATTCTCCTTGAACTAATCTCAGGGGAGTGATGGGTAGCTAGAGAGAGATGTAACTCCCCTTAGATGACAAGGTCTGAGGTTGGTTATATTTTATTATTGCTATTTTCTTTTCGCCTGCATTCAACCGGTAAGGAAGGCCAACATCATGAGATAATTTCACAATCTGTAAAAACAAAATCATTTCATTATTTCAAGAAACTGGGTGGGTTTTTTTTAAAGAATACAGGAAAGTTGACATTACATCTATATAATAAGAATGACAATAATAATACTGTAATTTAAAGTTGTAAAAGTAACAATTTTGCAATTGTTTAATTATATCATAAAAATAATTATATTGAATCATGCATACAAATTTTATTATTATATACATATGGAAATTAATTAAGCAACACCCATATTTGCTCAGACTGAGCAACTTTAATGAACTGGTGCATGAAATGTGTCAAAGATTTCCATACCTTATGAAATTTTCAGTGAACAGAAAGGGATGAGGAGAAACATAGCCAATAATACCATGACATAATGTCGTTTATTTCAAGATGGTACAGATTTGGAAAATGACTTCATTTCATTAAAAAACATTAGGAATTTCACTGTTGTTGCACAGACTTAACTGTCAGTACCATGCACACATTTGGTTCATGAAATTGAAGAATAATGTCTGTCAAGTCCAAATATTGACTTCCAATCAGTATCTCATGTAACCTCCCTGCACACAAACAACTGCTTCAAGACACCTCCTCATTCCTTGGATCAATCTCTGGATTTGATTTTGAGGAATCCTGTTCCAATTATCATGCAAAGCAGCAGTCAATTCATTGAGAGTCTGGACAGGTGGGTCTCTCTGTCAAACACGACGCCCTAAAATGCCCCACAGATGCTCAATGGGATTGAGATCTGGACTCATGGCTGGCGATGGAATGGTCTCAACAGCATTCTGTTGCAAGAACTGGGTGACAGCACGTGCTCTGTGAGGCCTGGCATTGTCATGCATGAAGATGGGTCTTGTGGCTAGAGGATGATTATCAAAATGGGGGACAACAGCTCTCTCAAGGATCTCCTGTTGACACTGAGGCCCATTAAGGTTACCACGAATGGTGATGAGGTCCATCTTGCAACCCAAGGAAATGCGCCCGCATACCATGACTGACCCTCCCCCAAAGGGAACCGTCTCCTGGATATTGTTGGGAACCATGGCTGTGTTCCTTTGTCTCTAGACACGTGTACGACCATCCACCATATGTAATAAGAAACGACTCTCATCGGAAAAGTGAACCCTCTGCCATGATGCAATGTTCCAGCGAACATGTTGATTACACCAGGCAAGTCGTGCTGCTTTGTGAGCTGGAGACAGTTTTATACGCTTGATGGGTCTTCTGGCCCTGTATCAGCTGATTCCTGAGGGTCCTGTAGGAAATGGCTCTCCCTGGTAACCACTGTTTTTTTAAAGATGTGCTTGAGTCCCATGAATGATCCCTAACAAGTCTCAACAATGCTCTATCCTCTCTTATTGTTGTCTTACATGGGGTCTGCCAGGTCTTGGACAATATTTAACATCATTGGTAGCCCTGTGTTTGTTCAACAGTCTTGAAATGATGGAAATATTGCGCCCAAGTTAAGGTCCAATTTGTCTGAGGGACATTCCTGCATTTCTCATGCCAATAATTTGCCACCTTGTAGCCTCTGACAATTTACAACGTGCCATGACAATTATGGTACTGAATATTCAATGCAAATTGACAGGAGAGAGTGTGACATGTAATCAATACAAACTTGATTTGAACACTGTTAAGGGTATGACATTTCACGTGCATTGTTCGTCGTTGCACATGCATTGAATATCTCCACAAAAGTCATGCTATTCAGCAAGATGCCACATGCCAATATATCATTCAGGAAAATGCTCTGTTTTCTTAATTCACAGAATTATAGGTCTATAAATTGGGTGTTGCTTAATTTATTTCCATATGTATACATACAAATTATATATTTTGTAGCCCACCTCATAATTATTATAATATTAATAATTATCTTATCATTTCAAAGTTGTTAAAATGTATAATTAATATTACCTGAAAATTGCATCAACAAAAAATTATATTCTGCCCAACCTGCCTGTAGTTAGGTCCCCTCGACATACAAGCTATACGGAAACAAGTCGGTAATAAATATAGATTGTACTAATTCAGATTCCCATTGTTCGTTTCTCTTATATGACAACCCAAGCTGCTATAATACTCAGAAGACATGCTGCATCTATGTGTTAGCTGCAGAAAATAAATGACAATATGCAAGGTATGCAAAAAGTTAATATGATAACTTTATTCTATGTAAAACAGTAATCACTGAGGCTTTGCTTCACCCCCAAAGACCCGGATGATCGGTAACTAGGCTGTGTGACATCACGCTGGTTCCGAGAATACTGCTCTAATTTGGTTAATACACAGGTAAAAACACTGGTTCAGAACTGACATAAGTAAAACTTTACATATTTGTAACCGTACTACTGTAATGCTATGTTACTTAAATAGTGTTTAATCTGGTATTGTGTATGGAGATTTTCAAAACAAAATTGCTACGGGAAATCCCCATTTTAGGTATGTGGGAATGACCCACTTTTCGCTCTAGGCTATTGTGCCTCGATACTTGATCTTGCGCATGACCGGGTGTGTGCCCTACTATGCTGCGCACAGCTCATCTAATATAGTTAAAACGCTCACTCATTCTAGACCTGGACATCATAGCAACAGGTTCTTCTGCCAGTGAGAAGATTGGGGCATACTTTACAACAATACCTGTCGAGCTACATTGTGTTTGGTAAGTGTTTAACTAGTTAGCAGCGAGAGGAATCCAAATAATGGGCTACAATGATGTCTGGTCTCCATTTTTCTTTATTTGCGCCAGCCAGTTGTTAACTTCATTTGTTATAACTTAAAAATTAAACCTTAATATTGTTTTCTGCCAGTGCCAGCTGTCTGTAAAGTAATATTGATAGTTAATACTTTATTTTGCTCTCTTTAATCTCACTAAAATGTTTAGTTTTACCTTAGTTTTCCCCAAAATTAGTTTCTAGGCCAGACGACAACGTTGGCCAACAAGACAAGATGGCGGCCTATCCTTCATCATAGGTGACCTTTCTAACATATGTAAAAACCAAGATTTGAGTAACCATGAAAACTCTTATTTCTAATCCAATGCAATCCTATGGCCCTGATACATATAACCATGATGCGGAGCTAAGTTGGAGCAACCCAGCATGATGTTATTTTCGGTCTAACCCGTTGGATGCCTCCACCCACTCTGGCAAGGGGTCAGATACACCGGTTCCCCGTCAATACCAGAAACAACTCCGGACAATACTGGCTGACTCGTATCATGCCAAATACAATGCCGACTGTGATGTTTCAATTTTTGGTGTGCGGTCTGTCTGGGATCAATCCCTGTTAGTGGGCCCATTGGGCTTTTTCTCGTTCCAGCCAGTGCACCACGACTGGCACATCAAAGGTCGTGGTATATACTACCCTGTCTAATGGTTCATATAAATGATCCCTTGCTGCTAATAGAAAAGAGTAGCCCATGAAGTGGCGACAGCGGGTTCCTCTCTCAGTATCTGTGTGGTCCTTAACCATGTCTAGCTGACACCATATAACCGTAAATAAAATGTGTTGAATGCGTCATTAAATAAAACATTTCCTTCTTCCTTCCCTTACCTTTTGGCATTAATATTCTAAATTGTCCCTTTAAATTTTCTATCCTGGAACATGTCCTTGGCTGTCCATGGGCAGGACCCGGGACAGACATGCTTGAAACCTTAGTGGTATTATAAGTATGTCAAAATAATTCAGACTCGGACTGTAAAGTTTCCACTGATAATGATGTCTCCAGTGATACTGATTTTAGGTAGTTATTCTTTAATTACAAATGTAGTTATGTATGATATGATATTACAGCAAGAAAGTGCTGGTTATGAGCTATCTCCTCTGCAAATCTAGCCAAAATATTTCATCTATTAAGATAGTTATGAATACTACCACAGTTTGGTTGACGGCCTTTGTTTCTAATGAAATTGATTAATAAATAAATAAATCTCATTAAAAATGATCCAGGTTTCTTGTGCTTTTAATAAGCAATCAGATGGTATTTACATTTTGCATGTACGTTGAAAACTTGAGGAAGTATGTGGAATTTTCCCGTAATTGTTTAATCGATGAAACCGTTTTGTTTCAGTCAAAATTATTAAAATTATTAATTGATTATTGTGTTAAATAATGAATTAAGTGGAAACATCACCAGTAGTTTGTGTGTTGAATGAACTACCTTCCCAGAAAGTTTCATTATAATCTAACCAATATTAAAAAAGTTGTGACATTTTGTGTTCAAAGTCAGCATTAATTAACCGAAATGGTCACGACTTCTTTTGTTTTAGTATTAAAACAAAGCAAAAAATGGGCATGATTCAACATCATCAAAATGTCACAACTTTTTTAATATTCATCCTACAGCAAAAAGTTAAACAGCATGTTAAAGCTTTGTTCAGACTCTGTATAATGATTGTCTTATCTATGAAGATAATTTTTTTGTCACATACCTACCTATTTAAATGTTTCTTTTAACTTGTCACTTTCAGTTGGTTCATAGGAGGCAGACCAAATTTTATGCATCCGTAACAATATGATACTGGAATATTTTTATTCTCTCTACCACCATTTATTTATCAGGTATACTCTGCACAATATCACAGGTTCTACGAGAGATTGTCTGTCCCATCATTCTATAAACGTGGGTTTTTTTTTTTTTACTTAAGAAGAAAAGTAAAAGTATTTTGGAAATAACAAACAAACTATTTTTATGTCCAATTTAGAAAACAAATGGATAAAAAATAAATAACTTGTAGCAAATTCCATAGCATGAAAAAAGACATTCACCTAATGACAAAAACATGAATACGATATTTACGAAAATACTATTCTACATTTTTCAGTTGCTGTACGTGAAACAAAATAGATTGCAATCAATTAAAGCTGCACGCCCTAGTTCCATCCAGCGAAAATAAATTATAATTTGGTTAATCTACAAACCTGTAACACACTTAGATCACGTTTTTATCAAATGGAGTGAAAAAGCAGGTTTTATATCGATAAATACCATGGGAATCCCCATGTCCCAATTGCTTGAAATAATTTTGAAAGTTAGTATTCTGATGTCACCGGTAGATGTCGCTCGAAGCACAACAATGCCTACAACAATGCCTACGTCACGACAAATATCACAGACTTGGGGTGCATTCGTTTCACCTCTCCTGGACATGTTCCAACTGTTCTGTCCTGGTTGTATCCCCTCTCCAGATATCGTAAGACTTAGCAAAATTATTGGTTTTAAGGGTTTGTAACGTATTGAGACACTTACTTGTCTGAACTTTATTGTTACTGAAAATGTTCACGAACTGTGAAGAAAAATCTCACAAATGAACAACAACAAATCGGATGTTGATTGCGCGAACCGTGCACGAGAAAACAAACCGAACCAAATTGATAACGGTCACGTGATATACCAACGTCTGTGACATTAAAAATAGATTGGACCTCGCTTGCTTAACAGTTTTTTCTCGACAGAACGTCTTGTGAAAAAATGCAAAAAATGCATTTCGTGGTTTTACAAACATCAGGATTAGCAAAAAGCACTTCAGGTGAATGGAAATGTGTATTCTAAATAATAAAATGTAAGTAAAGTGCAATTTTATTTGTGAAAAATGGGGTTTAATAGCGAAAAACAACGCCGTAATGGTTAACAAATAGCCGTTACTAGGGTGTGTCCCTTTAACATATAGTATATAAAATTAAATGGTGCAAGGAAAAAGTGCAACGTTTCTGTGTTCAGGTGCATGCGTTTGCAAAAGGTATCGTACCGCACATGTGTGTAGGGGTGTTGATTTTCCGCTTGTGAAAATTGCTAATTCCGTTTATAAAATGTGTTTTCCGTTTACTGAACTAAAATTCTGTTTATATATTCAGAAATGGTCGGGTAAAACTTTTGGACTGCTATGCATTTTCAGTGGTATTTAATAAACATTCTTCATTGATATAAAGAAGTACATTGATACATTTATTTAATATAATGGTACAAATATGACAGCTATTCTATTATAAAGGGTGAAGCCGAATTTTCATTAGTTCAGTCATCTTTCATCAGGATCGAAAGATTACTGCCAGATTCAGTTATTCTGAAAAGACAGACATAAATATCAATTAAAATCAAAATGGAACCAAACAGATCTCAAACTGAGGCCATTACCAGGTAATTTTAATACATTCTCAGCACATTGGGCAAAATATAAATAATTTGTGAAATATACATTAAGAACTTAGAATTTAGGGAGGGGAATGTCTTAATTTCTTTTTAATTGATTATAAAATATGTATTCAAATTAATAATAACTATAATTCACATTCACGTGTTGAACAAAGGGGGAGGGGGAGATATCAAAACACATATAACGAATGTCAGGAATTTAAAAACAGTTACAATATTAACACAGGAAGAATGAATTTTATTTGTGGTCACTTTAATAAATAAAAAAATCCATGATCCTGCCAGCAGATCAGTTTATGGGTTCAAGTATGCATAAGAGAACCTTTTAGGAAAAAATATAGGCAAATGTATATACTGAATGAATTATTTATAAAAATAAACTTTTATGTATTAATTTGGTGAAATAGTTTAATTAATATTAAAATTTTGGTCCATATTTGTTTTGTAAAATGCTAATAAAAGTTCTGTGATAAAAAAGAAAAGAGGTATTGTTGGTCATAAATTGCAATTAAATAATGAATTTTGACAGTCCCGAGATGATGCATAAAAAACTAAATCCCAGACATGATTTTGGTGTAATAAGTAGTGATGTATTCTACTGCATAGGCCCACAATTTGCAAGTAAAAATAAAAAGGTTGAGTGGAATTTTTAATTAAAATGAGTGGAATTTGTAATGTAAAAAAAAAAAAAAAAATAGTTAGCGTATCTAGTGTTAGAGCTTGTATTCTAGTGTTAGAGCTTGTATTCGATGTAAGAAGTTCATGTTGAGGTGACGACCTGCATGACATTTGCCCTGGATGTTGTGTCCTGTGCCAGGCAGAGACCAGATGTGACCAATGTACTGGACTGTAAGCCCACGAGTTGGCTGCTCGCACCAGGAAGACTGAGTTGGTTGCAGCCACGGGTTCCATTGTGCCTTCAATCACCGAATCGGTTGCTGATGTACTGAAGACTTTGCTGACAGAGATGATGGCTTCCATGGCGGCTGCCTCGTCAGTGGCAGGTTCCTGCTCAGGGACGGATCCAGTGTCAGCGGTTTCTGGTCCGGGCCAGTCTGCTTCTGCGGTACTGATGGATTGTTCAGTGGCTTCCTCCAAGCGGCCGTCAACCGTTATGGGTTCCAGTGAGCGGCCTTTGAAGATTATCGGTTGATACGGCTTCCAAAGTTTCCATCAGTATTCGACGGGACCATCCACGTTCTGTGTTCCGGAAGCAGCCAGCACTTCAGACCGTCTTGCTTGTGCTAGGGGCATGAGGGACTTCTCATATGACTTTCCAGATGATGCGTTGGTGCATTCAAAGCTGTGACTAACCGATCTCAACGATCTTCATGGCCTCCCACGGGCACCATGGATTATCGTCGCCGATCTTTGGCTCTAGCAGCTTCCAAAGTTTCTGAGAGTTCCAGATGGGACTTCACGGTTCGGTTCAGCTTGCCTGTATGCAAATTATGAGACCAGATGCATCTCCAACTGCTTCCGTTATAGATACGGATTTGTGGACTACATGACGATGAGGGGTTGCCTGGCTGCGGTTTACGACATGCTCCGTCACATCTACTTCGCCAATGCATTCCAAAATGATGTTTGCTTTGAATGTTCCTTGACGGCCGGTACTTTGCAGGTCGGTTGCAGAAGATGTTTGCTTCCATGGCTGCCACGGTTCCTGTGATTTTAAGGCGGATCCAGTCACAGTTCCAGCAACACCTGTTTCAGGTCCTATCTAGACTTCGCCTGTCTTGATATTTCCAGATGCGGTACATCCTGCGGCTTTGCTTTGCTGTTTCTGGCACCTGCAGCTACTGTGGAAGGGACTTCAGTGGTTTCACCGGGTTAGCGTTCTTCATACTCTTCTCTTTACCAGTCTGAGTCGACCTCGTCTTACTGGAGTACATGCACGTAGTCGGTCTCTACGGTTTATCATGGGTTTCACAGACCATCGTCACTGATCTTCGGCTGATGTTAGCTTCTGGGCTTCTGAGGGATCCCGATGCAACTTTTTCATGGTCTGTCTCCAGCGTCTGCCATTCCGACCATTGTCTGCTTGTGCTCGCCTTATGAAGAATTTCCACATGATGATCCAATCCCCATCTGTGGTTGAAGATACGGTTTTCACAGTTCATATGACGATGCGTGTTTGCCTTGCTGCAGTTATGAGATGTTACCGTCGCATGGAACCTTCGACGACATGTCCCACTCCGACATTTGCTGTGGACATTACGCCTGATGACAAACTGTTTTCCAGTTTCCTGTCAATTGTCAGTTTGCCAATGTTGCTGTTGGGCCACACAGTCACTTGTGCTGCGTCATCGATTCGAAGTTACATGCGTTCTGGGTTGGTGCTGACGACAGAATGTGTCAATCCGTCTGTTGTTCGATGACATTACCAAGATATTCAGCAGGTCGATCGCTACATCCGGTGGTGATGCCAGTCAGTCGTTATTCCGCTGACTCCGGAAGTTATCCAGTCACCATCACACAGTTTGGTTCTTTTTTACCGCGACTGTGTTACTATGGTCATTTGCAGTTTATCCCCTCACTGCGTTCACTGTTTTTGCCAGAGTTGTCTGATGCTGAGAAGATTATCTTTGCTGCTGCATAGCATCAGGTGGTGTGCCGGTCATGGATACTAGCCATTTGATGTTTGCGTTGCTTCATATCCATGCATATCGGGAATATAGCGTAGCGGGTCGCTACGCCGTCGGTGGTTCTTGACTGTCTAACAGGATGACTGTTATGATGTCCCGGTTCCTACTTCACTGCACACTACTGGTTCATGTAGTGTCATTGCAAGATGTCTTCCTTATGCAGTTTCTCCAGCATCTTGATTGGGATTTGGGCTATGTTCTGGTTCCTCTCGACCGATGGGCGAAGATTCAATTGATGATCACCAGGGCTTTGTCGTCTCCAATGTCTCCAACACAGGACTTGCAGTTCTTCGGAGCCTGTCTGCGACTAGATCTCGGCCTTGTTCAGGTCCCCGTCGATCGTTGGACGAAGATACAGTTATTGATCATCAGAGGATTGGCGTCACAGATGTCTTTCCAAGAGTGGCAGTGTCTTTTGGGTCTCTTGATGTCAGCGCATGACTTGATGCTCAGAGGTCGACTCCAGTTGCGCCGAATCCAGGTGTTCCTTCCATTCGGTACAACACTCCACACTTAAAGCTTTGTCTGCCAGTCGATCTCTGCAGCCCAGTCTCGGTTGGTGGCAACACCGATCGAACGTCTTAGACGGAGTCTCTTTGCGGGCCTTCCAAGCGACTCGCCATCTCTTCGCAGATGCGTCTTTAGAACGTTGGGGAGCTCATCTCAGTGACCAGATGCTGTCCGGGCTGTGGTCTCCAGACGAAGTCGATCTACACATCGATCTTCTGGAGATGTTAGCAGTTTACAACGCAATCCTCCTCTGGTGTCCGAGGTTGTTTGGAGCGTCCCTGATGGTAGCCACTGACAGTGTTCCCATGGCGGCTTACATCAATTGACAAGGCGATACACACTCCGGCAGTCGTCTGCAGATGACGTTTCGCCTGTACGACCTGGTGGACAGCATTCCACTGCAGATCTGTGCTCAACACATTCCGGGGGTATCCAATTTTCTGGCAGACAGTTTCTCCAGTCCATCAGCTCTGCAGTCAACCAAATGGATGTTGCATCCGGAGGCTTTTCGATGGGTTTGCAGCCGGCTTTGGACACCAAACATCGATTTGTTTGCCACACGGTTCAACCATCAGTCCCGGTGTCGGCAGTCCCGGATGCAGACGTCATAGATCTATATGCCTTGGCCATCAGCTGGACTTAGATGGATGCTTACACATTTCCACCTCCAAGCCTGCTGCCCAAGGTGTTGCAGAGATTTCAGCAATTCCATTGCCATCTTCTCTTAATCGCTCCAATGTGGCCAACGAGAATGTGATTTCCAGACCTCATCAGGCTCGCCAACCCACATCCTCTACCTCTACCAGATTGGGATCATCTGCTGTGGCCGCAGCCTCGCTTGTTCTGGCTACACGCGTGGACATTGTCAACAAAGTCTTGAAGAAGAATGGGTTTTCTTCCAAGACTTCTGCGGCTATTTTGAGGACTCATCGCTCATCTACTACTGCTGCATATAATGTCCGATGGCTGTTTCCACCAGTGGTGCATCCGGCAGAAAATCCGATCTCAGACTATTCCGGTGCCTCGTCTTGCAGCCTTCCTGATGCATCTTCGTACGTCTCTGAAGCTCAAGGGGTCTGCCATTGCAGGGTATGTGTCTGTGATTGCCACGGTTCGTGATCCAGCCACTACTACAAAGCTGTCTACCATCCCTGAAATACACAAGATGATCAAGGGGTTTAAGCTGGAAGATCAAGTCCATTGCTTTTGTCCACCGAAGTGGGACTTGAATCTGGTCTTGTGGTCCTTGACGTCAGCACCATATGAACCTATAGAAAAGTCATCGCTGGAAGCATTAACATGGAAGACTGTCTTCTTGCTGGGTTTCGCTACAGCTGCACGAGTTTCCGAGTTTCATGCCTTAGATGTGGACCTGGTCCGGTTTCACTGTGAACGCAGTTCTGTTACCTTGGGGCTCCTTATGAAGTTCGTGGTGATGAATCAGCTGTCTGATCAAGCTCCTCGTTCCTACGTGGTTCAAGCCTTGTCATCCATTGTGGGTCCAGACAATGTGGAAGACTTATCCTTATGTCCGGTGAGAGCTTTGCATCACTACATTGTTCCTTTTCTGTCACCAAAGACATTACCAAGAATACGGTCTCTACTTTGATCCGGTCTACGATCCTGTCTGCATACCAGAAGGAAGGTTTAATTGGCCGCCACCATGTCCCTGCACTATACCACACTCATTCAGCACATACTTACTGGTTGTTCTGGGTGACGGACTCAATCTTCGCTAACTACTCCTTGCTTCCATCATCTGGGACCTGTGATGGCTGCGCAGACTTTGGTGAATACTAGCCATCCTCGTCATCGCTGATCTGGTGTTGACTTATAGACACACCGACATGTCTATCGATTCAACAGATGAGGACTTGCTAAGACTTCTGTTCTTTGCACTTTTAACATGCACTGGAACTTTTGTCTGGATAACATTTGCCTTGGCCATATTTTTCTACATTTCTTTGGTGTACTGGACAGAAAACACTCAGGGATTTGTTTAGTTCAGATTTCTGATGGATGCACCCATACTATGTTGTTGCTTGTTTTTACTAAAACACTCCAATACGTTGGGAGGTTACCTAACACCTGCATCCCTGTCAGAACCAACTTGAGATGTGGCTTCATGACTCCTGTTCCATGTGTTTCGGGAAGCCGTACCTGCCACTGCTGACGGATGCCGCCTTTTCTGGTTGTTGTTACTAACATCACCTGCATGGGTATGTGACGGGCATCTCTAGGAGGAGAGCTTACCATGGTTGGCCTAATTCTTCCACTTGTCAGACTCCATCCGGTCTTGGTGAGAGTACTTGTGCATCTGCAGATCTCATTACCCAATGCCATCTGTTGAATGCTGCACTTTTGAGGACAGGTAATGTGAAAATAATGGAGGAAACTTGGAGTGTTTTCTCTTTTATAGATCCATTACCTGTCCTCATGGATTTATTCCCGCTCGAGCCTCCCCGCTTCCTGTTCTCCATTGATGCACTCATGGAAAAGAAGGAAGTTGAAGTCACATGACTGGAACTATAGGGAGCATACAGTGAAGAATTTTAGGCCATCCCATTGGCTGTTGGGATGTTCGGACCAGACCACTCGTGTCAGGGGGAGGTGCACTTGTGAGGACAGGTAATGTATCTATAAAAGAGAAAACACTCCAAGTTTTCTCCAAACCGAACCGAGCCGAACGATAAAAACAAAATGGTGGCCAACAATGTTCGGAAACGTGTATTTACATTTTGTCGTAGAGTAACATACTTTATTGTGCCTTAATGGTTCAAATGATCAATTAAGCAGAAAAACAACGTATGTATATTAATAAATAAATGTATTATTTGACCACAAAAGTTGGCATTTTATTTGACTAGTCGGAAAATTGTAAATTCTGTTTAAGATTTGCAATTCCGAAATTCCGTCTGCGATTCCGTGATCGCAGAAAATCGGTACCTCTATGTGCAGTTTGTCATTTTCCATTTTTAAGGTCACTATATGAAAAAATATGTTTCTGAAATATGTACAGTGGATGAAGACTTTTTAAAAGGATAAATTCAGTTTGTCAAGCGATCTGGTCCGATCCACGTTTTACCAAAGCCCATCGCTAAAAGTTGATGTCAGTACAGATAGGCATTACATTCATACCAGTGAATAGATTGTAAATATAAATTTTCAAATGAATTGATTCATAATTAATACACTCAAAATTATTTACAATTTTTACGAATGGATTATGAATACTATTCACTACAGTAGAGGCACAGAAATATAGCGTACCTTTTGCAGATCAAATTTCATAACAATCGGGGGCTTCAAAATCATGAAAATTAAATGATTTGGCCTTGGTCTGGCACGTGTGAGGTCATTTGACACACACCGAATGTTAATTCATCTTCCTCCATTTCAACTCAATTTCTACGATCGGTAATTTTAAGGAATAAACAAAAACGACTTGGCAAAATTAAGGGTTTTTATTGAGATACTTGTCTGAAATGTATTGGTAATGAATTTGAAAATGTTCACAAACCGAGAAGAAAAGCCTTGCAAATGAACGACAAACAGACGACAACAAATCGGATGTTGATTGCGCAAACCGTGCATGAGAAAACAAACTGAATACAATTCATGTAACTGAACAATTGGTTACCTAGGTGAAAACCACGTGAACCGACTTCCGGTTACCTCAGATTTCGAAATATTGTCCCCTGCTTTGCCCAAGTATCCCAGACCCAACAGACGACAACAAATCGGCATGTTAAAAATGCAATTTTTGTTTTCTAGTCCAGGTATATTTTTATATTTACAATTATTTTAGAATGACCATTAAAAATAAAATGTCTTGCTCTTAAAATAGTGTATAAACATGTATGTATAATAATTGGTGTACTTATAAAAAAAAAAAACCCATCCCATCCCTAGTTTTATGTAATCATTTTGTCACCAGTCAAATATTTTTGCTGAATCTGAAAATATAGAGAATTGAAAATGTTGTAACATTTATGTGATGCAACATCATTTAAATATTTAAGGTCTTGAAATATTATACTTGGGTTAGATTACTTCAATTCAAACCGTTATTTTTTGTAAGTTGGTCTTAAGTCTTTGTAACATAACAATTTCTTTTCTTTCATTATATCGACAGGTAGATGTGCAAAATGTTTCATCCAGTTGATAAGTCCCAGGATGATCAGTACACAGTGGTGCCATCTGGTGCACTTCAAGACACTCCAAAATACGGTAAGTTAATCATGTGGGCTTTTTCTCATAGATGTGCTGTAAGGTTCACATAGATTGATAAAAACATATTGAAAAGTCATAGAATATGGTGTAAGAAAATTGTAACTCTTTGAGTATATCACATCATCTTCCCCTTCTTCGTACGGTGTGTTTTTGTTGTTGTAATATAATTGAAGATTTTCTGTTTTTTTAGTAATTAGTTTTATAATGCTTACAGTAAAATCTTGAGTGAGAAGCCTTTAAATATTAATTACTTATGCAGTTCTGTTTTATCCTCCTTCCTTCATTTATTTAAGTGCTTACAATTTTATCCAGTTAAGATTAAATAATAAATTATAGTCCTGAGCTATTTGGATTAGTTTCGGTTTTTTTAATTTAAAAAATTATTATTTAGTAATGTGGTCAGATTAATCATGAATATTGATGACTTTATTGTTTTCTTGCAGATGGTGGGTATATTGCACTAAAGAAGCAGAAAAGAAAAAATACCCTTGCAAGAGATGTTAGTCTAAAAAGAGTTACCATTAGTGATGGCTACAAGCCCCGTACCAATGTGCCTGTTGATAAGGCAAATACCACATCGCGTCCTCCATGCCAGGTGGATGTTGGCATTGTCAAGTTCTTCACTGCGAAGGACCTTAACATCCAGCTTCGTGCTGAATCATCAGAAGTTATCATTCAACGGTCAGACATCCAAGAGGACAAGTTACTAAGACAGCACAAGACTCTACAGAAATATGATGATTACAAATCTGGGTATGATAATATGTGTGTATTTACCCTTGCATAAAGTTGTGTTTTATAGTACCAGTATATGTGATGATGTTAAAATATGTTTGGTTTATTATACTTAGTAAAATGTATGTACCTGGTTGATACATGCTTGAAATTAAACAAAATATTTACATGTTAGTTAGTCAGTTCCCAAGTGGACTATAGGACTTTCTACTAACTTGTAAGCATTTGGTATTCACCAGCTACCAAAGCTTTCAGTGTTAAAAAATATATGACCCCATTTCCTATGGGATTCATGATTAGTGTTATATTCTTTGTTACCAGGTCTGTCGTATTTGGGTCGAAGAAAGCGGTGAAAAGATTGCTGACTGCAAATCCAAAAGAGCTAAAAGATACAACTGGTGTCATCATTGATGAGGTATGGTGCTTTTTGGCTACGGGTGACAGGATTTTTACAAAGATAGTCATGAAAAACCAGTAGTCAGTGTTTCCCCAAGGAATTTTGTTAAGAGGGTTGGCAAAATAGTTCGATATACAATTTGCCCCCTAATGCTAGGGGGGTTCGGGGGCATGCACCTCTTAAATATTTATACATTTTCAGTTCTTTTTAGATGTATTATTGAGTACATGTGGATGTCATGTGCTCTTATAGAAGGATATATTTTAATAATAATGCTTATTATTAAATAATTCCATAATGTCAAAACAATCATTTGAAAAAAGAAGTATAAAATTATTAGACTAAGCACAAACAGATAATACATATTACTGAATTATTGATTGTAATTTAATTATCTAAAACTGAAATCCACTTTAAAGCCATGATTGAATATCCACTAGTCCTATTTCTGTATGTCTAATAGCGATTCTAGAATAATAAAAAAAGATCACTTCCCATACTGACCAATGGATAAAAAATTTACTGGTCATGATAAAAAATTCACTTGCTAAATTTTAATCACTGATAAAACCAATAAAAGAAAGTGAATCATTTATCATTCTTTCAAATACTGTTTCAAATACTGATATAACTGAGATTTTGTCTGATGGTTTGGTACAACAACAGATGGGTGGATTAGTCAGTAAAAATTTAGTTTGTAAAAATTGTATCACAGTTTAAAAGGCCTATAGTGTAATACTCCGACTCACAAATTGGTAATAAAATGTAGGTACATTTTTAAATTTGTCTTAATTCATCATATAATGCACTTGAAAATAATTTCTTGCAAGTCTTGCAAATTTAATTATATAATGTTTAAATATAATTTTAAAAACATTTGGAAGTTCACAAAAAAAAACTATGGTTATGTGCAACCTTAATAAAACCTGACCTGACCAGACTGGTCACCGTTTACATCGATACGCCTGCACTGTGTTAGAGTAACAACTGTTTGGGTGCCAGTCAACCCAGTGGTTACAGGAAAATGACACTAAAATGACATTGCAGCATTTTGTTATCTTGGACTTTAATAAAATTACATCTGTAGGTATATTCATTTTAGGGATGTGGGGGCGTAGATTACTGATAGCCATATATTGATTAGTGAACTGTTGCATGTGAAAGGAAATCGAAAGTATTGATATTTTTTTACATTCGATCATCATCAAGATGGTTTATTTGTTTTCCACTCACTGGTCATCAGCTCTAATAATGTACATATTTGGGAAATACTAGTTTATATATGATTACTAGCATTTGCATTTAATTTTTTTTTATATAATATCAGCGAATTAATCACTTTTTTTTAATGGTTACAATTTTTGTGGTCCCGGTAAAGAAATTCACAGGGTTGGAGCCTCTTGGGGAAAATATTGAATATTACAAAAATGTGTATTTTTTTCAAAACATAAATTCTAGTGTGATATCTTTCATGAATTTTGTTTTAATTTTAGGCAAACTAACAACTAATGTAAATGTATTTGATGAAATATATACATCAGACAAAATAATTTGTACTAAAAGTTTTAGAACTATTTACAATAAATATTTTATATGGGTCAGAATATTTTGAAAATACCAACTTTGAATCTTTGAATTCATTGTTGAGCCCAAACATAGAAGCATAGAATTAATTGATAATAGTATTTTTGTATCTACATAAATCTATGTTAAATAGTCAAACATGCTCCAGTTTCTCCGTTTCCGAATCTTAATGGTGAGAGCAAAATATTGAAAATAAAAGTGATTTCTTTTAGGTACATGTGCATTATCAAGTCAGTTTTGCCAGTTTCTCTATAGAGAGAGATTTAATGCACAATTTAACATGCCATCTTGAATGTCATGTCCTGGCTCAAAGTTTGAGGTGGTTATTTTAATCATTTAATACAACCAGTCATCATTATACCTTTTATTTATACTTGGAACATTGAGAAGAAGGATAATTAAAATGGATTTTTATTTCTAATAATTAGTTTTTAAATAAAACTAACTTTTATATGTCAAATCAGCCAGGACGTGACATTAAATATTTTGAAAAATAATTTAAGATACTAATGTGAAAGAAGGGAAAGTAGTATTTTCATATGCAGTATATTTTAGATATGATGTCCTGATACCTAATTTTTAAATATGACATAACATTAATGAAATATTACCAAAAAACAAATGTCACGTCCTGGCTTACAAAAATTATTTTTGCAAATAAAACCGTCATTAAAACCCATGTGCTTCAGGGTGTCAACTTTAAGCTATAATAAAAACTTCGTTTAACAGATCATTTTGAAATTTCCATACCCATGGACCAAATCCCATGGAATGGCCCTCTATATGTATTAACTTGTAAAACATTTAATGTAGTAGTTTGAGGATTAGTTGAATTTGCCTGTAAGTGGTAGACCGGCCTCGGTGGCGTCGTGGTAGGCCATCGGTCTACAGGCTGGTAGGTACTGGGTTCGGATCCCAGTCGAGGCATGGGATTTTTAATCCAGATACCGACTCCAAACCCTGAGTAAGTGTTCCGCAAGGCTCAATGGATAGGTGTAAACCACTTGCACCGACCAGTGATCCATAACTGGTTCAACAAAGGCCATGGTTTGTGCTATCCTGCCTGTGGGAAGTGCAAATAAAAGATCCCTTGCTGCTAATCGGAAGAGTAGCCCATGTAGTGGCGACAGCGGGTTTCCTCTCAAAATCTGTGTGGTCCTTAACCATATGTCTGACGCCATATAACCGTAAATAAAAAGTGTTGAGTGTGTCGTTAAATAAAACCTTTCTTTCTTTCTTTCTTTCTGTAAGTGGTAATGCAATGGAAAGTATCTTACTAGTTTACCAGATCCTAACCAACGAAAATGTACTAGTCCTCTACAAACTTGACTTCATTGATCACCTAAGGGGCAGGACATCGCTCAGTGGTACAGCGCTTGCCTAATGCACAATCGACCTAGGATTAATTCCCATTGGTGGGCCGATTGAGCTATTTCTCGTTCCAGTCAGTGCTCCACAACTGGTGTAACAAAGGCTCTGGTATGTACTATCCCGTCTGTGGGATGGTGCATAAAAAAGATCCCTTGCTGCTAATCGAAAACAGTAGCCCATAGCTACAGCAGGTTTTTCTCTCAATATCTGTGTGGTCCTCAACCATATGTCTGATGCCATATAACCGTAAATAAAATGTGTTGAGTGCGTTGTTAAATAAAACATTTCCTTCCTCATTGATCACCTAGTGAAATAAAATATTTCCTTTTTTTTATTTTATATCAGTTCTTGTTTGTTTTATTTAAAGTGGGTGAATCAAGAGAAATAAAAATGTGATTCGAATAATAAAGTATTCAAAGAAAACATTTTTGAACTGAACCTCGTAATGCTAGATGTCTGGCATATATGTAGGTTCAATGTTAGTTGAAATACCTTGGTTTTGACTTACAAGTCTTTAATTTGGAATTAACAATTATTTTGTTAAGGTTTGTTTTGTTTAATGATACCACTAAAGCACATTGATTAATTAATCAGACAGACAGACAGACAGTTTATTCAGTAAAAGGCCTCTGGCCCAAAATACAATCAATTTACACAATTTAAGAGCATGCGTTACATGATTTAGTCACATAACGGTCTGCCATTTAATTTTATATTATAGTAATAGTAAGGCAGTGCATTTATAAATATTCAGTGTAAAAAAAGTTCACCATTCTCAATCTAAATACATAGTATAAGAATTTTGATAAATTTAGTTTAAAATTTTCGTTTTGAGATGACATCAGATTAATGAAGATAATTGTTAATGGTAGACCAGCATTTACTTTCACAAAGGGTAAAATGTACATATTTCTCAAATAACTATATTTTTTGCATACAAATAATACATGGAGCTGATTTTTCAATAAAAGAAACCCTGGTTATTATCTTGACAAAAAGTGCATAATCTTCTCTCGTATACAATATTATTAAATCTACCTGTATCTACACATAAACCAAAACTATTACATCTAAATTTTGATAATGCAATTTGGAATCTCAAGGGGATATTCATGTGTAAATAACATTCAACATTTAATAGAGATTTATACTGGTTATAATAATAGCAAGAATTCGAACCGCTCATTGAGGATGCCCATTCTTGTTGTAGAATATCATAGTCTGCTTAAATACATTAATAAACCTACTGATGTCTCCCACATCCTGGCTTATCCATACAAATCCAAAACCAAGTTTGAAAATAAAATGTTTAATGCCTGTCGCCCAAGTAGTATGACCTGCATCATCAAGAGATTTAAGCATGACATAACTCTGTCTGGGCAATCTGAAAAGAGGAAGCTGTATTAATTTACACCAGTATTTCACAGCACAAGTTATGTAAATAAGTTGGAGAGGAGCTCTTCCACCTAATACCATATAATTTTTTACTGACTTCCCCACCTTTAAAAGGACTTTACAAAATTTAATCTGAATGGCTTCTATTACCTTGCTTCTAGTAATACCCCAGATTTCTGACCCATAAGTTAGAACTGGAGTTATCATAGTATCAAATATTTTAAAGCTATCAGCTACAATTATATCTCCAACCCTTTTTTGGTATCTAAATAGTGCCAACATGGACTTGTTTGCCTAAGCAGCCAGATACAGCTGAGCTTTATTCCAGGATAATTTTGGAGTAAACACAATACCCAAATATTTATACAATGATACTGTTTTGACTTGCGCCTCATTATAAAACCATTTTTCATAAGATCGCAGACGACCTCCTTTCCTAAACACCATCACTTTTGTCTTGTCAAGATTTATTCACATTCCTGTTACTTGACAAAAAATTTCAAAAACCTTAATGTTTAGCTGTAACTGTAAACTAGAGTCGGCAAGAGCAGTAACATCGTCTGCAAACATTAATATGTGCATATTTTCCTAATTTTCCATAATAAAGACCCCATGATTACCAGAATTTAAGAAAAATCTGTTCAATTTATTGATAAAAATTAAGAAAATTTGTGGACTCAAAATACACCCCTGACGCGAACCGATGTTATACTTAAAATAATCAGTGAGACCATTTACTGGTTTTACACAAGAATGTAATTTACTGTACATTGATAAAATGATATTTAAAAATTTGCCCGAAATTCCCACTTCAACTAAGCTATCCAACAGTACATCATGCTGTAACGTATCAAACACTTTGGAAAAGTCTACAAATAAACAGTATAATCTACCTCTAGGTTTATATATATATTTCTCAATCACAGCATGAAGAGTAAAAATATGGTCTGTAGTAGAATAATTAGATGAAATCCTGCTTGACTCTTCAATCACTAGATTTTCATTGCACCACCTTCGCAGCTGATCATTCAGAACAGATGTAAAGATTTTACATAAAGAGTCAATCAAAGAGATCCCTCTATAATTTGTTGGATCGTCCCTAGAACCAGATTTAAATATAGGACATATTATACTTTTTGCCCACACAGGCGGAAAACATCCACTATCTAATATATTATTAAATAGAGTTGTTAATAATGGTGACAGGTAGAAAGTTGTTGTTTTTAAAAATTCATTTGGGATGCCATCTGGTCCAGGGGCTTTATTATTGCCTAAGCAGCCAATTTGGCTTTTAATCTCATTTTCAGTAATAGAACAGTTCAATATATTTGTAGGTAAATATAAACAATCACTAGACTCTATACCCAAAGCATTTTCCCCAGACATAGTGCCTAAGAGAGAACCAAAATGATTTATCCACTGCTCACAGGTTATGTTATTTGTCTGGATTTTGTCTAGTGTTTCTTTTATAATCTTCTAAAATAACCTTGGTGAATTTCTAGCCGTAATTAGTTTTTCATTTTGTTTTCCAAAATAAATCAATTTCTTTTCGTCAATCATGGGCTATTGGATGTCAAACATTTGGTAATTCTGACTCGTGGTCATCAGAGGAAATGCGCTACATCTTTCCTAATGCAGCAAGGGATCTTTTATATGCACTTTTCGACAGATAGCACATACCACAGCCTTTGATATACCAGTTGTGGTGCACTGGCTGTAACGAGAAATAGCCCAATGGGCCCACCGATGATTGTGTTAAGGACGATGATATTAAACAATTAAATAATTATAACCCAAAATGCCTCATCAGTGATGAAGGACTTTATTTTTTGGTATTTAATCATCAATATTTTTATTTAAAAAAATGCTGACTCAACTTAATGAAGGGATAATATAATATAGTTGCTTTACATAGAAAAAAGTGTGTAATGTTATATTCTTTTCAGGCTATCCACCCATCAGCTGATTTGCAGTTCAGTGAAAACAATGAATTTTCTGTAAAAGAAGTAATTGGAAGAGGGGGGTTTGGAAAAGTCCGGTACTGCAGACATTCGACGACAAAAGCCGATTTCGTCGGCAAACAGGTTTGTATTATGTTCACTTTTGTCTTGACCTTTAGACTTCTGGATAAATTTTTAACAAAAACGATGTTGAGTGGGGTACAAATTATTAAGTTTTATAAATACGAAAAAAAGATGTTCATATGTGAATCAGTAAATATTATTTTCGTGGGTTTGTTTTATTTGTATGATATTTTTTATCAGTCGATGTTGATTAAGGCAAAAAAAATTATGGACCAGATGTTCAGTATCAACATCCCAATATTTAGTCATTTTCATTGTTGGTAAAATGGTTAAGAGTATTGTTTCAATCAGCTATCAATTACTGAAAATGACTGCGACATTCTGCCATTGTTATCAAGCGAAGCCTAAAACCACTTTTTCAACTCCAGGTATTTCTCTCAAAAAACTAAATCAAAACCATTATCAAGATTAAAGTCGATCAGTAGTGTTATTATTTTAGTCAGTGCCATGTGCAAAACGGCAGGAAATATGAATGAGTGAATATACTGTATCAGCCCTCATGTTGACTTATCTATCTGGAAGTCAAATGGCGCCTACTTGAATTTTTTATGTAGATAGTATGAAATATTTTATTTGCCAAATAAAAAAATGTCACATATGCGACCAAATCGGATTCAGATATATCACCAGTAGACTGATGGTTAACTAAATTCTATATGATAATAGCAGTGTGATGAAAAAAACTAGATGCATTTGAATTATAAACTAAAAAATGTAGTTTGGAAAGGGTGTACTAGAGCAAAGTCCTTGCAAAATCACCAGTTTAAAAGTTTTAACATAAACATCTTACAGAGAAAATCATTGATATTTACATTAATTTTGACCGACATTGATTTTTCATTACTCAAGCACTGTTATAAACACGCCTACTTGAGCATATTGGGCCAAATTTATGGAGTCTATGAATTTATGAAGACAAGTTGTTAAAAAAAAGGCTTTGTGAATTCAGCCCATTGTGTTTAACTAATGACATTTAAAACAATTCATTCTCTAGTCGTGGCATTTGCTAACAGCCTGGTGTGGACCTTGTAGGTATGTTGGGCACAAAAATGAAACTGTTGCTAACGTCACAAGCACATACATACATACGTACATGCACCCACACACCTGTGGGAAGTAGGTTAGTCAGTATGAGTAAAACAAGAAATATCTAGTAACATGAGAATAGGTATAGCTATAATAAAAATTAATCTGCTAAAACTCTTATAAAGCCATGGTAGATTAGGCCTATTTTTGACAAGATTATTTTTTTACATGTACACGAGAACCTGTTAGGTAAAAAGACGAAAGGTAAATAAGCAATCTAAGTGACTTATATTATAAATGTTATAATTTGATCCTTTGATTTTCAGGTCTTAAATAAATTTGATCGTAAGGAGATAGATGTTTTGATGCATCTGGATCATCCCAATATCACCAGGTTCCTGGGTTTTGTCATCAAAGATGAGATACCAGAAATCCTCATGGAATATGCAGGTGAGTGTTGTATTTCAGGGATAAACACTAAATAAATCCTTTTATCTCGGGGTTTCACAACTGATGTCCGTGTGGACCTATTTTACAATTCTACTGTTTTTGTCTCTTGCTCTAGTTTTATTCTAACCACAGGGCTATATGTTTTGTCTCTTGTCAGTCCCCGGGCAGGATGTAGCCCAGTGGTAAAGCACTTGCTCGATCCCTGTCGGTGGGCCCATTGGGCTATTTCTTACTCTAACCAGTGCATCGTGACTGGTAATTCAAATGCTGTGGTATGTGCTATCCTCTCTATGGGATGATGCATATAAAAGTTCCCTTGCTACTGATGGAAAATATAGCAGGTTTCCTCTCTAAGACTATGTCAGATAAACCAGTATTTCCATCACAGTATCAATCAAAAAGTTAAAATTTTATTGTGTTTGACGACACCACTTAAGCACATTGATTTATTAATCATCTGCTGTTGGATGTCAGACATTTGGTAATTTTGAGGAACCTGGCTACATTTTTCCATTAGTAGCAAGGGATCTTCTATATGCACTATCCCAGAGCCAGGATAACACATACCATGGCCTCTGATATTCCAGTCAAGGTGAACTAGCTGAACAAGAAACAGCCCAAAGGGCCACTGACAGGAATCGATCTTAGACCAACCAACAACAACAACAACAAGTTTATTCAATATTAAGGCCACAGGCCCAAAATACACCAAAAAACCCATGATATATATTTTGTCGTATGCAAGTGGTTAACTTACAAAACATCATCACTTAGGTTTCTTATTACAGATACCTGATATAAAAACAATGACAAATTGTACAGCAATAGTTCATTTGTAGATGACATCAGCTTCACAGAAATAATCGAAGGTGGTACATGCGAATGTTTATTAATAAAATAAAAAAGAAACTCTTTTCTTAAGTCCGTATACTTTTTACATTATATATATGTAGTTGGTCTTCAATAAAAAAAACCTTGTTATTATTTATACAAAAAGGGCACCATCTTTGTTCATAGATTATATTGTTAAATTTGCCAGTGTCTACAGCTAATCCAAAGTTATTGCATCTAAACTTTGACAAGGCGCTTTTCACATGTACTGCAAAGTTAAGTTACAAGTACCGTTTGATATTCAATAGAGATGTATACTGCTTGTAATAACAACATGAGGCAGATATATTTATATCAGCTGACCATTGTTGCTGTAAATTGTCATAAAGTCTCTGTTTAAACAAGGAGATAAACAAATCAATATTACCTACTTCTTGACATAGCCCAATTAATGTACCCAACATCATCTAAAGATTTTAACATCAAATAACTTTGACAAGGTAATCTGAAAAGTGGTAGTTGAATAAGTTTACACCAATATTTGATAACTTTTGTCATATAAATAAGTTGAAGATGGACCCTACCACACTCCCCCAACACAATATAATTTTTAGCAGGTATTTATAAAATTAACTTCAACTTCATTAATTTTGCATCTGCTAGTACCCCATATTTCTGATCCATAACATATAATTGGTGTTATCATGGCATCAAATAATTTAAAGCTATCTGTAAAAGGTATATTTCCTTTTCTCTTGTAGTACCGGTAAAGTGTCAGCAAAGATTTGTTCGCCTGAGCAGAAAGACAGAGCTGAGCTTTATTCCAAGATAATTTAGGAGTGAACAGAATACCTAGATACTTGTAAAAAGAAACTGCTTTAATTTGAGATCCCATGTAAAACCATTTTTCATATGATCGAAGGGGACCACCATTTCTAAATACCATAACTTTAGTCTTATCAAGATTAATTTTCATTCCAGTAGCTATGCAAAACTGTTCAAAAACTTTAATATTGGTTTGTAACTGAGAGCATGTAAGTGTGGCAACATTGTCTACAAATATCTAAGTATGCATATTCTCCATATTAGCTGAAATGAATACTCCGTGATTACCGGTGTTTTTGAAGAATTTACTTAGTTTATTCATAAAAAGTATAAAAATTTGAGGACTAAGAGTACAACCCTGATGTATACCGACATTACACTTGAAATATTTAAAGAACCCATTTACTGTCTTTACACAAGCGCTGAGTTTACTATACATTGATGCAATAGTGTTTAAACAACTTTTGAGATACCAACCTCATTTAGACTTTAATAAAACGTCATGCCGCATTTAGACTATTTAATAAAACATCATGCCGCACTGTGTGAAATGCTTTTGAAAAATCTACAAATAAGCAATAAAATCTTCCCATACGTTTACAAATATACTTCTCAATAGCTGCATGGAGAGTAAATATATATGGTCAGTAGTTGAGTAAGTAGCACGAAAGCCTGCTTGGTTTTCTTCAATTATTACATTTTCATCACACCAGCCTCGCAAGCGATCATTTAAAATCGATGCAAAAATCTTACTTAAAGAATCAGTCAGTGAAATCCCTCTATAGTTAATACCGGCCTCGGTGGCGTCGTGGTTAGGCCATCGGTCAACAGGCTGGTAGGTACTGGGTTTGGATCCTAGTCGAGGTATGGGATTTTTAATCCAGATACCGACTCCAAACCCTGAGTGAGTGCTCCGCAAAGCTCAATGGGTAGGTGTAAACCACTTGCACCGACCAGTGATCCATAACTGGTTCAACAAAGGCCATGGTTTGTGCTATCCTGCCTGTGGGAAGCGCAAATAAAAGATCCCTTGCTGCTAATCGGAAAGAGTAGCCCATGAAGTGGCGACAGCGGGTTTCCTCTCAAAATCTGTGTGGTCCTTAACCATATGTCTGACGCCATATAACCGTAAATAAAATGCGTTGAGTGCGTCGTTAAATAAAACATTTCTTTCTTTTTCTTTTCCTCTATAGTTATTTGGTTCACTTCTTGATCCAGATTTAAAAATAGGACATATGATACTTCTCTTCTTAGACTGACCATGCATCAAGCGAGCACTTTAACACTGGGCTACATATCAATCATTACATGAGATTATTTGGCCAAATTAAATTAAAATTCTCCAGTTGTGTAAAATTTACAATGGGCAGATTTGATGAGTGGCAGAAAACAGCCGTGTCTGAATGTTTGCTCCTGCATAGAAATTCTAAGATATCTGTATGCGTATTGTTTAATTTTTCAGGACAATTGCTGGTTCAACTGGATAAGAACATCTTCACAATGGCAAATATCCTAAATTTGGCATTTCAAGGATTTGATGCATTGCGTTACATGCACAACCACGACATCTTACATCTGGACATAAAGCGTAAGAAGTCATCTGTTTCTTACTGTTAACAGATCTCTCAAAATTGTGAGAACAGTTTCGTTTGCTTAAGTAATTCTTCTAATTTACGGAATCCTCTCTAAACTGGACACCCACAGGAGCAAGTAAAGTCCTAAATTTGGCATTTCAAGGATTTGATGCATTGCGTTACATGCACAACCACGACATCTTACATCTGGACATAAAGCGTAAGAAGTCATCTGTTTCTTACTGTTAACAGATCTCTCAAAATTGTGAGAACAGTTTCGTTTGCTTAAGTAATTCTTCTAATTTACGGAATCCTCTCTAAACTGGACACCCACAGGAGCAAGTAAAGTCTGGTTTAAAGAGTTATCTTGTTTATGGCTTGAGTTCTATGCTGATATGTAAAACAAGGACAGAAAAAATGAGGGAATTTCAGTTTTAGACAAGGCTCAGTTTTGAGGCTTTTACTATATATGCCAAATGAAGTGAAGTGAAATAATTGTTTTTGGCATAACTCATAAATGTTTTTTGCAGACTGTCTTTTAAAGGGTACATATCTCTGTGTATTAGCCAGCTTTTCAAGTCTTTAAATACCATCTTGTGTTACATACGTTCAACAAAAGAATTCTAAGATTATACAGTATTATAGCATCATATAGGAAAACGCAACACTGATGAACACTTGTCTATTGAGGCTTCAAAAGCTTGCAATATTTAATCATTATCTTTATCAGCCTCTATTAAGTTACATGCAAGTATCCATAGAGAATAATACGTAAGTGGCCGTTAGATACCATTTATCTTACAGGTTTTTTAAAATGTATCTAATGAGCGAAAGTGAGTTTGATACGTTTTTAAACAACAAGTTGTAAGATAAAGGGTATCTAACGGACACAAATGTATTATTCTGTTTCTTACATATTCTCAAAACATCTGGTTTTAAGCAAATTTTAACATCTTTTTCGACTAAAAGTTATTTACAGCCCTTGCACTACACATCACAGACAAATGATTGTCAGTTTAACTATGTCACAGTGTAATAGATTTGAATCATGCTATTTTTTATTGGATGTCTGGCATTGGTGACGTGGTCATCACCTAGGAGCAGGCAGTCATATAGATGTTCTCACCAAGGGGTGTGTAAGAAATTTGTTTAATACACACAATAAAAGTAGTATTTTTATTTGAGCAATAAAAACATACTTAGTATTCTCTATCTATTTTCAGCTCAAAATATCTGCATCACTGAAGAGCCACGGACACTAAAGATCACCGACTTTGGCTCCAGCAAGACACCACAGGAGCCAGTTTCGTGTGTAGGCTGGACATCAGAATACATGAGCCCTGAAGCTTGCAAGATAGCCATCATAGACAAGTTTCCACACTTGAAAGGCCTTGTTCATATTAACCTGTCTGGAAAATCTGACAACTTTGCCTTTGCCCTCACAGTGGCGTATATGTTGTGTGGTCGACACATTGTTCAGGATATCATTTTGAAATATTTGATGAAAAAAGAAGACCAGAAAAATGCTGCAAAATATACCGATGTGCGAATCCAAATCCTTCTTTATGTGAGTTTAAATTATACTGTACAAGTCCTCTTAACATTGAAGTTGATAACGTAGCTGTGTTAATGCCTTGGTAAATCTAAATTTAGTTGTGTTGGTTTCTGTAAGACATTTGAAATATGCGATAAATTTATTTTGTATCGCACATTCTTTTTACTTTTATTAATCATCTGCTGTTGGATGTCAAACATTTGGTAATTTTGAGGAAACTGGCTACATTTTTCCATTAGTAGCAAGGGATCTTTTATATGCACTATCCCAGAGACAGGATAACACATACCATGGCCTCTGATATTCCAGTCAAGGTGGACTAGCTGAACGAGAAACAGCCCAAAGGGCCACTGACAGGAATCGATCTTACACCAACCAACAACAACAACAACAAGTTTATTCAATATTAAGACCACAGGCCCAAAATACACCAAAAAACCCATGATATATATTTTGTCGCATGCAAGTGGTTAACTTACAAAACATCATCACTTAGCTTTCTTATTACAGATATCTGATATAAAAATAATGACAAATTGTACAGCCCTCTTAACATTGAAATTGATAATATAGCTGTGTTAATGCTTCGGTAAATCTAAATTTAGTTGTGTGTTGGTTTCTGTAAGTAAACTTGATAATATTAATAAGAACAGTTATAGTTGTAAATTGTAGATTTTATATAGCTGATATAGTGCATAAAATTTATTTTTATTTTTAAGTTGTGAGAAAAATAGTCTAAAATGAAGATGGGTTTTTAGGTGTTTTTTTGTTGTCAGCAACTAGCACAGTTTGTTTCACATGCATTAACATATTTTTGTTTTATTTATTTATGCAATGGGGGTGGCGTAGAATTTTTTTACTTACATCTGTTATAAAAGTCTGGGGGTTTTTAAAATTCAGATTGCATTTTTGTATTGTTTAGAATTTTTACGATGTAAACTTCATCAAGAATAGGGCCATTGACGACTCCTGGCCTGATTACATAAAGGTCTTCATGAAAAATGTGTTGGAGGGTGATGCTCAAAGTCGCTGGTCATCCACTGAAGGACGTGATTTTTTCAGAGGTTTGAATTTTTTTTCACTTTTGTAATTAAATGTACCGTGTAACTTTTGTTTTACACCCAATAGTTGATTTTTTTTTTCGTTCAGAACCATATTGTAATGAATTTTGCTCCCGTTTTACGAGACATTATAAATTTTACCCAGGTCCGCTACCCTTTTCGGTTGTAGTCTCCAAAAATAATAATTATAACTTAGGACACCAACAAACTTGCTATGCCACTATAAATACTATGCTCAAACAGATAAAACAACAATATTACAATTTGTATATTTATTCAAACTAATTGTAATTATTATTACAAAAAAAATAGAGAAAACAAGATGCAACTTCTAATATAGAAATAGCTAAAACTAGCCATCAATTAAAAAAATATCGCCCTCCCGTTAATTTAGTACTACCCCTTTTTAGAAACATTCATACGCCTTGCAAATTTAGATATCATTAACCAACTCGCCTCCTATAAACCTCTCCCTATTAAAGTCTGACAGGACCCTTAAAACGGTTCCGTCCTTGCCTATTCGGAAATTGTTTACAAACTACCCCTGGACATTACTCACTATTAAAGTCTTAACAGAACACTTATGTTGGTTCCTCCCTTGCTTATTCAAAAAGTGCATCACACTTTAATTTACCCAGATATCCCCAAATTGCACAGACAGTAATGAATACTATTACATTTTATACGTCTAATACTAATAAAGGTAGACTATTAAAAATTTTGGAAGCGTAAATTATAACAAGACTATAACAAACAAAAAACCCACTCACTATCAAAAGGCAAATTCAAAGTGAGGGCTAATCAGTCATTGATACTCACAAAACACACGGACTGCACAATTTTAGTTACGCGGGTTTCTGACAGGGCGTACAATCCTGTACGCCCTGTCAAAAACCAGCGTAACGAATTTATTACACTTTAGATCTGTTTTTAGTTTAAAGGAGACCGGACACCAAACCATATATACGGTGTAATGAATTGTTTGCCGTCATAAACCACAACTCACAACTACCGCGCTCCCCTTATTGACTAAGTTAAGCGTGCCAGTCTTGGTTGGGGTTTTTTTTTCGCCGATCTTCGATGTTTGCCGGAAACTGTCGACAATTGATGAGCTAGACCCGTGACATCATCGATGAGAGGAAAACTGAAGAAACTACCAAGCAGCATGGACGAACTTAGCGATTTGAGTGACGAAGAATTGTGTCCAGCTTGTGCTAATGGCATCAAACCGTATCAGTTTGAACCACTTATCAGAGACTTTGTCCCTAATCCTGAAATGTTGTCTTAGACGAAAATTCGGATGAATCAACTGCCGACGAAGACGTGGAAGCCACACGGTCATAGACTAACATACAAGCATTTTTAAAAACATAATTTTTTATGACATTTTTAATGTAAACTGAAGCAAATGGACCTAATTAGAAGAAAAGCACACAAAATTTAATAATATTTCATCATAAATCTTGTTCAGCATAGATGTAAATATGACACGTCAGTGGATATTCCATAGGCCGATTTCGCAAATTTTCAAAAAGTGTCCCCTCCTCACCAAAGCAAGATATATTAATTTAACAAAAAACTTTGTTCTCTTAACTAGTTACCCTCCAAGTTTTAATGTGTTTGGTTAAACCGTGTATTTTTAATTATTAAGAAAATGTGTTACCAGTCTGCCGAAACTGTCCACAGCCGGGTATGTTGGAAAATATTATACTGTTGCCACATACTGGCAATCACTTTACAACTAATATGTCTTATCGACAATATTATTATGTAGTGTTTGCATTTATCAATATAAAATACAACAGACCCGTAGGAACTGGGGAGGGGCGGGCCTAGGGGCTTGTTCTCCATCACACACTCTAGGATGAAAATGTATCTTTTAAGTTTTCACTACTTTGCATAAATAAAGATGATATAAAGATAAAAATCTAGTTTGTATTCCCTTCTCCTCCCCCCCCCCCCCCCCTTCAAATATCGTTCCTACAGGCCTATACAAATGTAGAGGGTGAGGTTAGGAACCAGTTCCTTTTATCTTTAGGATTTTGTAATCATGATTTCAAACCAACTGTTCCAGTTAGTTTGCTCCACATACTGACATAAAACACATTTGTTATATATTGGAATAAAAAAAAAAAAATTACAATATATCCAGTGTTATTGTCTTTAATCATTTAATAATATACAATACGATTGGTTGGGTAATTAGAATTCCTTTACAAAGCCCGTAGTTTCCCCACAAACACCAGAGTAAGTTTCCACCAAAATAGCAAACTAAATATGGTCTTATTTCAAACTTAATTTCGACAATTTAAACAAAATACCGCAATATAATGCAACTAAACTTAACATAACGTTTCTGCCATTCCTATATAAATAATGTCAGTATTGGTGATTAGTATATTTAGTAAGAAGAATAATCAGAAGGAAAACCAAATAAAAATAATAACTAAGGAAATATGAAAGGACAGATCGATAAAATAGTAGGAACGTTATAATATCATGTCCATCATTGATGCAACCATTTGAGCAACACATGTAAAAGTTGTATGAAAATTATTCTAAGTGAAAATTACAAATGTTCCATTGTTTCAAGAAATGTTAATGTTGTTCAGAAATACAATTAACATTACATTATAAAACGTCATTGAAATGTTTTCTTGTTTTTGCTTACCCATGTAAGTTCTAAATCAACCAAACTTCAAAATATTGCAGTACATGATTTTACTAGCTAAAGTCCGAACCAAAATGTTAACAACTACCAAAAATTGCTCTCCTACCTTTATTTTTTGTTAGATTTTACTCACATTTTGTCCAGACAGAAATCTAGGAAAAACCATTGCAATGACACAGATTCCACATGATAACCATGTCACCAATATCGACTTCGCTGAAAGCATGTAATTTTGTGCCGGCTGCCATTTTGACTTTTTATGGAATATTCTCCAAGAGGGGTGAAAGGATATGACTTAATCTAGCAACGTCATAACAAACGTGATGACATATTGATTTTTTAAATTATTTTTTGTTTGTTTAAATATACCACTAAAGATCATTGATTTTATATTATGTCACATACTTTGGAGGCTTTCACCCCTCTTGAAGAATATTCCATAAAAAAGCAAAATGGCAGACGGCTGAAAACTGCATGTATTTTGCCTTATGCTACCTCAGCTGTGTCACTGTAATGTTTTTTTCACAACTTGTGTGTGGACAAAATTTGGGGGAAATGTAACAGTAATTAAAGGTAGGAGAGTAATTTTTTGTAGTTGTTAACAATTTGGTTCGGACAGTAGTTGGGACATTTACTTTTGCAGATAAAATGAAGCAGGAAGTGCCGAATATCCTTGACCAGGTTTCAACTGGATTCCCTAGTGGTTCTTCCAGCGGTGGTGGTAACATTCCATTTTTCAGTCGGATCAAGCAAAATGGTGAAGAAAGATTGAGGATGAAGCTCAAACAGAGCAGGAGGTCCCAGCCATACACGATTACAGAGAGACGAGGACCACCACAAGGTTACGGTCAAGCTCCATTGCCCGATTTTAATGTGCTCTTGCAATAAGAGACATTTTGACAACCAAAAAAACTCTTTAATAAAAATTAGTCTGTCATTGCAGATCAGCTGCAATTTATGTTCATAGTGCTAATGTTTGTGTAGTGCTTTGTGTGTTCTTAACAATTTAAATTTTTATCATTTAGAATATATCCAGTGTTGGTAAAATGATACATATAGAAGGAAAATATTAAAAATTAGCTTGTAATAGCTTGTAATTTCATTAATGGTGATATAGAAGGGTTTTGTTTTGTATTCAAGGTTACATATTGCAGGATTCATTTAAAGCTACTGGCCCTAGTTAATACATGTTCGGCTATTTCAGCTTTTTACTTAAAACATTTTGCTTAAATTATCCATTTTGGCAAATTTGTTGTGTTTTTGCTTCAGGAGTTTGTAGTAATTCAAACTGCATCTTATATACAACAGAAAATTTATGTACTTTCGGTAATGACTCCATTTAGTATCATTTTACTATCATTGACAGGGAACATTTTGTTTTCAAAATCTTGGTTAGCTTTCTATCAGCTGAAAATTAATTAGCAGCTACTGTTTAATGTTTTAAATTTGTTTAGTAATCTCTAAAACTTGCATATCAAATTGCCATGCGATACAGAACAAAATGTTCCCCAACTTGTACATGTTTTTTATGTCATTAACATTTTGTTTGTTTTATAGTATTGTCCGATTGTGGTATGGGGTCTCTAAATAAATGTGGTGTGGTCAGTATAACCTCTCCCTCAGAACCACTACCTGTAAACATTTCCCCTCTAGGCTATCTGTTGTAATGGTGTTACTCGTTATTTTATTGCTTATTAAGACAGTTTGTGTCATCAAGGATGATATCCAGTTTTTACCATGAGCAAAATCAAGGCAGGCTGAAGATCACTCTCCTTCAATGAATCTTATTGTAAGGCGATCAATTTGCAGGCGAGTATGGAGGAGAGTGGGAGTGGTCACTCACGTTTCCTGGCGAAGACTGATATCTGTAAAGTTCAAGATAAGACGCACCAACCTTTTCTTTCACATAACAAGAAAATACAACTTGAAATGTTAGTTACAGCTAAATTTGGAAGAGGCAATTAATGTTCCAGTAAAAACAATTGGCATCGCTTGTATCTGAAAATATTGAAATTATAATGGTAATAATTAAATTTGAAATGTTGATCTTGGCAGTTGAGTTTGAGCACTGAATGAAGTAACAGATGGGATAGCTCAATTGGTTGAGAGCATTGGCTTTCTATGTGAAAGATTTTGGTTCAGATCCAGAGCCCATCATCATAAGATGGTGTTCACTCAGATCACTGTTGATCAAGAAGACTTAGTACTGTCTGTGTATCCTAGTGAGTCTGTGTCTGATCGTTATTAATTTCAATCATTGTTAGTTTTTTAACTGGTATTTTTATGATGCCGTTTTAAAACAAATGTTTAGCAATGTAAATTTGAATGTTTGACTTTGGTATGTTTAGCAATGTAAATTTGAATGTTTTACATGGGTACATAGGTATTAATGTCAGTTAATCAGGGCTACCTCTAGGTTATTAGAACATTTTGCCAAATTATCTATTAAACTTAACAAATGGCAAAAAGTGTGTTACTTTGTAGAAAATTATCAATAATTATATGAATTTATTTTGCCAAATTATTAATAAATATCAGTTGATGAGTTTGGCAAATGGCAAAGTTAGTCCTTAGGTTTTTTTGTCTATTTTAAATGGACTCACTTCAACTGAGTTCCAATGAGCATTGACAGTATTTTCCATAACTAGGTCACTATGACCTACTTTTGATAGGAATATCATGTACCTCATTAGTACTCGTTTTGAAAATGCAGTTAAATAATTTTTCTTTAATATTTAAAGCATATCCTTTAAATAAATTGACAGCAGCTTTAAAGGTACTTGTTCCCCTGTAAACTGGTCATACAAAAGTGTGCACATCATTTTTTTTCGGTTCATATATGCACCAAAAAATAATTGTGGTCAAATCTTATAATTAAATGTATATGCATACTTTAACAATACATAACTGAATTTTGTTTAGCTTTAAATACGCCTGTGGTATTGTTTGTGTAAACTTCATTGATACTTGTGTTACGTAAGAATGCAAACGTTAATTCACTATTATTTGAATCGGGTGATTTGTTTTTGGTAAATGATGTAATTTTGATAAGCGATACCATTTCCTCTAGCTGATGTGCATTTTTACGGATCATTTAGTTATATTGGAAGGAATTGTCATATTCGTGTGTAGTTTATATTTTATGAAAGTGAATGAAAGAAACGTCAAACATTTATGCTGTTGGTGGAACCGTTTATTTTTTGCCAACAGCTGCAGAACATCACTTACAAGTAAGTTACAGGTGTAAAGTTTCCTACATGATTTCTTTGGCCACCGACCGAGTTTCATGTCATGATTAGCAAATGTTTTTTTGTTTTTTTTTAAATCAATGCGTCATCTGCTATAGTATTTTCCATTAATTTATCGTATACATTTTAAAAATAGTTTTTGTAGCTTTCACGAGTGGTTTCTTCAAAATATCTAAATATGGTTGCCTGAATAATCCGGCTTGTTGCACAAAAGTAGTGCGAGTCGGTGGTGGTAGGCGTGGCTTAAATTTTTCTTTATCCACATATGAACGAAAAAAAAAAAAAGTAAGCACCTCTGGACCAATCAGATTGCCGGAAAGTGTATAGACGCCAGAATAAAATTTAATTATATAATAATCTAAATGATATGATTAGGTTATAGATATGATTTTAAAAAGCCCAGATATGTAGAACAAGAAAGTTATTTGCAGGAAACCATGTACCATCAGTGGTCTAGTTCCATCAAGGTTGCTGTTAGCTAGAAATGCCATGTTAAGTAATGAAAACAAGAAAAAAAAGCTCATTGAAGTTACTCGGACGTGGAAACTACTAATACATTGAATTTAGCTTTTTGTATAAAATGTCTTATATGTGATCAGGGTTTAAGCTGAACACCAAATATTTTTAGTAATTTTCCAACTTAGATCAGATTTCTGTTTTAATTGCCAGACGGCGAAAACAGCGGTAGATCTACAAATGAGATACAATTTTAATATTATGGTATTGGCAAATTAAACATGAAATATATTCAAATTCAATTTTAATTCAGATTTGAATCCTGTGTATTAAGGTGTTCACTTTTATTTTGCAAAATTGTTGATGTTTGGTATTAAAAACAATAGCTGTTTATTAAATCATGTCCCGTATTTTTAAATCTTTATTATATTATTGATGTGTCTAATGCAGATCTAAATCTTTTATAAATTGTATAAAGTGAGTACCTCTGTTTGCTGTGTTTGTCAACAGCTTTTTGTCATGCTTTATAGAATAAAACAAAGAAAACGTTATGCGAGTTAATTCTGTTTTCAAGACAATTCTGATTGGAATGTCAGATTTGTTTCCATTATTTACTAAAGAAAACAAAACTGTCAATATCTGCATCGCTTCTGTCAGTTATTTTTCAGTTGGCATCAACTATAAACATTATGTTTATACAAGAATAGTATTGATGCGTGTGCTGTAGAGTACTGGAAGAAGAAAAAGTAAAGGAAGAATGTCAGCATGGTTTTATGCAACCATGCCTGGTGTAGTTGAGCTAGCCATCCATTGTAGTCCATGGGCCAAATACCAACACCCCCCCCCTTCTAGGGATTGTTGGAGACAAGAATTTTTAGATACCCCATTATATATGAATTTAAAGGGACATTCCTGAGTTTGCTGCATTGTAAGGTGTTTCCAACTAATAAAATATTTCTACGATTAAACTTAACATGTTAAAGATATTTTCTTGTTTAGAATATCGGTGTCTGTATATTCAATGTGTTTCTAGTCGTCTTAATATTTGTAAGAAGCCCAAACTGGATTTTTTTCTTCAAATAATTTCGTACATATGGAAAAATATTTTTTTAGGAAATAAAATAAAATTGAACCTAGTACAAATATTAGAACGATCAGAAACACGTTTAATATGCAATCACTAACATTGTATGCCGAAAACTATATTTCATATGTAATTGCAATTGTTAAAAAGTATCTGTTGGTCGATAACATGTTAATAATTGCAGCAAACTCAGGAATGTCCCTTTAATATCTGCTTGTTTGCAGCAAAAATGTTGGGTGGATTAAAAAAAATATCGCCATTTGAATAGGGGAACCGTTGCACATTTTGTGTCCCAAAAATGCTATATGGAAAAATTAAATATAGTGATAAAGTTGTCATCCATAATATTATACATTTTTAACAGATATAAGGCCAAAATGGATGATTTTCATCCTATACTAGATGTTAATATTAACAAACCAAATAACAGTACAATATGTGTTATGAATAATGATATACTCATCGGCAAAAGTTAAGCAATACATGAAATGCATTATTTTCTATATTTACACATACTTTGGGCTGCTTGAACCTTTTATTGTTAAAAATTGCACTGTATTTAATTCCTGTCCTGGACAGAGGAGCCGGCCGAGGCCGGTGCCCAGGACAGGCGTGCGCTACAACAACTTGTTCTGAATGTGCACGTTAAACACTGAGGCAGCATTATTGAAATATGGTTCAGTGTATCTGCCTATACTATACTCAACAAAATTAATTAAGGGCCAATAGATATTTTAGCATTTTCCATTAAATATGGGGGAAAATACAACTTTGATTGCGACCTTTACTGGCTAAGGGCAACAAAGAATTTTAGAAAGGTAGTCCTTTGGGCGACCATCCATTTTAGGGTCTGGCGAGTATGGTACCAGTTAAAAGAAGAAAAGAGACCGAAACTGAATCGAATGTGACAAAAAACACCGCCTCTGTGTTGGCGCGAACTACGGAAGCAGAAGACAACACCAGACTCCGCTTCTGTGGCTTTGGGCTGGGTCTTTCTGAAAATAGAGCTCAAAACGTATCTGAAGTCATTGCATATATATATATTTTTTAATCTGGAAGAGGGCTGCCACCTATACTAGTTTATATACTAAAGCACGTGCAGTTCTTTCTACCTTTATTCTCTTTGTACTGCTTTATTTTTTTTTACCTCGGATGGATATAATTTGTAAAAAGAACATTTTTGTTTATACTGAATATCTTTTTTCAAAAAGTGTTATTTGAGTTATGGGTTTAAAACTTAAAAAAAACTTTTATATGAATTTTAACTTTATTCATTATGAAGTTATATGTCAATTCATCGGTTTCCTTTTGAAGCAAACGGTCTATATACGATGAGCACATGGTTATTATTCAATAAAGAGCATTCTAGTTTTGAATTTGGATATGCAGTTAAATTTGAATGTGAAAATTGGAGGGCTAGTTGAATTTTACAAGGGCCAGTACGATTTTTCTTCAACTGGCCCTGCTGGCGACCATAGTTTTCATGTTAATTTTCAACCCTGCTAGAATGGTATGTAAATTTCATTTTTTTATGTTTGTAAGACTTGTGTTTAATATAAAATATTCAAAATATCCATGTAAATGGTTTAGACGGTATATACTGCACCATATTTAAATAATGCTGCCATCAGATATTAAATAAAATACAATAATAAATGTTCAGAATAGCATTCATAATTTGGTCTTAAACCTGTTCACAATATGTCTTGATGTTAACTTCACCATTGCCATGCAGCCTTTTCTTATACTATACTGAACAAAAAAAGAAACTTCCGATTTGTACATATAGTATTTGTTGTGTTAAAGAATTCATTGTGTAATGAAATTATATAGGTAGTATTAGCCTTGAGCTGTATTATCAATTCATGAATTTTATCGATTATTTTTGCACTGTCAATCGTCGACAACGTGAAATTCAGTTTGCATATGCATGCATGGTTCGACATGTCCCGTGTAGTATTCGGTCAATTTGTTTTCCTTGTCTTACTGACATTGTTGTCAAGTGAACGAAAACGCTTCAAAATTTGTAAAAAAATTAACGTTTTTTTTTACATTGTAGCATTTTTAGTATGCCAAGAATACCCAATAATTTACGCGAACGGGCGATTGGCATGCTTGATGCTGGCATGTCGACAGAAGACGTTGCAAGGCATGTCGGGAGTTCTAGTCGAGCGATACGAAATCTTCGCGTAAGATTTCGAACGACAGGAAGCACCAACGACTTGCCACCTCGTGGACGTCCGCGTGTTACAACACGTGGTCAAGACCGCTATATCATGAACATGCATTTGCGCAATCGATTCCAAACTGCCACTGCTACTGCTGCTAACACACCTGGGCTTCACAATAACCGAATCAGTGGGCAAACTGTTCGTAATCGTCTGCGGGAGAACGGTTTACATGCACGACGTCCTTACGTCGAATGCGTTTTAACGCAACGTCATCGTCTAAATCGTCTTAATTAGGCACGTGTACACACTCGTTGGATACGGCGACGCTGGAATACCGTTCTTTTTTCGGATGAATCCCGATTTTCTTTACAACGTGCCCATGGTTATCGTTCACCACTAGTCGTCATTGATGGCAATTTAAATGCTCAACGTTACTGCGATGACATTCTCGCTTATCACGTCATTCCTCTGTTCCATAACAACGCCAACATCTCGATTTTTCAGCATGATAATGCCACCTCTCATACAGCTAGAGACACTGTAAATTTGCTTAGGACAAATAATATTGATTTCATTGATGACTGGCCCACTAAAAGTCCTGATCTCAACCCCATCGATTGAGGCGTCGTCCCAACCCACCCGCTAACGTCAACGAACTTCGTCAAGCGCTCATTCAGGAATGGAACAATATTCCACAGGCAGAAATCAACACTTTAGTCAATTCTATGCGCCTGCGATGCACTGCAGTGGTCAATTCAAGAGGTGGTCATACCAGTTATTAAGTGGGTGTTTTTATTTTTAACCCCTACCACACTTGGTCAAAATTTCGCCCAGTTTCTGTTAACCTATGGCCATGATTTTTGCACCAAACGATGCATCATGGAACACTCTTTAAACGCATATATAACAATTATTTCCCCGGTTTGTTTTCATCAAGTTATGTTCAAGCAAAGTTAGCGGAAGTTTCTTATTTTGTTCAGTATATGTTTGTAATACTCAGAGAATTTCATTGCCTCACTACACTTAGTCAGATGCCAACAATGTATTATTTTAAAAATAAATAGGGTGCCTACACTCAAACGTGCCCTACGGGGCACACCCACCAACAGCCCCTGCATGTGCTATAACCTCACCGTGGTGCAGGGGTGTAACATTATCTTTGAGAATGGCCAATACAGCACAAAATTGAAGTTTTGAGTAAAATTCAGTATCCGTAAAATTCTGTGATATTTGTGTTTTTGCACAGTTCTTTACACTATTTTTGTTTAAGTCTTGAATTTTTATATTGATGTTGATCATCACTTTAATTATTTGCATTACCATAGTTTGACACCCAATAGCCGATGTATTTTTCGTGCTGGGGTGTCGTTAAACATTCATTCATTCATTCACCCACCAACAGATTGCCTGCAGAGAAGCTGATTTGAATATGTCTATGGATAGGCTTCAAAGATATATTCATCTTGAAAAATCCCTATGAGGGACAGGGGGTTATAGTGGGCCTCGGTCTATTGATGCGTAATCCGTGCCCATGTATGCGTGAATTGAACGTCCATAAATACGTGTTGAAATAAGTGAAACGCCCTTTAATCCCTGGATTGTATAATATAAGAAAACAATGTCCCACTGTCACTTATGTCATCGAGGTCATGCCAAGATTCAGAATAACGCATCCGTGTCTGTGAAAAATGTCTCGCGGACGACGACCCGGACACTGAGCGGATCAATGGATGCGTCGCTACGTCTTTCCATGTAGACATTTCTCGCGGATCACGGACACTGAGCGGATCAATGGATGTTTCGCTACGTCTTCCCATGTAGACATTTCTCGAGGATCACGGACACTGAGCGGATCAATGGATGCGTCGCTACGTCTTCCCATGTAGACATTTCTCGCGGATCACGGATACTGAGCGGATCAATGGATGCTTCGCTACGTCTTTCCATGTAGACATTTCTCGAGGATCACGGACACTGAGCGGATCAATGGATGCTTCGCTACGTCTTCCCATGTAGACATTTCTCGCGGATCACGTATGAATGGATGGCTAGCTTATTATGCAAACACGATTTTTTAAAAAGTGATTGGATTTGTAAGACATAAAAGGTGTTGTGCTATCCTGTCTGTGGGATGGTGTATATAAAAGATCCCTTGCTACTAATGGAAAATGTATTCCTTTCTAAGAATATACGTCAAAATTAACAAATGTTTGACCTCCAATAGCCGTTAATTAATTATCAGTGCGTTCTAGTGATGTCGTTAAACAAACCAAATTAAACGTCTTTTTAAAGGTGTATACAGACTGACAATCAGCGAGATACACACATCTGTGACATTTTGAGAGCATCACAGAGGAAATGAAAACACGCCTATTTGTATTAATATGCAAGGTGAATATGTTTGGTTTTTGGCCCATTCCGTGTGTCACATTTCTCCGACAAAGACCTTTTTCAAAGATGTCTAAGAAACAGAATACTGGTGTCTTTGAGATAATATTCATATCGTTAAACAACTCGTAAAATAAATGGTATCTAATGGCCATTCACACTTTTCTCTATTCATCATATGGCCACAGATGTAACAGATATCCATATTCAAAACAAGGAAATGTAAATATATCATATTTTAAATAATTTTCAAAGGTTATATTTGTCGGAAACGCGTTAAAATGGCTATAAACTCAGATTAGTTCCTTTACGTAGACAGCGATAGCCTACCTAAATATCACCTTCCAACTTTGTTTAGATGACCAAAAACTAAGGCTTAACGACGTTTACACAGAACATGGGTAAGCATTTGACTATACAGTTGTTTTTATGAATACCAGCAAGTAACTATACAAATCAGATTTGAAGAAAAACTGGTAAAAGTCTCGTCTATTGCAAGTATATTATTTTTAAACATGTTTCTCAACTTCAGTATGACATGCCATCCATACATCTTCAATGCAACACAAATATTTCGAAACGGTGTAGGCCTACACAATCTACTTTCAAAAAGAGTAAAAATTATTTTTATCTGGTAGTGATGAATAAAATGTTTAAATACGTCTAAATTCTTTTTTATTTACATGTACAAAATTTGGTTGTGCTAATTTGGGATGGATTGTTTTTGCCAGAACAATAATTTATATAAATATGGTCAAACTTACTTGGACTGAACGAAAAGTACGTGATCGTCGCTTAACATAGTCACAGCTTCCGGAAAAGTTTAAAATCTATATAGTTCCGTTCATACACTGAATTTGTTTCATAAATTCCATATGGTACTCCCGCTCATGCAGTGATCTGTCTTACTGTACTTGTTCCCGTGTGAGACCGCTTGTATTACAAGTGTGTATTTTAATCATACACAAGTTGATCATACATCACTCGCTTTCGCTCATGATGTACGATTGAAAACACTCTCGTTGTAATATAAACGGTCTCACACGGGAACTCGTTTAGTATTCTCTGTGTTCCAAATAAAAGAAAGAAATGTTTTATTTAACGACGCACTCAACACATTTTATTTACGGTTATATGGCGTCAGACATATGGTTAAGGACTACACAGATTTTGAGAGGAAACCCGCTGTCGCCACTACATGGGCTACTCTTCTGATTAGCAGCAAGGGATCTTTTATTTGCGCTTCCCACAGGCAGGATAGCACAAACCATGGCCTTTGTTGAACCAGTTATGGATCACTGGTCGGTGCAAGTGGTTTACACCTACCCATTGAGCCTTGCGGAACACTCACTCAGGGTTTGGAGTCAGTATCTGGATTAAAAATCCCATGCCTCGACTGCGATCCGAACCCAGTACCTACCAGCCTGTAGACCGATGGCCTGCCACGACGCCACCGACGCCGGTGTGTTCTAAATGAGTAGCAGGGCTTGCTTTTAAAACATTTGGGGTCAAATTCAAAGTCATAAAATTTACCTCGACTACCAAGGTAAATAAGGGGGAACCATGACCAATGAGGAAGGACCAAGGCAGATGAGGACATCATAACAAACAAACTATACTCATGTTTGCAATCCATGCTTTTAACCCACCCCAAAAAGACCCCCCCCAAAAAAAAACACACAAAAAAAACAACAACAACAAACAAACAACAAAAAAACCAACAACAACAACAACACCACCACCTAAATAAATAATAATAAAAAATAAATTTAAAAAATCACATCGCCACATCAATTCGGGAACCTGGTCTGACAAGAGACGGACTATATATACTCCTGGACATTAATTATTGAGCACCGCCTGAATTGTATTGCAGCCAAATAAGGCGTGTGGAAATAAGTGTCCGTGCCAACATAGGTTAAACCTGGTATTGGTATTTTTACATGTTCTCTAATTACTGCACGTATTTACCGAGATGGCGTGAATAAATTACTTATTAGAAGCACATATGTGTGAATTACCACACATTTTCTTGTATATTTACGGTTTCTGTCTGTCCACCCACCCCCCCCCCCCCCCACCCCCTCCGTAATATATTAAATATTGAAGTAACGACAGTGTTACATGCTATTAGTCTTTTTTTAATATCCGCTGTATACACAGAACGTTAATCCCAGTGTTTTATATCCACATAATTATCACATTTCACACTCATTACTATACGAATATATTCCATATTCAGTGAAACATGTAGACCCATAGATCAAATATCAGTAAAATAGCAAGAGATTCAAAATTTTAAGTAAACAAATGCGACGTCAAAACCTAAGTGAAATTTTCTCTTCCTGCAGGTACATGCTATTTAAAAGGCAGTTTAGTGTGCATATTTTAATAGATTAATATTCAGTTCAAACCCAGTGTTTTGATGTACTATACCATTATTGTTACAGGTCCGTAGGACTGATTTTCAGTGTGTGTGTGTGTGTATGGGGGGGGGGGGGGGGCTCATTTTTATGGTTGTTCTATCGTCAGGTTTCCGTAATAGCATTATAAGACATTTTAAAGTCCCGAAATAAAAACTGGCGTAAAAAGTGGGGGGGGGGGGGGTGAGCCTCCCCCCACCCCGGCTCCTACGGGTCTGTGTTAAAGCTTTAAGTGTTGTTTTTTCTTTAACAATTGTTTTATTATTATATTTACGTCATATTAAATAGTATCTGACTAATCACATTTGAAAGCACAACATGAATTTGTAAAACAAAATTCTATATGTATCCACTGAGACTGATTTTCAATTTTTTTAGACACACACTCACGCCTTTCAAGAATTTTATTATTTTTACTTCATTGCAAAACCACAGCTGCCGTTTCAGTAGACTGTTTTCTCTGTCAACAGTTTGTCATTCAAAAATAACTGTCGCCATTTTGAACTATTTTGTATAAAGATATTTTCACACAAAAACAAAGAGCCTCAGGGTAAGAATTCTGTACACATGTATTTCAAATATAATCTACACTCTGGAAAACGATCTTCTCTTTGGAAATTTTGGTCTGCATGGCTATTTTCGTCACAAGAATAACATAGTTTTTCCTGGAATTCCGTTGCTCAAATCGAGGTACATTTTCATAAGAACACCGTTAGTAGAAACATTTATTTGCATATTACATTTACATTGTACCATTGTACCTTACTAAAGCCTAGACTGAACGATCTATTCTATACAGGCATGTGTGTAAGTGGGGGTGTTGGAGGTCGAACCCCCTAAAAACTATGCTCACCATAGTCTAGCTCGAGTACTCTGCCGTTCGACAGCTAAACGGACATTTGTACGGTTATTATCGCTCTCTGCCGTCCGAGATTATAAATAAAATACGGAATGGCGGACTACCACACGGTAGATAAAGATTCCCGCTCTAATACAACAACAATTCTAAATTTGACGCTAAATACCATTACAATGATTATTTTCAAATCCGACGATTACACATAATTTTCATAGTAACCACTAATACACACACTACAGGAAGTAACTCAGGGTTAGGGTTAGGGTCAGGGTCAGCACCCACGTATTTAACCGGAACATTATTGAAAGCCGCTGAACAGGCAGAGCAATCATAACCGTACAAATGTCCGTCTAGCTCTCGAATGGCAGAACACTCGGACTGGGCCACAGTCTCGTCTCCTGCATAATTCCCTGCACACGCACCTGCTATGTCTCAATACCAGTAATGTTGCCGATATGTTGGGTTTTAGCGTGTCGTCGTTGGAAAACCCCCAAAACAAAAACTGTTGAAGACCATCCAAACGTTTCAGCTGAGCTTTGCACACTGGTAAGGCAATGTAAAATGATATATTATTTCAAGATAGACGTTTTTCAACGTCAAACGCCCTAACAGTAACACGAGTGAAAGTTCACGCATACTCTGCTTAGAATTGTGTGATTGGCTGAGATGATACCAAATTGAGAATCTATCCAAGAACCGTGCGTTTAAAAGTCTAAACTCTAATATCCAATGACGTCATACGCATATAATATGTATATCGTTGCCGGGGTGTGAAAGCAGTCTCATATCAGACTATTAGGCAGCGTGTGACATCATTAGACATCGAGTCTAGATTCTAACGTTTTATAAGCACGGAGCCAGTTGCCCACACAATGGTATACCGAATTTTGCAAACATTGTTTACAACCACCAGTGCATGGTGGGATCGTTGCTGTGTGATGTCGTGGTTATGATGCAAGCTGACGTTAAAAAACGAATGGGTGGACTGTCCATGAGGAGAAGCCCCTTCTCGCTGTAACATGATTCTTTTCCACCTCTTCTTTATTTCCGCCTGCACCTGAAGCATCAGATAAAATTATAGTACAGAAAAGTAGAACTGTGTACAAATAGTTCCTGTACACCAAGTAAAATGGTCTCTAACACATTGTAAAGTTTGTAAATGGTTGATATTTGTGACTCGTGTGGATACATCATAATTTTGAAAATCGTTTCATAATGTTTACAAATGGCCAATAAATAATTTCCTAAGAACTATTTGATTTTTCCTCCATTACTGTTAAATATATACCTGGTACAATACAGGTAGACCTACTGGGATTCTTTTCCATGTATATATTGAAACATATTACAGGGAGGTACCGGTTCAAGGATGCCAGTTCTCCCCCTCAGAAGGCCGAGCGCTCGCATATAATTTGACTGGTTTCATCGTCTTTTGTCATATCACACTTAGGCCCAACAAAATACATTTCCGATATCTGGTCAGCAATCGCGTCGATTTTGATCCTCGCGAGTCAACATTTTTTTTTTTAATTTCCCGCGGTATGACGTCGATTTTTGCCATTCGTTTCTTGCATAAATGTTGCATTGATGATGCTACCTTCACCATGTTGAATATGTACTTACATATGCTTGAAAAACTAAATGATGTTCAAAATAAATATATTTTAAAATAACTTAATAACATTTGCTCATTATTTACAAAAAGGCCTACTGGTCCCAGCTAGCAAATAAAAACTACATTTGTTTTACTTAAAACTATTCAAATTGTCCATTAAAGCAAGATCTATATGCTGGCTTGGACCATTAGCTGTCTTCAACTTCTCTCTAAAACAGGTCCTGCTGTTCTGAATGAGTAGCATAGCTTGTTTTAAAAACATTTGTGACCAAAGTCGAAGTCATACAAATTGCCTTGGCTATATGAAAAATGCAAAGGAAAATATTTAGGGTACCAAGGCAAAGGAGGTGGCACTATGGCCATTCGGGATGGACCAAGGCAGACGAGGAGGACGTAAAAAAACCAACCTAAATATATCTACCTTTTCTGTGCAACCCATGCTTACCCCCCCACCCCCACCCCAAATCCCCGCATCGCTGCATAAATTCTGGAATTTTGGTCTGACCAGAGACTGACTTTGTTTTGCCTTATCTAACGTTAGGAGAGAGAGAGAGAGAGAGAGAGAGAGAGAGAGAGAGAGAGAGAGAGAGAGAGAGAGAGAGAGAGAGAGAGAGAGAGAGAGAGGCAGGCAGAGAAGCAGAGAAAGAGAGAGGCAGAGATACACACACACACACACACAGAGAGAGAGAGAGAGAGAGAGAGAGAGAGAGAGAGAGAGAGAGAGAGAGAGAGAGAGAGAGAGAGAGAGAGAGAGAGAGAGAAACAGAGTGAGAGAGAGAGAGATAGCGAGCGATAGTTTTTGTGTTTATGTGTAATTTTTTGCATTGATATCGTTATCACTTCAATTATGACGCTATACAGGCCTTGATAATACTATTATTGCAGTTGGTATACAGTGCTCCTACTAGCAGTAGCTAGTGGGAATTTCCCTATTAGCTCAGTTGGTTGAGCTCTGGACTCTTGTACTTAGTCTTAGAGTTTTCAGTAACACGCATGTAACTGTTTCGAACCATGTATTATGTATGATCTGATCATTCAGTTGGGGGATAAGGATATTGACAGCTCTGACGCAGACGAAGAGCGAGCACGTGAGTTATTCTCCGTCCAGTAGCGTTATGTGACCGCTGCAGACAAAGGTACAGTATTGCCAAACGTTAACTAGATCAAATCCCCCCCAACCAGTACAACCAGTTGGTGAGTTATGCTAATGCCATTCTGAAGGCTGAATAAAGATCACACACCAATTTATTTTATTGTGAAGTTAAAGGGCGTTAATAAAATAACCAGTTGCCTATATATTTTGTTTTGGTGTACATTTCAAGGAATTTTGCTTCAAGAAATATTTCAGAAACATTCGTGGAGCAATTTTACAAGTTCCATAAAATGCTCAGTTGTTCCAAACATCAGTACATTACTTAAAACTACATTCCCTGGAATATTTTTATTATTTAAGCATATAAAACAGAAAATCCAATTACGTTTGGTGCATATATGACGCCGCACTCTGTATTGGTTTCACTACGCTGGCTTATCCAGGTCAAAAACAAAGCCAGTATTTTGAAAGTGGGACACTTTTGACGGGCTCGTACCGATCTCGGTTTTCATTGGCTTATTACAAGTATAGAATTCCCCAACAAGAGATCACGTGAGATTTCGCAATTTTTTAACAAATTTAACTGTCTTGATTGAGGGGTCGTCTCATATCTCCCAAACATATTTATATCCATAGAAGTATGGTACAACGCTTTTCCAGGGGTCGGTGAGTGGGGGATTTGCCTTGAAATTTTGACAGTGGCCAGCTGTTGGCATACTAATTACGTAACGCTCTTGGGGTAGAGGAAGAGGGTACTGTGTTCGATTTACGTAACATTTTTCAAGACTATATGTTATTTTTATTCATTACTTAGACCTAAAAAGGTGGTTTTTGGAAATGCGCGGTCAATCTAGGATCGATCACCATCGGCGGGTATACAAAAAGACCATGGTATGTGATATCCTGTCTGTGGGATGGTACATTTAAACGATCCCTTGCTAAAAAAAAAATGTAGCGGTTTCCAAGGCGCGTGTGCAGGGATTTCAGCGGGGTTGGGGTTATAGACTGTGTTGAGCGAAGTTTATATGGGGCCATGCTCCCCCAAAAAATACATTTAATTTTTTTTTAAGCTTGGGCAAGTAAGGGTTTCGACCTCCAATACCCTCCCCCTGCACATGCACCCGATTCCTCTCTGATAGGATATATTTTATTTAACGACGCACTCAACACATTTTATTTACGGTTGTATGGGGTCGGATGATTATTAAATCAATATGCTTTATCTTTGATGTCGTTAAACAACGACTTTTTTAAAAGTTCATTTGAGCTTGTATTTCACATTTGTACATGATGTTATAATATGGTAACCAGAGAATGTAACTTTAATTTCAGGTTCTATAATACAGTGTGTATTTAGTTGCATAATGTAGTGAGCACGGTATTATTATTACAAAGTTCAAATAGGGTGAATGAATGAATGAATGAATGAATGTTTAACGACACCCCAGCACGAACAATACAAATAGGGTGAATACATGTGCTTAAGTTAGCGTTCAGGTATACAGGTGTGAGCAGCAGTTCATTTTGTACAGTTATGAATTGTAGTACAACATTTTCTGTGTACGTGCTTATTTCATAGATGATAATTCGAGCAATTTGTTGGGTTAATAAACAACTGTTAGTTTGCGCATGGTTTGCAACTGCTGTACATAGGTGCACCAATCTCACAGGTAGGCCTATAGTAGCAGTTTTGGCTTTGAATATATTTCAGAATGTGCATGTTGGCAACTGTTGTACAGAGATGTACCAATCTTGTTGGTACGGTAGATTGGTCGTGTCACTTCGTACAAGTATGAGTTTCATCAAATTATACATAGTTCGGTCTGCGCATGGTTTGCAACTGCTGTACAGAGGTGCACCAATCTTGCCTGTACAGTGACAGTACAAGGAGGTAGATTGGTCGTGTCAATTCGTACAAGTATGAGTTGCAGCGCAGTGTCTGCTTTGTATATCCGTTACTCACGAGGGTCGGCTTAGAATTATAGACAATCATTAAGCTAGTTTAATTGCTAACCTTGGGACAGGGGCCTCTTGCATTTCACTAGTTCAAGTTAACAAGTGACAAGTTTACATGTACATTCAGCTTTTATTTAGTATATGCATTCATGTTCAGGTTGGTGAACTATGGTGACCTGGGAACAATGTTCTTCCTTATTTGAGTACTTATGGGAAGTTTAAGGATGTACTGCTTTGTTGTGAAACATTAATGACAAAATAGTTGCATTGACATAATAATATTTGTGACAAGTGGCCTGGGGACAAGGGCCTCGGCCATATTTATGTAAGTTTTATATTGTTTAACTACAATGTGTATTTTTAGGGGCCTTTGATTAAATGTTAATTGTCGACAAGAGCATGTACATGGATTAGGTAAGCAGCATATATGTGGTGTCGGTTCTAGTGACTTGAGGACAGAGGCCTCGGTCAATATTAATTTTACTCTAGATGGATAACATGCTGGAATTTAGTGGAGTTTGAACATGTACTTTCCACTAACAGCCTGGAAGCAAGGTTCTGGGCTGCATTTATTTTTCATTATTTACCATGTTCTGTTTACATTCATGTATAATTTGCCGTCACTGCATGGGGACATTGGCCTCTGTGGTGTCTTTTATGTATATTCTTCATAAGATGGTGCCTAAGAGTATGCGATAAACAAAAACAAATTTTCAACGAAAAGGTTGTGTTGCACGCAAATCTGTGGCAGGTATTTGAACCCCATCTGTCATGGTTCAGTAAACAATTTTGTTTTTTAATGCGAAAAAAAGGGAGTCTTCAAACGTTTCCGTCATTTATCATTAAATGGCCTTTTTCAATTCATTAAGTGTGTTTGTGTTTTATTCACTGGTAACCATAAAACGAAGCACAACATTTTCTGGACAGTGACATAAAGAGTAAGAATGCTATTCAGTTATATGGTGAATAAAATAAATATTTTTGCGAGTACTGATGCCTAATCCACATAATAAGCACTACAAATGTAATCTTGCTTAAAATCTGTAAACTATAGCTTACGTTACTAAGACATTAGAGGTAGATGTCTTGATATACGTGAACTATATCATTGGGTTCATTTTTGCGCATGTGAATAGTTTTTTTTTTTTTAAATGCATGCTGTTGCCGTAACGTTTTACACTCGTTCTCAATAAACAATGCATTTCACTGTCGACATTTTGATAAAATAAAGGTGTTCTAAATCAGAAAATGATGATTGTAGTATAATTTACAGCATATGAAGAATATTAATCTATTTGCGTTTTAGCATCATCAAAGTACTTTTCACTGCAGACGTTGTTGAAAATGGCTACCCTTTTGAGTGTTTTAGTGCATATGAAATGTCCATTACTTTTGTGTTTTAAACTGGAAACATAAGTAGGCTACATTTATTGTGAAAGCTGTTGGGAAGTCGAAGTGAATATTCTTGAACACAGTTGTAATACATAGAATGAATTTACATGAGATGTCCTCTGCGGTTGACGCTTTCTAGTGAAGATGAACGTACAAGACATGTTGTAAAATTTGTTCAGAAACGAAACACCATGAAATATTAATTTGTAAAACAAAAATAATCAGTAATATGGATTACTACTGCGGTCCCACCTTTCCAAGATTAAACTTGTCCCCTCTCCAATCTGTCACTGTGAACATGCCGCAGAAACTGTTGAACACGTCTTACCATACTGCCAACAACACAGCCAACTCAGAGATGCTCACTGGCCAACACTGAAAAACACAGAAGAAAAACTTTATGGAGACCAGGAATCCCTCCGTGTCACTGTGAGATTCATCCTGGCAGCAAACATCTCCCTGTGATATCATTACAAGAAGGAACGAAAAGAAGAAGATTACTACTTCTGATCTGATGGCAACATGATTATAATTATATGAACGCATCTGCAATAGTGTAGGTGATATACTGATATTTTTCAATTTACTTAGATGTCGAAGGTCCACCACCTGTTAAATGTAACGGATCTTGCATAACAAAACCAATTTAAAACTTTAACAATCTTTCCTTTCAAATAGTTGTACGAACCAGTCGCTTTGATGTGCTTGCGTCACAAGATCGAACCACCTTGGTGGATCCATTCAACTGATTGGGTTTTTCTCGTTCCAACCAGTGCACCACGACAGGTATATCAAAGGCCGTGGTATGTGCTATTCTGTCTGTGAGACGCTGCATATAAAAGATCATTTGCTACGTTAGAAACAAAATGCAGCGGGTTTCCTCTGATGACTACGAGTCAGAATTATCATATGTTTGACATCCAATAGCCGATGATTAATCAATCAATGTGCTCTAGTGGTGTCGTTAAACAAAACAAACTTTTATTTTTTCAGTCGCTTTAACAAACTGCTGAATTGGCAATTTGAAAGAATATCTACATATTTGACCATATAATGATCATTGAAACATGAAACAATATCAACAAACAATTTCCAACCATAACTGAAACTCTGCGGTAATGTAAACTAACATCTTTCCATTTTTGGTTGGAACATAATCCGTTCTACCCCTCTCCTTGCTTGGCGGTTACGTCGAGGAGGGTGTATAAAAATGCATGCTTTTGCATCACGTTATAGTCGAACGTGGGGAGGGAGGACGGGCGGGACGTTGCCCAGTTGTAAATCGCTCGCTCGATGCGCGGTCGGTCTGGGATCAATCCCAGTCGGTGGGCATATCAAAGGCCGTGGTATGTACTACCCTGTCTGTGGGATGGTGCATATAAAAGATACCTTGCTGCTAAATGAAAAGAGTAGCCCATGAAGTGGCGACAGCGGGTTTCCTCTCTCAATATCTGTGTGGTCCTTAATCATGTTTGACGCCATTTAACCGTAAATAAAATGTGTTGAGTGTGTCGTTAAATAAAACATTTCCTTATAGTCGAACGCCCCCCACCCCCCAACCCCCATCCCCACATTCGAATATAGTATACGTTGATCCTTGTTTAAATTTCTTATTATAACCATGAATAAAGAAAGTAATGACCATTTCACAAAAATCGGCGACACAAAGAACATGGTAAACATTTCTTTAAAATAGATTGGCATTGGAATGGAGTTTTCAATCAATTAAACTACTATATAAATATCTTTGAAATGAGTAAATGAAATTAAGCCTGTTACAACATTTAGTATATAAAAACATTACGTTTAACAGCAGAGACAGTAACGAATCTTTGAAAAACGGTGATATTCGAAGGTGTGTAGAAAAAGTGGACGATTTTCAGGTTTTAAAACCGCTGGTCAATAGATCGTGGAACCCAGGGGTGTCGGAAGCGGTTCGGCCGTATCACTTTTTGGGAACGTTTTTTTTTTCTCTTCCTATGATGGTCGCATAGTATAGATCTCATTATAAACATTACTTTGATGGCCGTGCCAACTTTTAATTGCTCCCGACGCTCCTACAACCCTAGCATTTAATATCTGATGAATTATTTTGCTTTCCGAGCTTAATTTTTAATTTTTTTAATAATTATTATTTTTTTTAAACTATGGGCGCATCAAATGCATCGGTTTATTGAGAATGAGTGTTTAGATGAATGAATCCGTAATCGACGCAAAACTTTCTGAGCGAGCGGAATTCAAATATGGAGCATCAAGTTGCGGGAATCCAATTCTAGAGTAGCAACGACGACCACCGTGGAATCGGGTTCCCAATGGCAATGATCTGTATGATGTTACTAAAGTAAAATCCTGCACAGGCTTAAATTAGTTTTCTAAATGGAATGAAAGAAGGGTTTTATTATTATTATTATTATTATTATTATTATTATGTTTAATGTTTAATGTTTTCTTTAACGACACCGTTAGAGCACATAGATTAAATTATCATCGACAGTCAAACATTTAATGATTTTAGATTCGTAGTTTTAGAGGAAACCCGCTACATCCCCCCCCCCCCACCCATTAGCAAGGGGTCTTTTATATATGCACTTTCTCACACACATGACGGCCTTTGATATACCAGTCGTGGGACGGAAAGTGTCTTCACGTTCACTAACCATTATTTACCCGTTGAAACTGGTCGTTGGAATAACATACCTATAGATGAGAGACTTTGTACAATATGCTCCGTAAATGATTTTGGCGTTGAGTTTCATTATCTTTTTGTTTGTAATTTTTTTCATGACTTATGGGTCCAGTATATACATTCATATTACTATAAAAGAAAGAAAGAAATGTTTTATTTAACGACGCACTCAACACATTTTATTTACGGTTATATGGTGTCAGACATATGGTTATGGACCACACAGATTTTGAGAGGAAACCCGCTGTCGCCACTACATGGGCTACTCTTCCGATTAGCAGCAAGGGATCTTTTATTTGCGCTTCCCACAGGCAGGATAGCACAAACCATGGCCTTTGTTGAACCAGTTATGGATCACTGGTCGGTGCAAGTGGTTTACACCTACCCATTGAGTCTTGCGGAGCACTCACTCAGGGTTTGGAGTCGGTATCTGGATTAAAAATCCCATGCCTCGACTGGGATACGAACCCAGTACCTACCAGCCTGTAGACCGATGGCCTACCACGACGCCACCGAGGCCGGTATATTACTATAAATGACTAAGTACTTATAAATTTAAAGAATTAATGAACAGTAAACGAATCGGAATATTAAAGAAATTAGCATATTTTATAAATGTAATTATTAGTAACTTTAAACGTTAACCAAACCAAACAAAAATATATAATTATTATTACGATGACATGTTTGCTTATAAGTACTTGGCCACACATGCTGTATATCCAGCTTATATTTATATGAACACCAACTTGTGTATAACGATGTTTTTAAATATGTACATGTATCTAATTCATTTAGAGTTTTTGTTATACGTATTGTTCTTATAGAATTTTATTTATTGGTCTTTGTATATGTTATTATCAACCATCTTGTCACGTGAATGTTATAAATTGTATATGTATATATTCCTCCTATGCTGTTGTGCAACGGCCCGAGTGTAAATAAATTCTTCTTGTCTTCTTGCCGATCAGGGATAGGCCTACAAAGTCAAATCAAGGGTGGGGGTTAGGATTTCCTCAGTTTAGGTGCTTGCATCGCAGGATCGAACCACGTCGGTGGATCCATTCAGCTGATTGTTTTTTTCTCTGGTTCAAACCAGTGCACCATAATTGGACAAAGGCCGTGGTGTGTGCTTTCCTGTCTGGGAAAGTGCATATAAAAGATCCCTCGCTGCCTTAGGAAAACATTTCCTGGACGGAGGAACCGGCTGAGGCCGGTACTTGTGCCCAGGACAGGCGTGCGCTACAAAAACTTGCTCTGAATGTGCACGTTAAACCCTTTTCCATTCCATTCCATTAGGAAAAATGTAACGGGTTTCCTCAGATGACTACGATTATTAATTAGTAAATGTGCTCCAGTGGTGTCGTTAAACAAAACAAACTTTAACAAGTCAAAACGTTTGGTCAACAAAACGTCATAACCAGAGCCGTTGTAATTATAATATAATTAAGCAAGGGATCTTTTATATATGCACAAACAGATTGACATGACATTATATATATAATTTATATAATGTCATGTTAGCATGACACACACACCTCACTTTCGACCAAATAAAATAGGTACTCCTCCATTCATCACACGCGCTGATTGGTTTCACTAGTGGTGTGTTTCTAGGCAACCCAAATGCGGGTCTCTCCAGACATTGGAGGAGTGTAAATGCTAATTTGGTTGACCTGAAAGGTTAAACTTTACTTCCGTCTGAGATGATCGGAGTTGCAAACCTTCTTCTTGTTGTGGTCATGATGAAGTGTTTTTAATACCTGATTATATCAACGTCATAAGGTATTTTTCAAGAAGCATATGATACACATTTAGTGACATTAAGCTGTAAAAGTATTTTTTAAAACTTATTTTTACATTTCTGTCATGTATTTTCGTGTTTTAAAATTTGCATTATGGGCTGGGTAAAATCTAGTTCATCAAGATTAACTTTGGCTACAAGTGCAAGCACAATGTGCATTTACATTCGAGTTTATTTTTATGAACTAGGTAAAATCCTGTCATCAATGATCAAGTGCCTATGGACGGTCTAATTTGGTTAATATACAAGTAAAAACACTAGTACAGAACTGGCACAAGTAAAACTTTACATATTTGAAACCGTACTACTGTAATGATGTCGACTTGTTAATTTAAGTGTTCGGTATGTTACTTAAATAGCGTTTAATCTGGTATCTATATATAAATGGAGATTTTCAAAACAAAATGGCTAAGGGAAATCCCCATTAAACTGACATACCCTAGTTTCAAGGGAGAGACTAAATCATAGACACTGAGAGTCGTCAGCCAGTGAGAGTCCACTGAATATTCATGAGCAAACTGTTGATCGACATCGAGATTTTACGACATCGAGTAATGTTCTGGTGTATATATATAAATTATTCCAACTGTAGATATTAATGTAACAAGTATTTAATAATATACAGTGTGGTTAATAAATTGTGTAATTGAATGTTACCTAGCATATATCAATGTCGTCGTTTGTTGTTTTCCTACTCTTCTGTGGGATAATCCCGCCGATATTTTGATGAATTTTACACCAGTGGTTACGGTTATCTAAACGTCAAAATTGTAATGCACGTCTGTACAACTTAATTTCATAAACAAATAAACAAACAACAACAACAAAAATCATTAAACAACTACAGAATATATAATTTAAAATAATTACTGTATAAATGAGTACAGGTCAAACCGATTAGAAAAATGTTGTCCACTACTTTAAATTATAATTATTTGTAATAACAATTGTCCTAAATAAAAATAATAACAACACAAGAGTAGTTATGGTAGGTTTTTGGAAAATTATAAATGTAAGATTTCAGTAGGTTGGATTATAAATAAATTATCTCACTACCAAGTACACATGAACTTCATCCACTGATGTAGTTAACAAATTACAAATTACACACTTCTTGGCTAATGTCTATTTCCTCAAAGTAAAAATTTACTTTTGTAGATGCAAAATTAATCAATTATCTAAGTGATCAGAGTAGATTTCTGTTTGTTTATTTTTAAAAATATGATTTTTATTAAATAGATTTGAATAAAGTACCACTGAAGGTTCATTTACCTTTAATATACATATACATACATGTATACATACATACATACATACATATATACATACCCACACACACACACACACACACACACACACATACATACGTGTGTGAAAGTTTGATTTAAAAAAAAATACATTAATTATTTTTTTTGTATCAAGATGTCAGTAATCTGACTGCATATTTACTATCCATGTCAGGAGTGGTTTTTAGAAAAGATGACTTAAAATTTCAAAAGCGTGGATTTGACCATACTTAACTACCGAGGGAACATGGACATCATCCACTGAGGGTAGTTTTCCTTTACTATGTTATATTACATTACACATATGTTGGCTAATGTATATTTCAGCTACGTAAACACCTTCTCATGTAGACATGACAATTCAATATGAATGTGATGGCTTAATCCATTATTTAACTGATCAGGGTAGATTTTCTTTCCATGTGTGAAAGTTTAATTTTTTTTATAATTTAAATTTAATTTTTTTTTTGTAACAAGATGTCAGTAATCTTACTGCATATTTACTATCCATGTCAGGAGTGGTTTTCAGAAAAGGAGATTCTTAAAATTTCAAAAACATGGATTTTACCATACTTAACTACCGAAGGTACATGGATATCATCCACTGAGGGTAGTTTTCCTTTAATATGTTATATTACATTACACATATGTTGGCTAATGTATATTTCAGCTACGTAAACACCTTCTCATGTAGACATGACAATTCAATATGAATGTGATGGCTTAATCTATTATTTAACTGATCAGGGTAGATTTTCTTTCCATGTGTGAAAGTTTAATTTTTTTTATAATTTAATTTTTTTTTTTTTTTTTGTAACAAGATGTCAATAATCTTACTGCATATTTACTATTCATGTCAGGAGTGGTTTTCAGAAAAGATGACTCTTAAAATTTCAAAAGTGTGGATTTTACCATACTTAACTACCGAGGGTACATGGACATCATCCACCGAGGGTAGTTTTCCTTTACTATGTTATATTACATTACACATATGTTGGCTAATGTATATTTCAGCTACGTAAACACCTTCTCATGTCGACATGACAATTCAATATGAATGTGATGGCTTAATCTATTATTTAACTGATCAGGGTAGATTTTCTTTCCATGTGTGAAAGTTTAATTTTTTTTATAATTTAATTTTTTTTTTTTTTTTTGTAACAAGATGTCAATAATCTTACTGCATATTTACTATTCATGTCAGGAGTGGTTTTCAGAAAAGATGACTCTTAAAATTTCAAAAGTGTGGATTTTACCATACTTAACTACCGAGGGTACATGGACATCATCCACCGAGGGTAGTTTTCCTTTACTATGTTATATTACATTACACATATGTTGGCTAATGTATATTTCAGCTACGTAAACACCTTCTCATGTCGACATGACAATTCAATATGAATGTGATGGCTTAATCTATTATTTAACTGATCAGGGTAGATTTTCTTTCCATGTGTGAAAGTTTAAATTTTTTTATAATTTAATTTTTTTTTTTTTTTTGTAACAAGATGTCAGTAATCTTACTGCATATTTACTATCCATGTCAGGAGTGGTTTTCAGAAAAGGAGACTCTTAAAATTTCAAAAACATGGATTTTACCATACTTAACTACCGAAGGTACATGGATATCATCCACCGAGGGTAGTTTTCCTTTAATATGTTATATTACATTACACATATGTTGGCTAATGTATATTTCAGCTACGTAAACACCTTCTCATGTAGACATGACAATTCAATATGAATGTGATGGCTTAATCTATTATTTAACTGATCAGGGTAGATTTTCTTTCCAATGTGTGAAAGTTTATATTTTTTAAATTTTTATTTTTAATTTTTTTTTTTTTTTGTAACAAGATGTCAATAACCTTACTGCATATTTACTATCCATGTCAGGAGTGGTTTTCAGAAAAGGAGACTTAAAATTTCAAAAACATGGATTTTACCATACTTAACTACCGAAGGTACATGGATATCATCCACCGAGGGTAGTTTTCCTTTAATATGTTATATTACATTACACATATGTTGGCTAATGTATATTTCAGCTACGTAAACACCTTCTCATGTAGACACGACAATTCAATATGAATGTGATGGCTTAATCTATTATTTAACTGATCAGGGTAGATTTTCTTTCCAATGTGTGAAAGTTTAATTTTTTTTTTTTTAAATTTATAAAAAAAAAAAAATTGTAACAAGATGTCAATAACCTTACTGCATATTTACTATCCATGTCAGGAGTGGTTTTCAGAAAAGGAGACTCTTAAAATTTCAAAAACATGGATTTTACCATACTTAACTACCGAAGGTACATGGATATCATCCACCGAGGGTAGTTTTCCTTTAATATGTTATATTATATTACATATATGTTGGCTAATGTATATTTTAGCTACGTAAACACCTTCTAATGTAGACATGACAATTAAATATGTATATCATGGATTAATCCATTATCTAAATGATCAGTGCAGATGTCTAAATTGTATGTAATGTTTTTATTTGTAATCAAATATATGTGAATAACCTTACAGTATGCTAGTAGTGGCTCGACTTAGCTGATCAATTGTGCACTTTTCTGTGAAAGCATGAACATTGGCAAATGGTTAGAGTAACCCAATACAAGGATATTTAGTCCAGGGCCCACTGAAAATTGCACCCTGTATGGCTGACATCTTGAACTCCAAGATGGCCACCATTGTGGACCTGTTTTGTTTAATATCTTCTTAACTAATACACATGTCGAGAGAGTTGAAATGCCTATACCCACATGTTAGGGGACTAGGAATCCAGTGGTGACAGAAGTGTTAAATTGTGGCTGCCATCTTGAAATCAAAGATGGTCGCCGTCCACATACTATTTTGCCAATCTGATTAACAGCTCTACTGGGTCCACCAGTAGATCTAACAGCATTGCGTGGACTCTCATGTCCAGGTGACATTTCATCTATAAATAACAATTTAACTATCGACCAATTACACTTCGCCTTTTATAGCATTATTCGGGAGCATACAGATTCTAAAAATATCGGGCGAGACTATGTATTCAATAGGCGACCTTGTTGGTCTATTTCAAAACTGAAAAAACAGGGGGGAAAGTGCAGTAATAAACTCGGGATTGTATACTAGTATAAACAGATTTTATGGCTATACCATCACAGGTTTTTTTTTTGTCTTGGAAACAAATTTTATATAACATTTTATATTTTAATTAGTTTTTGGCATACTTCGTAACTCACCCGAATCATTTCGTATACTCTCGGCATAATCCCGAATGTTTTCAAATTCTTTTCAAATCACTGGCATGATTTTGCAAGTAAGGTTTTGATTGGTCGAATGAAAGAGTCAACTGGACATGAGCTCCAACGGGCTGCTGTTAGATCCACATTTAATAGTGGAGCTAATTTTAATTAAATTGCTATTTTGCTCAATATCTCATTTAGTAGTAAAGATATCAATACAGATTTAACACCTAGACTGACATTTCAGGGGTCTAAGAATCCAATGGTGACATCAAATATATGGCTGTCATCTTGAACTCCAAGATGGTCACCATCCACAAGCAATTTTACTCAATATCTCATAAAATATAAAATATATCAATACAGTTTTAACACCTATAATAACATTAATCATCGGCTATTGTCACTATAGGTACTTGTGCGATCATACATCAAAATGACGAATCTTGCAATAATAGTGGTCATCCTGTTCTGTTATAAAGACAGGCTGCAGGTTCTGAAATCAAAAGTCTTAAATGAGTGGCAAGCAGTGTGGACCATACCACTAACAAGTCAGCAGGTGTGCAGGCAGAATTAATGGAATTTTCTGTAAGGAGACTGGAATTTTAGGTGATGGTAAAGATCTTGTCACAAAGGTAGTGTTGGACAGCTCAATATTTTATATAGCGCAACTGACAGAAACAAGCGGACACTTATAAACAATGGGGAATGGGGAACGAAACATGAGTGGCACCCAGAGGCATCAATGGCTTCACTATGAGAGCTGACTGATTTCTTCAAATGCACTTGCAAATTTATGGCTTATTAATAGGAGATGGTATAAATATAATATAAAAAACCCAACCAGAATTACAGGTAGTGAAATGTTTAAGCAACACTTAGACAGCAAATTAGAATTTACATTGTCAAACCATTAACAAACATAACTGAACACATTTTATTCTGACTGAGCACATTGAGTTTGCATCTTTTAATGTTAGGATACCAACTTTTAAGTATGTAAATACTGTCTGAGTTTCCAGTAACAATTACATTGTATCTAATCACATTAAATATTTATTATAAGCAATTCCTTATTTTTATAAACCGTAGTCAAACATTTAAAACAACAGAACATGTCGATTAGATTTGGATGTCCAAAGATACGTATTTTAAAATTTTCTTATGGCCATTTTGAAAAATATGGCACCACTCCACCCGTTGCCCACTAATTTTATATAGTACCTATCATAGCATCTATTGTCTGTCTGTCTGTGTGTGTGTGTGTGTGTGTGTGTGTGTGTGTGTGTGTGTGTGTGTGTGTGTGTGTGTGTGTGTGTGTTCCATTCTTCTCTACACTGTAAGCCTACAGTTTATGAGAATAAAGGTCATTGTCATTGTCTTTATCATAGTCTCGAAGAATTACCACTTGGGTGTGCACAATTTGACTCATAGTTGTTATCTGTGGATTCTGACACTGTTGGGGGTTCACATCGATAATCCACTGGGTGCCATCCTTGAGAAATTTGAAAACTCCAAGATGGCAGCCAAATCAGAAAACAAAGAAGATTTTTTTTTATATCTACCCCATGGTTTTAGGAGCCAGGAAAGACACTGATGCCATCATAATTGGTGTCATCATAATTCATGCGGGCGAGTAATGCGTTCACTTGATGCGCGGTCGGTTTAGGATCGATCCCTGTCAGTGGACCCATTGGGCTGTTTCTCGTTCCAGCCAGTGCTCCACAACTGGTGTAACAAAGGCCGTGGTATGTACTATTCTGTCTGTGGGATGGTGCACATAAAAGATCCCTTGCTGCTAATCGAAAAGAGTAGCCCATGAAGTGGCGACAGCAGATTTCCTTTCTCAATATCTGTGTGGTATGTAAAATGTATGCACCTGATTGATACATGTATAAATGCTTGAAATTAAACAAAATATTTACATGTTAGTTAGTCAGTTCCCAAGTGGACTATAGGACTTTCTACTAACTTGTAAGCATTTGGTATTCACCAGCTACCAAAGCTTTCAGTGTTAAAAAATATATGACCCCATTTCCATGGGATTCATGATTAGTGTTATATTCTGTTACCAGGTCTGTCGTATTTGGGTCGAAGGAAGCAGTGAAAAGATTGCTGACTGCAAATCCAAAAGAGCTAAAAAAATACAACTGGTGTCATCATTGATGAGGTATGGTGCTTTTTAGCTAAGGGTGACATTAGCTAAGGGTGACAGGATCTTTTACAAAGATAGTCACGAAAAACCAGTATTAGTGTTCCCCCCCCCGGAATTTTGTTCAGAGGGTTGGCAAAATAGTTTGACATAAACTGAGTCCCCAGAGGGGGCTAAAATGCTAGGGGGAGTACATGTGGGTGTCATGTACTCTTATAGAAGGATATATTTTAAGATATATTTTAATAATAATGCTTATTATTATTAAATTAGTCTTATTCAACTTACTGTACTAGCACAAACACTATGCTATACAACCTGAGTCATCTCCTCCACTGCAGAATTGTCTTCCCTTGCCGGATGTATATCCATATCCGCGCATGGGCAGACCATCGTTCTCAATTCTGCAGTCCTGCATTGTAGATGTTCTGTTAACGGTTTTTCGTTAATTGTCTCACGTGAAACGTTTCATTAAAGTGTTTTTTTGTTTATTTATTTTCCTTAGCCCTTACCAAAACATACGTTGTTTTGGGGATAATTGGGGTTACGAATTATTTCGCAATGTCTGACACGGCCTCATCGGGCTCAATCGCAAGGTTGACCGCATGTGCCGAAGCCGGCTATGGCAAGCGGCTTCCCCCGGTTCGACTCGCACTTGTTGTGTCGGTCCTGTAGGGCCTGTTCATTTGACCAACAGTGCGAGGTTTGCGCAACATGGCCTTCGTCCATTTGGACGAAATTTTTGTCGCCAGGTCCAGGAGGCAGACAGGAAGAGGGATGTACGTAAAGGAAAGGGAGAGAAGCTTCCGAGAAGTCCGGGGGCACTGTTCGTGCAAGGAAGGGTGTTAGGCGTAAGAATGCCTCTTCACACCGCCATTTGGATGGCGTTGCTAGTGGTTCAGTGACGCTGGCCGGCACCACTGGTTCACTAAAGTTCTCTGTTTTGGCTGAAGCAGAGAATCGGTTACCTGTCGGGGAGGCTGCTCCGACAGAGGCACCTGTATCTCTGACGGCAGAGGTGGCGTCAACACGGGTTGTGCGCAAGGAGGCTGTGGTGGCTTCTGCCACCGCGGTTCCCCTTTTTACCCATCCTGTGGATGGAAGCCGACTGGAGCGGCTCCAGTTTGGTGAGTCGAGTGGCTCAAGGGCGCTGTCCCTCCCGTCTGTTTCGGATGGGGGTGTTTGGTTGACGGGGCCGGCGTTGGCTAGCGCCGTGTCAGCCTCGGTCGGTTCGGTTTTTTTTACGAAATCCGACGTTCTGACAGTTGCAGGGTGAAGCTGTGGGGATGCTGTCGGGAGGTGGCGGATCCTCACGTTGCACACTGGGTGCAGGACTCGTTGAGTCCTCCCTATGTGTATGTTTACCCGGAGGGGCCGGCTCCGGAGGTTCCACCATCGGCTACGCCGGGTGTGCAGGAGACGGCGGCTTTTTTAGGCGCTGCTTTGCCTACCTCGTCGGACCGAGGTAGAGGTTCACGGCGGTACCCTTCGCAGAGGTGGCAGGAGCCTTTGGTTCCTGTAGATTCTCAGGGTCGGCCCGGAGGTTTTCAAGAAAGTTTGTTTGAAAACTTTCTCTTGTGGCTCCGCGCTACGCCGCAGGTGGGACTTCTGTCTCAGCCTTCGACTCCAGCCGTGTCGGCTGTTCCACCGCCGCCTGGTTTTCTAGCGCGGTCGGTGCCTGTTTCCACCCATGATTGTTTCAGCGATGCGGGGGTGACGCATGGACGGAGGTTTGTTCCTGTCCCTTCCCTTCCGGGTCAGCCGCGGTCTTCGTTGCCACCGGTTTTGAGGGAGGTCTCTTCCGAGGAAGTCGGAAGATGTTTCGGACGATCCAGATTGCCAAGCGGCGGGATTCGATGCCTCTGTCCCGCCTGCAGAAGATTTCGATTATGCAACGATTCTGCAATTTGTAAGTAACGAAGTCCGACTTATATGCGCTGATGCTTTCCCAGCGGAGGTGGCTGTTCCCACTTTTAAGGGCGGTTTTAAAAAAAATGATCGATGGTGGTGGAGACTCCGCGGCCAGAGCTTGACTTTCTGCTTGCCCAGGAAGCCCACGAATCCTTACTGGAGATTGATACTTTGATCGCTGGCACCGATCGTATCATGGGAGCGATGGTGGAAGAGTTTCTGGCGGCTTTAGCCATCGGGAAACTCTTACCCGGTACGAAGCTGGTGGTCCCCACTTCATACCAAGCGTTGGGCGCATCTTTCCTGAACCATGCTGCAGTTAAGTAAAAAAACAAAAGAAGTTTCTGCTCGGGTTAAGACTGATTGTCGTCCGGCATCTTTCGTACGTGTCGCCATCGGAGACCTAGAGATGAGGGAGAAATTAACGAAACTTCTCTTTCAGGTAAACAACCATCTAGGTACCTTCCTTTTTGGGTTGGATAAGGCTGTGGAGAGTCTTCCGCCGATGGCTCGAGGTTGTTTGGTGGCTGCCGCGAAGGCGTCGCATCACATTGCCCAGATGTCTGGGGTTTGTGGGCAGACAATCTCTTGTTGCGACGCGATCATTACTTGTCTGGGCTACAGGCTACCAGTGTTGTGAAGACGTATTTTCGCAGCCGGTCAGTGAGGGAGACCTTGCTGTTTGGGTCGGACTTCGGCCTTGTCATGGATAAGGAGTCTGTCGAGTTCGTTCCCCAGCCCCAGCCTGGTAACGCTCGTAAGCACCGTTCCGGTGCTGCTGCGTTTTGCCCGCCTTCCTCCAAGAAACCAGCTTTTCTTGAGGGGGTTCAGAAGCCTAAGGTTTCTGCCCCTACTTGGCAATCTAGGACGGCGCCACCCCCCTGTCAAACAGAATCGTGCTCGTCTGAGGGCAGCACGTTTTCGGGCTACCGCTAAGGGCACGGCACCTAAGAGTGGTAAGCCGCTGGGGTGAGTGTGTTGCGACGACCGGCAACTGTTAACGGAGGTGCCGTTAGCAGACGTTCCCATTGGCGGCAGGTTACGTCATTTTCTGCCACAATGGCGTCTCCTGCCAGACCTGGACCCATGGGTTCTGTCGGTCGTCAGGGAGGGATATCGGATTCCCTTTTCTTCGGCTCCCCCTCTCACTTCTTCTCCCCAGATGCCTCTGATGTCGTCGTCCGACAGGCGGGTTCTGGTGGAAACGATGATTGCCGAGTTTCTCGGCAAGGGTGCCATCCACCAGGTGGATTTGGACTCCAGGGGGTTTTACTCCCATTTGTTCTTTGCCCAAAAGAAAAATGGCGAGTGGAGACCGATTCTCAACCTCAAGCCGCTGAATGCATTCGTGGTCGTTCCTTCCATGAAAATGTAGACGGTGCAGTCTGTCCGGGCTTTACTCTAGGTTGGGGAGTGGGCAGCGTCAATCGACCTGAAAGATGCCTATCTGCATGTTCCGATTCATCGGGATTTTTGGAAATTCCTGCGCTTCCTATTCGACGGCAAAGCTTACGAGTTTCGAGTGCTGCCGTTCGGATTGGCCACGAGTCCTCATGCCTTTACTCGTGTAGTCAAGGCTGTGGTAGGCCGTGTACATTTGTTGGGCATTCGCATGCACAACTACCTAGACGACTGGTTGATTCCAGCTTCGTCTCAGCAGGCATGTCTGACGGGTGTGAGTCTGGTCATCAACATGATACTTCGCTTGGGATTTATTCCCAATTGGGTGAAGTCGGAGCTGGTGCCAACTCAGGTTTTCATGTATCTCAGAGTTGTCTTCAACCTTGTAGAGGCATCCGTTCGACCGACGGATGCACGCCTCCACAATTTCACGGCGCTGGCTCAGCGTCTTGCTCGGGAGCAGCGCATTTCGGTGCGCACGCTGCACTGGTTGTTGGGACATCTCGAGTCGTTGGCTGCATTGAATGTGCGGTTCAGACGATTCAAGAGACCTCTGCAGTGGCATCTCTCACGTGTGTGGGACAGCCGCTGTTGGGATACGTTGATTCAGGGGGGGGGGGGGGGCCTTGGTTCGTGCAGACGATCCAAGAGTGTCTGGTCGACAAGTGCTTGTCCCAGGTCATTCCCTTACACCCTCTTGCTCCTGTTCACCGATGCTTCCCTAGAGGGGTACGGTGTGCATTTTGGGGATCAACATCTGTCAGATGTGTGGAGTGCCTTCGAAAGGAGCCTCCATATCAATCTGCTGGAGATGGAATCCGTTCGCCGGGCTTGCCTCTTGTTTCGGAGGATTATTCGACATCATCAAATTTTGTTGAGGTGCGACAACACGGCAGTCGTCACATACCTCAATCGTTGGGGTGGCACCAAGTCCGAGTCACTGAGTCGCAGGGCCTTGGAGATCCAGGAATTGTGCGATCAGTGGGGGATTGTGTTGACGGCAAAACACATTCCCTCTTCAGTCGACGTCTTGGCGGACACCTTGAGTCATCGTTCACCTGTCCAAACAGAGTGGATGTTGCACAAGGTGGTTGCGGGCAGGATTCTGCGTTTGTGGGGGAGTCCACAAGTGGATATGTTTGCGACCAGGCTGAACCACCAGTTACTGGTGTTTGTGTTACCGGTTCCCGATACTCTGGCTCTGGAGTACGATGCGTTGAGCATGGACTGGACGGGGTTGGATCTGAATGTCTTCCCGCCCCCAGTCTTACTCAGCAAGGTTCTGGCCAAGTTCGGAATGCAACCGTGTCGAGTGACGCTCGTGGCGAAGCTGCCCAACCATGGTTTCCTCAGCTTCGGTCACTGTTAGTGCAGGAGCCGGTGTGCTTGCCACCCCTTCCAGATCTGCTCAGCCAGCGGCTGCAGCAACTGGTGTGGCACCCGAAGTCGGAGGTCTTCCGGCTTCACGCGTGGAAGTTGTCGAGTTTTCCCTGCGAGGCATAGGCTTTTCGGAACGAATTGCTGAACTCGTTTTCTGAGCGAGTTTACCAATGCCACTGGAGCGCTTGGGTTCGTTGGACAGGTGAATGGGATTTCGATCCCTTATCACCTACTGTCAATGACTTAGCTGAATACTTTCTGGCCTTGGTCCAGAAAAGGAAGCTTAAAGTTCAGACAGTCAAAAGTCATCGTTCTTCCATCTTCACTACTCTCAGGCAGTGTGGTCGGACAGACTTTTCCACGAATCTCGTATTGCATGATTTACTCAAATCTTTGCAATCCACGGTTGAGAGGCCTTCCATTTTGCCAAAATGGGACGTCTTTCTGGTTCTTCATGCGCTCAAGGGTCTGCCTTATGAGCCATTGCGGTTTGCCACTCTTCGACTTTTGACTTGGAAGATGCTTTTCCTGGTCTCTGTTGCGGTTTGTCGCCGTATTAGTGAGATTCATGCTTTCTTGCATGATTTGGTCGATTATAACTCTGAGGGGTCGGTTACGTTGCGGACTGATCCCATCTTTGTGGCTAAGAACCAGGCGCCAGGAGAGGAGTTTCCTCTGGCAATCATTCAAAGTTTGTCTTGTACGTTGCCTTCTGATAATTCTGACTGTCTCCTTTGTCCGGTCAGGGCATTAAAGTATTATCTGCATCGTACTACACTTCTTCGTGGTGGGAAGAAGAGGCTGTTTATTTCTTACACTAAACAGCCGGGAGATATTACTAAGAATGCATTGTCTTGATGGATTGCTGCAACCATCAAGCTGGCGTATGAGATGGCAGGAGATCATGTTCTGCGGAACTTCTCAGTTCGGCCTCATGAGATTCGAGCGATCTCAGCTTCCCTGAATTTTCACGATTCCTTGGATATTATCAAGGTGATGAATGCAGGAGTGTGGAAGGGTCGACATACGTTCGACCGCTTCTATTTTCGGGACATGGCAGTTGGCCCCGATGGTACTAGACGTATCCAGTCAGTGATTGCTGGTCAGCAGGTTGTTTCTGTACGACGAGCCACAAGACGAGGGAGACCTCTATTCCGGTAGGCAGCTCGTACAGGTCGTGTCGGGAGATAGTTGAGCCACCTTTTTGGGGAAAGGGTGTGGTTGCTATCTGGGGCAGTCTAGTGGTTTCCTTTCACTTGTGAGATGGTTTTGCCTCACGCGGGGGGTGGAAGATGTTTATCAATTCGGGTATTGATAATTAATAGTCACTTAGACTTTTATACCTCGTATGTCTTGGTTGTCTTACATCTTGTCATTACTTGAGACGATTCACGTTGGTCGAATGGGTAAGTCCTCATGTTTTCTTACCTCCTCCCATTAATGTTGAATTCACGTGCTCTAACGGTGTTAAATCACGTCCGTTATAGCATAGTTGTTGTGCTAGTACAGTAAGTTGAATAAGACTATCTGAAAATTTGTTTCTAATTTTCATTATTATTCATACTTACCTAGTACTAGCACAACAACGGTAACCTCCCATCCGCCCCTAGGAGGTCTTCCCTGGATTCGGTCATTACAGACTTTGAATCCAGAACGATGGTCTGCCCATGCGCGGATATGGATATACATCCAGGAAGGGAAGACAATTCTGCAGTGGAGGAGATGACTCAGGTTGTATAGCATAGTTGTTGTGCTAGTACTAGGTAAGTATGAATAATAATGAAAATTAGAAACAAATTTTCTAAATTTCCATAATGTCAAAACAATCATTTATAAAAAGAAGTAAAAAATTATTAGACTAAGCACAAACAGATAATACATAGTACTGAATTATTGATTGTAATTTATTTATCTAAAACTAAAATCCAAAAAAAATCCACTAACCATGGGATTGGTGATTTTTAAAATTCACTATCCATGATTGAATATCCACTAGCCCTATTTCTGTATGTATATTAGTAATTCTAGAATTTAAAAAAAAATCACTTCCCATACTGACCAATGGATTAAAAATATACTGGTCATGATCAAAAATTCACTTGCTAAATTTTAATCACTGATAAAACCAGTAAAAGAAAGTAAATCATTTTTCATTGTATTATTTCAAATACTGATATAACTGAGATTAATTGTGTCTGATGGTTTGTTACTTTACACAACAGATGAGGGTTTTTGTACACATTAAGTATAATGTCAAAGTTGACATTTTTACCTGGGTACCACTTTAATAGATTACAGCCAGTGCTCCACAACTGGTGTAACAAAGACTGTGATGTGTACTATCCTGTCTGTGGGATGGTGCATATAAAAGATCCCTTGCTGCTAATCGAAAAGAGTAGCCCATGAAGTGGCAACAGCAGATTTCCTTTCTCAATATCTGTATGGTATGTAAAATGTATGCACCTGATTGATACATGTATATATGCTTGAAATTAAACAAAATATTTACATGTTAGTTAGTCAGTTCCCAAGTGGACTATAGGACTTTCTACTAACTTGTAAGCATTTGGTATTCACCAGCTACCAAAGCTTTCAGTGTTAAAAAATATATGACCCCATTTCCATGGGATTCATGATTAGTGTTATATTCTGTTACCAGGTCTGTCGTATTTGGGTCGAAGGAAGCAGTGAAAAGATTGCTGACTGCAAATCCAAAAGAGCTAAAAAAAATACAACTGGTGTCATCATTGATGAGGTATGGTGCTTTTTAGCTAAGGGTGACAGGATCTTTTACAAAGATAGTCACGAAAAACCAGTATTAGTGTTTCCCCCCCGGAATTTTGTTCAGAGGGTTGGCAAAATAGTTTGACGTAAAGTGAGCCCCCAGAGGGGCTAAAATGCTAGGGGGTCGGGGGCATGCTCCCCCTTAAATATTTTTAATTTTTCAGTTGTTTTTAGATGTATTATGGAGTACATGTGGGTGTCATGTACTCTTATAGAAGGATATATTTTAAGATCTATTTTAATAATAATGCTTATTATTATTAAATATTTTCATAATGTCAAAACAATCATTTATAAAAAGAAGTAAAAAATTATTAGACTAAGCACAAACAGATAATACATAGTACTGAATTATTGATTGTAATTTATTTATCTAAAACTAAAATCCAAAAAAAAATCCAATAACCATGGGATTGGTGATTTTTAAAATTCACTATCCATGATTGAATATCCTTTAGCCCTATTTCTGTATGTATGTTAGTAATTCTAGAATTAAAAAAAAAATCACTTCCCATACTGACGAATGGATTAAAAATTTACTGGTCATGATAAAAAATTCACTTGCTAAATTTTAATCACTGATAAAACCAATAAAAGAAAGTAAATCATTTTTCATTGTATTATTTCAAATACTGATATAACTGACAGTGTTCGAGATTAACGGTATCCCGATATCCTGATATCCCGGGGATACCAGAATTTAATTTTGGATACCAGACTTCAAGAACCCAGTATCCCACTGGGATGCCATATAATACTAAATTCTCAGGTGGGATACCAGATTTTGAAATGTTAGTATCCATTTGGGATACTGGCCAAGAAATTTAATCTTGGACACTGACTGAGATTAATTGTGTCCGATGGTTTGTTACTTTACACAACAGATGAGGTTTTTTTTACACATTAAGTATAATGTCAAAGTTGACATTTTTACCTGGGTACCACTTTAATAGATCGCAGCCAGTGCTCCACAACTGGTGTAACAAAGGCTGTGGTGTGTACTATCCTGTCTGTGGGATGGTGCATATAAAAGATCCCTTGCTGCTAATTGAAAAGAGTAGCCCATGAAGTGGTGACAGCAGATTTCCTTTCTCAATATCTGTGTGGTATGTAAAATGTATGCACCTGATTGATACATGTATAAATGCTTGAAATTAAACAAAATATTTACATGTTAGTTAGTCAGTTCCCAAGTGGACTATAGGACTTTCTACTAACTTGTAAGCATTTGGTATTCACCAGCTACCAAAGCTTTCAGTGTTAAAAAATATATGACCCCATTTCCATGGGATTCATGATTAGTGTTATATTCTTTGTTACCAGGTCTGTCGTATTTGGGTCGAAGGAAGCAGTGAAAAGATTGCTCACTACAAATCCAAAAGAGCTAAAAAAATACAACTGGTGTCATCATTGATGAGGTATGGTGCTTTTTAGCTAAGGGTGACAGGATCTTTTACAAAGATAGTCACGAAAAACCGGTATTAGTGTTTCCCCCCCAGAATTTTGTTCAGAGGGTTGGCAAAATAGTTTGACGTAAAGTGAGCCCCCAGAGGGGCTAAAATGCTAGTGGGTCGGGGGCATGCTCCCCCTTAAATATTTTTAATTTTTCAGTTGTTTTTAGATGTATTATGGAGTACATGTGGGTGTCATGTACTCTTATAGAAGGATATATTTTAAGATCTATTTTAATAATAATGCTTATTATTATTAAATATTTTCATAATGTCAAAACAATCATTTATAAAAAGAAGTAAAAAATTATTAGACTAAGCACAAACAGATAATACATAGTACTGAATTATTGATTGTAATTTATTTATCTAAAACTAAAATCCAAAAAAAAATCCAATAACCATGGGATTGGTGATTTTTAAAATTCACTATCCATGATTGAATATCCTTTAGCCCTATTTCTGTATGTATGTTAGTAATTCTAGAATAAAAAAAAAAATCACTTCCCATACTGACGAATGGATTAAAAATTTACTGGTCATGATAAAAAATTCACTTGCTAAATTTTAATCACTGATAAAACCAATAAAAGAAAGTAAATCATTTTTCATTGTATTATTTCAAATACTGATATAACTGACAGTGTTCGAGATTAACGGTATCCCGATATCCTGATATCCCGGGGATACCAGAATTTAATTTTGGATACCAGACTTCAAGAACCCAGTATCCCACTGGGATGCCATATAATACTAAATTCTCAGGTGGGATACCAGATTTTGAAATGTTAGTATCCATTTGGGATACTGGCCAAGAAATTTAATCTTGGACACTGACTGAGATTAATTGTGTCCGATGGTTTGTTACTTTACACAACAGATGAGGTTTTTTTTACACATTAAGTATAATGTCAAAGTTGACATTTTTACCTGGGTACCACTTTAATAGATCGCAGCCAGTGCTCCACAACTGGTGTAACAAAGGCTGTGGTGTGTACTATCCTGTCTGTGGGATGGTGCATATAAAGATCCCTTGCTGCTAATTGAAAAGAGTAGCCCATGAAGTGGTGACAGCAGATTTCCTTTCTCAATATCTGTGTGGTATGTAAAATGTATGCACCTGATTGATACATGTATAAATGCTTGAAATTAAACAAAATATTTACATGTTAGTTAGTCAGTTCCCAAGTGGACTATAGGACTTTCTACTAACTTGTAAGCATTTGGTATTCACCAGCTACCAAAGCTTTCAGTGTTAAAAAATATATGACCCCATTTCCATGGGATTCATGATTAGTGTTATATTCTTTGTTACCAGGTCTGTCGTATTTGGGTCGAAGGAAGCAGTGAAAAGATTGCTCACTACAAATCCAAAAGAGCTAAAAAAATACAACTGGTGTCATCATTGATGAGGTATGGTGCTTTTTAGCTAAGGGTGACAGGATCTTTTACAAAGATAGTCACGAAAAACCGGTATTAGTGTTTCCCCCCCAGAATTTTGTTCAGAGGGTTGGCAAAATAGTTTGACGTAAAGTGAGCCCCCAGAGGGGCTAAAATGCTAGTGGGTCGGGGGCATGCTCCCCCTTAAATATTTTTAATTTTTCAGTTGTTTTTAGATGTATTATGGAGTACATGTGGGTGTCATGTACTCTTATAGAAGGATATATTTTAAGATCTATTTTAATAATAATGCTTATTATTATTAAATATTTTCATAATGTCAAAACAATCATTTATAAAAAGAAGTAAAAAATTATTAGACTAAGCACAAACAGATAATACATAGTACTGAATTATTGATTGTAATTTATTTATCTAAAACTAAAATCCAAAAAAAAATCCAATAACCATGGGATTGGTGATTTTTAAAATTCACTATCCATGATTGAATATCCTTTAGCCCTATTTCTGTATGTATGTTAGTAATTCTAGAATAAAAAAAAAAATCACTTCCCATACTGACGAATGGATTAAAAATTTACTGGTCATGATAAAAAATTCACTTGCTAAATTTTAATCACTGATAAAACCAATAAAAGAAAGTAAATCATTTTTCATTGTATTATTTCAAATACTGATATAACTGACAGTGTTCGAGATTAACGGTATCCCGATATCCCGATATCCCGGGGATACCAGAATTTAATTTTGGATACCAGACTTCAAGAACCCAGTATCCCACTGGGATGCCATATAATACTAAATTCTCAGGTGGGATACCAGATTTTGAAATGTTAGTATCCATTTGGGATACTGGCCAAGAAATTTAATCTTGGACACTGACTGAGATTAATTGTGTCCGATGGTTTGTTACTTTACACAACAGATGAGGTTTTTTTACACATTAAGTATAATGTCAAAGTTGACATTTTTACCTGGGTACCACTTTAATAGATTGCAGCCAGTGCTCCACAACTGGTGTAACAAAGGCTGTGGTGTGTACTATCCTGTCTGTGGGATGGTGCATATAAAAGATCCCTTGCTGCTAATCGAAAAGAGTAGCCCATGAAGTGGTGACAGCAGATTTCCTTTCTCAATATCTGTGTGGTATGTAAAATGTATGCACCTGATTGATACATGTATAAATGCTTGAAATTAAACAAAATATTTACATGTTAGTTAGTCAGTTCCCAAGTGGACTATAGGACTTTCTACTAACTTGTAAGCATTTGGTATTCACCAGCTACCAAAGCTTTCAGTGTTAAAAAATATATGACCCCATTTCCATGGGATTCATGATTAGTGTTATATTCTTTGTTACCAGGTCTGTCGTATTTGGGTCGAAGGAAGCAGTGAAAAGATTGCTGACTGCAAATCCAAAAGAGCTAAAAAAAATACAACTGGTGTCATCATTGATGAGGTATGGTGCTTTTTAGCTAAGGGTGACAGGATCTTTTACAAAGATAGTCACGAAAAACCAGTATTAGTGTTTCCCCCCCGGAATTTTGTTCAGAGGGTTGGCAAAATAGTTTGACGTAAAGTGAGCCCCCAGAGGGGGCTAAAATGCTAGGTTTTTTTTATATTTTCAGTTGTTTTTAGATGTATTATGGAGTACATGTGGGTGTCATGTACTCTTATAGAAGGATATATTTTAAGATCTATTTTGATAATAATGCTTATTATTAAATATTTCCATAATGTCAAAACAATCATTTATAAAAAGAAGTAAAAAATTATTAGACTAAGCACAAACAGATAATACATAGTAGTGAATTATTGATTGTAATTTATTTATCTAAAACTAAAATCCAAAAATAATCCACTAACCATGGGATTGGTGATTTTTTAAATTCACTATCCATGATTGAATATCCACTAGCCCTATTTCTGTATGTATATTAGTAATTCTAGAATTTAAAAACAAAATCACTTCCCATATTATTATTAAATATTTCCATAATGTCAAAACAATCATTTATAAAAAGAAGTAAAAAATTATTAGACTAAGCACAAACAGATAATACATAGTACTGAATTATTGATTGTAATTTATTTATCTAAAACTAAAATCCAAAAAAAATCCACTAACCATGGGATTGGTGATTTTTAAAATTCACTATCCATGATTGAATATCCACTAGCCCTATTTCTGTATGTATATTAGTAATTCTAGAATTAAAAAAAAAATCACTTCCCATACTGATCAATGGATTAAAAATTTACTGGTCATGATAAAAAATTCACTTGCTAACTTTTAATCACTGATAAAACCAATAAAAGAAAATAAATCATTTTTCATTGTATTTTCAAATACTGATATAACTGAGATTAATTGTCTGATGGTTTCGGGTGGCCAATCCTTACACAACAGATGAGGTTTTTTTACACATTAAGTATAATGTCAAAGTTGACATTTTTACCTGGGTACCACTTTAATAGAATACAGCCAGTGCTCCACAACTGGTGTAACAAAGACTGTGGTGTGTACTATACTGTCTGTGGGATGGTGCATATAAAAGATCCCTTGCTGCTAATTGAAAAGAGTAGCCCATGAAGTGGCGACAGCGGATTTTCTGTCAGCGGATATGTCTGACGCCATATAACTGTAAATAAAATGTGCTGAGTGCGTCATTAAATAAAACATTTCCTTCCTTCCTTCCACTTTAATAGTTGATATTTTGACGTGACATTTTTTCCAGTGACACTGACATTTTGTCCTACATCCATTAATAATAAAGATGTGGTTATAGGGGTTATTTTTATGTGATTCCCTAACAACAGATGTGTCAGGGCCACAATAAATGTATTCATAAGTTAAATAACAAATCATTGAAAATGTAAACAAATCTCCGCCATCTTGGATTGTAGTAAACACACAAACAGAATGATATTGAATAAATCAAAACATCTAAATTTTATCATGTACTGCAAGAGTAATAAATTAAATATAATTACCTCACAAAAATAAATACTTGCAATGACAACAACAACACTATTTTTCAATAATTAAATGCGGTATCGTTACTTTTTCACTTTGCCACTGAATAAAACGTGAAGTGGCAAGTAACACGAGTTCTATATTTGCTATAAATTTTTATCAGTGTATTTTATACCTGTTACAAGTACTGGCATTCTTCCAATATTAAACCATAAATGTTTTATAAACGTTAACTAACATGTGCTTTTCAAACCTTGCATTCGGCAATGGTGTAACGGATGTGAGTGGCGCTACCAGTCTTCCGGTACGGTCTCTACTTTTAACTTGTAACTTTCAGTTGGTTCATAGGAGGCAGACCAAATTTTGTGCATCCATAACAATATGATACTGGAATATTTTATTCTATCTACCACCATTTGTTTATCATGTATACTCTGCACAATATCACAGGTTCTAAGGAATATTGTCTGACCCATCATTCTATAAAAATGTGTTTTGTTAATAAGTTGATTTTTTTTTTACTTAAGAAGAAAAGTAAAAGTGTTTTGGAAATAACAAAAAAACAACAACTATTATGTCCAATTTAGAAAACAAACGCCTCAAAAATAAATAACTTGTAGCAAATTCCATTGCATGAAAAAAGGCATTCACCTAATGACAAAAATGTGAATACGATATTTACGAAAATACTATTCTACATTTTTCAGTTACTGTACGTGAAACAAAATAGATTGCAATGAATTAACGTAAAAATCAACGATGTGGACGTAAAACAAATCCCTTCTAGTATATAAAAGTAAAGTGACCCTCCGGTAAACAGGAAAAAGGGCAACGTTTCTAACTGTTCAGGTGCATGCGTTTGCAAAAGGTATCGTACCACATATATGCGGTTTGTCATTTTCCATTTTTAAGGCCACTATATGACAAAATATGTTTATGAAATGTGTACAGTGGATGAAAACTTTTTTTTTTTTTTTTTTTAAAGGATAAATTCAGTTTGTTAAGCGATCTGGTCCGATTCGCGTTTTACCAACGCCCATCGCTAAAAGTTGATGTCAGTACAGATAGGCATTACATTCATACCAGTGAATAGATTGTAAATAAAAAATTTCAAATGAATTGATTCATAATTAACACAATTTATACTCTCAAAATTATTTACAAGTTTTATGAATGGATTATGAATACTATTAACTACAGTAGAGGCACAAAAATATAGCGTACCTTTTGCAGATCAAATTTCATAATTGAAAACAAATTCTAACAATCGGGGGCTTCAAAATCATCAAAATTAAATGATTTGGCCTTGGTCTGGCACGTGTGAGGTCATTTGACACGTACCGAATGTTAATTCATCTTCCTCCATTTCAACTCAATTTCTACGAGTCAAATGGATCCAAAATCGGTAATTTTAAACAAAAATGACTTGGCAAAATTAAAGGTTTTTTTTTAGATACTTGTCTGAAATTTATCGCTAATGAATTTGAAAACCTTCACAAACCGAGAAGAAAAACCTCGCAAATGAACGACAAGCTGACAACAACAAATCGGATGTTGATTGCGCGAACCGTGCACAAGAAAACAAACAGAATACAATTCATGTAACCGAACAATTGGTTACCTAGGTAAAAACCATGTGAACCAACTTCTGGTTACCTCAGATTTCGTAATATTGTCCCCTGTTTTGCCCAAGTATCCCAGACCCAACACGCTAGCATGGCATGTTAAAAATGCAATTTTTGTTTTCTAGGCCAGGTATAATTTTATATTTACAATTATTTTAGAAATGACCATTAAAAATAAAATGTCTTGCTCTATAAAAATGTATGTATGATAATTGGCGTACATGTACTACTTCAAGTACTTGTGAAAAGTATCGTTAATAAATTTAATCGTGGACCAAAAACCGAAAATAAAAAAACATGAACCATCCCATCTCTAGTTTTATGTAATCATTTTGTCACCAGTCAAGTGTTCTTGCTGAATATGAAAAGATAGAGAATTGAGAATGTTGTAACATTTATGTGATGCAACATCATTTAAATATTTAAGGTCTTCAAATATTATACTTGGGTTAGCTTACTTCAGTTCAAACCATTATGTTTTTAAAGTTGGTCTTTGTAACATAACAATTTTCTTTTCTTTCATTATGTCGACAGATAGATGAGCAAAATGTTTCATCCAGTTGATCTGTCCCAGGATGATCAGTACACAGTGTACACTGGAGTCTCTGGTGCACGTCAAGAAACTCCAAAATACTGTAAGTTAATTATGTGGGCTTTTTCTCATAGATACACTGTAAGACATTATGTACACATGGTTCACATAGATTGATAAAAACAAATTGAAAAGTCATAGAATATTGTATAAGAAAATTGTAACTCTGTGAGTATATGACATCATCTACCCCTTCTTCATAAGGTGTGTTTTTGTTGTTGTGGCATCTAATAATTGAAGATTTTCTATTTTTAAGTAATTAGTTTTATAATGCTTTCACTAAAATCGTGAGTGAGAAGCCTTTAAATATTAATTACGCTTATGCAGTTTTGTTTTATCCTTCTTCATTTATTTAAGTTCTTACAATTTTATCCAATTAAGATTAAATAATAAATTATAGTCCTGAGCCATTTGGATTAGTTTTTTTAATATGTTTTTTAAAAATTATTATTTAGTAATGTGGTCAGATTAATCATGAATATTGATGACTTTGTTTTCTTGCAGGTGATGAGGATATTGCACTAAAGGAGCATAAAAGAAGAAAGACCCTTGTAGATGTTAACCTAAAAACAGTTACCAATAGTGATGGCTACAAGCCCCGTACCAATGTGCCTGTTGATAAGGCAAAGACCACATCGCGTCCTCCATGCCAGGTGGATGTTGGCTTTGACGAGATCTTCACTGCAAAAGACCTTAACATTCAGCTTCATGCTGAATCATCAGAAGTTGTCGTTCAGCGGTCAGGCATCCAAGTGGTCACGTCATTTTATTCCAGACAGTACACGACTCCAAAGAAATATGATGACTACAAATCTGGGTATGATAATATGTGTGTATTTACCATCGCATAAAGTTGTGTTTTATAGTACCAGTGTATGTGATGAAGTTAAAATATGTTTGGTTTATTATACTTAGTAAAATGTATGTACCTGGTTGATACATGCTTGAAATTAAACAAAATATTTACATGTTAGTTAGTCAGTTCCCAAGTGGACTATAGGACTTTCTACTAACTTGTAAGCATTTGGTATTCACCAGCTACCAAAGCTTTCTATGTTAAAAAATATATGACCCCATTTCCATGGGATTCATGATTAGTGTTATATTCTTTGTTACCAGGTCTGTCGTATTTGGGTCGAAGGAAGCGGTGAAAAGATTGCTGACTGCAAATCCAAAAGAGCTAAAAGATACAACTGGTGTCATCATTGATGTGGTATGGTGCTTTTTAGCTAAGGGTGACAGGATCTTTTACAAAGATAGTCACGAAAAACCAGTATTAGTGTTTCCCCCCCAGGAATTTTGTTCAGAGGGTTGGCAAAATAGTTTGATGTAAACTGAGTCCCCAAAGGGAGCGAAAATGCTAGGGGGTTCGGGGGCATGCTCCCCCTTAAATATTTTTAATTTTTCAGTTGTTTTTAGATGTATTATGGAGTACATGTGGATGTCATGTACTCTTATAGAAGGATATATTTTAAGATATATTTTAACAATAATGCTTATTATTATTAAATATTTCCATAATCAATCATTTATAAAAAAAAAAGGTATAAAATTATTAGACTAAGCACAAACAGATAATACATAGTACTGAATTATTGATTGTAATTTATTTATCTAAAACTAAAATCCAAAAAAAATCCACTAACCATGGGATTGGTGATTTTTAAAATTCACTATCCATGATTGAATATATTTCTGTATGTATATTAGCGGTTCTAGAATTAAAAAAAATATATCACTTCCCATACTGACCAATGGATTAAAAATTTACTGGTCATGATAAAAAATTCACTTGCTAAATTTTAATCACTGATAAAAGCAATAAAAGAAAGTAAATCATTTTTCATTGTATTATTTCAAATACTGATATAACTGAGATTGTGTCTGATGGTTTGTTACTTTACACAACAGATGGGTGGATTAGTCAGTAAAAATTTAGTTAGCAAAAATTGTATCACAGTTTAAAAGGCCTATAGTGTAATACTCCGACTGACAAATTGGTAATAAAATGGGAACCAATTTTTTTTCTGTCATATGTAGGTACATTTTAAAATTTGCGTTAATTCATCTTATAATACACTTGAAAATAATTTCTTGCAACTCTTGCAAATTATGTTGGAAGTTCGCAAAAAAGCTATGGTTGTGTGCAACCTTAACAAACCCTGACCTGACCAGACTGGTCACCGTTTACATCATTACACCTGCACTGTGTTAGAGTAACAACTGTTTGGGTGCCAGTCAACCCAGTGGTTACAGGAAAATGGGGCGAAACTGACATTGCAGCATTTTGTTAACTTGGACTTTAATAAAATTACATCTGTAGGTATATTCATTTTAGGGATGGGGCGTAGATTACTGATAGCCATATATTGATTAGTGAACTGTTGCATGTGAAAGGAAATCGAAAGTATTGATATTTGTTTTCATTCGATCATCATCGAGATGGTTTATTTGTTTTCCACTCACTGGTCATCGGGCTCTAAGGGGCAGGGCGTAGCCCAGTGGTACAGCATTAGCTTGATGCGCGGTCGGTGTGAGATCGATACCCGTAAGCGGGCCCATTGGGCTATTTCTTGTTCCAGCCAGTGCACCACGACTGGTATATCAAAGGCCGTGGTATGTACTAACCTGTCTGTGGGATGGTGCATATAAAAGATTCCTTGCTGCAAATCGGAAAGAGTAGCACATGAAGTGGTGACAGCGGGTTTCCTCTCTCAGTATCTGTGTGGTCCTTAACATTTCTGATGCCATATGACTAAATAAAATGTGTTGAGTGTGTCGTTAAATAAAGCATGTCTTTCTTTCTTTCTAACAATGTACATATTTTTGGAATGCTAGTTTATTTATGACTACTAGCATTTGCATTTAAAAAATTTTTTATAATATCAGCAAATTAAAAATTAATCATTTTTGTTTAATGGTTACAATTTTTGCGGTCCTGGTAAAGAAATTCACGGGGTTGGAGCGGGGTCCTTCCAGCCTCTTACAAAATGTGTAAGTTTTTCAAAACATAAATTCTAGTGTGATATCTTTCGAGAATTGTTTTAAACTGAGGCAAACTAACAACCAATGTAAATGTATTTGAAAAAATATATATATCAGACCAAATAATTTGTACTAAAAAATTTAAAACTATTTACAATAAATATTTTATTTGGGTCAGAATATTTTGAAAATGCCAACTGGGAATTTTTTTAGTACAAAATATAATAAAATATTTTGGCCTTTTTAATGGATTGGTCTCATTATCGGGGTGGTCATTTGGTGGGGTTTTGCTCTTGGGTCATTCCATGGTAATGATTTAAGCCAGGACGTGACATTCTGACTCTAACACAAAATCCAGTCTTATTTCTAAATGCCATATAGCAATTTACTGAAAAAATATTCTTTATGATATAACATTTACTTTTTAAAAATTTCAGTACGAGCCAGGATGTAACTTTTTGTCCAGTTCACTTATACAACTAATAAATGATATGTATATCAAATACTACTAATGAAACACTGTTAGTTTATGAAATCAGTGATATTTACTTGTTTTAAGTGTTTTTATCATCACATTAAAGGTTGACTAAACAAGAGCCTTATGTGTTGGAAAGATGCATACCTGGACCACCAACACAATGTCATACTGACACTTTAACAAATGAAAAACACGTAATTTTAGAATTAATAAAAAAACATGATTATTCCTGCTAACTGGAGGCAGCCATTTTGTTTTGTTTTTGTGACGTCCGGTGGTATAGCTTTGGGCGAAGTGACGTCAGCTCAGGTCCAACTTTTCTATTATGCACAGTGTAAACAAACGCTCTAATTTACGACAAGGCGCTTGTAAAACAACGTAAATGACTTGATAGTATAATAAACTATTTAACTAAATATATTTCAGTTTGCATCAATATAACAAAATGGAGTTGTAGTATTTTTTTCTTTTAAAAAATCCAAAGAAAAAAATGCATATTATTAGGCCTATTGGTAGGATACGTTCGACCACTCACGATACCCAAGTGATAATTTTATTTTCTTGGGGACTACGTAATTGGTCAGTTTTGTGATTTTAGATGGGAAAGTCTACTTAATCAAGGGTTTTACAGAATTACAGTAATAAAGCAAGACGGCTGGTAAAGTCCATTACGATTTGAGGTTATCACACAGTACCCTGTAATAAAAGAGGCACGTCTTTTTAGTGTGTCTAGACACAGTGTCTGGGGACCGTCTAAATATACACCTGCCAATCAAGAACCACAGGTACAGGCCACGGAAAGAAAAGACCAATTAACCAAGAAAACACTCTGACTATTATTTCAGTACGTGAGTTAATTTATATACAAAATATAATATAGTTATTTCAACACTTTGACAATGGTGGTTTATTTTGTATTGAAAAATAAACCACATATACACGTTGCTGTGTTACTGGGTTGGATATTATTACAAAACATTGCAATGCATCCGCAAAAATCAGGTATGTTTTGTTTCTTCAGTTCGAAGACTAATTCCTGACGTGACATGTTAGGTATTACGTAACCACCAGCTCGCCAGAGGGCGTATTCACTGGGATGGTACAAAATAGCTGCGCCTGTTATATATAATAGCCGTCCCATTTAACCGTTTTATTAATTAACTATACGATTATACTTGTTGATATTAAGCAATAATGTGCATTATGTACCAGTCCAAAAGGCTTGCTTTAGTATTCGTTTAAGTGCATAAAATCCTAATTAATTGAACTGTCATTGTGCAAAAAAAGGTTCTCATACAACATTCATAATATAATATACCTTTATAACCAGTGACCATACTGTCAACAAAATTGTTTATCCTGATGTTGCTAAGTCTGGTGATTTTTGTCTTTACTATACAATACATGTACAAACTAAAGAGACGATGTATAGATATAACCTTTTCACTGGCTGCGGCATCAACTTTTGCATTTAGCTCAACATTGATTGTACAAATGTAGCTACATTTCTGATAAATTACATGTCCCGCATCAGTAAAGCTTCATTTATAGTTCTATCTGTGAATGTTCACCTCAGTGCACAACACATTTTTTTTTTTCAACTTTATTATTTTAAAATTTTAATTTAATTTTTTTTTAATGTTTTAAAAACATTTTTAACATGCATTGACATAGATATCTACAGATGCACTATCAATGACACTGAATAAGTTTATGGTAGGCCAGACATTTAATTCTGTAGAATGTTTGTTTGCAATTTACCATATATTTTAGAATTAATATATTATTATATTTGGCCTTTTGTTGGTATTTTTATGATCATCTGATTTAATTGGAATTCAAAATATGAACCCCCAATCAGTACAGAAATTATAGTTTTTGGACAGTTTCTTCTTTCTGTTCATCATTATCTGATAGGACAAACTGTCAACAATATGTATTAATATAAACTGTTGATGGTTGACAATATCAAAAATCTCAACCACACAATTGATTTGAATCCACCCAACCCAAATGTATCTTCCACATGTATATTTATCAATTACATCCTTCACTGGAGGAATGTTGGTTTATATATTCTAATTCATCAATTTCATGTTTGGATACCTGTATCTGCCAAGGAATAAACTTAAGATTTTAACAGCTCATTGTATTTGAACAATTCATTAACACAATATTTATTGTACGTGTACACCAGTTTGGATTCACAAAATGGAACATTTGGTATAAATACAATATTCTTTAAATTGGTGGATTATCAATATCATTGTTTGGTCCAAACATAGAAGCATAGAATTAATTGATAATAGTATATATTTTGTATCGACATAAATCCATGTTAAATATTCGAACATGGTCCCCCGAACGTCCAGTTTCTCCGTTTCCGAATCTTGATGGTGAGAGCAAAAATATTGAAAATAAAAGTAATTTCTTTTAGGTGCATGTGCAGTATCAAGTCATTTTTGCCAATTTCTCTATATAGAGAGATTTAGTACATTTTTATTCTTTACTCAGTTTAACATGCCATCTTGAATGTCACATCCTGGCTCAATGTCACGTCCTCACTTAAAGTTTGAGGTGGTTATTTTAATCATTTAATACAACCAGTCATCATTATACCTTTTATTTATACTTGGAACATTGGGAAGGAGAATTAAAAAGGATTTTTATTTCTGATAAATAGTTTTTAAATAAAACTAACTTTTATTAGTCTTATTCAACTTATTGTACTAGCACAACAACTATGCTATGCAACCTGAGTCATCTCCACCACTGCAGAATTATCTTCTCTTGCCGGGTATATATCCATATCCGCGCATGGGCAGACCATTGTTCTCAATTCTACAGTCCTCCATTGTAGACGTTCTTTTAACGAGCTCTGCAAAATTTCGGTTTTTCGTTAATTGTATCACGTGAAATGTTTCATTAAAGTGTATTTTTGTTTATTTCTTTTCCATAGCCCTTACCAAGACATACGTTGTTTTGGGGATAATTGGGGTTACGAATTATTTCGGTGTTACCAGTGTTTGTGTCACCGGTTCCCGATGCTCTGGCTCTGGAGTACGATGCGTTGAGCATGGATGGATGGGGTTGGATCTGTATGCCTTCCCGCCCCAGTCTTACTCAGCAAGGTTCTGGCCAAGGTCGGAATGCAACCGTGTCGAGTGACACTGGTGGCGAAACTGCCCAACCATGGTTTCCTCAGCTTCTGTCACTGTTAGTGCAGGAACCGGTGTGCTTGCCACCTCTTCCGGATCTGCTCAGCCAGTGGCTGCGGCAGCCGTTGTAGTGCCCAAAGCCGGAGGTCTTCCGGCTTCACACGTGGAGGTTGTCGAGTTTTCCCTGCGAGGCAGAGGCTTTTCGAAACGAATTGCTGAACTCGTCTCCTCTTCGAAGCGCCGGTCAACTGGGGCAGGTGAACAGGATTTCGATCCCTTATCACCTACCTGGTCCAGAAAAGGAAGCTTAAAGTTCAGACAGTCAAAAGTCATCGTTCTTCCATCTTCACTACTCTCAGGCAGTATGGTCGGACAGACTTTTCCACGAATCTCGTATTGCTTGATTTACACAAATCTTTGCAATCCACGGTTGAAAGGCCTTCCATTTTGCCTAAATGGGAAGTCTTTCTGGTTCTTCATGCACTCAAGGGTCCGCCTTATGAGCCATTGCGGTTTGCCACTCTTCGACTTTTGACTTGGAAGATGCTTATCCTGGTCTTTCTTGCGGTTTGTCGCTGTATTAGTGAGATTCATGCTTTCTTGCATGATTTGGTCGATTGTAACCCTGATGGGTCGGTTACGTTGCGGACTGATCCCATCTTTGTGGCTAAGAACCAGGCACCAGGAGAGGAGTTTCCTCCGGCAATCATTCAAAGTTTGTCTCGTACGTTGCCTTCTGATAATTCTGACCGTCTTCTTTGTCCAGTCAGGGCGTTAAAGTATTATCTGCATCGTACTACACTTCTTCGTGGTGGGAAGAAAATGCTGTTTATTTCTTACACTAAACAGCCGGGAGATATTACTAAGAATACTTTGTCTCGATGGATTGCTGCAACCATCAAGCAGGTGTATGAGACGGCAGGAGATTATGTTCTGCGGAACTTCTCAGTTCGGCCTCATGAGATTCGAGCGATCTCAGCTTCCCTGAATTTTCATGATTACTTGGATATTATCACGGTGATGAATGCAGGGGTGTGGATGGGTCGACATACGTTCGACCGCTTCTATTTTCGTGACATGGCAGTTGGTCCCGATGGTACCAGACGTATCCAGTCGGTGATTGCTGGTCAGCAGGTTGTTTCCGTACGACGAGCCAGGAGACGAGGGAGACCTCTATTCCGGTAGGCAGCTCGTACAGGTCGTGTCGGGAGATAGTTGAGCCACCTTTTCGGGAAGGGTGTGGTTACTATCTGGGGCAGTCTAGTGCTTTTCCTTTCACTTGTGAGATGGTTTTGCCTCATGCGGGGGTGGGGGAAATGTTTATCAATTCGGGTCTTGATATTTAATAGCACTTAGACTTTTATACCTTGTATGTCTTGGTCGTCTTACACCTTGTCATTACTTCAGACGATTCACGTTGGATCGAATGGGTAAGTACTTACCTAGTACTAGCACAATGACGGTAACCTCCCTCCTGCCCCTAGGGGGTCTTCCCTGGATTCGGTCATTACAGACTTTGAATCGAGGACGATGGTCTGCCCATGTGCAGATATGGATATACATCCAGCAAGGGAAGACAATTCTGCAGTGGAGGAGATGACTGAGGTTGTATAGCATAGTTGTTGTGCTAGTACTAGGTAAGTATGAATAATAATGAAAATTTGAAGAAAAAAAATCTAAATAGGGTTGTTAATAATGGTGACAGGTAGAAACTTTTTGCTTTTAAAAATTCATTTGGGATGCCATCTGGGCTTTATTATTGCCTAAGCAGCCAATTTGGCTTTTAATCTCATTTTCAGTAATAGGACAATTCAATATATCTGTAGGTAAATATAAACAATCATTAGACTCTATACCCAAAGCATTTCCCCCAGACATAGTGCCTAAGAGAGAACTAAAATATTTATCCACTGCTCACAGGTTATGTTATTTGTCTGGATTTTGTCTTTAGTGTTTTCTTATATAATCTTCCAAAATAACCTTGGTGAATTTCTAGCCGTAATTAGTTTTTCTTTTTGTTTTCCAAAATAAATCAATTTCTTTTCGTCAATCATGGGCTATTGGATGTCAAACATTTGGTAATTCTGACTCGTCATCAGAGGAAACATGCTGCATCTTTCCTAATGCAGAAAGGGATCTTTTATATGCACTTTCCCACAGATAGGATAGCACATACATGTACCACAGCCTTTGATATACCAGTCGTGGTGCACTGGCTGGAATGAGAAATAGCCCAATGAGCCCACCGACGATTGTGTTAAGGACGATGATATTAAACAATTAAATAATTATAACCCAAAATGCCTCATCAGTGATGAAGGAGTTTATTTTTTTGTTATTTAATCATCAATATTTTTATTTTTAAAAATGCTGACTGATTAAAGAGATACTATAATATAGTTGCTTTACATAGACGAAAAGTGTGTAATGTTATTTTCTTTTCAGGCTATCCACCCATCAGCTGATTGTCAGTTCAGTGAAAACAATGAATTTTCTGTGGAAAAAGCAATTGGAAGAGGGGCGTTTGGAAAAGTCACTTACTGCAGACATTTCACCACTAAAACCGATTTCGTTGGCAAACAGGTTTGTATTATGTTCACTTTTGTCTTGACCTTTAGACTTCTGGATAAATTTTTGAAAAAAACCATGTTGAGTGGGGTACACATTTTAAAATTTTATAAATACAAAAAATGATGTTCATATGTGAATCAGTGAGTATTATTTTCTTTGTTTTTATTTTTTTATTTGTATGATATTTTTTATCAGTCAATGTTGATTAAACTAAGGCAAAAAAATTATAAAGTTGCATTTACTTACATGCATTTGTGACCAGATGTTCAGTATCAAGATCCCAATATTTAGTCATTTTCGTTGTTGATAAAATGGTTTAAGTTTATTGTGAAATTTGCTGTTGCAGTCGTCTATCAATTATTGAAAATGACTGTGACATTCGGCCATTGTTGTCAAGCAAAAATATTTGCCGAAAACCAATTTTTCAATTCATAATTTCAAGGTATTTCTCTCAAAAAACCCCTAAATCAACCATTATCAAGATTAAAGTCGAACAGTGATGTTATTATTGCAGTCAGTGTCGTGTGCAAAATGGCGGGAAATATAAATGAGTGAATATACTGTATCAGCCCTCACGTTGACTTATCCATCTGGGAATGAAATTCTATATGATAATAGCAGTGTGATGATAAAACTAGATGCATTTGAATTATAAACTGAAATATTTAGTTTGGAAAGGGTGTAGTAGAACAAAGTGTTTACAATATCACCAGTTTGAAAATTTTAACACGAACATCCAACAGAGAAAATCATTGTTATTTACATTAATTTTGACTGACATTGATTTTTCATTACTCAAGCATTATTATAAACACTCCTACTTAGCATATTGGGCCACATTTATGGAGTCTATGAATTTATGAAGACAAGTTGTTAAAAAACAGGCTTTGTGAATTCAGCCCATTGTGTTTAACTAATGACATTTAAAACAATTCATTCTCTAGTTGTGGCATTTGCTAACAGCCTGGTGTGGACCTTGTAGGTATGTTGGGCATAAAAATTAAACTGTTGTTACAGTTGCAAGCACATATGTACGTACATGTACACACACACACACACACACACACACACACACACACACACCTGTGGGAAGTAGGTTAGTCAGTATGAATAAAAAAAAAGAAATATCTAGTAACATGAGAATAGGTATAGCTATAATAAAAATTAATCTATTAAAAACTCTTATAAAGCCATGGTAGATTAGGCCTATTGTTTTTGACAAGATTATATATTTGTTTCATGTACATGAGAACCTGTTAGGTAAAAAGACAAATAAGCAACCTAAGTGACTTATATTATAAATGCTATAATTTGATCCTTTGATTTTCAGGTCGTAGATAAATTTCACCGTACGGAGGTAGATGTTTTGATGCAGCTGGATCATCCCAATATCACCAGGTTCCTGGGTTTTGTCATCAAAGATGAGATACCAGAAATCCTCATGGAATATGCAGGTGAGAGCTGTATTTCAGGGATAAACACATAATAAATCCTTTTATCTCGGGGTTTCATAACTAATGTCCGTGTAGACCTGTTTTGCGATTCTACTGTTTTTGTCTCTTGCTGTCGTTTTATTCTAACCACAGGGCTATATGTTTTGTCTCTTGTCTCCCCGGGCAGGATGTAGCCCAGTGGTAAAGCACTTGCTCGATCCCCGTCGGTGGGCCCATTGGGCTATTTCTTACTCTAGCCAGTGCACCATGACTGGTAATTTAAATGCTGTGGTATGTGCTATCCGCTCTATGGGATGGTGCTTATAAAAGATCCCTTGCTACTGATGGAAAAATGTAGCATGTTTCCTCTCTATATGTCAAACAAACCAGTATTTCCATCACAGTATCAATCAAAAAGTTTAAATTTTATTTTGTTTAACGACATCACTTAAGCATATTAATTTATTAATCATCTGCTGTTGGATGTCAGACATTTGGTAATTTTGAGGAAACTGGCTACATTTTTCCATTAGTAACAAGGGATCTTTTATATGCACTATCCCAGAGCCAGGATAACACATACCATGGCCTCTGATATTCCACTCAAGGTGGATTCGCTGAACGAGAAACAGCCCAAAGGGCCACCGACAGGGATCGATCTTAGACTGACCAACAACAACATCAACAAGTTTATTCAATATTAAGGCCACAGGTCCAAAATACACCAAAAGAAACATGATATATATTTTGTCGTATGCAAGTGGTTAACTTTTAAAACATCATCACTTAGTTTTCTTATTACAGATACCTGATATAAAAACAATGACAAATTGTACAGCAATAGTTCATTTGTAGGTGACATCAGCTTCACAAAAATAATCGAAGGTGGTACATGCGAATATTTATTGATAAAATAAAATAAAAACTTTTTTTCTTAAGTCTGTATACTTTTTACACTCGAGTAATACATGTAGTTGGTATTCAATAAAAAACTCGTTATTATTTCTACAAAAAGGGCACCATCTTTGTTCATAGATTATATTGTTAAATTTGCCAGTGTCTAAAGCTAATCCAAAGTTATTGCATCTAAACTATGACAAGGCCCTTTTGACATGTACCGCAAAGTTAAGTTGCAAGTACCGTTTGATATTCAATAGAGATTTATACTGATTGTAATAATAACATGAGGCAGCTGACCATTGTTGCTGTAAATTGTCATAGAGTCTCTGTTTAAACAATGAGATAAACAAATCAATATTACCTACTTCCTGACATAGCCATAGAAAACCAAAACCATAATTAAATAAAATTTGTTTCACTTTTGTAACCCAATTAATGTACCCAACATCATCTGATGATTTTAACATCAAATAACTTTAACAAGGTAATCTGAAAAGTGGTAGTTGAATAGGTTTACACCAATATTTGATAACTCTTGTCATATAAATAAGTTGAAGATGGACCCTACCACACTCACCCAACACAATATAATTTTTTGCTGATTTCCCAACCTTAAGCAGGTATTTACAAAATTTTATTTGCATCTGCTAGTACCCAATATTTCTGATCCATAACATATTATTGGTCTTATCATGGCATCAAATAATTTAAAGCTATCTGTAAACAGTATATTTCCTGGTCTTTTGTGGTACCGGTAAAGTGTCAACAAAGATTTGTTTGCCTGAGCAGAAAGACAGAGCTGAGCTTTATTCTAAGATAATATAGGAGTGAACATAATACTTGTAAAAAGAAACTGCTTTAATTTGAGATCCCATGTAAAATCACTTTTCATATGATCGAAGGGGACTACTATTTCTAAATACCATAACTTTAGTCTTATCAAGATTAATTTTCATTCCAGTAGCTATGCAAAACTGTTCAAAATCTTTAATATTGGTTTGTAACTGAGAGCATGTATCATCAAGTCTGGCAACATCATCTGCAAATATCAGAGTGTGCATATTCTCCATATTAGCTGAAATGAATACTCTGTGATTGCCAGTAATACAAATAAGCAATAATAAAATCTTCCCTTATGTTTACAAATATACTTGTCAATTAATAGCTGCATGGAGAGTAAATATATGGTCAATAGTTGAGTAAGTAGCACAAAAGCCAGCTTGGTTTTCTTCAATTATTAAATTTTCATCACTCCAGCCTTGCAAGCGATCATTTAAAATCGATGCAAAAATCTTACTTAAGGAATCGGTCAATGAAATCCCTCTATAGTTATTTGGCTCATTTCTTGATCCAGATTTAAAAATAGGGCATATGATACTTCTCTTCTTAGACAGACCATGCATCAAGCGAGCTTTTTACCACTGGGCTACATATCAATCATTACATGAGATTATTTGGCCGAATTAAATTAAAATTCTCCAGTTGTGTAAAATTTACAATGCATGGCAGATTTGATGAGTGGCAGAACAGCCGTGTCTGAATGTTTACTCCTGCATAGAAATTCTAAGATATCTGTATATGCATATTCAGGGCATAAAATTTGGCACGAACGATTTTGTCATTCGTCTGTCGGTTATGCAAAACCAATATCAACATAAACGACAGATCGTTTGTGCAAAGGCTGTAATCTTTCGTCAGAATGTTTGTTTGGGTTTTTAAATTAAAAAAAAAAAGTATTACTGTTTTTGGAAGTAAATAAGCCTTATTGCTGGTGTCAGAAAGATACAATGTATTCGTTTGAAATCAGCATCGCAGTCAAGTGTTCGAGATTAAAAGTTTTGAGCAGTATCCCAGTTGGATACTAACAATTCAAAATCTGGTATCCCACCTGAAAATTTAGTATCCCACTTAAATGAAATTCATAAATAACATTGGCAAAATTGGCAAAAAGATTTGCTGCATCTATTTTTGCGTAATACTGACATAAATTAATATTTAGCAGTAATTCAGTGTTTCTGACATTACTAATGATAAACCTACCTGTATCAAATTTTCTGCAGATGTGGACTCAATATCTCAAATAAAATTTGAAGGGAGGAAACATCCAACAAAAACAATAGCCACTTAGCGGTTCCCAGCATTAGACTGGGTACGAGTTGGGGGAGATATTGTTACGGCATAGCATTAGACTGAGTAAGAGCTCAAAAATACTGTTACTTAACTTCATCAATAAATGACGACTTACACTGTTTCAGCAAAATATGAAAATGCAGGATTTAAAAAACCCCAATATAAGAACTGTATATGGTATCCCGGTGGGATACTGGGTTCTTGAAGTCTGGTATCCAAAATTAAATTCTGGTATCCCCGGGATACCGGGATACTGTTAATCTCGAACACTGGCAGTCGATACAAAGTCGACACTTTGTAGGCACTGCAGTGATACAAAGTCAGCGCAGTTTCAAAAAAGTTTGGTTACATAGTTGCACGTTCCCTTTGATCATTTCGCTACCTGCACAAAATCATATGCCGTTCGGAAATTAAAGGGACTCTCCCGAGTTTTAGCCACAGTAAGAGTTCCGTCCCCCACCCCCAAAACAAAATAAACGTCCTATTTTTTCTTTATTTTTTTAAACAATATCTTATCTTAAACATGTTTTAAATGTAAAACACTACACGCATAAAAACATTCGGGATTTCCCATGACTTAATTATTTCAAATTTCGTTTGGCGGGTGTAATGAAAATCTCTCTCACAGCTATTCCAAGCCAATCAGAGTAAGTCAGCCGATTGCAGATTCTCCTCAGAGTTCAACACTTATATAGCTTCTTTCGGACTGAATCAGGTCTATTAATAGCAAACGCGATGACATTCTATCGACTGTACCTAGTGTCGGACAAAATGACTGCTGATATTAACTTTGTGACTGTCAGAGCATGCCAATACAGCCTCATTTGGCTCACGCGAAAGTACCTATGCAGCTACCATAAGACTGATTTAGATGTACCACATATTACGATCATGCACTGCGGTGTGCGAGATCTCGTGCCACAGTCGCGAGAAAATTGTGCTCTCGTCACTATGAATAGCATTTTACAGAATTTCTCATTTCCAACGAATTGAAACTAACGTTAATAAATGTTGGTTAAATTATATCGAGGTTTTAAAATATCATCAACAGATCAAATTTATACTTGTTGAAGCCTAAGTTGAAATTGGTTAAATATTAAAATAAAATAATAATAAAAAAAACCCAGATGTCAAAAATGATTTTGACACGGGTTGATTTTTGTAGGTTGGTCGGGTTATCCAGAGACCGGACCCGGGATAGACATGCTCGAAACTCTAGTGGTGTATGAACATGTCAATACTTATTGGCTTGGATTGGCTTGGTCGGGTTAGGACAAACGAACCTGATTTTTATTTTCGCTTGGTAGCTTTTAAGTTAGTCCTAGAACACACAAAATATTTGTTTGTATTTATGATAGGAGAAAAGCTACAAAAATCACTCATCTCAGATTCTCGTTTGAATATCGTTTCCATTAACCATTTCATTTGTATCCCAACTACTGAAGAAAATCGTTCGTGCAAACACAAAAGCCACACGAACAATATATTGGTTCTCTGAAAAATTCTAATTTTATACCCTGCACATTGCTTAATTTTTCAGGACAGCAGCTGAAGGAACTGATGAAACTGGATGAATATAAGAAAATCCTCAACATAGAAAACATAAATTTGTCTTTTCAAGGCTTAAATGGATTGTCTTACATGCACAGCTACGGAATCTTACATCTGAACATAAATCGTAAGAAGTTATATATTTCTTACTGAAACAGATCTCTCAAAATTGTGAGAATAGTTTCGGTTGCTTATGTAATTCTACTAATTTAAGGAATTCTTTCTAAACCGGACACCCACAGGAGCAAGTAAAGTCTAGTTTAAAGAGTTATCTAGTTTATGGCTTGAGTTCTATGCTGATATGTAAAACAAGGACAGACAAATTGAAGGAATTTCAGATTAGAGAAAGAAAGAAAGAAATGTTTTATTTAACGACGCACTCAACACATTTTATTTACGGTTATATGGCCTCAGACATATGGTTAAGGACCACACAGAGAGGAAACCCGCTGTCGCCACTACATGGGCTACTCTTTCTGATTAGCAGCAAGGGATCTTTTATTTGCGCTTCCCACAGGCAGGATAGCACAAACCATGGCCTTTGTTGAACCAGTTATGGATCACTGGTCAGTGCACTCATTGAGCCTTGCGGAGCACTCACTCAGGGTTTGTATCTGGATTAAAAATCCCATGCCTCGACTGGGATCCAAACCCAGTACCTACCAGCCTGTAGACCGATAGCTAACCACGACGCAACCGAGGCTGGTTCAGATTAGAGAAGGCTCAGTTTTGAGGGTTTTTCACTATATATGCCAAATAAAATGGATAACCAGTCCTACCTATAATTGTTTTTGGTATAACTCATAAATGGTTTTTGCAGACTGTCATTTAATGGGTACATATATCTCTGTGTATTAGCCAGCTTTTCAAGTCTTTAAATACCATCTTGTGTGACATAACTTCAAAAAAACTATTCTAAGATTATTCAGTATTATAGCATCGTATAGGAAAACGCAACACTGATGAACACTTGTCTATTGAGGCTTCCAAAGCTTTCTTCTACATTATTTAATCATTATATTTATGAGTCTCTATTAAGTTACATGCAAGTATCCATAGAGAATAATACATAAGTGGCTGTTAGATACCATTTATCTTACAACTATTTTTTTTTAATGTATCTAACAAGCGAAAGTGAGTTTGATACGTTTTTAAACAACAAGTTGTAAGATAAATGGTATCTAACTGACACAAATGTATCATTCTATTTCTTACATATCCTCAAAAACCAGGTTATAAGCATATTTTAACATCTTTTTTGACTAAATGTTATTTTCAGCCCTTGCACTACGCATCACAGACAAATGACTCAGGTTAACTACATGTATATGTCACAGTGTAATCGATTTATCGTTCTGTTTTTTCATTGGATGTATGGCATTGGTGACCTGGTCATCACCTAGGAGCAGCCAGTGGTATGTCTTGAAATTGTTAACACATGTGTAAACAAGTATGTGTTACCAAAAATAACAAATGATGTTCTCACCAACCGGTGTGTAAGAAATATACAGAACTTCACATACGTTGTTTTTGCTTCCTATTTATTGCATGAGTTTATTTTACGCAAGTATATATACATCGAGTGGTATGTTCTTTCACAAAATACGGTTTTTAATTTAATGTCATAACAACACTTTGTTAAATCTATGATCAAAACTCCTTTCAGAGATTTACTTAACGTTAAGAATCATACTCTGCAGCAGCCTTGTGTAATGTTTCAAATATGATGTGACGTCATTTGTAAATCATATATGACGTCGGTAAATAAAAGGTGCTAAATGCAGTAAAAGTAAAAAGAATGTGCGATACAAAATAAATTTATCACAATTTCAAAATGTTTTTATCACTATTATAAGATTGAATAGGTATGTAATAAATTTGTTTAATACACACAATAAAAGTTTTATTTTTATTTGAGCAATGAAAACATACTTAGTATTCTCTATATCTATTTTCAGCTGAAAATATCTGCATCACTGAAGAGCCACTCACACTAAAGATCACTGACTTTGGCTCCAGCAAGACACCACAGGAGCCAGTTTCTTGTGTAGGCTGCACACCAGAATACATGAGCCCTGAAGCTTGCAAGATAGCCATCATAGACAAGCTTCCGTACTTGAAAGACCATGTTCATATTAACCTGTCTGGAAAAGCTGACAACTTTGCCTTTGCCCTCACAGTGGCGTATATGTTGTGTGGTCGACACATTGTTCGGGATATCATTTTGAAATATTTGATGAAAAAAGAAGAGCAGAAAAACCTTAAAAAATACATGGATGTGCGAACCAAAATCCTTTTTTATGTGAGTTTAAATTATACAGTGAAAGCTTTCTTAACATTGAAATTGATAACATAGCTGTGTTAATGCCTCGGTAAATCTAAATTTAGTTGTGTGTTGGTTTCTGTAAGACATTTGAAATTGTGATAAATTTATTTTGTATCACACATTCTTTTTACTTTTATTAATCATCTGCTGTTGGATTTGGTAATTTTTAGGAAACTGGCTACATTTTTCCATTAGTAGCAAGGGATCTTTTATATGCACTATTCCAGAGACAGGATAACACATACCATGGCCTCTGATATTCCAGTCAAGGTGGACTAGCTGAACGAGAAACAGCCCAAAGGGCCACTGACAGGAATCGATCTTAGACCAACCAACAACAACATCAACAAGTTGTGAGAAAAATAGTCTAAAATGAAGATGGGTTTTTAGGTGTTTTTTTGTTGTCAGCAACTACCACAGTTTGTTTCACATGCATTAACATATTTTTATTTTATTTATTTATGCAATGGGTTGGTGTAAAAAAATGTTTACTTATGTCTGTTATAAAAGTCTGGGTTTTTTTTCAATACAGATTGCATTTTTGTATTGTTTAGAGTTTTGACGATGTAAACTTCATCAAGAAGAGAGCCATTGATGACTCCTGGCCTGACTACATGAAGGTCTTCATGAACAATACGTTGGAGGGTGATGCTCAAAGTCGCTGGTCATCCACTGAAGGACGTGATTTTTTCAGAGGTTTGAATTTTTTTTTCACTTTTGTAATTAAATGTACCGTGTAACTTTTAAACAAAATGCACACAAGGATTCCAGATGGTTTTACCCTGAAAATATTTTGAAGCCAGTTTTGCAAAGGGAGACAACTGATCGCCTTATTATCTTGCATGTTTTAAACGTTTATGATTATGTTGTAATCGTATCGGGGAAAACAAAATTGAACACCTGCAGATGAACAAAAACATTTGTACTAACTTGTAGAACCTGTAAAAAAAGCATGTTGAGTTATTACTTAAAATATGTTCGTGATAATTAGTCCAAGTTCTAACATTAGATTTTAATATGCGAAAAACTACAATCTAGCCCATGTTTTGGCCAGACATGCTCAAGAAATCTTATAAACAGTAAAAATAAAATTTACCGAATTGTGGTATTCCCATTCATAATAAATTCAAGTCTTTTAACAAATTTAATTAGTGAAGCATGTTGCAGAAAATTTTGTCGGTCTCGTCAGCAGTTTGTATTTCCATACAACCAGTCGAGCAGTCACGTGACATTTTGTACACCCCGGCAAATTCTGTAGTTTCCAGCAAATGAGACGGTGTACTTGTGGTATGCATTGACTATTGACCATATTTAAATTTATCTGATAGGTAATAATATACAATACGATTGGTTGGGTAATTAGAATTGCTTTACAAAGCCCGTAGTTTCGCCACAAACACCCGAGTAAGTTTCCACCAAAATAGCAAACTAAATATGGTCTTATTTCCAACTTAATTTCGACAATTTAAACAAAATACCGCAATATAATGCAACTAAACTTAACGTAACGTTTCTGCCATTCCTATATAATGTCAGTTTTTATTGGTGATTAGTATATTTAGTAAGAAGAATAATCAGAAGGAAAACCAAATAAAAATATCGATAAAATAGTAGGAACGTTACAATATCATAGTCCAGTCAAAAAGCATGTCCATCATTGATGCAACCATTTGAGCAACACATGTAAAAGATGTAAGAACATTATTCTAAGTGAAAACTAAATTTAATGTTCCATTGTTTCAAGAAATGCTAATGTTGTTCAGAAATACAATTATCATTACATTATAAAACGTCATTGAAATGTTTTCTTGTTTTTGCTGACCCATGTAAGTTCTAAATCAACCAAACTTCAAAATATTGCAGTACATGATTTTACTAGCTAAAGTCCAAACCAAAATGTTAACAACTACCAAAAATTGCTCTCCTACCTTTATTTTTCGTTAGATTTTACTCACATTTTGTCCAGACAGAAATCTAGGAAAAACCATTGCAATGACACAGATTCCACATACCAGATGACAGCGGTTGCATAATGAAGTATTAGAAGGCGTTGGAACTGTCAGAGTAGGAGTTGGGGGGGGGGGGGTATCGAGAGTTACAGACACACAGTAATGGGGGAACGGGTGGGGGGGGGGGAGGAGTCGGACTCTTTGGGCCGGAGTCGGTTACCCCAGAAGTGTGCAATGTAGTCCACTAGTAATGCATAAAGTTGGTGAAATTGTTGGCCCAAGATTGGAACAAGTATGACTCACATTTCTATCCTTGAATGTGATTGGTCAGTGCAGGGATAAGCGATATCCAACTGTTACAAGCGTTCCATGTACATGGGGTTCTAGATTTTTCTTTTTTTCTTAATTCACTTGCCATGGGACCAGTGGATTTAAAATTTACTAGTCATGGTGAAAAATTCACTTGCCCAATTTTAACTGTTTATAAAACACAAAACCCCATTAAATTGAAATAATTAACTTTTTAATATACATTTTGCATACTAAGATCATGTTAAATCAATTTGTCAGTTTACACAACATGCTCATTGGGCATATTTTATGGTATGTTTAGAAAAACATGCAAACAGTTTTCATCAGTTTAAAATAAAGTAAAGTTATTAATATTTAAAAATAATTGTTTCCACTAATACCACCTACATGTAAGTTATAAAAACTATCCATGTTACCTATTAGAACAATTAACAGCATTAAAAACAAATTAATATTTTATCACTTATAAATGTGTATATATTTATTTACTTATAAATGGGAATTTCTCCCCCATCCCCCACCCCCCAAAAAAAATAATTTAAAAAAATAAAAAAAACCTCAAAAAGAAACAAGAACGTTTATTAGCATAAACTGTACATGTATTATAGGTTAAGACATACAATTCAATGTAGATATTTTGTTAAATTTATCTATTCCATGATATTGTGTATTTAATTATATTATTTATTTTATTTTATTTTTGCAATTTATTTGATATTTTATAAATCAAATTAATCATTTCTACTTTTAAAGTTTTGCAAACGTAAATGGTGGCTTGCAACCTTTAACCTAAGAAAATACTGGTTACCGTTTGGCACTCTATTAATATTAGTATCAAAGGAACAAATATTTGGATTCCAGTGCAAGAAAAACAACAAAATGACGGTGATACGATGAACTTTAGTTTTTTTCAATGTTTACATTTTATAACTTGAATAAAGTTACATCGGTGGGTATATTGATGTCGTGGATGAGTCAAAGATTACTGGTGATCATCTATTTGTCAGTGAAATATTGCATGTGACAGCAAATCAAAAAAAGTGACTTTTAGATGTTTCTTTTGTTTTCATACGATAGTATGTGTTCAAAAAAATATGAACTGTGGTGAAAATAGACGTCGGAAATGAGAGTAGTAAACGTCACATGCAATGCGCGACACCTTGTTTTGCAACCGCTGGATGATAACCATGTCACTAATATCGACTTCGCTGAAAGCATGTAATTTTGTGCCGGCTGCCATTTTGACTTTTTATGGATATTCTCCAAGAGGGGTGAAAGGATATGACTTAATCTAGCAATGTCATAACAAACGTGATGACGTCATATTAATTTTTAAAATTATTTTTTGTTTGTTTAAATATACCACTAAAGATCATTGATTTTATATTAATTATGTCACGTACTTTGGAGGCTTTCACCCCTCTTGAAGAATATTCCATAAAAAAGCAAAATGGCAGATGTATTTTGCCCTATGCTACCTCAGCTGTGTCACTGTAATGGGTTTTTTACAACTTGTGTGTGGACAAAATTTGGGGAAAATGTAACGGTAATTAAAGGTAGGAGAGTAATTTTTTGTAGTTATTAACAATTTGGTTCGGACAGTAGTTGGGACATTTACTTTTGCAGATAAAATGAAGCAGGAAGTGCCCTCATTGCCGGAAATCCTTGACCAGGTTCCAACTGGATCCCCTAGTGCTTCTTCCAGCGGTGGTGTTAACATTCCATTTTTCAGTCAGATCAAGTCATCACTCAGCAGTAACTGGTCCACAGGAGACCTGCTCACTAGCAAAATGGTGAAGAACAAATTGAGGATGAAGCTCAAACAGAGCAGCAGGTCCCAGCCATACACGATTACGAGGAGACGAGGACCACCACAAGGTCACAGTCAAGCTGCATTGCCCGATTTCAATGTGCTCTTGCAATAAAAGACACTTTGACAACCAAAAAAACTAGTCTGTCATTGCAGATCATCTGCAATTTGTGTTCATAGTGCTAATGTTTGTGTAGTGCTTTGTGTGTTCTTAACAATTTCAATTTTTATCATTTAGAATATATCCAGTGTTGGTAAAATGATACATATAGAAGGAAAATATTAAAAATGAGTAATTTCATTAATGGTGATATAGAAGGGTTTTGTTTTGTATTTTAGGTTACATATTGCAGGATTCATTTAAAGCTACTTGCCCTAGTTTTTACTTAAAACAATTTGCTTAAATTATCCATTTTGGCAAATTTGTTGTGTTTTTGTTTCAGGAGTTTGTAGTAATTCAAACTGCATCTTATATACAAAATTTATGTACTTTGGGTATTGACTCCATTTAGTATTATTTTACTATCAGTGACAGGGAACATTTTGTTTTCAAAATCTTGGTTAGCTTTCTATCAGCTAAAAATTAATTAGCAGCTACTGTTTAATGTTTTAAATTTGTTTAGTAATCTCTAAAACTTGCATATCAAATCGCCATGCGATACAAAACAAAATGTTCCGCGACTCGTACATGTTTTTTATGTCATTAACATTTTGTTTATTTTATAGTATTGTCCGATTGTGGTATGGGGTCTCTAAATAAATGTGGTGTGGTCAGTATAACCTCTTCCTCAGAACCACTAGCTGTAAACATTTCTACTCTAGGCTATCTGTTGTCATGGTGTTACTCGTTATTTTATTGCTTATTAAGACGGTTATATCCAGTTTTTACCATAAGCAAAATCAAGTCAAGCTGAAGATCACTCTCCTTCAATGAATCTTATTGTAAGGCGATCAGTTTGCAGGCGAGTATGGAGGAGAGTGGGAGTGGTCATTCACCTTTCCTGGCGGAGACCGATATCTGTAAAGTTCAAGATAAAACGCACCAACCTTTTCTTTCACCTAACAAGAAAATACAACTTGAAATGTTAGGTACAGCTAAATTTGGAAAGGGCAATTAATGTTCCAGTAAAAACAATTGGCATCGCTTGTATCTGAAAATATTGAAATTATAATGGTAATAATTGAATTTGAAATGTTGATCTTGGCAGTTGAGTTTGAGCACTGAATGTGAAGTAACAGATGGGATAGCTCAATTGGTTGAGAGAGCATTGGCTTTCTATGCCAAAGATTTTGGTTCAAATCCAGAGCCCATCATCATAAGATGGTGTTCACTCAGATCACTGTTGATCAAGAAGACTTAGTACTGTCCGTGTATCCCAGCCAGTCTCTGTCTGATCGTTATTAATTTCAATCATTGTCAGTTTTTTAAGCAGTATTTTTATGATGCCATTTTAAAACCAATGTTTAGCAATGTAAATTTGAAAGTTTGACTTGTGTACATTCATATTAATGTCAGCTAATCAGGACTACCTCTGGGTTATTGGAACATTTTGCCAAATTATCAATTAAACTTTAAAAAAATGGCAAAAAGTCTGTTACTTTGTAGAAAATTAATAATAATTATATGAATTTATTTTGCCAAATTATTAATAAATATCATTTTGTGAATTTGGCAAATGGCAAAGTTAGTTCTCAGGTTTTCTGTCTATTTTAAATGGCCTTATTTCAACTGAGTTCCAATGAGCATTGACAGTATTTTCCATAACTAAGTCACTATGACCTACTTTTGATGGGCATGTCATGTACCTCATTGGTACTCGTTTTCAAAATGCAGGTAAATAATTTTTCTTTAATATTTAAAGCATATCCTTTAAATAAATTTAAAACGGCTTTAAAGGTACTTGTTCCCCAGTTAACTGATCATACAAAAGTGTGCACATCGTTTTTTTCCTGGTTCATACATGCACCAAAAAATAATTGCGGTCAGATCTTATAATTAAATTTATATGCATATTTTAACAATACATAACTGAATTTTGTTTAGCTTTAAATATGCCTGTGGTATTGTTTGTGTAAACTTCATTGATACTTATGCCACGTAAGAATGCAAATGTTAATTCACTATTATTTGAATCGGGTGATTTTTTTTTGTAAATGTCATTCATTTGGTAAATGATGTAATTTTGATAAGCGATGACATTTCCTCTAGCTGATGTGCATTTTTGCGGATCATTTAGTTATACTGGAAGGAATTGTTATATTCGTGTGTAGTTTATATTTTATGAAAGTGAATGAAGGGAACGTGTCAAACCTTTATGCTGTTGATGGAACCATTTATTTTTTGCCAACAGCTGCAGAACATCGCTTACAAGTAAGTTACAGGCGTAAAGTTTCCTACATGATTTCTTTGGCCACTGACCAAGTTTCATGTCATGATTAGCGAAGAGGTTTTTTATTTTTATTTTTAAATCAATGTGTATTGATCTACATGTCATCTGCTATAGCATTTTCCATTAATTTATCGTATACATTTTAAAAATTGCTTTTGTAGCTTTCACGTGTGTTTTCTTCAGAACATCTAAATATGGTTGCCTGAATAATCTGGCTTGTTGCACAAAAGTAGTGCAAGTCAGTGGGGGGTGGGTAGTAGGCGTGGCTTAAATTTTTCTTTATCCAGATATGAAAGAAAAAAAAGAAGTAAGCACCTCTGGAATGCATACATTTATATATATATATATATATATATATATATATATATATATACATATATATGTATGTATGCATACATTTATATATATATATATATATATATATATATATATATATATATATATATATATATATATATATATATATATATATACATATATATATATGTATGCATATATATATATATATATATATATATATATATATATATATATATATATGTATATATATACATATATATGTATGTATGCATACATTTATATTCATTTATATTTTGCAAAATTGTTGATGTTTGGTATTAAAAATAATAACTGTTTATTAAATCATGTCCCGTTTTTTAAAATCTTTATTATATTATGCAGATCTAAATCTTTTATAAATTGTATAAAGTGAGTACCTCTGTTTACTGTATTTGTCATGCTTTTTGTCATGCTTTATAGAATAAAACAAAGAAAAAGTTATGCGAGTTAATTCTGTGTACAGGACAATTCTGATTGGAATGTCAGATTTCTTTCCATTATTTACTAAAGAAAACAAAACTGTCAATATCTGCATCGCTTCTGTCAGTTATTTTTCAGTTGGCATCAACTATAAATATTATGTTTATACAAGAATAGTATTGATGTGTGTGCTGTAGAGTACTGGAAGAAGAAAAAGTAAAGGATGAATTTCAGCATGGTTTTATGCAACCATGCCTGGTGTAGTTGAGCTAGCCATCCATTGTAGTCCATGGGCCAAATACTGAAACCCCATTATATATGAATTTAATATCTGCTTGTCTGCAGCAAAAGTGTTGTCATCCATAATATTATACATTTTTAACAGATATAAGGCCAAAATGGATGATTTTCATCCTATACTAGATGTTAATATTAACAAACCAAATAACAATGCAATATGTGTTATGAATAATGATATACTCGTCGGCAAATATTTTCTATATTTGCACATACTTTGGACTGCTTGAACCGTTTATTGTTAAAAATTGCACTCTATTTAATTCCTGTCCTGGACAGGAGCCAGTCGAGGCTGGCACCTGTGCCCAGGACAGGCCTACGCTATAACAACTTGTTCTGAATGTGCACGTTGAGGGTCAATATCAAAATTGGTAACATTTTGTGTCCCGGCTCTAAATTATATTATAAAATGTATATATTTCCCAAATTTTTTTCACATAATATTACTTTGACATCTATACACAAAACCACGCATATTTGTAATATATTGTGGACATTAGTTTAAAAAAAATCAGTATTTTATTTCACAAATTATGCCGAAATCTCATGTCCCTTGCAGTGGGTGAAGTTATATAAAGTTTAATATTGTGTTAAAAAATATATTATTCTTAAACTTTTTTTTTGCATAAATGTAATCATGAGATATTAAGTAACAATACTGTGCTATTATACTTTATTTTTTACAATTATATTTTACAATTTTTTTACTAAATATGTGTGTCCCTTATATATATGTCCATACTGTTACCTCCATCATAAAATGTTCATAATTCGAGCTCCATGAACTTGGTCTTGTTGTACTTTCTACAAAGGATCTTCCACTTTCTGTCTTATCATATGAATGTGGCCTTAATTCAGTAACTTGTACAAGAAGACACACATTTTTTAACAAGTAAGTATATTTCTTTGCATACAAATTTTGAGCATCCATACTGTTACTGTCTGCATATACCAAAATTAGAAATTACATTTTAAAATATTTAAGGAAATTATGTTGTCTAAGAGCACACCATGTACCAACCGGGCATTCTACATTTGACGTTGACCTTGTGTACATAATTGCTAAAATATTGTAAAATTGTCCTAACTGTTATAGTCCATACTGTTACTTCAGCCCTTGCAAGGGACATAAGATTTCGGCATGATTTCTTAAATAAAATAATGATTTTTAAAAATTAATGTCCGAAATATATTACAAATATGTGTGGCTTTGTGTATTGATGTCAAAGTAATATTCTGTGAAAAATTGGGAAATAATATAATTTAGAGCCGGCACTCAAAATGTTGCCAATTTTAATATTGACCCTTAAACACACTGACCTGACCAGACCTGACTGTATTTAATACACTGAGGCAGCATTATTCAAATATGGTCCAGTATATCTGCCTATACTATACTCAACAAAATCAATTAAGGGCCAATAGATATATTAGCATTTTCCTTTAAATATGGGGGGAAATACAACTTTGATGGCGACCTTTATTGGCTAAGGGCAACAAAGAATTTGAGAAAGGTAGTCATTTGGGCGACCATTGATTTTAGGGTCTGGCGAGTATGGTACCAGTTAAAAGAAGAAAAGAGACCGAAACTGAATCGAATGTGACAAAAAACACCGCCTCTGTGTTGGCGCGAACTACGGAAGCAGAAGACCTAGAACATGTTCTATATTTTGACAACGCCAGACTCGGCTTCTGTGGCTTTGGGCTGGGTCTTTCTGAAAATAGAGCTCAAAACGTATTCAAGTCATTCCATATAGTTTTTTTTTAAATCTGGAAGAGAACTGCCACCTATACTAGTTTATATACTAAAGCACGTGCAGTTCTTTCTACCTTTATTCTCTTTGTACTACTTTTTTTCTTCTTTTTTTTTTTACCTCAGAGACCTACAAACGGTGATTCTGTTTGGTTTTTGGCCCCTCCCCCTCCCCATTCCGTGTGTCACATTTCTCCGACAAAGACCTTTTTCAAAGATGTCTAGATGACCAAAAACCAAGGCTTAACGACATTTACACAGAACAAGAGTAAGAAATCGGATAACAATTAACTATACAGTTGTTTTTATGAATACCAGTAAATGACTATACAAATCAGATTTGAAGAAAAACTGGTAAAAGTCTCGTCTAATGCAAGTATATTATTTTTAAACATGTTTCTCAACTTCAGTATGACATGACATCCATACATCTTCAATGCAACAAAAATATTTCGAAACGGTGTAGGCCTACACAATCTACTTTCAAAAAGAGTCAAAATTATTTTTACCTGGTAGTGATGAATAAAATGTTTGAATACGTCTGTTCTTTTTTATTTACATGTACAAAATTTGGTTGTGCTAATTTGGGATGGATTGTTTTTGCCAGAACAATAATTTATATAAATATGGTCCAAGTTACTTGGACTAAAACGTCCAACTGAACGAAAAGTACGTGATCGTCGCTTAACATAGCCACAGCTTCCGGAAAAGTTTAAAAACTATATAGTTCCATTCATACACTGGGAAACTGGGAACTGTATTAACGTGCCCCTATCCAAAAAGGTTCAGGCACGCCCACTACGGATTTAGCCTCTGACTTCGCCAGTGACTAACTCCGGAGCGGGCGGGGGGGGGGGGGGGGGGGGGGGGGGGGGGGGGAAGGTAAGTTTGAAGTGGGCAGAATTTGGAAGAAAGCCATTTAGTAAGGTCAACGCGAGCGCGGACCGACTAGCAGACACTTCGCAAACTTGAAGTAACACCGAGTGGGAGCCGTGCTCTGATTGGCTGAATTTCGATTCCTCGGTGAAGCCTGTAATTTACCTAAGTCTACAAAGAGTAACTGCATCCAAATACATGTCCGGACTCTAAATGTAAACCCAAAAAGTTTATGACTGCTCGGCCGAAAGGGTTTTAAGGTGATTTGAGCAATTGAACGGGCGCCAAAATAAAATGCGTTAGACTATTTACAAAAAATAAACATATGAATTTAGAACTCGATCGAAAACTTTTAAAGTCTAACTAGCCCAAAAAAATAGTACTCACGGGAGGTGAAGGAGGTTGGCAAAGGGGAGCACGTCACGGTGTTCCGATAAAGTTGACAGCGTCGAAAAATGCGGGATGACCGACCGATATGGGGATGCTGCTAGCGCCTTGGCTGTTGAGCGGTAATCTTCCCCCGGCTGTGATCTTGATCATTCGGTGTATGGTCGGGTTGTCCATTTCTGGGAGTAGCAGTCCTTGGTTGTAAATTCCTTTTCGGCGTACTGTAAAACAGATACCTCGGCCATCCCGCATTGTGACGTGGTGGAAACAGTAGTCTCCCTCTGTCGGCCCTCGTTGGTAATGGTTGAAATGCCTCGTGCTTAGGTTGCGTGAAGAGGAAGTTGACGTCCTCGATGTTGGTTTTGGAGAGCTGAGCGTGGCGTGCTGTCAATTTGCCGGCCTTCAGTGACCAAGGCTCATCCCCGTCCATGTCCGGCTTCGGTGGTTGACTCGGAGGGCCTGGCTTGTCTGGTTGGCCACTCGGGGGAGTAGTTGCCTTCCGCTTCACCATGGCGATCTTTCGGGCCTGCGCCTCAACGGGTGCTGCCTGTATAGTCGGCGGCACAACCGGAGGCGCTGAAGTCCTGGCCTGTGGAGTGGGTCTAGTTAGACCTTTGGTTGAAGTCGGGACGTCCGGGGCTGGTGCCTCTTCCGATCCTGTCTTCTTCCGGGGTACGGCGGTTGGCGGCGCAACAGAAGGAGTCGCTGCCGGCGGTTTAGCCGCCGGTTTTGGCTCCCCCTGTGCCTTTCCTGTCGCACGTCTCCTCCTCCTCCATCTTCCAGTCTTCAGTGGTGCCGGGTCCCCGTACACCGTACACCAAGGTCACGGAAGCCCGTGACCTGGTATTCCAGCAGCGCTCCGTAGGAGACCATAAGTCCCCCCAGGTGGTGGTGGGGGGGGGGGGGGGGGGGCGTGGGGGGGGGGGGGGGGGGGGGGGGGGGGGGGGGGGGGGTAACGCGAGAGTGCATTGACATACGTCCATCCTCATCGTGCAAGAATACACTGAATTCGTTTCATAAATTCCATATGGTACTCCCGCTCATGCACTAATCTGTCTTACTGTACATGTTCCCGTGTGAGACCGCTTATATTACGAGTGTGTTTTTTAATCATACACAAGTTGATCATACATCACTCGTTTTCGCTCGTGATGTACGATTGAAAACACACTCGTTGTAATGTAAACGGTCTCACACGGGAACTCGTTTAGTATTCTCTGTGTTTGCTTTTGAAACATTTGGGGTCAAATTCGAAGTCATAAAATTTACCTCGACTACCAAGGTAAATAAGGGGGAATCATGACCAATGAAGAAGGACCAAGGCAGATGAGGACATCATAACAAACAAACTATACTCATGTTTGCAATCCATGCTTTTAACCCACCCAAAAAGACCCCCCCCCCCCCGTTCTCCTTGCCTCCCCAACCAAAAAAAAAAAAAAAAAAAAAAAAAAACACCCCCCCCAAAAAAAAAAAACAAAAAAAAAAACAACAACAACAACAACAAAGAAACCCACCCCTAAAATAATAATAATAAAAAATAAATTTTAAAAATCACATCGCCACATCAATTCGGGAACCTGGTCTGACAAGAGACGGACTATATATATATATTCTCCTGGACATTAATTATTGAGGACCGCCTGAATTGTACTGAAGCCAAACACAGGCGTGTGGAAGTAAGTGTCCGTGCCAACGTAGGTTAAACCTGGTATTGGTCTTTTTACATGTTCTCTATTTACTGCACGTATTTACCGAGATGGCGTGAATAAATTACTTATTAGAAGCACATATATGTTATTTCAGCTCCATAGTGAATTACCACACATTTTCTTGTATATTTACGGTTTCTGTTTGAACCTGTTAATATTTTAACAATATTTGACCTATGAGCCTAAAGTTTTAATTTTTAAAATAATTCTATATTCATATAATTATATATCATTTTTTTGGTCGCCACCCAATATATATTAATTTCTTCTAAGAACAACAAACAAAAGAACAATGACCTATTTTTATAGTCCACGTTTATACCGTATATAGCAATGAAATAACGTAAAACGTTGTGATTACAATATTCCCGTAGGTACATGCTATTTAAAAGCATATTTTAATAGATTAATATTCAGTACAAACCCAGTCTTTTGATGTACTATACCATTATTGTTAAAGCGTTAAGTGTTGGTTTTTCTTTAATAATTGTTTTATTATTATATGTACGTCATATTAAATAGTATCCGACTAATCACATTTGAAAGCTCAACATGAATTTGTAAAACAAAATTCTAAGTGTTTCCACTGAGATTGAGACACATTCACGCCTTTGAAGAATTTTATTATGTTTTCTTCATTGCAAAACCACAGCTGCCGTTTCAGTAGACTTCCCTGTTTTCTCTGTCAACAGTTTGTCATTCAAAAATAACTGTCGCCATTTTGAATTATTTTCTATAAAGTATTTTCACACAAAAACAAAGAGCCTCAGGGTAAGAGTTATGTACACATGTATTTCAAATATAATCTACACTCTGGAAAACGATCTTCTCTTTAGAAATGTTGATCTGCATGGCTATTTTCGTCACTAGAATAACATAGTTTTTCCTGGAATTCCGTTGCTCAAATCGAGGTACATTTTCATAAGAACACCGTTAGTAGAAATATTTATTTGTATATTACATACACATTGTACCATTGTACCTTACTAAAGCCTAGAGCGAACGATCTATTCTATGCAGGTATGTGTGTAAGTGGGGGTATTGAAGGTCGACCCCCCCAACCCCCCAAAAAAAACAAAAAACAACAAAAACAACAAAAACCAAACCTATGCTCCCCATAGTCTAGCCCGAGTACTCTGCCGTTCAAGAGCTAGACGGACATTTGTACGGTTATTATCGCTCTCTGCCGTCAGAGATATCTCTATAACAAAAATACGGAATGGCGTACTACCACACGGTAGATAAAGATTCCCGCTCTAATACAACAACAATTCTAAGTTTGACGCTAAATACCATTACAATGATTATTTTCGAATCCGATGATTACAAATATTTTTCATAGTAACCACTAATACACACACTACAGGAAGAAACCCGCCAGCACCTACGTATTTAACCGGAACATTATTGAAAGCCGCTGAAGGGGGGGGTGGGGGCAGTGACATGTATTACATGAGGTGGAAGGCCAAGGGAACTTTGGGGGAGGTTTGGAGGGGGATCGTAAACAAAGGAAAATTGATATATAATAAAAATTATAACTATCGCCCAGGCCCCTGAGCACCCCCACTCGGTCCGCCTCTGGCGATCATGACCGTACAAATGTCCGTCTAGCTCTTGAATGGCAGAACCCTCGGGCTGGCCCACAGTCTCGTCCCTGCAAACGCACCTGCTATGTCTCTATACCAGTAATGTTGCCGATATGTTGGACTTTAACGCGTCGTCGTTGGTAAAAAACAAAACAAACAGTAGAAGGCCATCCAAAAGTTTAAGCTGAGCTTTGTACACTGGTAAGGCAATATAAAATGATATATTATTTCAACATAGACGTTTTTCAACGTCAAACGCCCTAACAGTAACACGAGTGAAAGTTCACCCATACTCTGCTAAGAATTGTGTGATTGTCTGAGATGATACCAAATTGAAAATCTATCCAAGAACCGTGCCTTTAAAAGGTGTAAACTCTAATCTCCAATGACGTCATACACATATAATATTCATGTCGTTGCCGGGGTATTAAACCAGTCGCATATCAGACTTCAGTAGGCATGCGTGTGACATCATTAGACATCGAGTCCAGATTCTAACGTTTTATAAGCACGGAGCCAGTTGCCCACACATTGGTATACCTAATTTTGCAAACATTGTTTATAACCACCATTATCTAAAAACAAATTGCAATAATCACCAATATCTGAAGACATATTGCAATAACCGCCAGTATCTGAAGACATATTGCAATAACCACCAGTATCTGAAGACATATTGCAATAACCACCAGTATCTGAAGACATATTGCAATAACTACCAGTATCTGAAGACATATTGCAATAACCACCAGTATCTGAAGACATATTGCAATAACCACCAGTCTCTCAAGACATATTGCAATAACTACCAGTATCTGAAGACATATTGCAATAACCACCAATATCTGAAGACATATTGCAATAACCACCAGTATCTCGAGACATATTGCAATAATCATCAGTATTTCAAGACATATTGCAATAACTACCAATATCTGAAGACATATTGCAATAACCACCAGTATCTGAAGACATATTGCAATAATAAACCAATATCTGAAGATATATTGCAATAACCACCAGTATCTGAAGACATACTGCAATAATAAACCAGTATCTGAAGACATTTGCAATAATCATCAGTATCTGAAGACATATTGCAATAATCACCAGTATCTGAAGACATATTGCAATAACCACCAGTATCTGAAAACATATTGCAATAACCACCAGTATCTGAAGACATATTTCAATAACCACCAGTATCTGAAAATATTGGCATATTGCAAAAAAATGAAATAATCATCAGTATGCTGAAAGACATATTGCAATCAATAACCACCAGTATTTGAAGACATATTGCAATAACCATCGGGGGGGGTGCGCATTTTGAATACACATTGCAATAATCGTCATTGGGTCTGGAATACTTTGATTTGTGGCTTATACCTACACAAAATCTTATTTTCCTTTTAAAATTTACTCATATTTTTGCCCATAATCATCTTCATTGGGCCACATCTCCACTATCTGGAGGAATGATAGGTTAAATATCCTTTTTGCGTTCTTTCCCCATTTAATGGTCTTGAGCTCGCTTCCTGGCCATTTTGGCCGTCGTGAAATGTAGACGTCTGTTCACGCAAAGGCACGTATTCTTCTGTTTCCGCCGGAAGGTGACCATTCTGATTTTTTATTGGCTGGTCATCGACATCTGAATATGTTAATGGCGCATGGTGGGATCGTTGCTGTGTGATGTCGCGGTTATGATGCAAGCTGACGTTGTTAAAAAACGAGTGGGTGGACTGTCCATGAGGAGAAGCCCCTTCTCGCTGCAACATGATTCTTTTCCACCTCTTCTTTATTTCCGCCTGCACCTGAAGCATCAGATAAAATTATAGTACAGAAAAGTAGAACTGTGTACAAATAGTTCCTGTACACCAAGTAAAATGGTCTCTAACACATTGTAAAGTTTGTAAATGGTTGATATTTGTGACTCGTGTGTGAGTACATCATAATTTTGAAAATCCGTTTTGGGGCGTGGGGTTTCATAATGTTTACAAATGACCAATACATAATTTCTTAAAAACTATTTGATTTTTTCTCTATTACTGTTAAATATATACCTGGTACAATACAGGTATACCTACTGGGATTCTTTTCCATGTATATATTGAAACATATTACAGGGAGGTACCGGTTCAAGGATGCCAGTTCTCCCCTCAGAAGGCCGAGCGCTCGCATATAATTTGACTGTTTTCATCGTCTTCTGTCATATCACACTTGGACCCAACAAAATAAATTTCTGATCTCTGGTCAGCGCGCGCGTCGGTTTTGACCCTCGCGGGTCAACATTTTTTTTTTTTTAAATTTCCCGCGGTATGACGTCAATTTTTGCAAGGCTTTTCTTGCATAAATATTGCATTGATGATGCTATCTTCACCATGTTGAATATGTACTTACATATGATTGAAGAACTAAATGCTGTTCAAAATAAATACATTTTAAAATAACTTAATAACTTTTGCTCATTATTTACAAAAAGGCCTTATGGTCCCAGCTAGCAAATAAAAACTGCATTTGTTTCTCTTAAAACTATTAAAATTATCCATTAAAGCAAGATCTATATGCTGGCTGTCTTTAATGTCTCTCTAAAACAGGTCCTGTTGTTCCGAATGAGTAGCATGGCTTGTTTTAAAATCATTTATGGCCAAAGTCGAAGTCATAAAAATTGCCTTGGCTATATGAAAAATGCAAAGGAAAATATTTAGGTTACCAAGGCAAAGGAGGTGGCACCATGGCCATTGAGGATTGACCAAACAAAGTAGATGAGGAGGACGTAAAAACACCTAAACATATCTACCTTTTCTGTGCAACCCATTCTTAAACACACACCCCTCCCCACCCCCCCAAAAAACCCCACCCCCAAAACAACCCAAACAAAACAAACAAACAACCAAAAAACCACACAAAACCCCCCAAAACAACAACAAAAAACCAACAACAACAACAACCGCATCGCAGCATAAATTCTGGAATTTTGGTCTGATCAGAGAGACTGACTTTGAGAGAGAGAGAGAGAGAGAGAGAGAGAGAGAGAGAGAGAGAGAGAGAGAGAGAGAGAGAGAGAGAGAGAGAGCGAGCGAGAGAGATAGCGAGAGATAGTTTGTGTGTTTGTATGTAATTGTTTGCAGTGATATCGTTATTACGTCAGTCATGCCATGTGAAATTATGAGTAATTACAAAAGAAGTTAAACCAACAACCACGTCAACGAATACATGTATTGCCAGCACAAGTTATTTATTTCAAGTTAAGTTCTTAAAATTTGCAGCTTAAGTTAAACAAACTAAATCAGATAAATACAATACATATATAATCACGGTATATATACAAATATATACAAATAACAGGTTTAGAGTGATTTTTTTATTTTTTTTTTATTAAGAATTACGTAAATAGCATAAATAGGTACATTTTATAGCATACTTATTATATATGGCACTTTTTTTTACATGTTTTATTGTATTTTATTTAGAATTTTTTATATTTTATAACTATTTTTTTTAGATTACTATTATAGCTGGGGTGATTGATACATTTTTTATATATGTGGCAACTTTATTTTTTATTCTTATTATCGTTTTTTTTTTTTTATTTTTTTACGGTATAGTAATAATTCTAATTCTCAATATATAGGTATATATTGATGTATATGGACAGATGAAATATGATAATTAATATACTCTTGCTAATGAAACGGCAGGTTTGTGGATGTCATATTTTAAGTAAGCTTCAGTAAATCGTCTCTAACTTTATTTGCCCAAAACTAAATATTTTTCCCAGGTTATTAGATGATTTTATATTGTTTTTCAGTTGTTTTTATTGTATAGTTCAATGAGCCTAAATAACGCTTGGACGTCTGTGGTAACATTGTTTTATATACTTTATTCCTCAAATCATTCAAAACTGGGCAAATAAGGATAAAATGGTATTCGTCTTCTATATCATAGTTACAAATAGTGCATTTTCTTTCGGCCCTGTCAATTTTCCTATACCTTCCGATTTCTATATTTAATTTGTGTGCACTAAATTCGGATCTTTGATATTTCTTTTAAGTGATTAATGGTATGGGTTGTCTAAGATATGTTTGTAGCTTGAATTCAAGTAACAAAAATTTTATATAAGGTACCTTTCGGTGAAGTCGTTTATTCGACTAAAACAATGTTGTTTAAAATTATCGTAAATTCTTTCCTTTAATTATATTATATTCTCTGTTACCAACATTTTGGTATGTTCCATACTATAGTTTTTAGTCCAAGCCTATTTAGTGTCTTGTTTGACTTTGTGTTACCCAGTTACCCTTTAATCGTTCCATTTCCTCATATATAGACTAATTCTTATTTTCTCATATATACAGAGGAAGAAAACGCCCTAAAAAATTCTCACTATATATAATTCATTACAGGCCCCTTGTTGTACTCCAAGTAGTTTTTTTACAGAATTTTGTATGAATATTTTCAACATCCCTTGCACAGTGGAATCCACCAAGACCTCTGACCCATAACTAAGAATACTGTTAACATAGGTGTCAAAAACAGATAGGCATTGTTTCAATATTAAAATAATGTCTTTTGCATACGTTTAATAATGAAAACAAGCTTTTCTTCCCTGAATCAGCGAATCGTTTTGAGAGATTCGATTAAATAACTTACCGTTATAACAGAAACTAATAAGCCAAGATAAATGAATTCATTTTAAACCTCTAAACTGTTCACCTTTGTATAAACCACTTTTCGTTGTCTCGAATGATCCCCCCATTTTTAAAAATGACAACCTTAGTTAGTCTTAGTTGTATTTACAGTTAGGTCCCATTTGGTAGTAATATTTTGATAGTGAATTTCAGCATTGACTGAAGGCCTTCTGGTGTTTCAGCTAGTCGAGAACATATCATGTTCGGCATACATAAGTAGGAATATATTTAAATGATTGATGGCTGTCGATATTAGGGGACAATTATGGATTCGTGATAAGAAATGCATTTCGCAGTCATTTACAAACATGAAATGAAAAATAATATCGGTGATAATACTTCACCTTGGAAAAGAAGTCCGTTTCTACAAACTGAAAAGTTGGATAGCATACTGTTATATTGACGCAGCATTTCACATTATCATACAGTGACCGGATAACATTAAGCATTTTACCATCGATACCAAGTTGAATCATTTTGTACCATAGTTTTTGTCTATTGACATAATCAAATGCTTTACTATAGTCCACGAAGCAGCAATACAGTCGCTTTTTATTCTTCAATATTCGTTCAATTAAAGATTGAAGAATGAAAGCGGCGTCGATCGTTGAGAACTGTTTTCTAAAACCAAATTGAGCGTCACTTATGACATTATTCATTTTATCAAAAACTAATAATCGTTCATTTAGGATGGCAGTAAATAATTTCCCTAAGCAACTGACTAAAGTTAGATGCACGGAAAACCCAAACATAGAAGAACAGAATGTATTTGAAGATAACTGTGTGTGGTTCTATCTGTCGTCTTTCCTACACTCTGTAAGACCAGGTATACTGAACGCCACTGACAACGCACCAATCAGATGTGTAGTTGTTAACAACAGGACATGAAAGCAAAAAATATTTGTTTGTATAAATGGATGTAATCTGCCAGGCAATACAATAACCAAAAATTGCATACAAGGGTTAAGATTATTGTGTGTTTTATAGCAAATTCACACATGCAACAGCATCAACACGTAGACATTGGGTGGTGCGTTTTCAATGGAATTCAGTATATTGGAATATCATGCACGCAAACGTATGCA